>NC_140991.1:285656957-286359788 GCF_052327205.1 Somniosus microcephalus
CTTCGTCAGGTGAAGTGGAGAGATGCATAAAGACACAGCTTATATAGTCAGAGAATAATGCCAGATGATTGCAGGTAATCTTTCTAACTGCCATTTATCACACCTTGGCAGAGAGATAATCACAGCAATCAAAGGTATGAATGGTGTCCAAACAGGAAAGTCAGGAAAACATTACATCAAAGAACAATGAGGTGGGGTCACAAGGGGTCAAATGTTGCAGATGCTGGGGTCTGTATGAAAAACAAAAAATAGACAAAAAACATTTTTTTTTTGTGCTGGAAATCACAGCAGGTCCGGCCGCATCTGTGTAGGGAGAACAAGCCAACGACGACTCGAGTCTGGTGGGGTTACATGTAGCGTGACATGAACCCAAGATCCTGGTTGAGGCCGTCCTCATGAGTGCGGAACTTGGCTATCAGTTTCTGCTCTACGATTTTGCGTTGTCGTGTGTCTCGTAGGCCGCCTTGGCGAATGCTTACCCGAAGATCGGAGGCTGAATGCCCTTGACTGCTGAAGTGTTCCCCGACTGGGAGGGAACACTCCTGCCTGGTAATTGTTGCACGGTGTCCGTTCATCCGTTGTCGCAGTGTCTGCATGGTCTCGCCAATGTACCATGCTCCGGGGCATCCTTTCTTGCAACGTATGAGGTAGACAACGTTGGCCGAGTCACATGAGTATGTACCATGTACCTGGTGGGTGGTGTCCTCACGTGTGATGATGCTATCTGTGTTGATGATCTGGCATGTCTTGCAGAGGTTGCCGTGGCAGGGTTGTGTGCTGTCGTGGTCGTTCCGCACTCATGAGGACGGCCTCAACCAGGATCTTGGGTTCATGTCACGCTACATGTAACCCCACCAGACTCAAGTCGTCGTTGGCTTGTTCTCCCTACACAGATGCTGCCAGACCTGCTGTGATTTCCAGCACAAAAAAAAATGTTTTTTTGTCTGTTTTTTGTTTTTCATACAGACCCCAGCATCTGCAACATTTGACCCCTTGTGACCCCACCTCATTGTTCTTTGATGTAATGCTTTCCTGACTTTCCTGTTTGGACACCATTCACACCTTTGATTGCTGTGATTATCTCTCTGCCAAGGTGTGATAAATGGCAGTTAGAAAGATTACCTGCAATCATCTGGCATTATTCTCTGACTATATAAGCTGTGTCTTTATGCATCTCTCCACTTCACCTGATGAAGGAGCAGCGCTCCGAAAGCTTGTGATTTCAAATAAAACTGTTGGACTATAACCTGGTGTTGTGTGACTTCTTACATTTGTCCACCCAGTCCAACACCGGCGTCTCCACACCATAATTGAATGGTGGAACAGACTCGAGGGGCTAAATGGCCTACTCTTGTTCCTATACAACTAGAGAGTGTGAATGGAACTTCTGAACCAAGTATACCACTGGGCTGGTTAAGTCTCTCATTAATTAAGACAGATAAACATACAAAGATGTTGGACAGGAAAAGACTAGCCTGCCTGTCCCACACACTCGTGATGCCCTATGCATCACGATACAGACATTCCCTAATGTCCCAGGTCCAAGTAACTGGAGAGCAACTGCTATTGGAAGATCTCATTGAAACTTATAACATTCTAACAAGACTAGACAGACTAGATGCAGGAAGGATGTTCCCGATGGTCGGGGAGTCCAGAACCAGGGGTCACAGTCTAAGGATAAGGAGTAAGCCATTTAGTACAGAGATGAGGAGGAATTTCTTCACCCAGAGAGTGGTGAACCTGTGGAATTCTCTACCACAGAAGGCAGTAGAGGCCAATTCATTAAATATATTCAAGAAGGAGTTGGATATATTTCTTAAGGCTAAAGGGATCAAGGGATATGGGGAGAAAGCAGGGACAGGGCTCTGAATTTGGATGATCAGCCATGATCGCATTAAATGGCAGAGCAGGTTCGAGGGGCCGAATGGCCTACTCCTGCTCCTATCTTCTATGTTTCTATGTTTCTATCAGGCAGCATTTGTGGAGAGAGAAGCAGAGTTAACGTTTCAGGACGAACAACCTTTCATCGGAGTTCCATTTTTATTCTTGAACTCTAAACAAATATCTTCAGCTTTTGCACCTTCCCCTGTATCATCCCCGTGTTCTAGTGCTGAAATGGAATCTTTGGCTAATACTGCCATCACTCCTACCATTTTTCCTACACTAGCCCTCCTGAATATTTTGTAATCAGGAATGTGCAGCTCCCAGTCCTGCACTAGGGTAGGCCATATCTCTGTTATATTCTGATGAAAGGTCAACGACCTGAAACATTAACTCTCTTTCTCTCTCCACGGATGCCACCTGACCTGCTGAGTATTTCCTGCATTTTCTGTTTTTATTTCAGATTTCCAGCACCCGCAGTATTTTGCTTTTGTGCTATGGGAAGATAGCTGTTCATTCAATGAACCATTCTTGTGCAAGAAAGCTGCAGTCTCAAATTATTCTGAGGTTATGTACTTTTTTCTAGCCCTCTTTTTTTAAATATTTGACTCTTCCCATTCATATCACGTCTTAATTTAGGCAATCCAAATGAAAAGACTGATGGTAGGGCATCTCATTTTAAACCAAAGGCCTTGTGTAAATGCTCCAGAACTGAATTCCTTCCCTTCCTCCTCCCCTCCGCCCCCCACATAGGGGTGCCAACCCTCCAGGATTGTCCTGGAGCCTCCAGGAATCAAAGATGAATCTCCTCGACACTGCTGTGAGCAACCAGGGAGTAAAAATCATAGGGGCATGAACAAAAATTGTGTTTTTTTCCCATTGTCGTTGAACACGTTTGTTTATGGAAGAAAAGGCTGTTTGATTGGATGGGGCGTTTGGAGGTGGGAGGTCATGTGATGAAATCTCCAGGAATGCGGTCAACCAGAGTTGGTAACCCAGATGATGATGATGATGATGTTCAATTTCACGGCACAGTTAAGGCGCACACCAAGATGTCAAGTTCACCTCCGTTTACACACATCAGGACAGTAAACTAAAACATTGTAGGGGCGATTTTGCCAGCCCTGGGGAGGCAGGTGTGGAGGCGGGACTGCCGGGAAAATGGCAGAATTTGGGGGCGGGTGCCCAACCCGCCTCCATGCTATCTTCCTAGGAGGCGGGTAGCCGTCCCGCACCGGGTCCCGTCTCCTTGAAGGCGGGAAAGGATTAAAGCCTATTAGCTGCCGGTTAACAGGTAGTTAACAGGCAGAAAATAGGATTATCCCCTTTTTGCCCTCACAAGTGCGGGCTTCCCGAAAGCTCCGAAACCCGCCAGTGAGGCAAGGCAAGTAGGGGGTATGCGGGGGTCGAGGGGGTGCAAAAGTGTGGTGTGAAGGTAAGTGATGGGTGCATGAGTGTAGCGGTGAGTATCTGAGGTGAGTGCAAAGTGTTATTAAAAGTGTACTTACCTTTGTTTCTTCCTGCAGGTTTCAGTTGGTGTGTATGCGGAGAGTCTCGGACCTCCGTGTTGGGAATGACAGGTGGTCGTTGCATTCTCAGATGCAACAACCATCTAATTTCTGTAAAAGAAAGAAGTTTGATGAGGTATTGTATTCAAGACCTCATCAAACTGCAGAGAATGTCACTGTCTGACAGCTTCACAGAGCTGTCAAATGATGACAATTCATCTGTCAAAACTTTTTGACAGATGAAATGTCATACGTTAACATGCTCTGCAACCGGCTTTCCCTTAATTGGCCTGCTAAGCCCGCTGGGCGGGCTTAACAAGGTCAATCAAGGGAAAATAGCGTGGGTTGGCCACAAATCGATGGAGGTGGGACATCAACCCAACAAGCAGCAGTCCCGCCTCTAATGGCCCCCATTAACGAAATCGCCCCCTGTGTGTATGTACCTAGATCATCATTGTCCTCTAATTATTTAGATTCCACATGAATTCATCTGATATGAAGTTAATGTGAGTAGGACGAATAAAAACATGCATGGGGATTGTTTAAATGAAGAAAACCAACAGAATAGCTGTCGCAGTGTTTGATTTGCACCTTATGATGGTAACTTGAAACTAATACATGTGCTGACTTTGCTTTTAACAAAAATGTTGTGGTAAGGGATTTTACTCTTTGGGGATAGAGCAGTTTTCTCCCTATCGCTGCAACCTCTTCCGACGCCACAGCCCTAGGTGCTCTCCGCGCTCCTCCAATTCTGGTCTCTAAACCGTTCCGCCTCTCTACTTGGCCCTCCTTTAAGTCGCTCCTTAAAACCTACCTCTTAGACCAAGCTTTTGGTCACCTGCCCAGTTTGGCTCAGTGTCTAGTTTTGTGTGATACTGCTACTGTGAAGCGCCTTGGGACCAATGTTCCCTTTAAGCCGCGCGACCGCGTGGCCACACAGCCGTGCAGTGCTCCAGGAGTCCCGCGCAGCTGGTGAGCTGGCTTTTAAATTGATAAAACTGCTCATGCATGGACTTTTGCATGGGCCTGTTAAAGGGGCCGTGCGGCCCAAAAAAAATTACGAGGAACATTGCTTTGGACATTATACTATGTTAAAGGCGCTATATAAATGCAATTTGTTGTTCTTTTCCCATCCAGTGTCAGCATCAAATACTTGCAGGTCAGGTGCACCATCAGTTAGATACAGAGCAAAGTTTCATCTACTCTGGCCCAGGAACATGTCTCAATCTAAATATCAGAAGAACAACCTTACCTCCACGACTGTGAACTTTCCCATTTCTCACTGCAGCCGTTCTCAGATCCTTTCTGAGTATGGCTGCCAATTAATTGACATATTGTGAGCAATTTTTTGATTGGTTTCACTACTACAGGGTATTAGAAATTAGCTTAAGATTACGCAGTTCAGTTAGGATCCACACAACAGACAGGGAGAAAATATTAATCCCTGCGGCTGGGCTGGATTTGGAATCCAAACCCTGGAAGTAAAAGGACAGCATTCTAACTCAAGATGCCACCCAATCCCCCAAATTACATCGAACCTATAGTACAGAAACAGGCCATTCGGCCTAACTGGCCTATACTGGTGTTTATACTCTGCACGGGCCTCATCCCACTCTAATTACCTCTTCTCACCCTGCCCCCATAACCCTCTATTCCGTTCTCTCTTATCTGCGCATCAAGCTGCCCCTTAAATGAATCAGTGCTTTCTGCTTGAACCACTCCTTGTGACAGCAAGTTCCACATTCTCACCACTCTCTGTGTAAAGAAATTCCTCATTCCTCTTTATTTGACCAGTTAGTGCCTATCTTATATTGATGCCCCCTTGTTCTGGACTCACCCACAGTTTCTCCACATCCACCCTATTGAACTCCATCATCATTTTAAAAACCTTTATTGGGTCTCCACTTAGTCTTCTCTTTTCAAGAGAAAAGAACCCCAACATGCTCAATCTTTCCTGATAGTTACATCCTCTCAATTCTGGGAACATCCTTGTAAATCTTTTCTGCACTTTCTCCAGTGCTTCAGTATCCTTTTTGTAGTATGGTGCCCGGAACTGCACACAGCACTCCAAGTGTGCTCCAAATAAGGTTCCATATAAATTGAACATTGCCTTCCCGCTTTTGTTTTCTATTCCTCTAGAAATGAATCCCAGTGCTTTGTTTGCACTTTTTATGGCCATATCAACTTGTGTTGCTACTTTTAGTGATTCATGTACAGGAAACTCTTTGGTATCTGGGACCGGCTTGGTGCCGGTTTATCAAAAAGTCCGGATTACAGAGAGGTATAGATAAAAGGTACGAGAGCTCCATACACAGCAACAAATCCAGGCTTCCCTGTTGCTTAGCAACATGTGCAGGAACTCCGGCCACAGACCAAGCGGCCCTGTTGCTTAGCAACAAGTGTAGGAGCCCCAGTTACACAGCCACAGATCCAGGAACTGCCACTAATATGAAGTAAAACTTACCTGAACCTACTCCTGAATTTTGCCGGTTAACAGAGATTTCTGGTTATTTAGGTGCCGATAAATTGAGAGTTTCCTGTATCTGTATCGGTATTCCCAGGTCTCTTTTACCCAGTCCTCAGATGGGTAATTAAATTGGGCATCTCCCCTGGGAGGAACAGTACTGACAATCCATCTCTTTACCCCGTGTGTGGTTATTGGCAGCTGACAGTACAAACACTGGCAGAAGGAGGTGGCCTGTTTCACAATAGTATTTGAAGTACCATTAGAAAAGAAAGATTGGAATGTTACTTTTGGCCCAGGATGTCAAGAGATTTTAAAACCAGTTCGGAGACCTCTTCACAATATAAAAGTGAGCATTACAATAGTAAGCTGATTTTTCACTCAACATCAGCAAGTCTATCTGGGCCGTGGCAGTAGAAAATGTTTTCATACTTCCTTGCTGTTTTTACAGTGTTGATTTCTTCCCATAATTTACCTCATACAGAATATTATTTTTTGGCCAAGATAGAAAGAAAGACTTCCATTTATATAGCGCCTTTAATGACCTCAGGAGCTCCTAATGCGCTTTACGGCCAATGAGGTACTTTTGAAGTGTAGTCACTGTTGTACTGTAGGAAAAATGGCCACCAATGTGCGCACAACAGGATCCTACAAACAGCAATGTGATAATGACCAGGTAATCTGTTTTAGTGATGTTGGCTGAGGGATAGATATTAGCCAGGACAGCTGGGAGAATTCCACTGCTCTTTTTCGAATAGTGCCACGTGATCTTTTACGTCCACCTGAGAGGGCAGACGGGGCCTCGGTTTAATGTCTCATCCGAAAGACGGCACAAATTTACGGACCTTGTCACCCTGTGGCTGCCCCTGATAATGGTGCAGACATTAAATGATTGGTTTCCAACCTCTGGAAAACGGATCAGCAAACTTCCTCTCTGGCTTTTGTCTCTGAGAAGTATGAATATAATTCTTCTGATTGGAGCTTTGGGATCGGACCAGGTAGAGGGCTCTTGTCTCTCTGATGACGTTCACTTTCTGAATTCACAATGGTTTGAATGAAGTATTTTCAGTGTTACCAACAATTCCTATCACGTTGGGAAAGTGTCACAAGGATGTACCTTTCCAAGTCATCCTAATGATTTTCCATTGGGCTTGCAGACCATAGTTCCAAAGTTCACTTGGTTTTTCTACTAGATGTTTTCTGTAAATTGAGATAGCTTATAATATCCTCCCTTCTAGAACAACTGGCTTAAATTCATCAAAAGATCAAAAGAAAGCATTTTTATAGCGCCTTCCACAACCTCAGACCATCCCATCTCAGTACATTTCACAGCCAATGAAGCACGTTTTGAAGTGTAGTTACTGTTGTGATGTAGGAAATGTGGCAATTTGAGCACACCAGGGTCTCACAAACAGCCGTGAAATACATGACCAGATCATCTGTTTTAGGTTTTGGTTGAGGAATACATGTTGACCAGGAAAACTCCTCATTGAATAATGCCATGGGATCTTTTATGGTCATCTGACAGGGTAGATAGGGCCTCGATTTAATGTCTCATTCGAAAGATGGCACCTCCGGCAGTGCAGCATTCCCTCAGTACTACACTGAAGTGTCATCGTGTGCTCAAGTCTGTGGAGTGGGACTTGACCCAGAGGCGAGGGTGCTACCACTGAGCCAAGGCTGATACCCTGATCAGTTCAGTCCTGTGCATATAGCTGAT
Source organism: Somniosus microcephalus (assembly GCF_052327205.1). Lineage (NCBI taxonomy): Eukaryota > Metazoa > Chordata > Chondrichthyes > Squaliformes > Somniosidae > Somniosus > Somniosus microcephalus. The sequence continues at coordinate 285,664,531 of NC_140991.1, forward strand.
CTCAGCTGATGGCATTGTAATTCAGACCTATTGGAAGAGAGTTAGGAACTGAAGCAAAATATTCTTATGATGGTTATTTGGGAAATGTTGGTCACCTTCTTAATCCTTATTAAAAACTCCAGGCCTCAAACATCAGCAATCAATAGTGGCAAAAACTGCTAATAACTTCTCCAAAATAGTTCATGAGTGCTACCGTATCATGAAAGATATTCACTTTGAATGTTGCGTTCACTGAGTAAAGTAAATATGTAGCAGGAACTGGATATTACAGGGTTGTTCCATGTATAAAATGTTTGGAAGCTTGGCTTTTCCATTAATTTCCTGACCCTGTGTAAAATAAAATGCTTTATTGCTGCGTCTCTAACTTTAAGTCATATTCATATTATTGTTGCCAACCCACCCACATTGTCCTGGAGATGCCAGGAATAAACGATTAATCTTCCAGATACTGCTACGACCTACCTGGAAGAAATATAATCGGAGCATGGGAAGAAACGTCTCTTTAAAGAATCATTCAATCAGGTAAGGAAGCGTCTGTCTGCTTACCAATTGGCTTGGGGAGGCGGAGCGCTGTGAGGATGGACATGTCACGCGACCAATGGAGGAAACCTGGGGGGGGGCAGTTATCGGAGTGAAGTCATGTGATGAAGCCTCCACAGTTGGCAACCCTAATTTATACGCCCCTGCATTTACTGCTGTATTTCTCTCAGATTCCTCCTGTTCCACTGGGCTTCCTTTGAGAACATCTCTTGTTCAGAATTCTCATATAACTTCTGCTTCCGTCAGCCTCCATTGTATACTCGCTGAAGATTTGTTTATGCCATTCTTTCTCATTCAAAGGAACTTCTGTCTTGTTTCCTGTTTTGGAGTAACCGATTATGAACAAAGTCTTTTTTTCCCCCTTTGGTTTTGTTTAAACATGTATCAGGAAATGTAAATGTTTATCCCTTTATTTCAGACAATAAATGTTTAAATGTTAACAGCCCCACACAAAGGCGGACTGTGGAGAATAAGCTGATTCACAGTGAGTGAAGTTGGTGCGTTAAACTCCAATCTTTTTAACTGTAAATTGTATGATATCAGGTTTGACTCCTTTGGGTTCATGTTGGCTATACTGGAGGAAGATTTATCTGTTCATTATAAAAAGGTTTACGTCATCTTTATACATAAGGGGTCTTTTTCTGACTCATCCTCCCATCGAGGATCCTTACCCACCGAGAGCAACGATCGGGAAATTTGGGAGCATGTGGCAATTGGATTTCCTACCGTTTTAAATGAATGGTTGGGAAATTGGGCTAAAGATCCAATAACCATTCCCAATGGGTGAGGCTTCCTATTGGAAGTTCAAATTTGGAAAATTACACCTGTAGTGCACAGAGGACATCGCCCCTGACTCGTAGCATGGGCTAGGTCTGAGAAAACACTGCCAAATCCAAAATGTTACTCGATAGATTTAATCTGAGGAGTTAACTTCTTTGTTATGCTGTTATGGGAATTGTGACACAGGCTTATGGAAATGTTACACAGAAGCTACTTTTTTAGTCTAGAAATTTCTATCGGAACATATGAACAGAAGTAGGCCATTCAGCCCCCCGAGCCTGTTCCACCATTCAATTACATGATGACCATTTACCCGCCATTGGACCACATTCCTTGATAGCCTTACCTAACAAAATTCTATCAATCTCAGTCTTGAAAATTTCCAGCATCCACCGTCTTTTCAGGGAGAGATTTCCACCGCCGCTTGTGTGAAAAAGTGCTCCCTGATTTCACTCCTGAATGGCCTAGCGTTACATTTAAGATTATGCCCCCTTGAGCTGGATTCTCCCACCGGAGGAAATAGTTTCTCTGTGTCGACCGTATCGAATCCCTTTATCATTTCAAATACCATAATTTCACTCCAGAGTGGCCGAGCTCTAATTTTAAGATTGTGCCCTCTTGGATAATGGTAGGGCAAGAACATTTAATACATGCATATGGCATTTCCCTCTCCATTTCATTGCAAAAGAACTTACATTTATATAGCGCCTTTCACAACCTCAGGATGTCCCAAAGCGCTTTATAGCCAATAAGTATTTCTAAATTGTAGTCACTGTTGTAATGAAGGAAATGCGACAGCCAATTAGTGTACAACAAGGTCCCACGAACATCAGTGTGATAAATGACCAGATAGTCTGTTTCAGTTGTTGGTTGAGGGATAAATATTGGGCAGGATACCGGGGAGAACTACCCTGGTCTTCAAATAGTGCCATGGGATCTTTCTGTCAAATTTTGTTTGATAACTCTCCTGTGAAGCGCCATGGGATGTTTTACTATGGCAAAGACGCTATATAAATGCAAGTTGCTTTGTTGCTTATATCCACCTGAGAAGGCAGACGAGGCCTCGGTTTAACGTCTCATGGGAAAGACGGCACCTCCGACAGTGCAGCACTCCCTCAGCACTGCACTAGAGAGTCAGCCTAAATGATGTGCTCAAGTCTCTGATGTGGGATTTGACCCTGAAACTGTCCGACTCAGAGGCGAGAACTGAGCCAAGGCTGAAACTCAATAGCAGTGTTAGCCTGCTTCCGTTAAACTGGTTAGCATGTCCACTAAAACAGTTGGCAGAGGAATTCCATCTAAGAGTGTTACATTTTTGCCAGCTGACGCATCGATTTCTAGGTTTTTGTGTCTGTTACAGAAACATAGAAACATAGAAGATAGGAGCAGGAGTAGGCCATTCGGCCCTTCGAGCCCGCTCCGCCATTCAACGAGATCATGGCTGATCATCCAAATTCAGTATGCTTTCTCCCCATACCCCTTGATCCCTTTAGCCTTAAGAAATATATCCAACTCCTTGAATATATTTAATGAATTGGCCTCTACTGCCTTCTGTGGTAGAGAATTCCACAGGTTCATCACTCTCTGGGTGAAGAAATTCATCCTCATTTCTGTCCTAAATGGCTTACCCCTTATCTTTATGGATAAGGATATTGTAAGCAGCGTAAACAGCTGCTAGGTGGATCAGACGGGTATGTTTGAATTACTGCTGCCTTTGCAAATGTGAAGATAAACCATCCAATCAGGTGACACTGATTCTGCAGGTGCTGTTGGTGCTTAGTGTGGTAGAGTTTAGCTCGTTGGTGGCTGATTGAGGGAGCCGCTGGCAAATCGCCCAATGGTGCCGTTTTGCGGCCAGACCGCATTAACATATCTGTGGCGAGGTACACGCTCCGAACGGTCGCCTTGGTGTCGTTCGCCGGTTCTGGTCAGACACAACAGCAGCGGCAACAACTTGCATTTATATAGTGCCTTTAATGGGGTAAAACATCCCAAGGCGCTTCACAGGTGACCCAGCCAGGAAAAAAGGTAGGTCTGGAAGTGGGATGGGAGTGGCAATCAGAAGAGAGGGGAGCCCGGAGCACACCTGCTCCTCTAGCCCCACAAAAATAATTCTAACGCTTACCTGTTCGGTCCTCTTTTGCCATACTGCCAAGTTTTACTGAGCAGAGTGCCCACAGCGCAGTAGTCAGTTAGAATAGCATCAGGGTTTTATCTAGGTCATAGAATCCTACAACACAGAAAGAGGCCATTCGGCCCATCATGTCTTTGAAAGAGCTATCCAATTAGTCCCACTCCCCTGCCCTTTCCCCATAGCCCTGCAAATTTTTCCTTTTCACATATATATCTAATTCCTTTTAAAAGTTACTACTGAATCTGATTCCACCACTCTTTCAGGCAGTGCATTCCTGATCATAACACTCGCTACGTAAAAAAAATTCTCCTCCTCTCCCCTCAGGTTCCTTTGTCATAGGGGCCTGAGTTGCATAGATTAATGAGGATCCCGCCTGATTCAGGTTGGAACCTCCCCACCCAGCGGAAGGCCTCTGGAAAAATGGCAGCAGAGCGGGAATGGGACAGTAAGTCTACAACCTCCATTTTAACACTGCCCCCACCCTGTTTCTGCCAGATGGGGGCAGTTAAAATCTTCCCCCGATGTCTTCTATTTCCATTACAGCGGTTTTAATAGTTGTCAGACCTTGTTTGCCTCCTACAGCTTTGATCTGAAGAAACTCTCTTGGGCAATGAGCCTGAGGAATTTGTAACATCTCATGTACTGAACGGTATAAAGCACGTTGATCACTTCATGTCGTCAAATGGTGTCACAACCAGTTTAATCAGGTCTTAAAGTAAACCTCTCTGAAGTCCAAGCCAGTGGGGGTACTTATCTGTACAGTATTGACAATCAGATTTTCCCTTCAGTAGTTGGAACACCTAATGTTCGATTGCTACAAAGTCACCTTGGACTTATTTCTGAAGGTAAGTCAAAACCAGGTTGGGCACATGAAAACCCGACTCTGTTAAGTCAAGAGAACACGAGCCAGGCTAGAAAAGAAAAATAAAGACTTGCATTTATATAGCACCTTTCACGACCTAAGGTTGTCCCAAAATGCTTTTACAGTCAATGAAGTTGTTTTTGAAGTGAAGTCACTTTTGTAATGTTGGAAACACAGCAGCCAAATTGCGCACAGCAAGCTCGCACAAACAGCAAAGTGATATGATCAGATTATCTTTTTTTAGTGGTATTAGTTGAAGGATAAATATTGGCCAGGGGGGAACTCTCCTGCTCTTCTTTGAAATATTGCCATGGGATCTTTTATGTCTCATCCGAAAGACAGCATCTCCGACAGTGTAGCACTCCCTCAGCACTGCACTGAGACTGTCAGCCTGGATTATGTGCTCAAGTCTCTGGAGTGGAGCTTGAACCCACAACCTTCCAGCTAGGTTAAAGCTAATTGTCCTGCCAGGTCTTTACAAATGCACTGTCCATTGGGCTCCATAAAAAATCCAACTTATACTTTATTGAATTTTATAACTTAGAACAAAAAACAGTATAATTTATGCCTTAAATTCTTCTCTGCATACGTCTGCTATAAAAACATAAGAACATAAGAATTAGGAGCAGCAGTAGGCCATACGGCCCCTCGAGCCTGCTCCGCCATTCAATATGATCATGGCTGATCATCGACCTCATCTCCACTTTCCCGCCCGATCCCCATATCCTGCGATTCCCTTAGAGTCCAAAAATCTATCTATCTCAACCTTGAATATACTCAACGACTGAGCATCCACAGCCCTTTGGGGCAGAGAATTCCAAAGATTCACAACCCTCTGAGTGAAGAAATTCCTCCTCATCTCAGTCTTAAATGGCCTACCCCTTATCCTGAGACTATGCCCCCTAGTTCTGGACTGTCCAGCCAGGGGAAACAACCTCTCAGTACAGGAAGCTTTTGATTAACCGGCCCCTAAATAACCGGAACGCTCTATCCACCGGCAAAATTCAGGAGTCGGTTCAGGTAACTTTTTTTACTTTTATTACTTTTTTTACTCCATTTGTTGCTGTGCAAGGGTGTAGCTGAAGCTGTTGCTAAGCTACAGAGACGTTTGCAACTTGTGCCGAGCAACAGGGTTTGTTGCTTCATACGGAGCTCTGAGCTCCGTATCTTTCACTATAGCGTTCGGTTATCCGGAATTGTTGATGAACTGGCACCACGTCGGTCACGTCCGTGCCGGATACCAGAAAGTTTCCTGTATCTACCCTGTCAATCCCCCTCAGAATCTTATATGTTTCAGTGAGATCACCTCTCATTCTTCTAAATTCCAAAGAGTATAGGCCTAATCTACTCAATCTCTCCTCATAGGACAACCCTTTCATCCCAGGGATTAGTCTAGTGAACCTTCGTTGAACCGCCTCTAAGGCAAGTATATCCTTCCTTAGATAGGGAGACCAAAACTGTGCACAGTACTCCAGGTGTGGTCTCATCAAAGCCCTGTACAATTATACTAAGACTTTGTTACTCTTGTACTCTAACCCCCTTGCAATAAAGGCCAACATATCATTTGCCTTCCTAATTGCTTGCTGTATCTACGTGCTAACTCTCTGTGTTTCCTGTACGAGGACACCTAAATCTCTGAACACCAACATTTAATAGTTTCTCACCATTTGAAAAATATTCTGCTTTTCTATTCTTCCTACCAAAGTGAATAACCTCACATTTCCCTACATTATACCTGCCACCTTATTGTCCACTCATTGCTCTGGCTGCACACTCAATTTCTCTCCCTACTGCTGTCCTCTAGCGACTTAATTAATTTGCATAGAACCTTCGATCAATCACATGTTTTAGAAATATGCATGCCTTCAGGACAGATCATCACAGTCCAACAGAGTATTAATTTTCACTTAACAGTACGGCTGTTCTTTCTGTTTCTACACCAATACATTACATCCTCCTCTGTAGATTAAATGAGGAAAAATCGGATTCAGTCCTTTGGGAATTCTCTGCTCCTTGCTTTCTCTTCTGACCCAAGCTCACTTGTAGATGAGGGAGAGACTCAACGAAGGACTGGAGACAGAGAAAGAGAGATGCACTGAAGGTTTGGGAACGTAGGGAGATACACACCAAAACATCAGGAGGGAGGGAGAGACTCCGAGGGTTTCGAGATAAAGCCACCCGCAGTTCCTTTGAAAATTGCATCGGGGTCCTATTGACATCATAGGACCATGATTTGAATTGTATAATGAGGCTCTCACCTGTTTCTGATGGGAGCCTTGGCCACCTATTTGAAGCCCCCCAATCATAATGGCAGTGAGCGGAAGGATGACAGGGCAGTAGGTTCTGCCTTCCAATTTTGAGTGTACTACCCCGCCCCATTCCTGACTGAAAACGGGAATGAGATTTGTGATGTATGTAACCTGTTCCACCTTAAGAGAACTTAAGCCTGTTCCACCTTAAGAGATGTACTACTTTCTCTGGCTGCTGTATACGTAATACCGGTGGTGACCACCGGTATATAAGCACTGTGTAGTAATATTGTATTTAGTATAGTCCTGACCTCCAACCAGTAAAGACCTGTTGAACTTTAATCTTGTAGTCTGTGTTAGTAATTACAACTAGAACACACAGACTTAACAGTGGCGACGAGTCCGATTCTTACCCTGCGGCAGTTTATATCCACGGCGGCTTTGTCCACAGAACGGACGTCGAAGAGAGGCTTCCACCCTCATCACCCTGCTGGAAGACACGTCGCGTGGCAGACATCGAGAAACCAGAGTGCAGAAGACATCCTGAACTCGAAGCCTCCATCAGCGGCTGTCAGCTATCTTCTTTCTACCTCGGTGGTGGGTAAGCCGGGCAGCGACGCGACCAGAAAGTCGGCCGCATTGGCTGTACAGACGGGGAGGGAAGACGGAGGAATAAGGGCGGTGAGATCGATCGCGACCGGAGATAAGGGCCGGGCCGCATTCGGGCCGAAAGGTGCAGCGCGGGGACATCGATCGTGGCTGGTGATAAGGGCCGGGCCGCATTCGGGCTAAAAAGGCGCAGCGTCTGGGGCAACTGAAGGCGCGAGAGCCGCGGTGAAGCGGAGACAGCGTCGGGGGACGGGTGAAGACCGCCAAGCGCGGGAAAACCGCCATTTTGTAGGCGGAGGACGAAGACAAGAGCGGGAAGCCGCCATCTTGGATAAAAATTAAAATAAATTAAATTGCAACGATGCCTAAACATGGGAACATTAATACCTTTGATAGCGACATCGAAGATTGGGCCATGTATGTAGAACGCATACAAAATTATTGTAAAGCAAATAAAATCCCAGATGAAGAGAAAGCACTAACATTATTAAACTTAATGGGTGCGAAGACATACGGGCAATTGAAACACCTTTTATCACCAGATGAACCGGCGGATAAGACGTTCGAGGAGATTGTTACTGTCCTGAAAAATCATCTAAACCCCACGCCGCTGATGCTAGCGGAATGATTTAAATTTTACAGCAGAAGGCAGCTGAAGGATGAAAGCAATGCTGAATATTTAATGGAATTGCGTAAGCTAGCAAAGTACTGTCAGTTTGGAACGAGACTGACAGAGGCGCTACGAGATAAATTTGTGTGTGGTTTATTAAAAGAAGATACACAAAAGCGACTGCTCGAGGAGAATGAGCTGACGCTTGAGAAAGCGGTCACTATGGCAGCAGCACACGAAGCCGCAGCGAGAGGCACGGCAGTAATGCAGCTACGGTCACCGGAACTCAGTACAAATAAATTGGGTTTGAGTACTGTAAAATGTTATCGTTGTGGAAAGACAACGCACGATCAGGACCAGTTTTGGTTTAAAAACCAAGAATGCAGAACGTGTGGTAGGCTTGGCCACATAGCTAAAGTATGCCGGTCAGGAAAGAAGACCAGCAACAAAAAGTCACCGCAAGGAAAATACATAAAGGTACACAAGGTGACAAAGAACAGTTCGACCGAACAGAAGTCAGATTCAGACGCTAGCAGTAATGAACTGGGTAGCTTAAGAGTACACAACGTTGGTAAGGATGCAGATCTCCAGACAATTTGGGTTACCCTTCAGGTAGCAGGAGTCCAAGTAAAGATGGAATTGGACACTGGATCGGCATTGACGGTCATGAATAAGAAAGATTACAAAAGGTTATTCCAACATATTCCCCTACGGGATACGGAGATTATAATGAAAACATACACGGGGCAAAGAGTGTACCCCATCGGAAAGATAGAGGTAAAAGTGGTCCACAAGGGCGAAGAAAGCCAAGTAATGGACTTATATGTGCTACCTGAAGGAGGTCCACCACTGCTGGGATGGGAGTGGATTAGGAAAATGAATATGGACTGGCACTCCTTGAAGGCACTAACGGTAGATTCCAGGGAAACAGATGTCAAACCTAAACGATTGTCCAAAATATTGGATGATGCTAAAGAGGTGTTCCAGCAGGGACTGGGAACACTGAGAGGAATTATGGCAAACATCAAGATTGATGAACATGCACACCCAAAAATTTTTAAAGCCAGACCGGTACCCTATGCAATACGACCTACTGTAGAAGCGGAACTGGAAGCGCTAGAACGTTCAGGTGTACTGTCTAAGGTAGATTGGAGTGAGTGGGCTACGCCCATTGTTCCAGTTATGAAACGTCCTTCGAGCAACAAGCCAGGAGAACCAGGGAAGGTTCGCATCTGTGGAGATTTCAAAATCACCGTTAATCCGGTGCTTCACACGGTGCAGTATCCGCTTCCGCGGATTGAGGATATTTTTGCTTCGTTGTCTGGCGGGAAACACTTCACCAAGATAGACCTGGCGTAGGCGTACTTGCAGATGGAGGCTGAAGAAGAGTCACGCCAATACCTCACGATCAACACGCATCGAGGTTTGTACCGGTACAATAGGCTGGTTTTTGGAGTGGCATCGGCTCCAGCAATTTGGCAGAGGGCCATGGAGCAGGTATTACAGGGAATTCCAGGCACACAATATTACCTGGACGATATTCTGATTACAGGTGATGGTGATGAAGAACACCTCGCAAACTTGGAACTGGTGCTCAACAGACTGAAAGAGTATGGACTTAGAGTTAATTGGCAGAAATGTGAGTTCTTCCAGAAGCGGATCTCGTACTGTGGTCATGTCATTGACCGGGAGGGGCTTCATAAGTCTCCTGACAAGGTAGAGCAGTTGTAAAGGCTCCCGCTCCGGATAATGTCTCTCAGTTGAGGTCGTTTCTAGGATTGATTAACTATTACCATAAATTTCTACCAAATCTATCCATGGTACTGCACCCGCTAAACGCTCTTTTACAGAAGGGGGTACCATGGGAATGGAGCGAAAACTGTAAGAAGGCATTTCGCAAAAGCAAAGAATTGATCACCTCAGAGGAAGTGTTGGCTCACTTCAACCCGACACTGCCTATTCGGTTGGCTTGTGATGCTTCTCCATATGGTATTGGGGCAGTACTCTCACACAAGTTGCCAAATGGCACGGAAAGGCCAGTCGCGTTTGCATCCAGATCATTGACCTCCGCTGAGCGCAACTATGCGCAGATCGATAGGGAGGCTCTCAGCCTTGTATGGGGAGTGAAGAAGTTTAATCATTACCTGCAGGGCCAAAAATTCACACTTCTGACAGACCATCAGCCGTTGGTATCCATTTTTAACCCTAAGAAGGGTGTTTCAGTGATGACAGCACAGCGTCTCCAGAGATGGTCCCTTTTCCTAGGGGCACATCAATATCAAATAGAATTCAAAGGTACGAAGCAGCATGGCAATGCTGATGGGCTGTCGCGCCTGCCACTACCTGAAGAAGAAGAAACGACGAAAGTTGACCCTGTTGAGTTATTTCATTCGACCATCATCGAGTGTTTACCAGTCACCAATGCAAGTATTGAAAGAGAAACCAGGAACGACCCGACACTGTCCAGAGTCTACGAGGTGACAGTGAAAGGATGGCCAACACGTGGTGATCCTCTGTTACCGGCATTCTCGGCAAGGCGAGACCAGCTGTCCGTCTGCCATGGTACTTTGATGTACGGGACAAGAGTGATTATTCCTCCCAAGTTAAGGGAAAGAGTTCTAAAAGAACTGCATGAAGGTCATCTGGGGGGAGTTAAGATGAAAAGTCTTGCTAGGGCTTATGTATGGCGGCCGGGTATTGACCAACAGGTAGAGGAGTTGACGAAAAGCTGCGCTGGGTGCCAAAAAGTGCAAAATGCACCTCCGATCGCACCACTACACCCATGGGAATGGCCTTCAGCCCCATGGCAACGCGTACATATTGACTTTGCTGGTCCATTCATGGACTCCATGTTCCTAATTGCGGTGGACGCACATTCCAAATGGCCAGAAGTGATCAAGATGAATACCACTACTTCAGAAAAGACAATTGCGGTGTTAAGAACAATATTCGCAAGGAACGGATTGCCAGAACAGATCTGTTCGGACAACGGACCACAGTTCGTGTCGGAAGAATTCCAAAAATTCTTAAAGAAGAATGGGGTGAAACATTATATCTCTGCCCCATATCATCCGGCGACAAACGGGTTGGCCGAGAGATTTGTCCAAACATTCAAAAAGGCAATAAAGGCCATGAACGATGATCAGATTCCGCTACAGCACAAGGTGGACAATTTCCTAATGGCATATCGAAACACCGCTCATGCAGTGACTAACCAAAGTCCTGCCATGATGTTTTATAACAGGAGGTTGCGGTCCAGGTTGGACTTGTTAAAACCAAATGTGCGGAGGGAAGTGGAAAACAAACAGTTCCGGCATATTAATAACAAGACCACTCGAAGTTTCGACGTAGGACAACCAGTGTTGGCAAGGGGCTATGGAAACGAAAAATGGCAGTCCGGAACAATTCGGGCCAGACAAGGACCTCTGATGTACACAGTAGATATTGGTAACAATGTGATAAGGCGTCATGCGGATCAACTGGTAGAATCGAGAGCAAGGGTCGAACCCATGGTTGCGACAGAGACAACTGTGGAAGACGCTAATGAACCTGAAGCATCTACCTCGGCAGGGAATGTACCTGATGCTGATAACACCCAATGCATGGGAGACCAACTAGAGGAGTCACCTCAGCAACAGGAATCAGAGACCACTGAAAGGCGTTATCCAAACCGAATCAGAAGGCCTCCTGAGAGACTGAACCTTTGAACTGTTTATACCTAAAGTTATATATGTTATTATGTTATGTTAAATGGGGATATGACTGTTAAGCTAAAAAGGGAGGATTGTGGTGTATGTAACCTGTTCCACCTTAAGAGAACTTAAGCCTGTTCCACCTTAAGAGATGTACTACTTTCTCTGGCTGCTGTATACGTAATACCGGTGGTGACCACCGGTATATAAGCACTGTGTAGTAATATTGTATTTAGTATAGTCCTGACCTCCAACCAGTAAAGACCTGTTGAACTTTAATCTTGTAGTCTGTGTTAGTAATTACAACTAGAACACACAGACTTAACAAGATTGAGCCCCAAAGTTTGTGATTATTCAAAGCCTGTGAACTAAACCACTTTCTGACTTGATAAGTCATGCAGGTAAATTTCCCTCTTTTTCTACAGGTTTAACTCAAGTTAGGTACAATTCTGGTGTAAATGGCGGAATTTCTAGGACAACAGCTTTAGCCCTCTGTAGCCATTTTTAGGTTATAAGGTTGAGGGAAATGTACCCTTTAAGCTGCGTGGCCGTATGGCGGCTCAGCGCTCTGGAGGTCCCGCGCAGATGGCTCACCAGCTTTTAAATGGAAAAAAACGCACATGCACAGAATTTTGAATGGGCCAGGCAGCCCGTTAAAGGGGCCGCACAGGCTGTCAAAGGGGCCGCACGTCCCCCAAAAAATTAGAGGGAACATTGGTTGAGGGGTGATCTAATCGGGTTATTTGAAATGATGAAGGGATTCCATACGGTAAAACATAGAAACACAGAAGATAGGAGCAGGAGTAGGCCATTCAGCCCTTCGAGCCTGCTCCGTCATTCAATGCAATCATGGCTGATCATCCAATTTCAGTACCCGGTCCCTGCTTTCTCCCCATACCCCTGGATCCCTTTAGCCTTAAGAAATATATCCAACTCCTTCTTGAATATATTTAATGAATTGGCTTCTACTGCCTTCTGTGGTAGAGAATTCCACAGGTTCACCACTCTCTGGGTGAAGAAATTCCTCCTCATTTCTATCCTAAATGGCCTACCCCTTATCCTTAGACTGTGACCCCTGGTTCTGGACTCCCCGACCATCGGGAACATCCTTCCTGCATCTAGTCTGTCCAGTCCTGTCAGAATTTTATAAGTTTCAATGAGATCCTCTCTCATTCTTCTAAACTCCAGCGAGTATAAGCCCAGTCATCCCAATCTCTCCTCTAACGTCATTCCTGCCATCCCAGGTATCAGCCTGGTGACACAGAGAAACTATTTCCTCTGGTGGGAGAATCCAGAACGAGGGGACATAATCTTAAACGTAGAGCTAGGCCATTCAGGAGTGAAATCGGGAAGCACTTTTCCACACAAAGGGTAGTGGAAATCTGGAACTCTCTCCCCCAAAAGGCCATGGATCAATTGAAATTTTCAAGACTGAGATCGATAGATTTTTGTTGGGTACTGGTATCAAGGTATATGGATCAAAAGCGAGCAAATGGAGTTGAGATACAGATCAGCCGTGAGCTAATTGAATGGTGGAGCAGGCTCGACAGGCTGAACGGCCTACTCCTGTTTCTATTCATTCTACCAGAATTTAGTGTACTTTTTAGAATGGATGTAACTCTGGCATATCTGAGGTACCCCCGCCTCCCCCCCCCCCCCGCCCCGCCCAGGTTCCGGCCCCCTACGCCAGAACGACACCACTTTCCTGCCTGAATTTCCTTGGTCACAGTGCTTGCATAGTTTCCTCCAAAATCCTTCAGGTGTTGCCTCCATGATCCATTAGTGACAAAGGTTCACGGAAAACCTTTTGGTTCAATGCAATGCAGCTTTTGCATATTTTGAATGTTTTAAAGGAATGTCATTACTCCAAGGATTAAGCTATCGTGTGATTTGGATAAGTATGTGCAAGAGTTTTGATCCTGATAATCAGCGTGCAGAAACAGTTTTCTTCAAAAAATAACAAACTCCCTTTTGTTTTATTGCATTTCCATTACTCTCCTCAGTTGCAGGTATGTGTTTCTGTCATTATCCTCTACAGCAGAGCTAGAATGAAGTGATGTTTTTTAGAATTAAGAGCCATGACTAAATGTTAAGAGAAATGCAATGCAGCAGAGGAATTACTGTGGTCCAAACCATAATATTAGGCACCTCCTAGTGGCTTGTTGGTTTCCTGGGAAACCAATGGGTCACAGCGCGAGGTGGCTGCAAAGAGTTAACTAACATGGTGATATTTAAGCAGATATCCTTCAGGTTTCCAGGAACTTCTGTGATTATTACAAGACATGAGGCTCTCTCTGGCATATCTTGCTGATTTATTAACCACATAATTTTTCCCCAGAGATGTCACTGGGGTTTATATACTACTGAGTAATTTCTTCCTTTCCACTCTCTTGGCAATGGCTTTGACCAAAGCAGATTTCATTGAATGCACCAGAATGGAGTGAGCATCTCAACTTATTGTACTTACTGATATCATGCATAGGCTTAGGGAAGAAATAACACAGAAACATACAGGAAGTATTTTCCTGGCCAACGTCAGGTCACTAGAAAACAAAATGGATGAGATCAAACTTGATCTCTCCTCACAGAAAAGGACAAAGGAATGCTGCGCCATGATCTTCACAGAGATCTGGTTGAACAACGGCATCCCTGACACCACCATCCAACTAGAAGGATGCACGGTCTTCCGCGCCGACAGAACTGCAGACTCCGGTGAGAGCAAGGGAGGCGGTTTGTGCATTTACACTAACAATGCCTGGTGCACTAACACGGACATAATCAATAGATCCTGCGCGGCTGATTTGGAATTCCTCATGGTAAGGTGCAGACCCTTCTACCTGCCTCGGGAATTCACGGCTGTTATCATCACTGCGGTCTACATCCCACCACACGCTAATGCCAAACTAGCACTGAAGGACCTCTACAGGGCCATCAGCGAACAACAAACTGCGCACCCAGACGGAGCTTTTATCGTCGCGGGGGACTTCAATCACATAAACCTAAAAACTGTACTACCGAAATTCCACCAGAATGTTTCCTGCCCCACAAGAGGGGAGAACACACTGGATCAAGTCTACACGAGCATTGTAGACGCTTATAAGGCCATTCCCTGCCCCCACCTTGGGAAGTCTGACCACCTCTCCCTGTTTCTAGCCCCGGCATACAAACCGCTCATCAAAAGAGGGAGAACATCAGTGAGAGCAGTGAAAGTATGGCCAGAGGGGGCAGTATCGGAGCTTCAGGATTGCTTCGAACGCACTGATTGGGGCATGTTTGCCCATAATAACATCGGGGAATACGCATCCACAGTGCTATTCTACATCAACAGCTGCGTCGAGGTCGTCATGACCCAAAAAAGTATCAGGACATACCCCAACCAGAAACCCTGGATGAACGGAGAGGTCCGCTCATTGTTGAAAGCACGCGACGCAGCATTTAAATCTGGCGACGCGGCGGCTTACAGTGCAGCTAGGACCAACCTAAAAAAGGGTATCAGGACTGCCAAAAGGAAACAGACACTGCGGATAGAGGATCACTTCCACAACAATTTGGACCCCCGGCGCATGTGGCAAGGCATCCAGTCCATCACTGACTACAAGGGCAAAAACACCAGCCCCCCGGTTAGCGATGCCTCCCTTCCGGAGGAGCTTAACAACTTCTACGCTCGCTTCGACAGGGACAACAGGGAGCCGGCTACCAAAGCCTTGCCACCCCCGGAAGACCAGGTGCTCACTCTGTCGACCTCCGACGTAAGGGGTGTTCTACGCGGAGTGAACACACGAAAGGCTGCTGGACCGGATAGCATCCCTGGACGGGTACTCAAGGAATGTGCTGATCAGCTGGCTGATGTCTTCACCGCCATCTTCAATCTGTCATTGGCCCAGGCAGTAGTCCCTACATGCTTCAAGACTGCTACCATTATTCCTATGCCAAAACAAACGGCTGTGACGTGCCTGAACGACTATCGACCTGTCGCACACACACCCATCATAATGAAGTGTTTCGAGAGACTGGTCTTAGCTCACATCAAAGCCAGTGTTCCCGCCTCTCTTGACCAACACCAGTTTGCCTATCGTGCAAACAGATCAACGGAGGGTGCAATCACAACTGCTCTACACTCGGCACTGAATCACCTAGATGGTAAGGAGACCTACATCAGAATGCTGTTCATAGACTACAGCTCAGCATTCAACACTATCGTCCCCAACAAGCTGGCCACCAAACTCCAAACTCTTGGCCTGAACACTTCCCTCTGCAACTGGACCCTGGACTTCCTAACAAACAGACCCCAGTCTGTCAAATTAGGTAACCACACCTCCCCCCCCCCGACCCTGAACACGGGGGCCCCACAAGGATGTGTGCTGAGGCCCCTCCTCTACTCCCTCTTCACCCACGACTGTGTGGCTGTTCATGGTTCCAGCACCATCATCAAGTTTGCGGATGATACCACGGTAGTAGGCCAGATCACCAACAACGATGAGTCAGCCTACAGGGAAGAGGTCCAGCATCTCGTGAAGTGGTGCGCCGATAACAACCTGGCCCTTAACATCAAGAAAACCAAAGAAATCATTGTGGACTTCAGGAAGTCTAAAGGCGGAAGTCACACCCCCATCCACATCAATGGGGCTGTGGTGGAAAGGGTGGACAGCTTTAAGTTCCTTGGAGTCCACATCACGGAAGACCTCTCCTGGTCCCTCAATACCTCCTCTCTGGTGAAGAAGGCCCAGCAGCGCCTATATTTCCTAAGGAGGCTGAAGGGATGTAACCTGTCACCCCTGACCCTCTCTAACTTTTACCACTGCACTATAGCGAGCATCCTGACAAACTGTATCACAGTATGGTATGGCAGCTGTAGCTACTATGACCGGAAAGCCCTGCAGCGGGTAGTCAAAACTGCCCAACGCATTACCGGCACCCGGCTACCGACCATAGAGCACATATACCAGAAACGCTGTCTACGGAGGTCATGGTCCATCATCAAAGACCTTACCCACCCCAGCCACAGTCTGTTCACCCTCCTGCCATCTGGGAGACGCTACAGATGCATTCGCACCCGTACGACCAGATTTAGGAACAGCTTCTTTCCCAGGGCTGTCATCCTACTGAACTCCACAAATAAACTCTAAAGCCTGCACATCTGCCAATGCACTTTATTATGGTTATGTTTATGTTAATGTATTACAAACCAAATGTATGTTGAATGTTTAAATGTCTTTTCTAAATTACACTCTTGGGAGCCGCAAGCCTACATTTCGTTGTACTGCACTTGTGCACTAACAATGACAATAAAAGTTGATTTGATTTGATTTGATTTGAGCACAGAAGGAGGCCATTTGGCACATAGTGTCTGTGCCGGCTCTTTGAAAGATTTATCCAAATAGTCCCAGTAACCTGCTCTTTCCCCATAGCCCTACAAATTTTTCCCTTCAAGTATTTATCCAATTCCCTTTTGAAAGTTACTATTGAATCTGCTTCCACTGCCCTTTCAGGCTGTGCGTTCCAGATCATAACAACTCCCTGCATAACAAAATTTATCCTCATCTCCCCCCTGTGGTTCTTCTGTCAATTATCTTAAATCTGTGTCCTCTAGTTATTGACCCTCCTGCCAGTGGAAACAGTTTCTCCCTATCTACTCTATCAAAATCCTTCATAAGTTTGAACACCTCTATTAAATCTCCCCTTAAACTTCTCTGCTCTAAGGAAAACAATCCCAGCTTCTCAAGTCTCTCCACATAAATGAAGTAACTCATCCCTGGTACCATTCTAGTAAATCTCCTCTGCACCCTCTAAGGCCTTGACACGCTTCCTAAAATGTGGTGCCCAGAATTGGACACAATGGCCGGAATTTTCCTTACTGAGTCGGGTCGGGTGCGTGTGGGCCGTGTAGCGGGCCAGTACCGCGATATATTGATCAGCCCGCTCTTCAGAGCGACTTTAGCGTAATGGCCCCTATTAAGGCAGACTTGCGCGTTTCCCGGCTCTATTAAATGGTGCGGGTCTGATGACATCATCGATGACTCATTTCCAGCAGGGATATTTAAAGCAGCCTTGGCCACATCGCATTTTGAAGGTTCATGTAGGAGTGTGAAGGGAGGATTTGGGAGGAGTGTCTTGTTGTGCAGAAGGAGAAAAATGACTTCCGAAAGACAGGAGGCTGCACCCCGTTTTTCCAGTGACTCCCTACATATTCTAGTGGAGGGAATCAAAGCACGCAGGGGAGTCCTCTTCCCTGCTGATGGACGGAAGAGACCTCCCCAAGAGACAAAAAGAGCCTGGCTCCAAATTGCTGAGGAGGTGAACAGCAGGGGTGTTGTGAGAAGCACCTAGGTGCAGTGCCGGAAGCACTTTAATGATCTCATTAGATCAAGAAAGGTGCAAAGCCACTCTCAACTTCATCCTGCTGTGCATCTCATCACATCCCCATCACTCTGCCTTCCCAGGCCTACTCCTGCACATCATTCCTTAGACAAACATACCTTGGACGTCCACCCATCCCTCTCTCTCTATGTACATACTCACATCCCCATCTCACTAGCCACCCCTCACACTCATCCTGATCCTAATGCAATCATACCAAGTAACACCACAGAAGGAGGCCATTTGGCATTTGGCACGACACTCCCTCATAGTCACCCTCTACAGATGCAACCCACACAATCCTTACACTCATGCCATCGCTCTCACTCAAACTTCTTTTTTTTCCCTCCTTGCAGTAGAAGAGAGCACACAATAAGAGGGAGTGAGAGAGAACCGGAGGTGGCCCTCCATCCTTCAGTACTTTAACTGCAGCAGAGGAGGTGGCCCTGGAGGCCTCAAGAATTGCAGAGCTGCTGGCGGTGGGAGACGGAGAGAGGGGGATCTCTCAGCAACCTGGTGACAGAATTAGATCTCATACAGCCACATGGCATACAGCAGTCATTCATATAGCAGTCATTGAATGTTCAGCATGTGCATAAATGGTATTGTTAACCATTCTTAAAATAACATTTCTAAATCATCTCTTTACTCTCCCGCAGGCCCATCAAGAGACCCCCCACCTCACTGTCCAACTGGAGGAGGAAGAGGAAGATGACTCCTTAGAGGAGCCTCCAGCCTCTGAGGGTGCACTGTCACCAGACCCAAGCACGCCCAGCACCAGCACAGATATGTACACCTCGGTGGGTTCTATGCGAGATAGAGTAGTGTCTCACACTTCAAAGTGAGCAAGAGCAGATGGTGGAGAAAGGGACAGCAGTGGAGACTCCTCACTGGAGGGTGCAGGATGCTCCAAGTTCTGCTCAGCTGCATGCAGACACTGAGCCTCGGGGGCCATCGAGAAAGAGGGTGATCCTGGAGGGCAGCAAGAAATGCAGGGGGCTCTGGCAGGTTTTGCAGCTGCGATGTCAGCAAATGTACAGAGAATGAAGGAGACCATCTCCAACATGAGCACTACCGTGTCGCAGGCGATGGCGACGGTATGCTCTTCCATGGAAAGAATGGCCACCTGCGTGGAGCAGCTAATACGCCACTCACAGAGCACACGCTAGCTATGGTCAACAGATGGCGGAGGCTCATAATCTCCTCTCTAGGAGTGATCTAAATGTAGACTTAGGTCCTCATGGCCCCACTGCTGTGCAGCAAGGTGCTCTCCAGCTCCTTGCTAGCAGGGAAGTACGGGTGGCCCATGAAAGGGATGACGGTGAGAGGGGACATGGAAGTGGGACTCCTCTCAAAGCGCTCACACTTCTCCGCTATAGCCCCCCCACCCCCCAGTCAGAGCTCCAGATGCTTCCTCGGATCATGATAGCTGATGTAGCTATCTTGGATCAGGTAGCTAATGTTACCCCACTGTTCAAAAAAGGTGGTAGAGAGAAAACGGGGAATTACAGACCGGTAAGCCTGACATCGGTAGTGGGGAAAATGCTAGAGTCCATTATAAAAGATGTAATAGCAGAGCACTTGGAAAACAGTGACCGGATCGGACAAAGTCAACATGGATTTACAAAAGGTAAATCGTGCTTGACTAATCTACTGGAATTTTTTGAGGATGTAACTGGTAAAATAGATAAGGGAGAACCAGTGGATGTGGCGTATTTGGACTTTCAAAAGGCTTTCGATAAGGTCCCGCATAAGAGATTAGCGTGTAAAGTTAAGGCACATGGGATTGGGGGCAAGTTATTGACTTGGATAGAGAACTGGTTGGCGGACAGAAAGCAAAGAGTTGGAATAAACGGCTCTTTTTCCGAGTGGTAGGCAGTGACTAGTGGGGTACCGCAGGGATCGGTCCTTGGAACCCAGCTATTCACTATATATATTAATGACCTGGACGAGGGAATTAGATGTAATATCTCCAAGTTTGCAGACGACACAAAGCTGGGTGGGCGTGTGTGCATTGAGGAGGATGCCGAAAAACTCCAGTATGATTTGGACAGGTTGGGTGATTGGGCAGAAGCATGGCAGATGCAATAAAACGTGGATAAATGCGAGGTTATCCACTTTGGTGTCAAAAACAAGAAGGCAGATTATTATCTGAATGGCAATAGATTTGGAGAAGGGGAAGTGCAACGAGGCCTGGGCGTCCTTGTGCACCAGTCGCTGAAGGTAAGCATGCAGGTGCAGCAGGCGATTAAGAAGGCAAATGGTATGTTGGCCTTCGTAGCGAGAGGTTTTGAGTACAGGAACAAGGATGTCTTGCTGCTGTTGTACAGGGCCTTGGCATCTTGAGTATTGTGTGCAGTTTTGGTCGCCTTATCTGAGGAAGGATGTTCTTGCCATGGAAGGAGTGCAGCGAAGATTCACCAGGCTGATACCTGGGATGGCAGGAATGACGTATGAGGAGAGATTGGGTCGATTGGGCTTGTACTCGCTGGAGTTTAGAAGAATGAGAGGGGATCTCATTGAAACTTATAAAATTCTGACAGGACCATACAGACTAGATGCAGGAAGGATGTTCCCGATGGTCAGGGAGTCCAGAACCAGGGGTCACAGTCTAAGGATAAGGGGTAAGCCATTTAGGACAGAAATGAGGAGGAATTTCTTCACCCAGAGAGTGGTGAACCTGTGGAATTCTCTACCACAGAAGGCAGTAGAAGCCAATTCATTAAATATATTCAAGAAGGAGTTGGATATATTTCTTAAGGCTAAAGGGATCAAGGGATATGGGGAGAAAGCAGGGACAGGGTACTGAATTTGGATGATCAGCCATGATCGCATTGAATGGCAGAGCAGGCTCGAGGGGCCAAATGGCCCACTCCTGCTCCTATCTTCTATGTTTCTATGTTTCTATGATGGCCGAATCTGCCCCTGCACAGTCGCAGGAAGAGCAGTCTTTGGCGGGACCATCAGGGGCTCCAAAACCCAGAGGACATCTGCCAAAAGTGTCTACACAGTCGCAGCAGGGAAGTGAGCAGGCTACCTCTACCTCTGCTGAAGCCACAGGGGTTGCACCTCATAGAAGCACGCGTAAAAGAAAAATGACACAGATGTAGATGCACAAGGGTAAGCACATGGGTGTTTAAAGAAGTGTTATTGTTAAGGTTCCGTTACTTTATGACACATAAAAGTTTCTTTATTTTCATCACATTCCGGTCATGCTCATTTTTGTCTGTTACTTTGGAAGTGGTTTTATGAGTTGGAGTGAATGGTGAGACGTAACGTTACCTCCAGCAATGGGGGTCAGTGTGAAGGGAATGGATTGGTCATTGTAGGGATGCTTTATGCTGTTGTTGGGGTGGGGGGGGGGGAACTTGACACAGCAAATGGCAGCCATATGGGTGCAGTGCAGGAAGTTAAGTAAATTTGGCCATGATGAGGCCATCCCTGGCCTCCCGGGCAGCAATGTGCTCCGGTGCTGCTGGCATCTGGACCTCAAGTTCCTCCTCCTCCTCCTCCTCCTCCTCTGAAAGGTTGTGCGCTCTGTGCCTTGCTCCTCATATAGCTTTAATCCTCGTTGCTGCACTATGTTGTGCAGCGCACAGCAAACAACGACGATTCTGGAGACCCTGGCTGGTGCGTATTGAAGGACTCCTCCAGATCTGTCAAGGCATCTGAAGCGCATCTTCAGCATGCTGATTGTTTGTTCTATGACACCTCTGGTGGACATGTGGCTTTCATTATAACGCTCCTGAGCCTCACTGCTTGGCCTCCTCAAGGATGTCATGAGCCACGTCTTCAGTGGATAGCCCTTGTCTCCAAAAAGGGAGCTGGTAAGTGTGTTTGGAGGTGCGAAGAGCTGAGGGAGCGTGGACTGGCACAGGATGAAAGAGTCATGACAGCTGCCAGGGAATTTGGTGCGTACATGTGTGATGATCTTCCTATGGTTGCAGACGAACTGCACCTTGAGGGAGTGGAAGTCCTTGCAGTTCACAAACACTCCTGTGGGGGTGCCCTGATGGCCACATGTGTGCAGTCTATGATGCGCTGCACCTGTGGGAAGCCAGTCAGTGCCGCAAAGCCGAGCGCACATTCAGCAATACTGGCTTCATCAGTGGCAAAGTTTACATAATTGGCTGACTTGTTAGACATGGCATCGGTGACCTGTGTGATGCATCTGTGGGCGGCCGACTGCAAGATGCCACAAATGTCTGCTGAAGATCGCTGGAAGGAGCCTGAGGTGAAGAAGTTGAGGGCACTGGTGACTTTGACAGCCGCTGGTAAGGCGTGTCCATCAGGTCCTCTGGGCTGCAGGTCTTGCTCCAGCAAGCTGCAAATGTCTGCGACGACCTGACGTGATAGCCTGAGCCTCCTTTGGCACTGCTGCTCAGTCATGTTGAGGAAGCTCATCCTCTGCCAGTATACCCTGTGTTGGGGGTATCGCCTCCAGCATGGTGCAGCCCTGCGGTGATGCTCTCTGTCCTGTGGAGCATCAGGTCATTGAGGAGAAGGTAGTTGCTGTTGTTGCTGCTGCTGCTGGTGTGCCTGCTGCTGCTGGTGTTGGTGCTCATCCTGATCCGATTCTGAGGACCAAGATGAGACAGTATAAATGGCACCCATGCTCATGTAATAGATGGCAGGTCAAGTAGAGATCAGAGGACCAATCTGTCAATGTTGTGACAGTTACTAGCAATGTGGTGAGAGTGGCTTCTGAGGTTGCAGAAAAGACTTGCAAACTCTAGACACCTAAATCTGTGCTCAGAATGGAGTCAGCAAGAAACTTTCCCTTAGGCAAGTTGTCATGTGGGAGTATTTTATTTTATTCGTTTATGGGATGTGGGCGTCGCTGGCAAGGCCAGCATTTATTGCCTATCCTTAATTGCCCTTGAGAAGGTGGTGGTGAGCCGCCTTCTTGAACCGCTGCAGTCCGTGTGGTGAAGGTACTCCCACAGTGCTGTTAGGGAGGGAGTTCCAGGATTTTGACCCAGTGACGATGAAGGATCGGCGATATATTTCTAAGTCAGGATGGTGTGTGACTTGGAGGGGAACGTGGAGGTGGTGGTGTTCCCATGCACCTGCTGCCCTTGTTCTTCTAGGTGGAAGAGGTCGCGGGTTTGGGAGGTGCTGCCGAAGAAGCCTTGGTGAGTTGCTGCAGTGCATCTTGTAGACGGTACATACTGCAGCCACAGTACGTCGGTGGTGGAGGGAGTGAATGTTTAAGGTGGTGGATGGGGTGCCAATCAAGTGGGCTGCTTTGTCCTGGATGTTGTCGAGCTTCTTGAGTGTTGTTGGAGCTGCACTCATCCAGACAAGTGGAGAGTATTCCATCACACTCCTTACTTGTGCCTTGTAGATGGTGGAAAGGCTTTGGGGAGTCAGGAGGTGAGACACTCGCTGCAGAATACCTAGCCTCTGACCTGCTCTTGTTGCCACAGTATATATGTGGCTGGTCCAGTTAACTTTCTTATCAATGGTGACCCCCAGCATGTTGATGGTGGGGGATTCGGCGATGGTAATACCGTTGAATGTCAAGGGGAGGTGATTTATAGCGCTTTCCATGCTCTGCATTAATGACCTCGCACAATGGCCACTGAGCATCCGCCTCACGTTGACAGACGTGGTTCCCGATCTGCGTGATTCCCGTGGTCATCCAGTGAAATTCAAAAGGCTTGGTTAAAATCCCTGTTAAGTGTCTCACTACAAGGATTTAGTGAGATTAATTAGGTTGCCCGCCTCTGCCGGTCGGGTCTGTGGTGCGCTGGCAAATGCGCCCGAGTTAAAGGTGCAAGGAGGCGAGATGATGGTGCGTTCCCGACCCACTCCCATTTTCTGCAACTTTTACTGCTAACCTGCCTCCAAACCTACACGCATGACAGTGGGAAAATTTCGGCCAATACTCCAGCAAAGGCCTAACCAGTGATTTGTAAAGGTTTAGCATAACTTCCTTGCTTTTGTACTCTATTTATGAAGCCAATGATCCTGTGATTTTTATGTATCTTGACTGGAACCATATCTCGACCACATATTGATCAACTTATTCAGGTGTAAGAATAATCTTTGTGACATTCCCGTGGTCATGTGAATCAGCACTAACTGCTTCCACCTTCTCCCGAGGGGGGATGCTGGAAATGTACAGGTCAGTAAGTATCTGAAGGAGAGAGAAAGGTCATAGTTTAAGGTGGTACCACAAACAATTTTACAATTAATTTACTTTGTGCCCGTTAGCTCAGTAAGAGGCAGACGGCAAACAAAATGAACTGGTAATGCGAGTACCTCGGAGTTTGTAGAATCAATTTGAATCTTAACACTAACAACAGCAGCTTGCATTTATATCGCGCCTGGTTGGGACAGGGAGCTTACCATGGTGAGTTGGCTTCCTATGTGCTTAGAACATAAGAACATAAGAAATAGGAACAGGAGTAGGCCAATCGGCCCCTCGAGCCTGCTCCGCCATTCAATAAGATCATGGCTGATCTGATCCTAACCGCCAATCCACTATCACAGAACCATCTCCTGAATCTAACAGAATTAGACACACGAAATAGGAGCAGGATCAGGCTACACGGCCCCTGGGCCCGCTCCGCTACCCACAGGGCCATGACCGATCCGAACCTAGACTCATGTCCAAATTCCTGCCCGCTCCCCGTAACCCTTAATTCCCTTTACTTCTAGGAAACTGTCTATTTCTGTTTTAAATTTATGTAATGATGTAGCTTCTACAGCTTTTTGGGGCAGCATATTCCATGGACCTACCACCCTCTGAGTGAAGTAATTCCTCCTCATCTCAGTTTTGAAAGAGCAGCCCCTTATTCTAAGACTATGCCCCCTAGTTCTAGTTTCACCCATCATCAGGAACATCCTCCCCACATCCACCCGATCCAACCCCTTCACAATCTTATATGTTTCAATAAGATCGCCTCTCATTCTTCTGAACTCCAATGAGTAGAGTCCCAATCTACTCAACCTCTCCTCATATGTCCATCCCCTCATCCCCGGGATTAACCGAGTGAACCTTCTTTGTACTGACTTGAGAGCAAGTATGTCCTTTCTTAAGTATGGACACCAAAACTGTATGCAGTATTCCAGGTGCGGTCTCACCAATACCTTGTACAACTGAAGCAATACCTCCCTATTTTTATATTCTATCCCCCTAGCAATGAAAGCCAACATTCCATTGGCCTTCTTAATCACTTGCTGCACCTGCATACTAACATTTTGAGTTTCGTGCACCAGGACCCCCAGATCCCTTTGTACTTCAGTACTTTCCAGTTTCTTGCCATTAAGATAATAACTTGCTCTACGATTTTTCCTGCCAAAGTGCATAACCTCACACTTTCCAGTATTGTATTCCATCTGCCAAATCTCTGCCACTTACTTAGCCTGTCTATGTCCCCTTGCAGGTTTTTTATGTCCTCCTCACTCACTACTTTCCCTCCCATCTTAGTATCATCTGCAAACTTTGATATGTTACACTCGGTCCCCTCCTCCAAATCGTTAATATAGATTGTAAAGAGTTGGGGACCCAGCACTGACCCCTGCGGAACACCACCAGTTACTGATTGCCAGTCTGAGAATGAACTATTTATCCCAACTCTCTGTCTTCTGTTAGATAGCCAATCCTCTATCCATGCCAGAATATTACCCCCATCCCGTGATTTTTTAACTTAAGCAATAATCTTTTGTGTGGCACCTTGTCAAATGCCTTTTGGATGTCTAAATACACTACGTCCACTGGTTCCCCTTTATCCACCCTATATGTTACTTCCTCAAAGAACTCCAGCAAATTTGTCAAACATGACTTCCCCTTCATAAAACCATGCTGACTTTGTCCTATTAAATTATGATTATCCAAATGTCCTGTTACTGTCTCCTTAATAATGGACTCCAAAATTTTACCTACCACAGATGTTAGGCTAACCGGTCTATAGTTTCCAGCCTTCTGTCTACTGCCCTTTTTAAATAAGGGTGTTACATTAGCAGTTTTCCAGTCTGCCGGGACCTTTGCCGAGTCCAGGGAGTTTTGGAAAATTATTACCAATGCATCCACAATCCCTACCGCCACTTCCCTCAAGACCCTAGGATGTAAGCCATCAGGTCCAGGTGATTTATCCGCCTTGAGTCCCATTATTTTACCGAGTACCATTTCCTTAGTGATTTTGATCGTGTTTAGCTCCTCCCCCCCTTTAGCCCCCTGTTTGTCCAGTGTTGGGATATTCTTAGTGCCTTCTACTGTAAAGACTGATATAAAATATTCATTCAGTGTTTTTGCCATCTCCATATTTCCCACCATTAATTTCCCGGTCTCATCCTCTAAGGGACCAACATTTACTTTAGCCACCCTTTTTCTTTTTAGATAACTATAAAAACTCTTACTATCTGTTTTTATATTTTTTGCTAATTTACTTTCATAATCTATCTTCCCTTTCTTAATCAATCTTTTTGTTATTTTTTGCTGTCTTTTAAAGTTTTCCCAATCCTCTATCCTCCCACTAGATTTGGCTACCTTATATGCCCTTGTTTTTAGTCGAATACTATCCTTAATTTCTTTACTTAGCCACAGATGGCTGTCTTTTCTTTTACACCCTTTTCTTCTCAGTGGAATATATATTTTTTGGAAGTTGTAAAATAACTCCTTAAATGTACACCACTGATCATGTATCGTCTTACCCTTTAATCTATTTTCCCAATCCACTCTACTCAATTCCGCTCTCATACCTTCATAGTCTCCTTTATTCAAGCTTAGCACGCTTGTTTGAGATCCAACCTTTTCACCCTCTAATTGTATATGGAATTCAACCATGTTATGGTCACTCATTCCAAGGGGATCCTTTACTAGGACATTTTAAATTAATCCTGTCTCGTTACACAGGACCAGATCTAAGGTTGCTTGCCCCCTGGTCGGTTCAGTTACATACTGCTCAAGAAACCCATCCTTAATACACTCAATGAACTCATCCTCAAGGCAGCCCTGCCCAATTTGATTTGTCCAATTAATATGATAGTTAAAATCCCCCATAATTATAGATGTTCCCTTATTACAAGCCTCAACTATTTCCTGATTGACACTCCGTCCAACAGAGTTGCCACTGTTCGGAGGCCTATAGACTACGCCCACTAGTGTTTTTTTCCCCTTATTATTCCTTACCTCCACCCAAACTGTTTCATTATCCTGATCTTTTGACCCAATATCTTGGCACCACCTCACATTTCATAATTATTTGGCTGAGCTGTTATGTTCTCGCCTCTTGTGCATTCCATACTTCTCTCATCCTTCCATTGACGGCTATGGCTTCAGCCATCTAGGTCCTACGCTCTGGAATTCCTTCCCCAAATCCCTTTGACTCTCTACTTCTCTCTCCTCCTTTAAGGTAATGCTTAAAACCTACCTCTTTGATCAAGCTTATAGTCGCTGATGTGCTGTGCCAAGGGGAAGAAGGAAAGAAACTTGGAGGATCACCCCACACAGATCTTATGTATCGCCTTTCCAAGCTGTCGGCATTGCAATAAAGTATTAGGAAAGTGTTTTATGATCAAAAGAAGAGTGGGAGCAATTTAAAAGGAGGTGTGTTTATTTTTAAAAGTGTGATATGGCAAAAATAGGGCATATTTTTAAACAAAGAGAGTAGCTGTTGCTGAATGCAACTTGGTAGGTCTGGACTCTGCTAAAACTAACGTTCCAGAGCCACTATTCTTTTCCTCCTTACCTCTGGCATTGTGAACGTAAATATCCTATCATAACTCAACCACACCACACATGCTAAACCTTTATAAATGATACCAGGATGCGGGACTTTAGTTACGTGGGGAGACTGGAGAAGCTGGAATTGTTCTCCTGAAAGCAGGGGAGATTTAATAGAGGTGTTCAAAATCATGAAGGGTTTTGATAAAGTAAATAAGAGAAACTGTTTCCAATGACAGAAGGGTCAGCAACTAGAGGACACAGATTCAAGATAACTGACAAAAGAACCAGAGGCAAGAGGAGGATCATTTTATTTTTGCAGTGAGTTGTTGTGATCTGGAATGCACTGCCTGAAAGGGTGATGGATGTAGATTCAATAGTAACTTTCAAAAGGGAATTGGATAAATACCTGAAGGGAAAGATTTGCAGGACTATGGGGAAAGAGCGGGGGAAAAGGACCAATTGGCTAGCTCTTTCAAAGAGCCAGCACGGGCATGATGGGTCGAACGGCCTCCTTCTGTGCTGTATCATTCTATGACTCTCCGAACATCAAGCACAGGTCTGCATCCTGCACTTCTCTTCTGATCCTCATAGACTGGAGAAAGTGCCTATTATGGTAATTTCTGTTTAAAAGAAAATAAGAAAATTAAAATGATAGCATGACTAATTATACTAAATGAAACATTTACATTAAAGCA
The DNA here is from genome assembly GCF_052327205.1 of Somniosus microcephalus. Taxonomy (NCBI): domain Eukaryota; kingdom Metazoa; phylum Chordata; class Chondrichthyes; order Squaliformes; family Somniosidae; genus Somniosus; species Somniosus microcephalus. Next base: position 285,692,735 of record NC_140991.1, read on the forward strand.
TTCAAAAGTAAAAATATATATATATTACCTTCCTTCCAATTGTTGCTTCATACTTACATCTGATTTGAATCAAAAAATTGTGATGGTGTATTGGATATATTACGTTATAACAACTAACACATGGTATTGAAAAGATCTTCTGGCTTTTTTAAACTAATCATTCATCCTCAGTTTGTGCACAATTGCCAAAAATAAGGCACCACAAGCAATTTTACAATTAATTTAATATGGAGCACATAGTTCAGTAAAAATCAGAAGGCAAACAAAGCTAACCGTTGGTTTTACATTGGAGTTTGTAGAAGCAATTCGAATCTTGATAGAAACAACAGGTCAGTCAAATAAATATCAAATGTAAGGTGTTGCCAAGCACACCGGAATGCCATCTCACTGAGATTAGCTCCCTGTCTCAACCAGGCGCATCTGGGTGAGATACTGAGTAAAGCTGGCGTGCTTTGCTAAGGCGAGAGAGGGGAATAAATTGGAGGATGAGTGCGTCACCCCTGCCTCAGCTCATCTGCTGCTGAAACCCTCATCCATACCTTTGTTACCTCCAGACTCGACAATTCTCTGCTCTGCTGGCCTCCCACCTTGCACCCTCCGTAAACTTGAGCACCTCCAAAACTCTGCTGTCTGTATCCTGACTCACACCAAGTCCCGTTCACCCATCACCCCTGTGCTCGCTGACCTACATTGGCTCCCGGTTCAGCAACGCCTTGATTTTAAAATTCTCATACTTGTGTTCAAATCCCTCTATGGCCTCACCCCTCCCTTTCTCTGCACTCTCCTCCAGCCCCACAACCCTCCGAGATCTCTGCGCTCCTCCAATTCTGGCCTCTTGCGCATCCCCGACTTCCATTGCCCATCATTGGCAGCCGTGCCTTCAGCTGCCTAAGCCCTGAACTCTGGAATTCCCCCCCTAAACATATCCACCTCTCTCTCCTCCTTTAAGCCCCTCCCTAAAACCTAGTCTTTGACCAAGCTTCTGGTCTCCTGTCCTAATATCTCCTTATGTGGCTCTGTGTCAAATTTTGTTTGATAATCGCTCCTCTGAATCGCCTTGGAACGATTTACTATGTTAAAAGTGCTATATAAATGCAAGTTGTTGTTGTTGTCACCTCACACTGCAGCTCCTCGCAGCCTCTGACAGTAGAATTAGCACAGCGCCGACTATCTGCTCCATTGTTCAGAGAGTAGTGGATGGTGTGTACGTGTGAGGTTGTGCATGTACATCTATTATCAAAGAGACAGGTCAAGAAGAAAGCTGTAGGGTTGCTATAAGAAAACGCTCCCACCGTCGGACTTTAAAGAATCAACTTAAAGCAATGCAAAGGCGTTGTTTCCCGCATGGATCTGAAATTACTGTCGATGAATAGAAAACAGGTTCCTGAATCTTGGTTCGTCACTTTTTGTTGGATAACTTTTTTACAATCTATATCATCGATGATCTAACTTCAGTCACGCTTTAAAAGTGCATATCACACTTTTGTATGCCGTGTTTTTGTACGTCAAAATTTTGTATATCACACTTTTGTATATAACGCTTTTGTGATGGAGTTTATTTGAACCCAACTGTTCCATTAACTATGCTGAATCACTCAAATATTAACAGCAACCAGCAACTCCCATTAAACCAACCATATTGGTCAGGCAACTCTCCGACACCTCCTCCTACCTCCACCTGGACCATGACCCCACTACCGAACATCAAACCACCGTTTCCAAGACTGCCACTGACCTCATCTCCTCTGGCAATCTTCCCCTGTGGCCACCAACCTCATAGTTCCCCAACCCCGCACAGCCCGCTTCTACCTCCTTCCCAAGATCCACAAACAGGACTGCCCTGGTAGACCCATCGTTTCAGCCTGTTCTTGCCCCACCGAACTTATCTCTTCCTATCTCGACTCTGTCTCTTCCCACCTACATCCGCGACTCTTCAGACGCCCTCCGCCACTTTAACAGTTTCCAGTTTCCTGGCCCCAACCGCCTCCTTTTCACCATGGACGTACAATCTCTCTACACCTCCATCCCCCACCAGGATGGCCTGAAGGCGCTCCGCTTCTTCCTTGAACAGAGGCCCAACCAGTCCCCATCCACCACCACCCTCCTCCGCCTGGCTGAACTTGTTCTCACATTGAACAACTTCTCCTTTGACTCCACTCATTTCCTCCAAATCAAAGGTGTTGCTATGGGTACCCACATGGGTCCTAGCTATGTCTGCCTTTTTGTGGGATATGTTGAACACTCTTTGTTCCAGTCCTACTCGGGTCCCCTCCCTCACCTCTTCTTCCGATACATTGATGACTGTATCGGTGCCGTTTCCTGCTCTCGCCCTGAACTAGACAATTTCATTCACTTTGCCTCCAATTTCCACCCTTCCCTCACCTTCACATGGTCCATCTCTGACTCTTCCCTTCCCTTCCTCGACTTCTCCGTCTCCATCTCTGGGGATAGGTTATTGACCAACATTCACTACAAGCCCACTGACTCCCACAGCTACCTGGACTACACTTCCTCCCACCCCGCCTCCTGTAAGGACTCTATTCCATTCTCCCAGTTTCTCCGTCTCCGCCGCATCTGCTCCAACGATGCCACCTTCCACACCAGTGCTTCCGACATGTCTTCCTTTTTCTGCAACCGAGGATTCCCCTCTACTGTGGTTGACACAGCCCTCGACCGTGTCCGTTCTATCTCCCTCACTTCTGCCCTCACCCCTGCCCCTCCCTCCCTGAACCACGATAGGGTTTCCCTTGTCCTCACCTTTCACCCCACCAGCCTCCACATTCAACGGATCATCCTCCGCCATTTCCGCCACCTCCAAAGTGATCCCACCACCAAACGCATCTTCCCCTCCCCTTTCAGCATTCTGTAGGGACCGCTCCCTCCGAAACACCCTAGTCCACTCCTTTATTACGCCCAGCACCCCTTCCCCTTCGCCCGGCACCTTCCCGTGCAAACGCAGGAGATGCAACACCTGCCCTTATACCTCCCCCCTTCCCACTGTCCAGGGCCCCAAACACCCCTTCCAGATGAAACAGCGATTTACTTGTACTTCTTGCAATCTAGTATACTGTATTCGCTGCTCACGATGTGGTCTCCTCTACATTGGGGAGACCAAACGCAGATTGGGTGGCCGCTTTGCGGAACACCTCCATTCAGTCCGTAAGGGTGACCCCGAGTTTCCAGTCGCCTGTCATTTTAATTCACCGTTCCATTCCCACTCAGACCTCACTGTACTCGAGCTCTTGCATTGTTCCATGGAAGCTCAGCGTAAACTCGATAAACAGCACCTCATCTTCCGATTAGGCACTTTACAGCCTTCCGGACTCAACATCGAGTTCAACAATTTCAGGTCATAACCTCGGCCCCCATTACATTTTTGCTTATATTTTATCCACATCTTTGTTTTGGCCCTTTCCCCCCCCCCCCCACCCCCTTTTTTTCTCTCTCCCACATGGCAGCTGTCTCTCATTCTGCCAGAACATTTCACACCTAATCTAGAGTCGTCTTTTGTCTCCACTAGTCCTATCACCATCTCGTCTCGTTTTGAATACCTCTTAATGTCTCTTCACTTCTTTTGTTCTCTCCCAGCCCTGCCTTTCGATCTATTTCATTTCCTTTCCAGTTTTGAAAAAGTGTTAGACCCAAAACGTTGACTCTAATTTCTCTCCACGGATGTTGCCTGGCCTGCTGAGTTTTTCCAGCATTTTCTGTTGTTATTTTGGTCAGGCAAATGTTTGCAACTGCTATGAGTGGCCATGACAACATGCCAAGCAGTTGCAACAAATCAGTGAAAGAAATATGAAATATAAGGTAATACCAAACACACAGGTGTTCCAGCTCGCTGGGCTTACCTCTCTGTTTCAACCAGGTGCTCATCTGGCTGCTGGACCTCGCAGAGTTAGGAAACTAAGCACATTACCTCAGCCAGACTACTAGAGTCGCCTAAAATCAAATATGGCACCAAGCTCATGGTCTACAGAGCAGTAGTAATACCCGCCCTCCTGTATGCCTCAGAGACATGGACCATGTACAGCAGGCACCTCAAAGCACTGGAGAGGTACGACCAACACTGCCTTCGCAAGATCCTGCAAATCCATTGGCAGGATAGACGCACCAACGTCAGTGTTCTCGCTCAGGCCAACATCCCCAGCGTCGAAGCTTTGACCATGCTCGATCAACTCCGATGGGCGGGTCACATCGTCCACATGCCCGAGACTCCCAAAACAAGTGCTCTACTCAGAGCTCCGACATGGCAAGAGAGCCCCAGGTGGGCAGAGGAAACGCTTCAAGGACACCCTCAAAGCCTCCTTGAAAAAGTGCAACATCCCCACCGACACCTGGGAATCCCTGGCCCAAGACCACACAAAGTGGAGGAGAAGCATCCGGGAAGGCGCCGAATACCTCGAGTCTCTTCGCCGGGAGCAAGCGGAAGCCAAGTGCAAGCAGCGCAAGGAGCGCACCTCAACCCAAACACCCCACCCACTCGCCCCTTCAACCACCATCTGTCCCACCGGTGACAGAGACTGTAGGTCCCACATTGGACTCATCAGTCACCTGAGAACTCATTTTTAATGTGGAAGCAAGTCATCCTCGGTTCTGAGGGACTGCCTAAGAAGAGAAGAAGAAGAAACCTACCAACAAAATTTACCTTGTTCCTGTTGCAAATATAGCCAATAAATTTTGCCTGTGGCTTGCTTTTTACTCCTGCAGGGATATCCCTCCCAAGATATCTGTGAGCTACTGTGCGAAAATATCTAGTGTAAAAAGTTAACAGTTAGTTTAAAAGATAAACAGCAATGGGGAAGAACAAACTGAGATAAGGACTGGACAACCTCAGAACGGCCCAAAGCACTTTACAGCCCATTAAGTAGTTTTGTATTGTAGGAAACGTAGCAGCTAAATTTCACACAGCGAGGTCCCACAAACAACAATGAGATAAATAACCAGATAAGCTGTTTTAGTGATCCTGCTTGAGGGATAAATATTGGGCAGGATACCGGGGAGAACTCCCTACTCTTCTTTGAAATAGTGCCAAGGGAGCTTTTACGTCCACCTGAGAGGGAAGACGGGGCCTCGGTTTAGCATCTCCTCTGTAAGATGGCACTTTCGACAGTGCAATAACTCCATTACACATTGGAATTCAGAAGAATGAGAGGCGATCTTATTGAAACATATAAGATTGTGAGGGGGCTTGATCGGGTGGATGCGGGGAGGATGTTTCCACTGATGGGTGAGACTAGAACTAGGGGGCATAATCTTAGAATAAGGGGCTGCCCTTTCAAAACTGAGATGAGGAGAAACTTCTTCACTCAGAGGGTAGTAAATCTATGGAATTTGCTACCTCAGAGAGCTGTGGAAGCTGCGACATTAAATAAATTGAAAATGGAGATAGACAGTTTCCTAGCTGATAAGGGAATTAGGGGTTACGGGGAGCGGGCAGGGAAGTGGACATGAGTCTAGGTTTGGATCAGCCATGATCCTATTGAATGGCGGAGCAGGCCCGAGGGGCCATATGGCCTACTCCTGCTCCTACTTCTTATGTTCTTATGTACTATAGGAGAGCTATCATATTTACAGCATTATGCCACTGCAGCCCGAGACGTCCTCAGCCTGAAGCGATATGTCAATCCCGTCAATACTTTCATCTCTTATTTGCAATACAGTCATAAATCCTTAATTGCAGGCTAATGGCTGACTGAAAACTGTTTCCATCCATGATAACTCTAAAAGGATAGAAGAGCTCAGTGTTCCTGCAGGGAAATAAAAAACATTATAATTTCTGTACAAATTGGAAAGATAATAATAGGTCTCCACAGATAAATAACATTTTGATTTATGGTATGATTCATTGACATTTACTAAATAGACATCCACACTATCAAAGAAATTATAGCATTTGCAAAAAAATGTCAAAATTACTAGGTTACCACCTCCCATCCCCCATCATTCTTGTAGCAAGATTAATTGCTTGGTTGAAGCTTTGATATGAAAGGGGTTGAATTCAATTTCAGTGGGAGTGCAAAACAGGCTGTAGTGGAAAGAAAAATTGGGCGGGGCATATAACGAGGAGGCCAATTCACAATTGCCTGTTTTGTACCCCATTGAGGTTGAATTTCGCCCCCTAAACTCTTTGCTTAGAGCTAACTAGTGTACAAGCTAAGCAATATATACGTGTATGTAACAACAGCCATTCAGAAGAAGTAACAAGTGCCTGAGGCATATTTACATTGTAAACAAAGTACTTAAGCTTGAAATACAGCCTGTCTGCTCTTTCGGAGGCCCCATCTGCTCTCTCAGGTGATCGTAAGAGATCCTGGCTGATCTTTTCTCTCCTAGACCAGGCGCACTGAAGCAAACTATAGCACCTTCATCACTGCCCCAATCAAAATCAGCCGACTCAGCACAGACTAGGGTTGACGAAGGAGCAGCGCTCCGAAAGCTTGTGATTTCAAATAAAGCTGTTGGACTATAACCTGGTGTTGTGTGACTTCTCAGACTAGGGTTCGTATCTGAAACCTTCCTGGTCTGCATGGCTCAGAGCCATGCTACATATACCAACTAAACCAGAGGGGAGCTCCTGGTACTGTTTAACTTGAGAAGTGACATCACGCAAAGGCACTGTAAAGGCAGGTTGAGTCAGTTGAGGCAATTTAAGCATAATAATTAATTACTTCATTTTGGAACTGATTCCCATCCCTTTCACTTTTCTCGCTTATTTCAAATATCAATGTCACATGGTGCGCCATCTCTAGAACCATCTTTACAACAGCCTGTATTAGTGTTCCTCACAAATAGACAATGCCTTATCTCAGAGAATCTGAGTCAGGCACAGAGGTCACTGAGTAAATTAGCACCTCATTAATATTATACAGGACCGCTTAAAATAGAAAGTGTTCTGTATCGCTCTCTCTTTTCCTTTAAGACCCTTCTTAAAACCCACCTCTTTGTCCAAATTTTTGGTCACTTGTCCTCATACCTCTTTCTTTGGCTCGACATCCATTTTTGTTTGATTACGCTTCTGTGAAGCACCTTGGGAATTTTTTCTACGTTAAAAGCGCTATGTAAATATAAGCTGTTGTTGTTGTATGCCATCGTTGACCATTGCCTGGAATTGGCCCTTTTTCATTGGAGGGCAATCCCACTGCAACACAGATTGGCTAAAATTCCCCGGTCCAGATCTTCGTATTCTGGCCACCAACCTCCCCCAATACCTGGGGAAGGTTTGCACCAGCAATGCGGAAAAGCTGTGCGGAAAGGGGAAAAAAATCTGTTACGGTGGTGAGCTGTACGACCGTAGGCTCTGGTGCCACCTCATTTACAATACATTGATGCTGCTAATGTTGGTGCATTGGGTGGGCTTTAAGGTCAAGTCTGGAGCATACAAAGCTCCTGGCACAGAGCCTTAGTCGTGGGGAGCACAGACCAGAGTCAGGCGTAGACATCAGCATGTCTGATTTGTGGCATGCCCAATTTTCCTCATCTCAGAAAAATTGCCCGACAGAGCAAAGACAGCATGATCAATATTCTAACACAAAAAGCCAGACACCGCCCTTCACCTGTTGAAAACCTGCTGAAAACCCTCTCTGGGTGTACGTAATTTGTGACGGTCACTTGCTACTGTTGAGTGTTCAGAGTTCGTGCTGAAATAAGTGCTGACAATCTGAACTTGACCTGAGAAAGGTGGTAACATACTCTGTCTTCAGCAACGGGCTGGCAAAGGGAAAACAAGGGTCATTGACAGCAGCCTCCCCAGCTGTGTCCAGCACTTTAATTCCTGCAGATCCCATGAAAATTCACTATCAAACTCCAAGCTGTCGTCATCTCGTAGTTCCTCAATGAAGCCTGTTCATTGAGGTATCACTTCTTCAAGCATTTTCAGAACAAATTAGATACTTTTAGTCATTTCTTTTCTTTTGTATGAACTAAATTGGAAGTCAACAATAATGTACATCACATAGAATGCTCAGCACAAGACTGAAGGAACATCAGCATCAGTAAACAAACCATACTGTTACATCTTTATTTAACAGGTTATTCACAGTTGGATTATAATGTTTATACAAGATGGTGCATTTATCCTGATAATTACTGTAAATAAAAAGAAACTGCATACACCAAAGGCCAAGGACCACCAACTCATTGGCCCAGAAATTCGGGTCAGAGGCTTCCCGCAGGTGCAAGCCTCCGACCTGCACTTACCTTGCGCGCCGGCCGTTGTGCTGTGGGCCCGCGTGGGATTTCGATCCTGGGCCTGCTCCAACTGCCGGCGCGCAGGGCTCGCGTATCCCAGGGGCGCAGTTAGTTCAAAGCGTCCCCTGGGATCACGTGGGCCATGGAGAGCCAATGGTAGCAGGGAATCTGTATTCATAGATTTGACAGGAAGAGCTGTCAAATCTATGAATACAGTTCAGCCCCAAAACCTAACTAAAACTTCAAATACATTTTTTTTTAAATCTCTTTTTTAAAATAACTATAAATTACATAAAATAACTATTTTAAACAGTAATTTAAATTTTTGAAAAGATTAATTACAGTTTCTAACGGGGCTAAAAATAAACTTACCTTTCTTTAAAGTATTTAAAAATAATAAACCTGTGGGAAAAATGTTTTTATTTTACTTAATTCACCACTTACCTTGTTAAAAGCAGGCCTTGCGACTGCTTTTTATAAGCGTAGCTGCTGGAAACCTACCCTCCCGGAAAAACCTGCAAAAAAAACGGAAGTTCCAGGCGTACGCGCTGCCTCTCTGGCGCACGCGTTCGACCTGTGAACCCCTTACTTCAAGGGAACGGAAGTTCCGGTTTCCCACGCATGCGCAGTGCATGCACGAAACCGGCACTTTCGTTGGGCCTACGCGTGAGTACCCAGGGCGTACTTGTAGTGTATGTAACCGTTCCACCTTTAAGAGAACTATTTTAAGGGTTGCACTACTTTATCTTGGCTGCTGTATACTGTAATACCGGTGGTGGCCACACCGGTATATAAGTGCTGTGTACTGATTTATGGGGCAGTTCCGCCCTGACCTTCAACTAGTAAAGACCTGTTAAAGTTTACTCTTGTGGTCTGTGTAGTAATTCGCAATATAACACACAGACTTAACAGTGGCGACGAGTACGATCTTACCCTGCGGCAGAGATACATCCAAGGCAGTTTAACGGGCGTCGAGAGGAGGCATCCGCCCTCATCATTCTGCTGAGAGAAGACTCGGGTCTGCAGAGAAAAGGAAGAATTCTGACACGAAGCCTTCCATCAGCAACAGGCAGTGATCATCCCTTCTATCACGGTGGTGGGTAAGCCGATCAGCGACGAGCAGCAAGTCGGCCACGTTGACTGTGAGTAGGGGAGAAAATAAAAAAAACGGAGGATATAAGGGCGGAGAACTCGACCACGGCCGGGGGAAAAGAGCCGGACAGAAGTCGGGGCCAGAGGCGCTGAGACTGGGGCAGCATAAGGCATGGAAGCCGCGGTGATTGCAAAGGCAGCCAGTGTGAGAGACTGGGCTACAAGCGGGCTGGAAGACGCAACAGCGTCGAGATAGAGCTCGACCGCGACCGGTGGAAAAGGCCGGGCAGCTACCGAGGCCGCGAGGCGCAGCGACCGGGTCAGTGTAAGGCGCGGGAGAAAATTTAAAAAAAGAAAAAAACCGCGGAGAACTCAGCCGCAGCCGGGGGGAAAGGACCGGACTGCAAGAGGGACTGGGAGGCGCGATTTGAAAACCGCTGGGGGAGGGCGAGCGCAGCAATACGGCAATCGCCATTACAGCCAGTGGGGGAGAAAGGCAAACGCGGGAAGCCGCCATTTTCGGAGGCGGGGGAAGAAGACAAGCGCGGGAAACCGCCATTTTGTAAAAAAAATAAAAAAATAATTCTTTTGTTTCTCAAGAAGGTTGCAAAGATGCCTAAGCGTGGTAACATCAACGATTTCGATCCCGATGTTGAAGATTGGGCCACGTATGTAGAACGCATAGAAATATATTGTAAGGCAAATAAAATATCAGATGAAGATAAAGCACTAACCTTACTAAACTCAATGGGTGCGAAGACATACGGGCTATTGAAGCATCTTCTATCACCAGCTAAACCGGCGGATCAGACCTTCGCTAAAATTGTTGCTGTTCTGAAAAATCATTTGAACCCCACACCGCTGATGTTAGCGGCACGATTTAAATTTTATGCGAGAACGCAACTGAAAGAGGAAAGCAACGCGGAGTATTTAATTGAACTGCGTAAGCTAGCGAAATACTGCCAGTTTGGGGAAAGCCTGACAGAGGCACCGAGAGACAAATTCGTGTGTGGATTGTCGAAAGAAGGAACACAAAAGCGGCTGCTTGAAGAGAATGATCTTACACTGGATAAGGCTGTCTCTATTGCAGCATCGCACGAAGCCGCAGCGAGAGGCACTGCAGAAATGCAGCTGAAGGCAGCGGTACTCAGCGTAGATCAAATGGCTTCGGGTACAACGAAATGCTATCGTTGTGGGCAGACAACACACGATCAGAATCAATGCTGGTTTAAAAACCAGGAATGTAGAAAATGTGGCAAGCTTGGTCACATAGCTAAAGTATGCCGGTCAGGAAAGAAGACCAGCAACAAAAAGTCACCACAGGAAAAGTGCAGAAAGGTACATAAGATGGCTGAGAAGAGTTCGGAAGAACAGAATTCGGATTCAGACCCCAACAGCAAGGAACTGGGTAGTCTGAGAATTCACAACGTGAGTAAGGAAGCTGACCGACAAACTATCTGGGTCACACTGCAGATAGCAGGAGTCCAAGTGAAGATGGAATTGGACACCGGATCGGCGTTGACGGTCATGAATAAGCAAGATTACAAAAAGTATACCCCATCGGAAAGATAAAAGTCAAGGTGATACACAAGGGCAAAGAACACCAAGGAATGGACTTATATGTACTACCTGAGGGAGGTCCACCACTTCTGGGAAGGGAGTGGATCAGGAAAATAAATATGGACTGGCACTCCCTAAAAGCAATGACGGTAGATTCCGGAAAAAAAATGTCAAACCTGAACGATTGTACAGAATATTGGATGAGGCTAAAGAAGTGTTCCAACAGGGACTGGAAACACTAAGAGGAATTAAGGCAAAAATCAAGATTGCAGAACATGCAAACCCAAAATTTTTCAAAGCCAGACCGGTACCTTATGCGATACGACCTGCTGTGGAAGCTGAGCTGGAAGGGCTAGAACGTTCAGGAGTACTGTCTAAGGTGGACTGGAGTGAGTGGGCCACGCCCATTGTTCCCGTCATGAAGCGTTCATCGAGTAACAAGCCAGGGGAACCGGGGAAGGTCCGCATCTGTGGAGACTTCAAGATCACAGTTAATCCGGTGCTTCACACGGTGCAATATCCGCTTCCGCGGATTGAGGATATCTTTGCTTCATTGTCTGGCGGGAAACACTTCACCAAGATAGACCTGGCGCAAGCGTACTTACAGATGGAAGTTGAGGAAGAGTCGCGCCAGTATCTCACAATCAACACGCACAGAGGCTTGTATCGATATAATAGACTGGTTTTTGGAGTGGCTTCGGCCCCAGCAATTTGGCAGAGGGCCATGGAGCAGGTATTACAGGGAATTCCAAGCACTCAATGTTACTTGGATGATATCCTGATTACAGGAGATGACGATGAGGAACACCTTGCAAATTTGAAACTGGTGCTCACCAGGTTGAAGGAATATGGTCTTCGGGTTAATCGCCAAAAATGTGAATTCTTTCAGAAACGGATCTCGTACTGTGGTCATGTCATTGACCAGGAGGGGCTGCACAAGTCACCTGACAAGATCGAAGCAGTTGTGAAGGCTCCCGCTCCGGAAAATGTATCCCAGTTGAGGTCGTTCCTAGGGTTGATTAACTATTACCATAAGTTTCTGCCAAATCTATCCACGGTGCTGCACCCGCTGAATGCTCTTTTGCAGAAAGAAGTACCATGGAAGTGAAGCGAGGACTGTAAGAAGGCCTTTTGCAAGAGCAAGGCATTGATCACCTCAGAGGAAGTGTTGGCTCACTTCAACCCAACACTACCTATTCGTTTAGCTTGTGATGCTTCCCCTTATGGTATTGGAGCAGTACTCTCACACAAGTTGCCAAATGGCTCGGAAAGGCCAGTCGCATTTGCATCCAGATCATTGACCTCCGCTGAGCGCAACTATGCTCAGATAGATAGGGAGGCTCTCAGCCTGGTGTGGGGAGTAAAGAAGTTTAATCATTACCTGCAGGGCCAGAAGTTTACACTGCTGACAGACCACCAGCCGTTGGTATCCATATTCAACCCGAAAAAGGGCGTTTCCATTATGACAGCGCAAAGGCTACAGAGGTGGTCCCTGTTCCTAGGGGCACACCAATATGACATAGAATACAAAGGATCAAAACAGCATGGGAATGCTGATGGGTTATCGCGCCTACCGTTGCCAGCGGTAGAAGAGGCGCCTACAGTGGACCCAGTGGAGATGTTCCACGCAACCATAGTGGAATGTCTACCAGTAACAAATTCTACCATTGAAAAGGAAACGAGAAATGACCCGACTCTCTCACGAGTCTACGATTTAACGGTGAAGGGATGGCCAGCACATGGCGAACCACTGTTGCCAGCATTCTCGCAAAGAAGAGAGCAGCTGTCAGTGTGCCGAGGAACTTTGATGTGTGGATCCAGAGTGGTGATTCCACCCAAACTCCAGCATAAAGTGCTAAAGGAGCTTCACGAGGGGCATCTGGGTGGAGTAAAAATGAAGAACCTAGTCAGAGCGTTTGTGTGGTGGCCAGGTATCGATGGAGACATCGAAGAAATGACCAAGAGCTGTCCAGGATGCCAGAAGGTCCAAAACGCCCCACCACAAGCCCCTCTACATCCATGGGAGTGGCCCTCATCTCCATGGCAAAGGGTACATATCGACTTTGCTGGTCCATTTATGGACACAATGTTCTTAATCGCGGTGGATGCACACTCCAAGTGGCCGGAGGTAATAAAGATGTCCTCCACCACCACGGAAAAAACCATCACAGTATTAAGGACCATATTTGCCAGGAATGGCCTGCCGGAACAGATCTGTTCTGATAATGGACCGCAATTTGTATCCGAAGAATTCAGGAAGTTCTTAAAAAGCAATGGGGTTAAGCACTACATGTCCGCCCCATACCATCCCGCCACCAATGGATTAGCTGAAAGGTTTGTCCAGGCCTTCAAGAAGGCCATAAAGGCCATGGGTAATGAAGACATAAATCTACAACATAAGGTAGATAACTTCTTGTTGGCGTACAGGAATGCAACACATGCGGTTACAAACCAAACTCCCGCCATGATGTTTTTCAATAGAAGACTAAGATGCCGGCTGGATTTGCTCAAGCCAAACATCAGAAGGGACGTAGAGAACCGGCAATTTCAAGGCATGAATGAAAGGCCAACTAGAACCTTCCAGATAGGTCAACAAGTTCTGGCCCGGGACTACCGTACCGAGAAATGGCAGCCTGGAACTATTTGCACACGACTTGGACCGCTGATGTATACCGTGGACATTGGTGAAAGCATAATAAGGCGCCATGTTGACCAGATCATAGAGTCATCCGAAAAGGGACAACCTACTCCACAACTCTATACGCCTAATGATGAAGCAGAGATACCCATAGTATCTACCTCCGATCCGGTGATACTGGAACCAGATGAACCCGACACTGGCATTCAAGCCGAATCGACCTTGCCAAAAGAACCTACTACACCACCGAAAACTACTACACCACCGAGGCGTTATCCGGACCGAGTCAGGAAGCCTCCAGAGAGACTGAATCTGTGAACTGTTTTTACATGAAGTTGTGTATATATGTTATGATGTTATGTTTAATGGGGAATATATACGGTTAAGCTAAAAAGGGAGGATTGTAGTGTATGTAACCGTTCCACCTTTAAGAGAACTATTTTAAGGGCTGCACTACTTTATCTTGGCTGCTGTATACTGTAATACCGGTGGTGACCACACCGGTATATAAGTGCTGTGTACTGATTTATGGGGCAGTTCCGCCCTGACCTTCAACTAGTAAAGACCTGTTAAAGTTTACTCTTGTGGTCTGTGTAGTAATTCGCAATATAACACACAGACTTAACAGTACTCACCCGTGGGGACCCGAAGTTCTGGCCCATTAGACCTTAAAGTCCTACATCTCACAAATCTCTTTCTACTGTATCCTAGGTCTTATGTCATTCAGAGTCTTGAAACAGTAACCGGTGCACCATGGCTGCAGCGTGTACTATCTACAGAATGCTCTGCAGCAACTCCCCAAGGCTTCTTTGACAGCACTTCCCAAACCTGCGACCACCACCACCTGGAAGGACACGACAAGCAGGCATATGGGAACACCATCACCTCTAAGTTCCCCTCCAGTTCACACACCATCCTCACTTGGACATATGTCGTCGTTCCTTGGGTCAAAATCCTGGAACTCCCATCGAACAGCATTGTGGCAGCACCTTCACCACACGGACTGCAGCCATTGAAGAAGGCCCACCACCAACTTCTCAAGGGCAACTCGGGAAGGCCAATAAATGTCAGCCTTGCCAGCGACATTCACATCCCAAGAATGAATATAAAAAAGAAGCATTAGTGATAAAGGATTGTGAAGAAAATTTTCTATTTTATATATATCTGTAAACACATCTATATATATATCTATGTATAGATATATATAAGTCCAGCAGCTAGTATTGACATGTGAGCTAATAAATGTGGTATCTAGGCCATAGAGTCAGGAAATAGAGGGGTGACACAGCAAAAATAAATAAAGGCAATGAAGGAATGTCGCTGAGGAACACATCTGCAAGTCAGAAAGTGGTTCTGGAAAGCCGGTGGGTTTCTACACCACCAGTAACACATTCATAGTTGTTTTAAATGTTAAAGCTGTTTAATTACTTTTAGCCAGAGATCCAATGGCTAGAGATGGTGGGCGCAATCCTGCCTCATTGGCCAATAGGGGGCAGGCCTGAGTGCCTCACCTCCAATGGCATCGGTGCTACCTCATTGGTTCAGCAGCGGCTTTGTCAGCAGTTGTGTCCAAAAAAAAATTACAAGTAAGTGAGCAACTGGGAATCATGCTACAAAAATAACCTTGCAGCACCCCTCTATCAGCCAGCGCTGGATATCTTCCATTTGTTTACATTACAGTAGTTGTAACATTCACATCCTAACATCAATCTACAAAAGATCAGAGACAGCTTTTCAATACTGATAAGTTGGCAGCACTTTACAGCGTCCATGGATAAAAGTCAGAGTTGTGTGTGTTGTAGAGAACCGATAGTACGAAGGATTAAAGATACTGCTGAGTGGCCTTGTTTTCCACCCTGGTCTTATTAACGTAATTTGTACCCTGAACAGTGATTCTCACCACTGTAAAATTTTCCCTTGTCAACTCTGCGCCCACCAAAAATGAAGGTATTTGTATTAACTTTCCTGGGGTCTTTGGCCAACTCTGTGGACATTGCAACTTTTTTCTTTTAAGGGGAATATATATCAAGGTCTTCTGAAGATGTTTTAATTTGCTCAGATGTAGGTTTTAAAACTCCTGCCTGATCAAGAGCAGGAGTCTGTCACTTGCAAATTTTCCTTTTAATCTTGCAAGGCTTCAGGTGAATGTAAAGGTGAATGCTGAGGAGCTCCTCCCAGAGTCGCAATGCAGATTCCGCCCACTAAGGGGCACAATGGACATGATATTCACCGCACGCCAATTACAAGAGAAATGCAGGGAACAGCACCAACCGCTGTACATGGCCTTCTTTGATCTCACAAAGGCCTTCGACACTGTCAACCGTGAGGAATTATGGAGTGTCCTCCTCAAATTCGGCTGCCCTCAAAAGTTTGTCACCATCCTCCGCCTGCTTCACGACGACATGCAAGCCGTGATCCTGACCAACGGTTCCACCACAGACCCAATTCACGTACGAACCGGGGTCAAGCAAGGCTGTGTCATCGCACCAACGCTCTTCTCGATCTTCCTTGCTGCAATGCTCCATCTCACCCTCAGTTAGCTCCCCACTGGAGTGGAGCTAATTTACAGAACAAACGGGAAACTGTTCAACCTTCGTCGCCTCCAGTCCAGATCCAAGGTCGTCCCATCCTCTGTCATCGAATTACAATATGCAGACGACGCTTGCGTCTGTGCTCACCCGGAGGTCGAACTCCAAACCATCGTCAACACCTTCACCAAAGCGTATGAGAGCATGGGCCTTACACTAAACATCCGTAAGACAAAGGTCCTCTACCAACCTGCCCCCGCCATACAGTACTGCTCCCTGATTATCAAAATCCACAACAATGCCTTGAACAATGTCGACCACTTTCCATACCTCGGGAGCCTACTGTCAACAAGGGCAGATGTCGATGACGAAGTCCAACACCACCTTCTGTGTGCCAGTGCAGCCTTCGGTCGCCTGAGGAAAAGAGCGTTTGAAGACCAGGACCTCAAGCCCGGCACTAAGCTAATGGTCTACAGAGCAGCAGTGATACCTGCCCTGCTGTATGCCTCAGAGACATGGACCATGTACAGCAGGCACCTCAAAGCACTGGAGAGGTACCACCAACGCTGCCTCCGCTGCAAATCCATTGGCAGGATAGGCACACCAAAGTCAGTGTTCTATCTCAGGCCAACATCCCCAGCATCGAAGCTTTGACCACGCTCGATCAGCTCCAATGGGCGGGTCACATCGTCCGCATGCCCGATACAAGACTCGCAAAACAAGTGCTCTACTCGGAGCTCCGGCACAGCAAGAGAGCCCCAGGTGGGCAGAGGAAACGCTTCAAGGACACCCTCAAAGCCTCCTTGGAAAAGTGTAACATCCCCACCGACACCTGGGAATCCCTGGCCCAAGACCGCACAAAGTGGAGGAGAAGCATCCGAGAAGGCGCTGAACACCTCGAGTCTCTTCACCGGGAGCAAGCGGAAGCCGAGCGCAGGCAGCGCAAGGAGCGCACGTCAACCCAAGCACCCCACCCACCCGCCCCTTCAACCACCATCTGCCCCACCTGTGACAGAGACTGTAGGTCCCGCATTGGACTCATCAGTCACCTGAGAACTCATTTTTAATGTGGAAGCAAGTCATCCTCGGTTCCAAGGGACTGACTAAGAAGAAGAAGAAGAATGTAAAGGATCCCACGGCACTATTTGAAGAAGAGAAGGGGCGTTCTCCCCTGTGTCCTGGCCAATAGATATCCCTCAACCAATATTACTAAAACAGATTATCTGGTCATTATCGCATTGCTGTTTATGGGACCTTGCTGTGCGCAAATTAGCTGCTGCGTTTCCTATATTACAACAGTGACTACACTCCCAAAGTACTTAATTGGCTGTAAAACGTTTTGGAATATCTTGAAGTCATGAAAGGCGCTATAGAAACGCAAGTTTTTCTTTCTTTCATTGTTTACCCATGACAAGTTATGGACAGTCAATTTAACCAGTGCGTACACATATTTAAATCTAGCTCTGGTTTTAAAGTGTCTTAAGTAATGAATGATTCATGGTTTAACAGAATGTATCTCCATTGGGAAAGATGGTTCCTGGCTCCATTACTCTGAAACATGTCTCTTCTCCATGGGGCTAATGTTCTATTTTTCTTATCCACAGGGTGTTTGAAGTCCTGCTGAAAGAGGATGACAGGAATCAGTCACACATTGTCCAAGCACAGTCACTTCTAACAAATGTTAAAAATAAAGTACCTGGCAGCTGTGATGAAGGTCAGTGCAGTTGTTCAATACGGAAAGGGGAATGACTGAAGAAAAGAAGTGACACGGGTTAAATATAGGCACAAGGTGAAAGGCTGTCAGCTGCCGAGATCCCAAACTGACCGTGGACCCTACAATCCAACTATTCACACCAGCACCAACTGTGCTGAATAAAGAACTCTTGGTTCTCCCTTGGTTAATGACCAACTCCATTTGTTTTGCTGGTACTGTTATATCATGTTCTCCAGCCATCAATCAGGAGATAACCTTTCTCCTTCACAAATAAAAAATGCCTTTCAGAGACGGGGAAGAACAAGGTATTATTTGCACTGTAAAAAGTCAGTGTGGATATTTATTTTTGAAAAATTCAAGGCTGGGAACTGAGCAGTGGAATGTGTTAGAGCGTTGTCCCTTCACCAGTTTGAATCCAGCCTGGAATGATTTGCTCAGCGTTTCCTAAATGAAAGATGTGCTGGGAGTCCCAACACCCTTCCTGGTGGAGAGGAGTCCACTGCCTGGAATTTGGTCCCATATGGTGTATTTCATTCAGTAAGGCTGTAAAAAAAAGCATTGGTCTAGGAATAGAAATCAGGATGAGGGACTTCTGTTTTGCGGAGAGACTAGAGAAGCCGGGATTGTTCTCCTTAGAGCAGAAAAGGTTAAGGGGAAATTTAATAGAGATGTTCAAAATTATACAGAATATTTATAGCGTAGATAGGGAGAAACTGTTTCCACTGGCAGTATTACGTCCGTGAATGATTGAGACACGGACAGCAGGAGTGGAACAAAGTAAGTCTTTACTGATGGAAGTCAATAGTGAATCTGAAACAACAGAGGCTCACTAGCGCCTTTTATACAGGGGTGGTCACTGCTGGTACTGCAGTCTGAGACCAGTTATTCTCTTAAAGGTACATACACAACAATTCCTCCCCTTTTAGATAAACAGTACATAACATTCATTTAACAACTAAATGATAACTAATTACAATCACAATTACTGTTGCTAGATACATTGGTTAAGTTTAAGCAATTATAAGTTCAGTCTTTGAGGAGGCTTCCTGATTCTGTCTGGATAACGCCTCTTTGGGGTATCAGGTTCTTCTGGCAATGTTGAGTCGGGATCAATGTCGTTGTTTGGTTCATCTGCTTCCAATATTACCGGTTCTGCGGTAGCTGCAATTGGAACATCGATTTCATTACCAGGTGTATCAGATCGTGGTGTGGAGTTGACGTTTTCCAGTGACTCTAGAATCTGGTCAGCATGGCGTCTTACAATGCTCTCCCCAACGTCCACGGTATACATGAGAGGTCCTTGTCGTGTACAAATCGTTCCTGGCTGCCATTTCTCAGTGCGGTAGTCCAGGGCCAAAACTGGTTGACCTATCTTAAAACTCCTGGTCGGCCTTTCATTCATATTCTGAAACTGCCTGTTCTCCACATCTCTTCAGACGTTTGGCTTAACCAAATCTAAGCGGCATCGTAGTCTTCGATTGAAGAACATCATGGCTGGAGTTTGGTTGGTAACCGCATGTGTCGCATTCCGGTAGGCAAACAAGAAGTTGTCCACCTTGTGTTGTAGGAGTATATCTTCATTACACATTGCCTTGATAGCCTTCTTGAATGTTTGGACAAACCTCTCGGCCAATCCATTAGTGGCTGGATGATATGGGGCAGATGTGTAATGCTTAACACCATTGTTCTTTAAGAACCTCCGGAACTCTTCAGACACAAACTGTGGTCCGTTGTCAGAGCAAATCTGTTCAGGCAGCCCATTCCTGGCGAATATGGTTCGTAAAACTGTGATAGTGTTTTCCGTGGTGGTTGAGGACATTTTTATTACCTCTGGCCACTTTGAATGTGCATCCATCGCAATTAAAAACATCGAGTCCATGAAGGGACCAGCAAAATCAATGTGCACCCTTTGCCATGGAGATGAGGGCCACTCCCATGGATGCAGAGGAGCTTGTGGTGGGGCGTTTTGGACCTTCTGGCATCCTGCACAGCTCTTGGTCATCTCTTCGATTTCTCTATCGATTCCCGGCCACCACACAAACGCTCTGGCTAAGTTCTTCATTTTTACCCCACCCAGATGACCCTCATGAAGCTCATTGAGCACTCTATCTGTCAACTTAGGTGGGATTACTACTCTGGATCCACACATCAAGGTTCCTTTGCACACTGACAGCTGTTCTCTTCTCGGCGAGAATGCTGGCAGCAGTGGTTCGCCATGTGCTGGCCATCCCTTCACCGTTAAATCATAGACCCGTGATAGTGTCGGGTCATTCCGTGTTTCCTTTTCTATGTTTGCATTCATCACAGGGAGACATTCAACTATGGTCGAGTGGAATAACTCCATTGGATCCACTGCAAGGTCTTCTTCTTCCACCGTCAGCAATGGTAGGCGTGACAATCCATCAGCATTTCCATGCTGTTTAGTTCCTTTGTACTCGATGTCATATTGGTGTGCCCCTAGGAAAAGGGACCATCTCTGCAGCCGTTGTGCTGTCATTATCGGTACGCCCTTCTGAGGGTTGAAAATGGAGGCAAGAGGTTGATGATCGGTTAGTAGAGTAAATTTTTGACCGTTCAGGTAGTGATTGAACTTCTTCACCCCCCACACTAGGCTGAGGGCCTCTCTGTCAATCTGGGCGTAGTTACGCTCGGCAGAAGTTAACGAGCGTGACGCAAAAGCTATCGGCCTCTCTAAACCATCAAGGAATTTATGTGACAGTACCGCCCCAATGCCGTAGGGAGACGCATCACACGCCAGTCTGATCGGCAGTGCTGGGTTGTAGTGAGCCAATACTTCCCTTGAAGTGATTAAGTCCTTACTCTTCTGAAAAGCACGCTTACAATCATCGCTCCATTTCCATGCTACCCCCATTCGTAGCAGGGCGTTCAGTGGGTGCAGAATTGTTGACAAATTCGGCAAAAACTTATGATAGTAATTCACCAATCCGAGGAATGACCTCAGTTGCGACACATTTTCAGGCGCTGGGGCCTTAACAACCGCTTCAATTTTGTCAGGGGACTTATGTAACCCCTCTTCATCAATCACGTGGCCACAATACGATATCTGTTTCTTAAAAAATTCGCACTTGGGGCGGTTGGCTCGCAGCCCATATTCCCGTAGTTTAGTGAGCACCTGTTCTAGGTTGTTAAGGTGTTCACTGTCATCTTCACCTGTCACAAGGATGTCGTCCAAGTAACACTGAGTCCCCAGAATCCCTTGCAGGACTTGTTCCATCGCTCTTTGCCATATCGCCGGAGCCGATGCTATTCCGAATACCAATCGATGATACTGGTAAAGACGTTTGTGAGTGTTTATCGTGAGATACTTCCTAGAGGACTCTTCAACCTCCATCTGCAAATATGCTTGTGCTAGGTCAATTTTTGTAAAACGCTTCCCTCCAGACAGTGAGGCGAAGATGTCTTCTATCCTTGGAAGAGGATATTGTACTGTGTGAAGGACTGGGTTCACCGTCACCTTGAAATCCCCACAGATGCGAATCTTCCTTGGCTCCCCAGACTTATTGCTTAACGTTTTCTTCATGACAGGAACGATGGGTGTCGCCCACTCGCTTCAGTCGACCTTAGACAACACGCCCGCCTTCTCCAGATTCTCCAGCTCTGCCTCGACGGCTGGGCGAATTGCATATGGTACCGGTCTTGCTTTGAAAAACTTGGGAACTGCATTCTCTTCTATTTTTATCGAGGCAGTTACGCCTTTAAGCGTGCCCAGTTCTTGTTGAAATACCTCTTTGGCGTTAGCTAAGATTGTTGACAATCGTCCAGGAGTGACGTCTTCATCTTTTTTACCGTCCACCATCATTGCATGAATGGAGTGCCAATCTAAGTTTATCTTCCTGATCCATTCCCGTCCCAATAACGGTGGTCCACCATTTGGCAGTATGTAGAGATACAATTTCCGTATTTTCTTGCCGTTGTATTCGACAGGCACCCTTATTTTTCCTCTGGGGTATACTTTTTACCCCGTATACGTCGTCAAGACGATGGATGTCTCTCTCAAGGGTATGTGTGAAAATAGCCACTCGTAGTCTCGTCGATTCATGACGGTTAGCGCTGATCCTGTATCCAATTCCATTTTAACTTGGGACCCTGCTATCGTGAGGGTGACCCAAATGGTTCGGTGATCCTCTTTTGCGATTACATTGTGAAGTTTGAGACAGCTTAGTCTCCTGTTCCCGGATTCACTATCGCTCATCTGGTCTTCGGAACTACTGTCCGTCATCTTTTGTACTTTCTTGTACGGTTCCTTAGTAGCCTTTTTGTTGTCGCTGGTCTTCTTCCCAGACCTGCAAACTCGTGCAATGTGTCCCATCTTCCCGCATTGCCTGCATATTTTGTCTTTGGACCAGCAGTCCTTCTGGTCATGGTTAGCTCTGCCGCAGCGATAACATTTTGCAAACCCCCGTGTCATTTCGTGGGTGCTGTATTCCTGTGGTTTTTGTTGAATTTCTGCAGCTCCCCTGGCTGCTGCTTCATACGATACTGCCACGCTGAAAGCCTTATCTAGCATCATCTCTTTCCCTGAGAGTAACTTCTTCTGTGTTCCTTCACTCAGGAGTCCACAGACAAATTTGTCCCGTAGGGTATCTGCCAGTCCTGCTCCGAACTGGCAGTGCTTTGATAGCTTGCGTAGTTCCGTAAGATACTCAGCATTGCTCTTATCTTTGTGCTGAGTTCTCCTGTGGAATTTAAATCTTTCTGCTATCAACAGCGGTGCAGAGTTTAGGTGTTCCTGTAGGACAGCAACAATTTCGTTAAAACTCTTCGCCTTCGGTTTGGCTGGAGTAATCAGGTCCCGCAATAGGCCGTACGTTCTAGCGCCCATTAAGTTTAGCAATATCGATGCCTTTTTCTCCTCCGCTATTTTGTTTGCCTCGAAATATACCTCGACTCTTTCCACATACGTGGTCCAGTCCTCTATTGTATTATCAAAAGCAGTGATACAGCCAGTCTTCGGCATCTTGCAAATCTAAAATGGCGCCTCCCGCGCTTTGCCTTCTTCCCCGATTTAACAAAATGGCGCCTCCCGCGCTTTGCCGTCTTCCCCGCTGATTAAGATGGCGCCTCCCGCACTTTGCCTTCTTCCCCACTGTTGTTAGCGCTGCTTTTCACGGTTTCTTGCGCGTTTAATTTTTTTTTTTTAATTAGTTTCCCGTCGTGGAACAACCCTGTGGGACTCTTGCCTCCCTCTTCGCGGGTCTATACGCAGCCCGGCTTCGTAGCACCGGCCGCGCCCTGTGTGCTCCACACTCTCTCTCTCTTCTTCCCGACAACGCTGCTCGGCCCCATTGCAAACCACCCGCTCGAGTTCGCGACCGCCGCAGCCCAGGAAGGATCAGTGCACTACCTGCCACCAGCCCGATTAGTTGAAGCACCGTCGACAGGAACCAGGTCCCGCATCCGACAGCTTCTCCAGCAATCTTCAACTCTGCAACACAGGGCGGATGCCCACGGTCGACGCCCGTTTCTACTGCCTCTTACTTTCTTTTCTTTCTGGCCTCGACCTCTGCTCACTTCGCTGTAGGAATGGATCCCAGGAGGTGGTGCAGACTGTAGGTAGGTTCATATCTGCTCGTCGCCAGTATTACGTCCGTGAATGATTGAGACACGGACAACAGGAGTGGAACAAAGTAAGTCTTTACTGATGGAAGTCAATAGTGAAACTGAAACAACAGAGGCTCACTAGCGCCTTTTATACAGGGGTGGTCACTGCCGGTACTGCAGTCTGAGACCAGTTATTCTCTTAAAGGTACATACACAACAGGCAGGAGGGTTGGTAGCCAGAGGACACAGATTTAAGATAATTGGCAAAAGAATCAGAGAAAGATGAGGAGAATTATTTTTACGCAGCGAGTTGTTATGATCTTGACTGCGCTGCCTGAAAGGGCGGTGGAAGCAGATTCAATAATAACTTTCAAAAGGGAATTGGATAAATACTTGAAGGGGGAAAATTTGCAGGGCTATGGGGAAAGAGCACAGGAGTGGGACTAATTGGATCGTTCTTTCAAAGAGCCGGCACAGACATGTTGAGCCGAATGGCCTCCTCCTGTGCTATATGATTCTATGATACTCATTCGTGAGGAGGCACTGTTCAGAATTCAGGGTTAAATATGCAATATCCGAGTGCAGCGCCCATTTCAGGCCTGAAAACGGGCCTAAAGGAACGTCAACACCAGGATCTGTCTACAGCACACAGTTAAGACATTGTAGCAGAAGCTTTAATCTGCACAAGACCCATAGAGCAGTCTCATCTCCTTGCAGATAATACTCACCCATATATCCCCAATGGCCAACATTACAGCCAAGTGAATGTAAAGTGGAGGAGCTGTGATTATGTCTGGGAACTTTCAAAGAGCTTTTTAACTATCACCTGCAACATCTGATGCCTCTTCATGCATGTTTTTTATGTCCTCCGAGTCAGAAGGTTGTGGGGTCGGGTCCCACTTCAGAGACTTGAGCGCACAATCCAGGCTGATACTCCCGGTGCCAGTACTGAGAGAGTGCTGCACTGTTGGAGGTGTCATCTTTCAGATGAGACATTAAACCGAGACCCCGTCTGCCCTCTCAGGTGGACGTAAAAGATCCCATGGCACTATTCGAAGAAGAGCAGGGGAGTTCTCCCAGTGTCCTGGCCAACATTTATCCCCCATCCAACATCACATGATCGGGTTATTTATTTCATTGCCATTTGTGCGACCTTGCGGTGTGCACACAGACCAGCGATTTATACACTGCTGCAACTTACAGGTATTTTACCAAACTGGCAGCTGCAAGAGGAGGGAGGTACATTATACAAAATTACGGCTTGTAAATCAGATTTTACAGTATGTAGTTGTAGCAAAAGTACTTCTCTTTACAGATACCACTGTAATCAATAACTTCAAGAGACAGGAACAGGAATAAAATAAATGTAGTCCCATCAGATAATTTTCATTAACTCAACGGGTGATTTGTGTGACTAGGCACACAGGTGCTTGCACACAATGTAAACCCCACACATCCAGTTTTAGGCTGACACACTGTAGTTAGAATCATAGAATCATAGAAAGTTACAGCACGGAAGGAGGCCATTTCGGCCCATCGTGTCCGCGCCGGCCAAGAGCTATCCAGCCTAATCCCAATTCCCAGCTCTTGGTCCATAGCTCTGCAGGTTAGAGCATCCCAACTGCATGGTTATCTGAGATAATGATGATCTACATGTGTAATGCATGTACCTTTAAGGGGGGAACTACTTTCTACAGCTCATGTACACTGTAGTACCGGCAGTGACCACACCTGTATATAACGCTGAGTAGTAATCTGTTGTTTTCAGTTGCAGTTTGAACCACGTTGAGTAAACACCTGTTGTACCGTTCTCTGCAGTCCTTTTCTTATTATTACACGGACGTAACAGTGGCGACGAGCAAGTTCGAACCTACCTGCAACTCTGCATCACCTCCCAGGGATTCGCTCCTGGAGAACAGTGGAAGAAGGTCGAGTCCAGAAGCACGGGCGTCGACCACGGGCAACCGCCCAGTCATCCAGCGGAGATTTGAGAATCGCAGGGGAGGCTGTCGAGAGCCAGGCTTGGCTTTCCAGTCACGGTGGTCCAGCGAAATGGGCTGGCAACAGGTACTGTGCAGACCCTTCCCGGACAGCGACGGGCTAGAGCCCGACCGAGCGGCACAGAAAAAGGCCGAGCAGCGTCGACAGGGGAGAGAGAGAGGGCAGTGCGCACAGTGCGCAGCTGGTGTTCAGGACCGAGCGGCGTCAACGGGGGAGAGAGGAGAGAGAGAGCAGAGCGCAGCTGGTGGTCAAGGGCCGAGCAGCGTCAACGGGGGAGAGAGGCACGCAGGGAAACGCGAGGCACTGCCATTGCCACGAGGACCGCAGAGACCGGCGTTGGCAGCAGCGCAGGAGCAGCGCACGAAACCCACAGGGCGTCGCTATTTGCCACGAGGACCGCCGAGAGCGGCGTTGGCAGCAGCGCGGGAGACACCATTTTAAGCCGCAGTGGGGAAGAAAGAAAAGCGCGGGAGACGCCATTTTAAGCCAGTCTAACCACACCCAAAAATGCCAAAGAGTGGCAGTATTACAGCGTTCGACAATGAAGTCGAAGATTGGACGACATATGTCGAACGCATAGAAGTATACTGCAAGGCGAATGAAGTGCCAGATGACAAGAAAACGCTGATATTGTTGAATTCAATGGGTGCAAAAACGTATGGCTTACTACGAAACCTAGTGTAGTGTCCGAGTATAAATAATACACGGACTGCAGGAGAACAATAATAACAGGTATTTACTGAACAGAGGGTAACTTAAGACTGAAATACAGAAGCCTGCTATGGCTTTATATACAGGGGTGGTCACTGCCGGTACTGCAGTATAGAATCAGTTCTTCTCTTAAAGGTACATACACAAAAATTCCTCCCCTTTTAGATAAACAGTACATAACATTCATTTAACAACTAAATAATAACTAATTACAATTACAATTTTCTCTGTACTATATATATCAACTGAAATAATCATTTATAAGTTCAGTCTTTGAGGAGGCTTCCTGATCCTGACTGGATAGCGCCTTTCTTGAGTATCCTGTTCTTGCGGCGGAGTTGATTCTGGCTCATTGTCATTGGTTGGTTCATCAGCTTCCAATACCACTGCTTCTGAGGTAGACGCAATCTGTACTTCGGGTTGATTACCAGGTGCACCTGCTCGTAGTATGTGTTTGGCTTGTTCCTGTGACTCTAGAATCTGGTCAGCATGGCGTCTCACGATGCTCTCTCCAACGTCCACTGTGTACATTAGTGGTCCCTGCTGTGTGCATATCGTTCCTGGCTGCCATTTTTCTGTTCGGTAGTCGCGGGCCAAGACTGGTTGCCCTATCTTGAAGCTCCTGGTTGGCTTCTCATTTATGTGCTGGAATTGCTTATCCTCAACATCTCGTCTTATGTTTGGTTTGAGCAAATCCAGGCGACATCTTAGCCTTCGGTTGAAGAACATTATGGCTGGAGCTTGGTTGGTGACTGCATGTGTCGCATTCCGGTAAGCAAACAAGAAATTATCCACCTTGTGTTGTAGTGATATGTCGCCATTATGCATTGCTTTTATGGCCTTTTTAAAGGTCTGAACAAACCTCTCAGCCAATCCGTTTGTGGCTGGCTGATATGGGGCTGTAGTGTATGTACCCGTCTACCTTTAAGGAAACTATTGTATGTAACCGTTCACCTTTAAGAGAACTACTTTAGGTGTGGCACTACTTGTTTGGCTTCTGTATACTGTAATACCGACAGTGACCACACCAGTATATAAGTGTTGTGGCAGGATTGCTGGGGCAGATTCGCCCTGACCTTCGAATAGTAAAGACCTGTTTGTTTGTTATTCCTGAAGTCTGTGTCGTTATTAACTGTACAACCCACAGACTTTACAGTGGCGACGAGTCCGATCGTACCCCGTGGCAAGACTACCAAAGCAACTAAAGAGCGTCGAAGAGAGGCAACCGCCCTCGTCGTTCTGCTGGAAGAAAACACGAGGCTGCAGCAATAGAAAGGAGGAAGACTTTAGCAACAAAAGCTTCCATCAGCAACAGGCACTGACTACCCTTCTACCACGGTGTGGAGTGAGCCGATCAGCAGGAAACAAGGCGGCCGCGGAGACTGTGAGTAGGGGAAAGTGTAAAGAATATCCGGAGGATAAGGGCTGTGCACTCGACCACGGTCGAGGGGGAGCGGAGCCGGTCAGAAAGTCGGGTCCAACGGCGTCGTGAGACAGCCGGACCGCGATCGGCGGGAAAAAGCCGGGCAGCGACCGAAGCCACGAAGCGCTGAGACCGGGAGCTGGCGCGGGAAGAGAGAAACTCAGCCGCAGCCGGGGAGGGAAGCACCGGACTGCGTGAGGGCTGGGAGGCGAACGGGAACAGAGCGTGTGGGAGAGGCAGAGCCGACCAAAGGAGGCTGTGCGAGAGCCAGTCCAGCGGCTGAACTGTCCTCCACCAACGGGGTACCCAGCGCCGGTAGAGCCAAGTGTGCGGGAGAGAGAGAGACAGAGCCGAGCAAGGGGAGAGAGACTGCGCGAGAGCCAGTCCAGCGGCTGAACTGTCCTCCACCAACGGGGTACCCAGCGCCGGTAGAACCGAACATGCGGGAGAGAGAAAGACAGAGCCGAGTAAGGGGAGCTGTGCGAGAGCCAGCCCAGCGGCTGAACCTGTCCGTTGTGGGGAAAGCGTACCCCTTCCACCAGGGAAGAAACGCGGGAAGCCGCCATTAGGCGGCGAAGACGACAGAAGCGGGAAACCGCCATTGAAGTGGGCGGGGAGAGAAGGAAAGAGCGGGAAACCGCCATTTTCGCGGGAAAAGCCGCCATCTTAGGAAAAATAAATAAATAAATAAATAAATAAATAAAAATTGTGTTGTACCCAAGGAAAGAAAGATGCCTAAGCGGGGGGACATCAACGATTTTAATTCTGAGATAGAAGACTGGGCCACGTACGTGGAACGTATTGAGATACATTGTAAGGCTAACAAAATAGCTAAGGATGAAAAAGCTTTAACCTTACTTAACATGATGGGTGCGAAAACATTCGGGTTGTTGAAGCATCTTCTCTCACCAGCTAAACCGGCGGATCAGACTTTCGATGATATTGTAGCAGTGCTGAAGGATCACTTGAACCCCACACCGTTGATACTGGCTGAACGATCCAAATTCTATGCAAGAACGCAGAAGAAAGACGAAAGCAACACGGAATACTTGGTCGAACTGCGTAGGCTAGCGGAACACTGCCAGTTCGGAGGGAATCTGACAGAGGCACTGCGAGACAAGTTCGTATGTGGATTGTCCAAAGAAGGGACGCAAAAGCGACTACTGGAAGAGAACGACCTCACACTAGACAGGGCTGTCCTTATAGCTGCATCGCACGAAGCCGCAGCGAAAGGAACGGCGGAAATGCAGCTAAAGGCGGCGGCACTCGGGGTGGACCAAATTACCTCGAGGACAACAAAATGCTATCGTTGTGGGAAGACAACACACGACCAGAATCAATGCTGGGTTAAAAACCAAGAATGCAGGAAATGTGGCAAGATCGGGCACATAGCTAAGGTATGCCGGTCAGGAACAACGTACAACAATAAGGAGTCACCACAAAAATGGTACGGAAAAGTGCAAGAGGTGACTAGGAAGAGTCTGAGGGAACAGAAGTCGGACTCACACTCCAAATGCAAAGGACTGGACAGTCTGAGAATTCACAATGTGAGCAATGAAGCTGACCGACAAACTATCTGGATAACGCTACAGATTGCAAAGGTCCAAGTAAAAATGGAAGTGGACACCGGATCGGCGTTGACGGTCATGAATAAGCATGACTATAAAAAGTTTTTCAAGCATATTCCACTACGGGATACGGAACTAGTACTACAGACATACACGGGGCACAAAGTATTCCCCATCGGAAAGATAGAAGTCAAGGTGAGATACAAGGATAAAGATCACCACCGGTTGGACCTGTATGTGTTGCCTGAGGGAGGTCCACCACTTCTGGGACGGGAGTGGATCCGAAAAATAAAGATGGACTGGCATTCACTAAACACCATGACGGTGGATTCGGAAAAAGAGGATGTCAAACCGGAACGGTTGTCCAGAATATTGGACGAAGCTAAAGAGGTATTCCAGCAAGGACTGGGAACACTGCGAGGAATTAAAGCAAAGGTTAAGATTGCAGAACATGCAAGCCCAAAGTTTTTTAAGGCCAGATCGGTACCTTACGCAATACGACCAGCGGTGGAGGCAGAACTGGAAGAACTTGAACGATCAGGGGTTCTGTCAAAAGTGGACTGGAGTGAGTGGGCCATGCCCATTGTTCCCGTCATGAAGTCCTCACCAAGTAATAAGCCAGGGGGACCGGGGAAGGTCCGTATCTGCGGAGATTTCAAGATCACTGTGAATCCGGTGCTTCACACGGTACAATACCCGCTTCCGCGGATTGAAGATATCTTTGCTTCGTTGGCTGGAGGGAAGCACTTCACGAAAATAGACCTGGCTCAGGCATATTTACAGATGGAGGTCGAGGAAGAGTCACGCCAGTACCTCACCATCAACACTCACAGAGGCTTGTATCGCTATAATAGACTGGTCTTTGGGGTAGCTTCGGCGCCAGCAATTTGGCAGAGGGCCATGGAACAGGTGTTACAAGGAATTCCAAGCACGCAGTGCTACTTAGATGACATTTTAATCACGGGAAAAGATGAGGAAGAACACCTCACGAATTTGAAACTGGTACTCACCAGGTTGAAGGAGTATGGCCTTCGGGTTAATCGCAAGAAGTGTGAGTTCTTCCAAAAACGGATCTCATACTGCGGTCATGTCATTGACCGAGAGGGACTGCATAAGTCACCTGAAAAGATAGAAGCGGTTGTGAAGGCCCCCGCTCCAGGAAACGTTTCACAGTTAAGATCATTCTTGGGGTTGATTAATTACTATCACAAGTTTCTGCCAAATTTATCCACGGTGCTGCATCCGCTGAATGATCTGTTGCGGAAAGAAACACCATGGAAGTGGAGTGAAGAATGCAAAAGGGCTTTTCGCAGAAGCAAGGAGTTGATTACCTCTGAAGAAGTGTTGGCTCATTTCAACCCAGCATTACCCCTTCGTCTAGCTTGTGATGCTTCCCCGTACAGAATTGGGGCAGTACTTTCGCACAGGCTACCAAATGGCTCGGAAAGGCCAGTGGCATTCGCGTCACGATCATTGACACCCGCGGAGCGAAATTACGCTCAAATAGATAGGGAGGCCCTCAGTCTTGTGTGGGGTGTGAAGAAATTCAACCATTACCTACAATGTAAATAGTTCACATTGCTGACAGACCACCAGCCGTTGGTGTCCATATTCAACCCAAACAAGGCCGTGTCCACCATGACAGCACAAAGGTTACAAAGGTGGTCCGTGTTACTTGGGGCACACCAATATGAAATTGAGTACAAAAGGTCCAAACAGCATGGAAATGCTGATGGGTTATCACGCTTGCCATTGCCGATGGTGGAAGAAGCGAGTACAGTGGACCCAGTAGAGTTGTTCCACTCATCCATAGTGGAGTGTCTACCGATAACAAACTCAATGATTGAGAATGAGACAAGGAATGACCCGACTCTTTCACGAGTCTATGATGTAACGGTGGAGGGATGGCCAGCACAGAGCGAACCAACACTGCAAGCATTTTCACAGAGGAAAGAACAACTGTCAGTGTGTCGAGGAACCCTGATGTGTGGATCTAGAGTGGTGATTCCACCCAAACTCCAAAAGAAAGTGCTAAAGGAGCTGCACGAAGGACATCTGGGTGGAGTAAAGATGAAGAATCTAGCAAGAGCGTTTGTGTGGTGGCCAGGCATTGATGGAGACATAGAGGAGATCACGAAGAACTGCCTAGGATGTCAGAGGGTTCAGAACGCGCCACCACAGGCTCCTCTGCATCCATGGGAGTGGCCCTCATCTCCTTGGCAAAGAGTACACATCGACTTTGCTGGTCCATTTATGGACTCGATGTTCCTAATAGCGGTGGATGCCCACTCCAAGTGGCCGGAAGTAATTAAGATGACCACCACCACGACGGAAAAAACCATCACAGTGTTAAGGACTATGTTTGCTCGGAATGGCCTGCCGGAACAGATCTGTTCTGATAATGGACCGCAATTTGTGTCCGAAGAATTCAAGAAATTCTTAAAGAGCAATGGGGTTAAGCATTACACGTCAGCCCCATACCATCCCGCCTCCAATGGATTGGCTGAAAGGTTTGTCCAGACCTTCAAGAAGGCCGTAAAGGCCATGAGTAATGAAGACATAAGTCTACAACATAAGGTGGATAGCTTTTTGTTGGCATACCAGAATGCAACACATGTGGTCACAAATCAAACTCCCGCAATGATGTTTTGTAATAGATGCCTAAGATGCCGGCTGGATTTGCTCAAACCAAACGTCAGAAGGGACGTAGAGAACCGGCAATTCCAGGGCATGAATGAAAGGGCCACTAGATCTTTCCAGATCGGTCAACGAGTTTTGGCCCGGGACTACCGTACCGAGAAATGGCAGCCTGGAACTATTGGAAAAAGGCTAGGGCCGTTGATGTACACCGTGGACATTGGGGACAATATAATAAGGCGCCATGTTGACCAAATCATAGGGTCCGCCACAAATGGGCAACCGACTTCACCACCTTACCCGGGTAATGTTGAGTCTGAGATACCCAGAACACCTACTTCCGATCTGGTAATACTGGAATCAGCTGAACCTGACACTGTCTTTCAAGCCGAATCGACTTTGCCAGAAGCACCTACTAGCCCGCCTGGAATGACGACACCACTGCGGCGTTATCCGGACAGAATCCGGAAACCTCCAGAAAGACTGAATCTATGAACTGTCTTACATAAGCTGTATATATGTTATAATGTATGTTCACTATGGACTCAGTATGTTGAAAGCTAAAAAGGGAGGATTGTAGTGTATGTACCCGTCTACCTTTAAGGAAGCTATTGTATGTAACCGTTCACCTTTAAGAGAACTACTTTAGGTGTGGCACTACTTGTTTGGCTTCTGTATATTGTAATACCGACAGTGACCACACCAGTATATAAGTGTTGTGGCAGGATTGCTGGGGCAGATTCGCCCTGACCTTCGAATAGTAAAGACCTGTTTGTTTGTTATTCCTGAAGTCTGTGTCGTTATTAACTGTATAACCCACAGACTTTACAGGGGCAGATGTGTAATGCTTCACCCCATTATTCCTCAGAAACCTCCGGAAATCCTCTGACACAAACTGTGGCCCATTGTCGGAGCAAATCTGTTCTGGCAAGCCATTCCTGGCGAAGATGGTCCGTAGGACTGTAATAGTTTTCTCCGTGGTGGTGGAGGACATTTTGATGACCTCTGGCCATTTCGAATGGGCGTCCACAGCGATTAGGAACATTGAGTCCATAAATGGACCAGCAAAATCAATGTGTACCCGTTGCCATGGAGATGAGGGCTACTCCCATGGATGTAGCGGGGCCTGTGGTGGAGCGTTTTGGACCTTCTGGCATCCTGTGCATCTCTTGGTCATATTCTCGATTTCTTTATCGATTCCCGGCCACCACACAAACGCCCTGGCTAGGCTCTTCATTTTTACCCCTCCCAGATGACCCTCATGAAGCTCATTGAGCACTCTATCTCTCAACTTGGGTGGAATTACCACTCGGGATCCACACATCAAGGTCCCCCGGCACACTGGCAGCTGTTCTCTCCTTGGCGAGAATGCTGGCAACAGTGAGTCGCCATGTGCTGGCCATCCCTTCACCGTCAAATCATAGACCCGAGAGAGTGTCGGGTCATTTCGAGTTTCCTTCTCTATACTTGAGTTTGTAACAGGTAGACATTCGACTATGGTCGCATGGAATATCTCAACAGGGTTCACTGCAGGTGCTTCCTCTACCGTAGGCAACAGTAGGCGCGACAGCCCATCAGCGTTTCCATGCTGTTTCATACCCTTGTACTCTATGTCGTACTGATGTGCCCCTAGAAAAAGTGACCATCTTTGCAGCCGTTGCGCCGTCATCACCGGAACGCCCTTCTTTGGGTTAAAAATGGAGACCAGGGGCTGATGATCAGTTAGTAGGGTGAATTTCTGCCCGTGCAGATAGTGATTGAACTTCTTCACCCCCCACACCAGGCTGAGGGCCTCCCTGTCAATCTGGGTGTAGTTACGCTCGGCTGAGGTTAACGAGCGCGACGCAAAGGCTATTGGCCTCTCTGAACTATCAGGGAATTTGTGTGACAGCACCGCTCAGATGCCGTAGGGAGACGCATCACATGCTAACCGAATCGGTAGTGTTGGATTGTAGTGGGCCAATACTTCTTTTGAAGTGATTAGGCATTTACATTTCTGAAAGGCACGCTTACACTCATCGCTCCATTTCCATGTTACTCCAGTTTGTAGTAGGGCGTTCAGTGGGTGCAGAATTGTAGATAAATTCGGCAAGAACTTATGGTAGTAGTTCACCAACCCGAGGAACGACCTCAGTTGCGACACATTTTCCGGTGCTGGAGCCTTGACTACAGCCTCAATCTTGTCCGGCGACTTATGCAACCCTTCCTCATCAATCATGTGGCCACAATACGAGATTTGTCTCCTGAAGAACTCGCATTTGGGGCGGTTGGCTCGTAGCCCATATTCCTGTAATCTAGTGAGCACCTGCTCCAGGTTGGCAAGGTGTTCACTGTCATTTTCGCCCGTAACCACGATGTCGTCCAAATAACACTGGGTCCCCGGGATCCCTTGCAGGACTTGTTCCATCGCCCTCTGCCAAATAGTCGGGGCTGATGCTACCCCGAATACCAGTCGATTGTACTGGTAAAGGCCTTTGTGAGTGTTTATCGTGAGGTATTTCCTAGACGCTTCTTCCACCTCCATTTGTAGATACACTTGGGCCAGATCAATCTTTGTAAAGCGTTTCCCTCCAGATAGTGAGGCGAAAACATCTTCTATCCGTGGAAGTGGCTATTGTACTGTGTGCAGGACTGGGTTCACAGTTACCTTGAAGTCCCCACAGATGCGAACCTTCTTCGGTTCCCCAGGTGTGCTGCTCAATGATTTCTTCATTACAGGAACGATGGGTGTGGCCCACTCGCTCCAGTCCACCTTGGAAAGCACACCCGAACGCTCCAGACTCTCCAGCTCTGCTTCAACGGCTGGCCTTAAAAAAATTTGGGTTTGCGTTATCTTTGATTTTTATCGTTGCCGTTACTCCTTTTAGAGTCCCAAGTCCTTGTTGGAACACCTCTTTCGCGTCAGTTAGAATTTTTGACAGTCGTCCAGGTGTGACATCATCATCCTTTTTATCAGTCACAGTTAGCGCCTGAATGGAATGCCAATCCAATTGTATTTTTCGGATCCATTCACGTCCCAATAATGGTGGTCCTCCATCTGGTAGTATATATAGATACAGTTTCTGTGTTTCCTTGCTGTTGTATTCAACTGGCACCCTTATTTTTCCTCTGGGGTAGACTTTTTGCCCCGTGTATGTCTTCAATACAATGGACGTGTCCATCAAGGGTATGTGTGAGAATAGCCGCTCATAGTCGCGTCGATTCATGACAGTTAGGGCTGATCCTGTGTCCAATTCCATCTTTACTGGGGACCCTGCTATCATGAGGGTGACCCAAATGGTTCGGTGATCCTCCTTTGCGATCACGTTGTGTAACTTTAGACAACTTAGTCTCCTGCTCCCGGAGTCCTTATCACTCTCCTGATCTTCCGAACTACTGTCTGTCAATTTCTTTACTTTCTTGTACTTTTCCTTAGTAGTTCTTGTAGTGTTGGTTTTCTTTCCCGACCTGCAGACTCTTGCTATGTGTCCCATTTTCCCACATTGCCTGCATACTTTGTCCTTAAACCAGCAGTCCTTCTGGTCATGGGTTGTTCTGCCGCAGCGATAACGCTTTTCTGCTCCATACGCCATTTCGTTAGCGCTGTATTCTTGTGGTTTCTGTTGTATTTCCGCAGCTCCCCGTGCTGCTGCTTCGTAGGATGCTGCCACGCTGAAAGCCTGTTCTAGCGTCAGGTCCTTTTCCGAAAGTAGTCGTTTCTGGGTTCCTTCACTCTGGAGCCCGCAGACAAACTTATCCCGTAAGGTGTCTGCCAGTCCTGCTCCGAACTGGCAGTGCTTCGATAACTTGCGTAGTTCCGTAAGATAGTCAGCATTGCTCTCATCTTTGTGCTGGTTTCTTTTATGGAACTTGAATCTTTCTGCTATCAGCAGCGGTGTAGGGTTTAGGTGTTCCTGTAAGATATTAACAATCTCTTCAAAACTTTTCTCCATTGGTTTAGCTGGGGTAATTAAATTCCGCAATAGGCTGTACGTTCTCGCGCCCATCAAATTTAATAATACTGGCGCCTTCTTTCCATCGCCCACCTCATTTGCCTTGCAGTACACTTCAATTCTTTCCACATACGTGGTCCAGTCTTCTACCTCGTTGTCGAAAGCAGTGATACTGCCACTTTTCAGCATCTTGGGTGATTTAAAATGGCATCTCCCGTGCTTTTTCTTCTTCACCAATGGATTAAAATGGCGCCTCCCACGCTTTTCCTTCTTCCCCAATGGAATAAAATGGCGCCTCCCGCGCTTTTCCTTCTTCCCCTTGCTGCCACGCTGCTCCTAGCGTTCTGCAGGGTAATGGCGGCGACCTGCGGCTTCGGCGCGTCTCACTTTTCCTTCCCCTTGTTTTATTTTCGCTACGCTGCCCGGTTATTGAGCACCGACCGCGCCCTGTGCGCTCCACCCTCTCTCTCTCTCTCTTTTCCTCCCGACGACGCTGCACGGCCCCTTTGCAAAGCCGCTCGATCGAGCTCGAGCCCACCACAGTCCGGAAGGGTCAGCGCAATACCTGCTACCAGCACGATTTGCTGGAACACCTTGACTGGGGAGCCAAGCCCAGCTCTCCACAGCCTCTCCTGCAACTCTCCGAACTCCGATGGATCCTTGGGCGGTTGCCCGTGGTCGACGCCCGTTGTTCTGACTTTGACCTCCAAGAAGCTTCTTCGCAGGGAAAGATTCCCGTGAGGTGATGCAGTACTGCAGGTGAGTCCAAACCTGTTCGTCGCCAATGTAGTGTCCGAGTATAAATAATACACGGACTGCAGGAGAACAATAATAACAGGTATTTACTGAACAGAGGGTAACTTAAGACTGAAATACAGAAGCCTGCTCTGGCTTTATATACAGGGGTGGTCACTGCCGGTACTGCAGTATAGAATCAGTTCTTCTCTTAAAGGTACATACACAACACCTAGTAACCCCAGAGAAACCAGTAGAAAAGATTTTGAAAACATAATGGCCCAGAACTTGGTGTCGGGGGCTTGCCGCGCATGCAAGCCCCCGATGTGCGCTCACCCTGCGCGCCGACATCTGAAACCTGGCCCGCAGTGGATTTCCTTTCAGTGGCCAGGTTCTGATGTCGGCGCGCTGTGCTAACCTGACCCAGCGGCGTAGTTAGTGCGATGTGCCGGCTGGGATCAGGTGAGCACTGTTCAGCCAATCAGGGGAGGGGACACTTCATTCAGAAGTTTGAGAGTAAGAACTGTCAAACTCATGAGAAGTACTGCACCCCAAAACACTACTTAAACTTTAAATAAAATTTTAAAAAACATCCCAATCATTAAATTAAGTATAAATAAGTTTAAAAAAAAATTTAAACAATAATTTTTTTTTTTGAAAAAAATAAATTTTTAATAAAAAGGGTCTAAGACTAAACTTACCTTATTGTAGATTCTTAAAAATAATAAACCTGTGGAAAAAAACTTTCTAAATTGCACTAAAACACCACTTACCTGTAAAAATAAATACTTACGTGTGCTTTTTACAAGCGTAAAGACCAGAGGCCTTTACACATGCGCAAATCCCCCAAAACAGGAAATCCAAGACGTACGCGCTGCCCTCTACAGCGCACGCGCTAGCCTCTTCACCTCTTGGGTTAGAGGAGAGGAAATGCCGGTTTTCAGCGCATGCGCTGTGCATGCTGAAAACCGGCATTTCCTCCGGCCAGACGCGTGAGTACCCCTTCCGTACTCACGCGTTTGGGGAGGAATTACTG
Source organism: Somniosus microcephalus (assembly GCF_052327205.1). Lineage (NCBI taxonomy): Eukaryota > Metazoa > Chordata > Chondrichthyes > Squaliformes > Somniosidae > Somniosus > Somniosus microcephalus. Next base: position 285,730,062 of record NC_140991.1, read on the forward strand.
CCCCAGTGTCAATCCTACAGGACCACTTAAACACCACACCGCTGCTGATAGCAGAAAGATTTAAGTTTCACAAAAGGAACCAGCATAAAGATGAAAGTAATGCTTGTAGTGTATGTACCTTTAAGAGAGAACTACTTTTACAGCTCCTGTATACTGTAGTACTGGCTGTGACCACACCTGTATATAAGCCTTGAGCATGCCTCTGTACCCCCAGTCTTGAGACTACCCTACTCCAGTAAACACCTGTTGATTGTTAAGTTACAGCATCCATGTAGTTATTTGTAAACATCATACTCTCAGAATCACGGATCTAACAGTGGCGACGAGTGGCGATTCGAATCTACCTGCAACTCTGCATTTCCCTTCAAGGATTCACTCTGGGAGGGCGGTGGAAGAAAGTCGAGGCCAGAAGCACGGGCGTCGACCACGAGCAACCGCCCAGTCGTCCGGCAGAGAGTGAACATCGCAGGGGAGGCTGTTGAAAGCCGGGCTTGGTTCCCCAGCCACGACGATCCAGCAACAGACTGACAACAGGTACAGCGCAGACCCTTCCCGGACAGCGGCGGCTGGAGCCGACCGACGGCAGAGAAAAAGCCGAGCAGCGTCGACGGGGTAAGAGAGGGGGTGAAGCGCACAGGGCGCAGCCGGGGGTTGAAAACCGAGCAGCGCCGAGGAAAAACAAAACAGAGAGAGAGAGGGTAAAGCAACAGCCGGGTTCAGGACCGAGCGGTGGAAACGGGAAAGGCGCACAGGAAAGAACGCGCAGAGCACAGCCAGGGCTCAAGGGCTGAACAGTGTCCGCGAGGAGAAGAAGGGAGAGCGCGGGAGACGCCATTGAGCCATGGAGAAGAAGGAAGAGCGTGGGAGACGCCATTTTTAGAAGCCGCAGCGGAGAAGAAGGGCGAGCGCGGGAAGAAAGGAAAGCGCGGGAGATGCCATTTTGTGCCAGTGGAGAAGAAGGGAGAGCGCGGGAGACGCCATTTTTGACAATTAAATCACACCCAGGGATGCCGAAGAATGGCTTTATCTCTACGTTCGACAATGAAGTCGAAGATTGGGCGACATATGTGGAACGTATTGAGGTGTACTGCAGGGCGAATGAAGTGCCAGATGCTAGGAAAGCACTGGTTTTGTTAAATTCCATGGGTGCAAAAACCTATGGCTTACTGCGAAACCTAATAACCCCAGAGAAACCCGTGAATAAGAATTTCGAAAGCATAGTAGAAATCCTACAGGACCACTTAAACCCCACACCGCTGCTGATAGCAGAAAGATTTAAGTTCCACAAAAGGAACCAGCATAAAGACGAAAGTAATGCTGAGTACTTAACGGAACTGCGCAAGCTATCGAAACACTGCCAGTTTGGAGTGGGACTAGCAGATATGTTAAGGGACAAGTTTGTGTGTGGGCTTCAAAGTGAAGGAACCCAGAAACGGCTTCTATCAGAAAAGGATCTTACGCTGGACAAGGCTTTCAGCATGGCAGTATCACATGAAGCAGCCGCAAGGGGCGCTGCAGAGATACAACGGAGACCACAAGAATATGGCACCAATGAAATGTCATATGGAACAGGGAAGTGTTATCGCTGAGGCAGAACAACACACGACCAGAAGGATTGTTGGTTCAAGGACCAAGTGTGCAGACAGTGTGGAAAAGCAGGACGCATAGCAAGAGTCTGCAGGTCAGGGAAGAAAACCAACAGCAAGAAATCTCCACAGGAGAAGTACAAAAAGGTACACCAGGTGATGGACAGTAGTTCAGACGAACAGAAAAGTGATACAGACTCTGGAAGCAAGGAGCTGGGTTGTCTGAAACTACATAAGGTAACCAAAATGGAGGATCGCCAGACTATCTGGGTCACACTCAAGATAGACGGAGTCCAAGTGAAAATGGAATTGGACACAGGATCAGCCCTAACAGTCATAAACCAAAGGGACTACAAGCAGCTATTTTCACACATACCCTTTAAAGCTACAGAGATTGTCTTGAAGACGTACACGGGGCAAAAAGTCTACCCCAAAGAAAAAATAAGGGTGAAAGTGATATACAAAGGCCAGGAAATACCTAAAATGGACCTATATGTATTGCCAGATGGAGGACCACCACTACTAGGACGTGAATGGATCCGGAAGATACAATTAGATTGGCATTACATACAGGCACTGAAGGTTGAGGCCAAAAAGGATGACGACGTCACACCTGGACGACTGTCAAAAATGCTAACTGACGCAAAAGAAGTGTTCCAGGAGGGACTCGGAACACTAAAAGGCATAACAGCAACGATTAAAATAGAGGAAAATGCAAGCCCAAAGTTTCTTAAGGCCAGACCAGTGCCTTATGCGATCCGACCAGCCATCGAAGCAGAGCTGGAAGGGTTGGAACGTTCAGGAGTACTGTCCAAAGTAGACTGGAGCGAGTGGGCTACACCCATCGTTCCTGTAATGAAGAGGTCATTGAGTAATACGCCTGGGGAACCAAAGAAGGTCTGCATCTGTGGGGATTTTAAGGTGACAGTGAACCCAGTCCTTCACACGGTACAATATCCGCTTCCACGAATTGAGGATATTTTCGCCTCGCTATCTGGAGGTAAACGCTTCACCAAAATTGATCTAGCCTCGAAACAATACCTCACGATTAACACTCATAAAGGTCTCTACCAATACAACCGGCTGGTGTTCGGGGTAGCATCAGCTCCGGCTATTTGGCAAAGGGCGATGGATCAAGTCCTGAAAGAGATTCCAGGGACCCAGTGTTATTTGGACGACATCCTGGTCACGGGCGAAAATGACAGTGATCACCTCGCCAACCTGGAGAAGGTGCTCACTAGATTAAAGGAATATGGGCTACGAGCTAATCGCCACAAGTGCGAGTTTTTCCAGAAGCAGATCTCGTATTGTGGCCACGTTATCGATGAAGAGGGGTTACATAAGTCCCCTGAAAAGATTGAGGCAGTAGTCAAGGCTCCAGCACCGGAAAATGTGTCACAACTGAGGTCGTTCCTCAGGCTGGTGAAGTACTACCATAAGTTCTTACCAAATTTGTCGACGGTATTACACCCGCTGAACACCCTACTGCAAACAGGGGTACCATGGAAGTGGAATGACGAACGTAAACGAGCTTTCCAGAAGTGCAAAGAATTGATCACATCAAAAGAGGTGTTGGCCCATTTCAACCCAGCACTACCAATTCGTTTGGCATGTGATGCATCACCCTATGGTATTGGAGCGGTGCTGTCGCACAAATTCCCAGACGGGTTGGAGAGGCCAGTAGCCTTTGCGTCTCGGTCACTAACCTCAGCTGAGCGCAACTACGCCCAGATTGACAGGGAGGCCCTCAGCCTAATATGGGGAGTAAAAAAATTCAACCACTATCTGCATGGGCAGAAGTTCACCTTGATGACTGACCACCAACCACTTGTCTCCATCTTTAATTCAAAGAAGGGCGTTCCGGTGATGACTGCGCAACGGCTACAAAGATGGTCCCTTTTTCTAGGGGCGCACCAATATGAAATCGAGTATAAGGGCACGAAACAGCATGGAAACGCTGATGGGCTATCACGCCTGCCACTGCCTACTGCGGAGGAAGCACCAGCAGTGGATCCTGTCGAAATATTTCATTCCACTATAATTGAATGCTTGCCAGTAACTAACTGGTATAGAGAAGGAGACCCGAAATGACCCGACACTGTCTCGGGTATATGATTTGACGGTGAAGGGATGGCCAACACATGGCGACTCACTGTTGCCAGCATTCTCATCCAGAAGAGAACAGCTGTCAGTATGCCAGGGGACCTTGATGTGTGGATCCCGAGTGGTAATTCCACCCAAGTTAAGGGAGAGAGTGCTCAATGAGCTTCACGAAGGTCATCTGGGAGGGGTGAAAATGAAAAGCCTTGCTAGGGCTTATGTGTGGTGGCCGGGGATCGATCAGCAAATTGAGGACCTGAAAAAGAGCTGCTCAGGATGCCAGAAGGCCCAAAATGCACCACCACATGCCCCTCTACACCCATGGGAGTGGCCCTCATCTCCATGGCAACGGGTGCATATTGATTTTGCTGGTCCATTCATGGACTCAATGTTTTTAATAGCCGTGGATGCGCACTCGAAATGGCCTGAGGTGATCAAAATGTCCTCCACCACCACGGAGAAAACGATTGCAGTCCTACGGACCATTTTTGCCAGGAACGGCTTGCCAGAGCAGATTTGCTCTGATAACGAACCACAGTTTGTGTCCGAAGAGTTTTGAAGATTTATGAAAAGGAATGGGGTAAGGCATTACACATCCGCCCCATATCATCCAGCCACAAATGGATTGGCTGAGAGGTTCATACAAACCTTTAAAAAAGCAGTAAAGGCCATGTGCGATGACGACATTCCACTGCAGCATAAGGTGGACAATTTCCTGTTAGCCTACAGAAATGCGACACATGCAGCCACCAACCAGGCCCCGGCCATGATGTTCTTTAACCGAAGGTTGAGATCTCGTCTGGATTTGCTCAGACCAAATGTACGAAGAGATGTTGAGAGTAAGCAATTCCAGCACATCAATGAGAAGCCGACAAGGAGCTTCAATGTAGGGCAACCAGTCTTGGCCCGCGACTACCGAACAGAGAAATGGCAACCAGGAACGATATGCACACGGCAGGAGCCACTAATGTACACAGTGGACGTTGGGGAGAGCATCGTGAGACGCCATGCTGACCAGATCCTAGAGTCACAGGAACAAGTCAACCCCATGCCTCGCCCATACGTACCTGGTGATGAACCCAACGTACAGGTAGCATCTACCCCAGAAACAGTAGCATCGGAAGCTGATGAACCAACCGACGACAGGGGGCCAGATTCGCCTCCGCACCAAGAGCAAGACACTCGGGAAAGGCGCTATCCAGAAAGGATCAGGAAGCCTCCCCAAAGACTGAATTTATAAATAGACTATTTTCAGCTAATGTTGCATGTTAAAAGTGTTAATTTTAATTTGTTTGATATTTAATTGTTAAATGAGTGTTATGGTACTGTTAATCTAAAAGGGGAGGAATTGTAATGTATGTACCTTTAAGGGGGGAACTACTTTCTACAGCTCATGTATACTGTAGTACCGGCAGTGACCACACCTGTATATAACGCTGAGTAGTAATCTGTTGTTTTCAGTTGCAGTTTGAACCACGTTGAGTAAACACCTGTTGTACCGTTCTCTGCAGTCCTTTTCTTATTATTACACGGACGTAACAACATGTAATTTGTGATGGTGATTCTTTGATATCGCTGGATTGTGTAATCATTTCGTTATTCTTTCAATTAGTCAATCTTTGCTTACAAACATCAGCAAAAAAAAATACATGAGGATTCAGCAGTTCCTGTATCTGTCTGATGAACAATATCTGTAACTTTGCCTTTTCATTGTCGATGTTGTTTTAAGAAATATTTATGTTTTATGTTTACAAGGATAATACCAGAACTGAGAGGTTAAAACTATCAGGAAAGATTGAACAGGCTGGAGCTCGTTTCTCTAGTAAACAGAAGGCTAAGGACTGTCCTGATAGAGGTCTTTAAAATTATGAAAGGGGTTTGATAGGGTAGATGTAGAGAAGATGTTTCCATTTGCGGGGGAGTCCAAAACTAAAGGACACATATATAAGATAGTCACTAATAAATCCAATAAGGAATTCAGGAGAAACTTATTTATGCAGAGAGTGGTGAGAAAATGTGGAACTCGGTACCACAGGGAGTCATTGCGACGAATAACATAGATGTATTTAAGGGGAAGCTAGATAAGTACACAAGGGAGAAAGGAATAGAAGGGTATACTGATAGGGTTAGAGGAAGTATGGTGGGGGGAGGTTTGTATGGAGCACAAACACCAGCATAGACCTGTTGGGCCGAATGGCCTGAACCTGTGCTGTAAAATTCTATGTAATTCTATTTTTAGGGCAACATTCATTTCTGTTTGGGAGTTGCTCCAACGAGTATTCTTGAAGCAGATTTTGTTTTTTTTTGTGAGTGCGGATGATTGCTTGTTTACCTTTTGCGAATCTACTGGTACTGAGGTGGCACAGTGAGTTAGTGTTCCAGTGTGGTGTGCTACGTATCAGAGTAGAGCTTTGATTCCGGAGCCAGGGGTCTCACCCTCTGATTTTTCTTCCTTCCTTCTCTCCTGCGGATCAGTCGGCAGCACTCTCATCTCTGAGTCAGAAGGTTGTGGGTTCAAGCCCCACTCCAAGACTTGAGCACGGAATCCAGGCTGACAAGCCCAGTGTGTAGTGTATGTAACCGTTCCACCTTTAAGAGAACTATTTTAAGGGTTGCACTACTTTATCTTGGCTGCTGTATACTGTAATACCGGTGGTGACCACACCAGTATATAAGTGCTGTGTAATGATTTATTGGGCAGTTCCGCCCTGACCCTCGACTAGTAAAGACCTGTTAAAAGTTACTCTTGTGGTCTGTGTAGTAATTCTCATTATAACACACAGACTTAACACAGTGCAGTACTGAGGGAGTGCTGCACTGTCGGAGGTGCTGTCTTTCAGATGAGACGTTGAACCACAGGCCTTCTCAGGTGGACGTAAAAGATCCCATGGCATTATTTGAAGAGAAGGGAGAGTTCTCCAAATGTCCTGGCCAATATTTATCCCTCAACCAATATCACTAATAATCAGATAGTCTAGTCATTATCACACTACTGTTTGATGGTCCTTGCCGTGTGCTAGTTGGCTACCCGTTACCTGCATTACAACAGTGACTGCACTTCCAAAGTACTTCTTTAGCTGTAAAGCGCTTTGGGCATCCTGAGGTCGTAAAAGGTGCTATATAAATGCAAGTCTTTCTTGCTTCTAACCAGGAAGCTCTTGGTCTTCAAACTCTCTAATGGGACACAATCCAAATGAAGAATTAACCACTCACTGGCATCAATCCACAGTCTGCCACCCCTCCATCGCCCCCGCCACTCGACGATGATTCATTTTTCTCGGTCGGGGAGGACTAGTATTAGACATAATTATTGTGTTGCTCATATTAAAAGAATGGTCTTCAACAGGTAGGGGGTACACATACCGAACTGTTAGTGAAAATGTGGAAACGTTTATTCTGACACCACTTCTCTCCCTCCCCACTGTTTCATGTTGCCTGTTTACAGGAAGCGAAATGGAAAAATAAAGTGGTTGATGCAACTATTGGTTGTAAATAATTCTCATCGAATACCATTATGTAATTGCTTAAAGACTGTAGTCACTCAGTAAATCAGTTGACAGGCCTGCCCAGTTTTAGCGATGTCAGCAAAGCATTGAAAATCCAGGGGGTGGTTTTAGCTTAGACTAGTATCAGTTCTGGCTCAGGCGGTAGAACCGTCCCCTCGGAATCAGAATGTTGTGGGTTCAAGTCCCACTCCAGAGCCTTGAGCGCAAAATCCAGGCTGACGCTCCAGTGAAGTATTGAAGGAGTGCTGCACTGTTGGAGGTGCTGGATTTTGGATGAGACATTAAACTGAGGCCCCGTCTGGCGCTTTTTCGAAGAAGAGCCGGGGAGTTCTCCTTGATGTCCTGGCCAATATTTATCCCTCAAGTAACATCCCTTAAAAAAACACAGATTATCTGGTCATTGTCACATTGCTGTTTGTGGGAGCTTGCTGTGTGTAAATTGGCTGCTGTGTTTTCCTGCATTACAACAGTGACTACACTTCAAAAGTACTTAATTGGTTGTAAAACACTTTGGTGTGTCCTGAGGTTGTGAAAGTCACTATATAAATGTAAGTCTTTCTTTCTTTAACCTAGGTTGGCCACCCATTTTGCACCTAGGGTTGTCATCCCTCCAAGATTGTCCTGAAGTCTCCAAGGAACTACAGATTATTCTGCTGTGAGTAATGCGGGAGAAAAATCATAAGGACGTTAAAACAAATTGTGTGGGTTTTTCGTGGAACACTTTTGTTTATTAGTTTTGAAAATATTGATGATGGGGGAAAAAGGCTGTTTGACCAGGTGGGGCGGTTGGAGGTGAGAGGTCATATGAAGAAATCTCCAGGAATACGTCCAAGGTTGTTGACCCTTCACCCCACCCGATGAGTATTGTGTGCAGTTTTGGTTGCCTTATCTGAGGAAGGATGTTCTTGCCATGGAGGGAGTGCAGCGAAGATTCACCAGGCTGATACCTGGGATGGCAGGAATGACGTATGAGGAGAGATTGGGTCGATTGGGCTTGTACTCGCTGGAGTTTAGAAGAATGAGAGGGGATCTCATTGAAACTTATAAAATTCTGACAGGACTAGACAGACTAGATGCAGGAAGGATGTTCCCGATGGTTGGGGAGTCCAGAACCAGGGGTCACAGTCTAAGGGTAAGGGGTAGGCCATTTAGGACAGAAATGAGGAGGAATTTCTTCACCCAGAGAGTGGTGAACCTGTGGAATTCTCTACCACAGAAGGCAGTGGAGGCCAATTCATTAAATATATTCAAGAAGAGTTGGATATATTTCTTCAGGCTAAAGAGATCAGGGGTATGGGGAGAAAGCAGGGACCAGGTACTGAATTTGGATGATCAGCCATGATCGCATTGAATGGCGGAGTAGGCTCGAGGGGCTGAATGGCCTACTCCTGCTCCTATCTTCTATGTTTCTATGTTTCTATGATGTTACTTTCTATTGACTTCAATGGAGTTAAAATAGGATGGGTGTAAAATGGGTGGCCAATCCGATCCCATCAGCTTCCCCCTGGGCGAGTTAGGTTAAAATTATCCTCCTGGTATTTGGGTGTTCCTCATGACTGAACGGATGAATGTGCTACGTGGTGTGATACTGAGCCAGACCGATCAGGAAGGTCCTAGGTTCGAGCACAGGCCTGTGCTGAGTTAGCTGGTCGCAGCCAGGGGGGCAGGGCACGGTGGCAGCAGCCATCCCTGGGCTAGAGAAAGGAAAAAATATCAGTCAGGGATTCCTGCTCCGGCTCATTAACAAGTCAACTCTTGCTGGAAAATACATCGGAACAGGGGGAGGCCATTCAGCCCCTTGAGCCTGTTCCAACATTCAATTAAATCATAGGTGATCTGTATGTGAGTGGACGTCAGATGAGGACAGAACTGGGCTCGACTGTGAAACACTCCATGAACAAATAGCCAGCTGACGCACTCAAGCACACACCTGAAGTTGGTCACTTGAGTAGGAATTTGCAACACCTTTAGAACAAGGTCATAGAAGTAGTGCCTTTGAGAGAGGAGGGAAGGAAATTTGGGAGGGGGAATTTCCTTCTGCCTATTAAAACGAGGCCCCGTCTGCCGTCTCAGGAGGATGTAAAATATCCCATGGCGCTAGTTCGAAAAAGAGCAGGGTCGTTCTCTCTGGTGTCCTGGCCAATATTTATCTCTCAACCAACATCTCTGAAACAGATTATCTGGTAATTTATTTCACTGCTGTTTGTGGGAGCTTGCTGTGCGCAAATTGGTTGCTGTGTTTGCTATATTACAACAGTGACTACAATTCAAAAGTACTTAGTTGGCCGTAAAGTGCTTTGGGACATCCTGATGTTGTGAAAGGCGCTATATAAATGCAAGTTTATTCTTTCCTTGACATATTCTCAGGATATAGGTGATAACTTTTGGAAAATTGTACCTTACAATTATGTATCGAGTACTTCTTTCAAAGAGAAAAAAAGAGAATAAATTACAGAGGAGAACCATGGGATAACATGTTGCCATTCAACTGTGTGGTCCCAGCGGCTGATGGGATGTGGTTTTACACCAGTCATTTCCTACAGAGCTCACAGACCCAACCACCCACTGTGAAGAGGCATCAAATGACATCCAAGAGCTTCCCACGCGGGAGGAGGCAAAGCTGGAAGCAGAGGCCTCCAGTGGGCTACTCTCACTCACCTGCTGTTGGTCGATTTCAACCTTAACTGAAACCGGGGTGGGAGGGTGGCAGTTATAAATGAGCAGGGTACTCACACGTTCCTTACTAAACCCTTTCCCATTTAACTTGCAGGCGATTGAGGCGGCCGCCTAAAGCAGGCCAGGAGCTTCATGAATTTATGCAAATCAGAGTCCTATTACATCAGAAACAGCAACAACTTGCATTTATATAGCACCTTTAACATAGTAAAAGGTCCCAAAGCGCTTCACATGAGCGTAATCAGACAAAGATTGGCACCGAGCCACATAAGAAGATATTGTAGTGGTACCACCGGGTGTCCCTTACTTATGATACATAATTCCCTTTAACTTACCTACGTTGTATTGAGTTTGCAGGTTCGGGCCGTTGCCCCTTTAAGAACGCGAGCCGGCCCAGCTCGGTCTCCCACTCCTGCGGCAAGCGCCGGCCTAGCTCGGCCTCCCGCTCCCGTGACTTCGGCCGCAACGGCCAGCTCCAATGCCGGGTGCCGGTTAAACGTGGTGACGTCATCACGCGAGTCACGTGACCGCCCCAAGCACGGGCAAACGCGATGATGTCACGTCGCAAGTCACGTGACGCCCCGAGCGTGGGAAACGCGAGCAACGCAATGACGTCATGACGCAAACGCGATGACGTCATCGCACAAACCTCCGGACTGCCTAGTCAGTCCTCGTGGCGTCCACACTGGGGAAAGACCTGTTCCACGACTCTCCTGCATCGTTCTACATTGTTTGCTGTACTTCATCTAATTCAACATTAAAATCCTGTTTGTTGTTCTTCCGAGTCAAGTTCCGTTATTTGTTAGGAATACACCTATTCCTGCATTGGTGACCCAACGACGTGAGGATGGGAATTCATCAAAACCTACATTGGTGACCCCGTCTCTGTGAACGTTTTTCACGGACGGCGCGCACAACCTGAACCCCGTCTCTGTGAGCGGTTTCACAGAAGAAGAGCACGACGAACAACAACCGCCGAACAACAACCGCCGAACAACAACCGACGAACACCAATTCCTACATTGGCGACCCCGTCTTTGCGAACGTGTTTGCAAAGGAAGCGCAGCCTGGAGGTGATCCCGTTTTTCACTAACGTAACGCAGCCGGACCCCGATTTTTGTGAACGATTTTCACAAAAGAAGCACGCCATGGAAGCATCAGCCGTTTCGCTGTCGCTACTGCAATTCAGGGAGCAGCAACCGCCCTCGTGCTTTCTTCAGGTAGAAGCCCCGTTCGCCAAGAACATCGATGCGGCGCAGACCAACGTGGTCTCCGTATTCGTCAGCTCTACTGCCTTACGGATTGTCCGCCTCCACGACATCTCCCAACGCAACAGCAAGTATACATCCCTCCGAGCGCGGGTTCCGCAGGTTTTCGGGCCGACAAGATCGGAGCGCAGGACTCGCTCCACACGAAACACAAGGACCCATCCCTCACGAACCACGAGGACGCACTCCTCGCAACCCACGAGGACCCATCCCTCGCGAACCACGAGTACCCATCCCTCATGAGCCACGAGGACCCATTCCTGGCAAACCACGAGGACCCATCCTTCGTGAAACACGAAGACTCATTCCCCGCCGATGACGCACCAGCCCGTCAGCCTGCTGGTTGCATTTTCTACCACGCTTTTCGGCGCGAAAGCGAAGCGTTGCCGCCCTCCCGGCAGTTTTCCCTCTCAATCAACAATAACTAGAAGCGTTGCCGCCCTCCCGGCAGTTTCTCCCCTAAACCAACAACTAGAAGCATTGCCGCCCTCTCTACAGTGTTCCCCTCAACAAACGCAAACCTCTACTGATGCTGCAAACATCGACGACGGGTCCAACGGACATCCCGCGGCCGCGATCAGCCACGCGAAAGTTGCTGTCATCACCGATCACTGATCAACGTAGCAACGGTTCACTCTCTTTTGTGTTACCGTCGTAGCACTATGGCACGCACTGTTCCATGCGTTCCAGACTGCTGAACAGTTCGCTCACCTGTCGGCGAGTTCACCGACCTCGCCAGCCAAGTCCTCCTGGATCGCCCGTTCGGCGTTCCTGCAGATTTCGTCAGACTAGGGACTTTTTCCAACATCATCAGAGCCATGGTCCGCGTCTGCTCAACCTGCCCATCACTATGACGCGGCCTGCTGTTTTGCCCCGGCGCCCGCTTCGAACCACGGGCTGTAGAGGTCACACGTCTCCACGGTCCTTCACATGGCTGAATACATTTTATTCGCCATGACGCCACGGTCCTTCGCATGGCTGGATACGTATTATTCGCCACAACGCACGCAAGGATCCGCTCACGACCAGCACCTTTCGACCTCGTCCGCTAAGTCCAAACAGCACGACCGCCGAGACCACCGCCCACCCATCGTCGTCGCAGCACACCAGTTACGATCGTCCGCCTGACCACCAGCCACCCAACAGTCTCCGTCTCGAGACTGCAGGAGTCGTTCCGACAGGATCGTCAGACTACCTCACCTTTTGTCGTTCATTAAAGCGAATTCAGGGGGGGTGCATGTAGCGGTACCACCGGGTGTCCCTTACTTATGATACATAATTCCCTTTAACTTACCTACGTTGTATTGAGTTTGCAGGTTCGGGCCGTTGCCCCTTTAAGAATGCGAGCCGGGCCAGCTCGGTCTCCCACTCCCGCGGCAATCGCCGGCCCAGCTCAGTCTCCCGCTCCCGCGGCAAGCCCCGGCCTAGCTCGGCCTCCCGCTCCCGCGGCTTCGGCCGCAACGGCCAGCTCCAATGCCGGGTGCCGGGTAAATGCGGTGACGTCATCATGCGAGTCACATGACCGCCCCAAGCGCGAGCAAACGCGATGATGTCACGTCGCAAGTCACGTGACGCCCCGAGCGCGGGAAACGCGATGACGTCACGACGCAAACACGATGACGTCATCGCACAAACTTCCGGACTGCCTAGTCAGTCCTCGTGGCGTCCCCACTGGGGAAAGACCTGTTCCACGACTCTCCTGCATCGCTCTACGTTGTTTGCTGTAATTCATCTAATTCAACATTAAAATCCTGTTTGTTGCTCTTCCGAGTCAAGCTCCGTTATTTGTTAGGAATACACCTATTCCTACAATATTAGGACAGGTGACCAAAAGCTTGATCAAAAAGGTAGCATAAGGAGTGTCTTAAAGGAGAGAGAGGTGGAGAGGTTTAGAGAGGAATTCCAGAACTTGGGACCTAAAGGGCTGAAGGCACAGCCGCCTATGGTGGGGTGAAGGAAGTGGGGGATGAACAAGGCCAGTATTGGAGGAACACAGAGATCTCAGAGGGTTGCAGGGCTGGAGGAGATTAAAGAGATAGGGAGAGGCGAGGCCATGGAGGTTTTTAGGTTTTAAGTCTCAGTTGTTGGACATCTGGGTTGAGATCCAGCCCTGCCCAATAGGATGAGAGTCTCCCCTCTCTGCTGGCTGTCTGGGTCCTTTGTGAAATGGGTTTGGGCAGTCTCAGTCCAGTGGGCCTGGACCATCAGCACAGAACTGGCACTAATTCGATTTAGGGTTTGATGAAGTAGGGTGGGAGGAGGCTCGTGTGGAGCATAAACACCAGCATGGCCTGTTTCTGTGCTGTAAGTTCTATGTAATTGGCTGTGTCCCTCAGAAAGGCCAGTGGATGGCTGGTGTAGGAAATGGAAAAAATGTCAAACGGATGCAGTAGGTGATCTTCTGAGATTGTCACATAGTAGGAGCCTTACTCTGCATCCCAAACTTGAGATGGTTTTACTGCTGATACTGGATGCCTAAAATAGGAAATCTTGAAGAGCAAAGTCCCCTCATTAACAGCCCTCACCCTGATGAGCATTTCTTTAAGTCTCAGTTGCTCACGTGAGGATAGTAGTGTAGTGGTTATATTACTGGACTAATAATCCAGAGAGCACAAGTTCAAATCCCACCATGGCAGTTTGAGAACCTCAATTCGATTTTAAAAAACATTACAAATAAAAGATTGATATCAGTATAAGTGACCATGAAGCTGTTGGATTGTTGTAAAAACCCAGCTGGTTCACTAAGTCCTTTAGGGAAGGATACCTGCTGCCCTTATCTGGTCTGGCCTATATAACCCCAATTCCACACCAACATGGTTGATTCTTAACTGCCCTCTGAAGTGGGCACTCCATTGTACCAAACCACTGCAAAGAATAACAGCATTGGGGGAGCACCTTCACCACACGGTCTGCAGCAGTTCAAGAAGGAGGCCCACTACCAAGGGCAGCTAGGGAGGGGCAATAAATGCTTGCCTTGCCAGTGATGCCCACATCCTGAGAATGAATTTTCAAAATGCTTAACCTGTATGCTGCCTGAAGAACAAATATAGAGTAGCGTGATCATAGGCAGGAGTCCGGAGTTCCATATGAAGTGTTGTAAAGTCAATTAGGGGCTTGCCAAGGCACCAAGAGTCACTGAAAGAGATGGATATGGTGTATTTGGACTTTCAGAAGGTTTTCGATAAGGTCCCGCATAAGAGATTAGCGTGCAAAGTTAAAGCACATGGGATTGGGGGTAAGGTACTGACTTGGATAGAGAACTGGTTGGCAGACAGGAAGCAAAGTGTTGGAATAAACGGGTCTTTTTCCGAGTGGTAGGCAGTGACTAGTGGGGTACCGCAGGGATCGGTGCTAGGACCCCAGTTATTCACAATATATATTAATGATCTAGACGAGGGAACTAGATGTAATATCTCCAAGTTTGCAGATGACACAAAGCTGGGTGGGCGTGTGTGCTGTGAGGAGGATGCAGAGAAACTCCAGTATGATTTGGACAGGTTGGGTGATTGGGCAGATGCATGGCAGATGCAGTATAATGTGGATAAATGCGAGGTTATCCACTTTGGTGGCAAAAACAGGAAGGCAGATTATTATCTGAACGACAATAGATTGGGAAAAGGGGAAGTGCAACGAGACCTGGGTGTCCTTGTGCACCAGTCGCTGAAGGTAAGCATGCAGGTGCAGCAGGCGGTTAAGAAGGCAAATGGTATGTTGGCCTTTCATAGCGAGAGGATTCAAGTACAGGAGCAAGGATGTCTTGCTGCAGTTGTACAGGGCATTGGTGAGACCACACCTTGAGTATTGTGTGCAGTTTTGGCCGCCTTATCTGAGGAAGGATGTTCTTGCCATGGAGGGAGTGCAGCGAAGATTCACCAGACTGATACCTGGGATGGCAGGAATGAGGTATGAGGAGAGATTGGGTCGATTGGGCTTGTACTCGCTGGAGTTTAGAAGAATGAGAGGGGATCTCATTGAAACTTACAAAATTCTAACAGGACTAGACAGACTAGATGCAGGAAGGATGTTCCCAATGGCGGGGGAGTCCAGAACCAGGGGTCACAGTCCAAGGATAAGGGGTAAGCCATCTAGGACTGAGATGAGGAGGAATTTCTTCACCCAGAGAGTGAACCTGTGGAATTCTCTACCACAGAAGGCAGTTGAGGCTAATTCATTAAATATATTCAAGAAGGAGTTAGATATATTTCTTAAGGCTAAAGGGATCAAGGGATATGGGGAGAAAGCAGGGTCAGGGTACTGAATTTGGATGATCAGCCATGATCTCATTAAATGGCGGAGTAGGCTCGAGGGGCCGAATGGCCTACCCCTGCTCCTATCTTCTATGTCTATGTTTCTATGATATTGCCAGGTCCTCTGGTGGTAATTGGCTGCAAAGTGCTTTGGGACGTCCTGAGGTTGTGAAAGGTGCTTTATAAATGGGAGTTCTTTCTTTCTTTGATATAATATAAGTTTTTTAAATTATGAAAGGATGGGACAGAGTAGATAGAAGCAAACTGTTTCAAGTAGCTATGGGATCAAGAATGAGGGGCCATAGATGCTAGATTAAATGCAAGAGATTTAGAACAGAGGGCAGGAGAAACTTCTTCATACAGAGAGTTGTGAGGCTGTAAAAATCACATCCAGGGTTAGTGGTTGAGGCAGAAATGATGTCAACATTCAAGGTTAGATTGGATAGGTGGACGAAGGGAAAGGGGTTGAAGAGACATGGGAACAGTGGGTAAATGTGATTAGAACTATTTGCTCACAAACACCGACATGAATGGTCTGTTTCCATGTTGTAACTTTTATGTATTTCTATGCCATGCTACCTCTCAAAGTCTAACTGTAGTATAAATGGGGGTATAAGAGATCAGTGAAACCTTGTTCAGCGCTATTAAAATGCTGTCTATACAGCAGCCTTCAAACACTCTCTTCCTCAGGCGACTGAAGGCTGCACTGGCACACTGAGTGCGGTGTTGGACTTCGTCGTCGGCGTCTGCCCTTGTTGACAGTAGGCTCCTGAGGTATGGAAAGTGGTCCACGTTGTCCAAGGCCTTGTCGTGGATTTTGATAATCGGGGGGCAGTACTGTGTGGCGGGGGCAGGTTGGTAGAGGACTTTTGTCCTACGGATGTTTAGTGTAACCACCGTCTGCCCCACCTGTGACAGAGACTGTAGGTCCCGCATTGGACTCATCAGTCACCTGCGAACTCATTTTTAATGTGGAAGCAAGTCATCTTTGGTTTCGAGGGACTGCCTAAGAAGAAGAAGAAGATACAGTAGCATACCAAGAATTAAAATGTGCAACATTAACAAGATTTTTTAAAATTGACTGTTGGTTTTTCTAAGACACAACATTGCCATCTAGTGTATGTGTATAGTGTCCACTAGTGTGTAGCAATGTGATGCATTAGCATTCATTTAATTTTGTCCATCCTCCCAGAATTACTGAAAAGTAATTTGGTTTGATGTGTGTTCATTTATAGGCCCAGCTTTGACAGTTTTCTTGCCTTATTAAGGACCTGTTAATAACCAACTGAAGGTGACAGTACAGATTTGTTTGTGTTGCCTTCAAGCCCATATCACAGTACTCCTACATCAAGGTGGCATTAAGACAGCAAGGCCTAGAAATTCAGTGGGCTGCGCCACCTGTTAGTGCCTTAGGAGGGCACTTAGTGGGTTGGACGCCACTGCCCACGCCTCCCGCTAAATTTAGCGGTATGCTAATGGTGGCGCTAGCCATTAGCGCTGCGCCGCTACTGATGATGCCATTTTTTTTGCTGGCCGCCTGCCAGCACCTCTCCGCGCCGCCGTCCCCGGCCTCCTGAGACCCCCCCGCCTCCCCCCCCCCGCGGAGTGCCGGTTGTGTTCCAAGAGCCCAGCACTTCTCCTCGGTGCCGGGCTCTTTTGCCGGCACTCGTGATCTTTGATTGCGATGCAGCAGGCCCCTCCCCTTTAAGGGGAGGAAGGCCTGCAGTACCGCAGCGCGCCGTGCCGCAGCGTGTGGCGTTGCGGCACGTTGAGCTGCGATATTGAGTTGCAGCGCCCCAAGAGGGATGCGGGGCGCCTCCAGTAGCACGGCGCTTCCCCCTGGGGCGCGCAAAGTCCATTTCCAGCGGGCGGCCGCGACTACTTCCGGGGCGCTACCTTTAGCGCCCTGGCGCGGCTGGCCCCCCAAACGGGGTGCCACTGAATTTCTAGGCCCAAATGTCCAACATGGATTAGAGCAGCACACAGATTAAGGAACAATTTAACTGTTTCAGTCCACACATCAAGATAGAGTTGTGTTTATATAGGGGGAGAAATTCGGTTGGTAGCGCCAGCGATTAGCGCCTAAAGAGCCCGAGATTTGGGGCGTTACCCAATTTTCGGGTGGGCGCAGTGAACCCAGCGCTTCCTGCCATATTGAGTAGCCTTTTAGCGCCGGCGCTAACTCTTTGCGCCCGCTTGCGGGCGCAGGCAGATCATGACATCATTTCAGTGTGCAACGCCTTTTTGGCGCCCCGGACCGGAAATTCAGTGGCGCTCCCCTCCGTTCCGCCTGGCGCTATTAGTGACAGTTGGATGGAACGTTACCAGGTCCTTCTCGGACTCGGGGGGCGCTCTTTAAAGGGGACAGCACTAGTATAAAAGCGGCAGCCATTTGGGGTGGCCATCCTGCTCGTTGCTGGAGAGAGTTGCAGACCTTCAGTTGGAGAGCGTTCTTCTCATTGAGCCAGCGGAGCCTTGGGACCTTCAGCCCTGTCCAGAACAGTTTGATCGTGAGAGATTACTGCGTCTTACTCATCTGACATAATAATGGGAGCTGCTTTGGAGGGGAACGTCCTCCTGGCTGAACAACTGGCAAGGGCACAGAGACGGAGGGAGAGAGGGCCGGGATTGGCCAGAAGGAGGAGGGGCAATGGACGTCACCAAATCCGACCATACGCTGCCAGGGTTTTCAGGCAGCAGGTGTCATACCTTACCATGTCGGAGGAGCAGTGTCTGCGAAGGCTCAGACTCGGTAAGGATGTTGTGACTGAGCTGTGCCACCTGCTTGCTGAAGATCTGCAGCTGCGGCTACGGTGCAGGACCTCTCTGTCGGTGGCCGTCAAAGTCACTGTTGCCCTCAACTTTTTCGCCAGCGGCTCGTTTCAGGCAGCAACTGGGGACATTGCAAATATTTCACAATTTGCGGTGCATTGCTGCATCCGGCAAGTGACAGCTGCCCTCTATAGAAGGAGGCGCGAATGAATCACCTTCCCTGTGACCCTGGAGAAGCAGGGGGAGCGTGCACAGGGCTTCGCGGCTATTGCGGACTTCCCCATGGTGCAGGGGGCCATTGCGGGCGCCATTACAGAATCCCGAGGAGTTCCACAACCGCAAGGGGGTCCACTCCCTCAATGTGCAGCTGGTCTGTGACCACCGGCAGGTGATCATGGCGGTCAATGCACAATTCCCTGGCAGCAGCCACGACGCGTTCATCCTGCGGCAGACCTCAGTGGCTGACCTTTTTGAGGCCCCGGCTCACCCACGAGGCTGGCTTCTTGGCGACAAGGGCTATCCTCTCTGCCCATGGCTCATGACCCCGCTCCGTTTGCCCAGCACCCCGGCAGAAGAGCATTACAACAACAGCCATCAGGCGACCAGGAACATTGTGGAGCACACAATTGGTGTGCTGAAGCAGCGTTTCCGATGTCTCGACCATTCGGGGGCCGCCCTACAGTACTCACCGGAGCATGTGGCGCGCATCGTTGTTATCTGCTGCATGCTCCACAACCTGGCCATTCGACGCACACAGCCAATGCCAGCCGACCCTCAAGGTCCAGCAGAGCAGGCTGACGAGGAGGAGGAGGAGGAGGAGGAGCATGCGGACGAGGAGGAGCAGGAGGAGGAGGAGGAGGAGGAAGATGGGAGGGCTCCAGAAACTGGAAGGGCCGTTCGTCAGAGGCTCATAAGGACTCGGTTCTAGGCCCCTCTGACGGAATGCTGGCTGTAATTGGAACAGCGCCCTTCGGTTCGCAGTAAGCCTATGAAGGCCACCATGATTGTAAATAGTCTACAGCTCCATTGTAAATAAAACATTTTCTTTATTTTCAAAAAAGTGCTTCCTTCCAGCATGACAACGTAATGGCAACAGAAAGCATAACTAACAAACTAACAGATAACTGTCTGGCAAACCAGCGAGACTAACCAAAACATAACAAACAAACACAGCAGGTGTGGACAGCCTTGAATTCGAAAAAAGAGACATCTTAGCACCTCCCTCTACTGTTGACCCCTTGATGGAGACTGACTTCTCTTACGAGGTCGGCCCCTTCCCTCCCTGCAGCTCCTCCGTAATTGGACCCCAGTGGCTGTGTCAAGGCTGGGGAATGCCTGCTGAGTGTCTGGAAGCGCTGAAGCCCCTGAGGGACGGCCTGGATGACCTCTGGGCTTGGAGGGCCCGGAAGCTGGCTGCTCCAACTGGGCATGGCTGGAAGCAGTCTGCCGCGCAGGTGGTGGCAGCTGCACTGCTGACGTTCCAGCGGTGGCATCAGGAATGCTCACATGCCGAGAGAGGACACCTGCACCGTGGTCGGCCGACACACTGGCACTCTGACAGGGCCGCACCGGATCATCCGCCACAATCGACTGCTCCACAGATTCATGGCCTGCTGTGGTGCTGCAAGGGCCCGGGGTGATCCTGCCTGATGCAGCTAGGGTGGCAGCAGTGAGTGTTCGCGTGGCCTCAATTTGCGTGTGGACGAGGCCAGCAAGTGACAGCGTGGCAGCAGTGAGGACCTGCATGGCAGGTGCCAGTGCTTCGGAGAAGCCCTGGACAGTCCTTTCCACTGCTTCGGACAAGCCCTGGACAGACCTTTCCATTGCTGCCCCGAAGCCCTGAACAGACCATTCCATTGCTGCCCCGAAGCCCTGGACAGTCCTTTCCACTGCTGCCCCAAAGTCCAGCACATTCTTTGCCAGTGTGTCGATCGACTCAGGCATCCTCTCCACTGCAGCCATAAGCTCAGTGTGCCTGGGCCGGGCCTGGGCGCTCATATCGGCAAGGCTACGCACCTCCTCTACACTCTGTGCAGCAGTCATCGTGGCCTGCCTCGCCCTCCGGGGAGACGGCCTCCGAGCTTCCCTACCCCCCTCGTGTTGCTGCAGCCCGCTGGTTCCTGCAACTGGCTCCTCATCAGAGCACCCCACCTCCCCTCCAGGGAACTACTATCCCCAGTCTCCAGGTGTGTTGGCTCCCCTGAGGCTGGCACGGATGGTCCGGCTTCCTCCTGATCGTCGCCTCCGGAGGCACTGGCACTGGCAGCTTGAGGGGCCGGCTCCCGAGCTGGTGATGCAGCATCTGAAAGCAGGGAGGTTGAAGAGTGGCTTTAGCAAAAGGACAGCTTGGCAGCAAGGGATGCAAGAGTGCGGCAATGCTATGACATGGGTCCACAGTGAGAAAGCATGCTGGCGGGGGGAACAAGTGGAAGGAGGAGACAGCTGTAAAAGGTGAGAACCTTACCATCGCTGTCGACAATGGGGTCGGCAGCTGCAGTGGTGACAGGACCACTCAGACGTCCTCCAACAATCTGGTGGACTCTCTCCTCGAGATCCGTCAGAGTCTGCAGCTGAGGACGACCCCCTCTGGTGCGAAACTGGTCCTTGCGGTTCCTCGCCAGCTTGGCCTGCAGGGGAAAGGATGGGAAGTGATGTTACATGATGCCCTGAGTTATCATCTCATGCCCCCCATGGTGGAAGAGCCCTTACATGATGCCCTGAGTTATCATCTCATGCCCCCCATGGTGGAAGAGCCCTTACATGATGCCCTGAGTCAAATGTGCATGTGTGTGCCCAGAAAGGGCCATGGGTGCTTGCTGACAGATGGCCATTGGGGCATAGCGCACCCTGTAGCCATAAAGTCAGGTGCAAATGGAGGGATGCAGAAGTTTGCATAAACACCACTCACCCTCACAACCCGAGTGAGGTCGTTGAATTTCTTCCTGCACTGCACAGGGCTCCTGGTCGCCATGCTGCTGGAGTTGACCCTCTGAGAAACATCCCTCCAAGCTCGTCGGTAGTCCTTGTGATTAGGCCTCCTGCCATTGTCGGGGTAGGGTACATCTCGCCGGCGCTCCACTGCGGCCACCAATTCCTCCAATGCCCCATTGGTGAAGCGCTCTGCTCTCTGCCTCACCCTCTCCATCTGCTCCAAGTTTTTTGCGCCAGAGAAGGGCCTGCTCCGATTTTCAGGCCTACAAGGCGCAGAGTGTGGATGCTGGAGCTGACTGACCCACCCCTTTAAGAGCTGGCCGGCGCCTGGAAGTCTCGTGGTCATCGGTAATTGAGAGCACCTGCGCTGCGCCCGCCCGCCTCGATATTGGGTTGCGCCGGCATGTTAGCGCCTTAGGAGTCCCGTGTAATGCCTGAACTCGCGCCTCAATCACCTTTAGGGGCGCTGCAACCCAATATCGCGCGAGGTGGCGATAAGTTGCGTCTGGCTATAAAATTTGCGCAGCGCCAATTCTAACGCCCCAAGCGGGGCTATACCCAATTTCTAGGCCATAGTGTCTTATCATGTCTCCAAGAACTCTACCATCTTCTAACTCTGACCTTTTCTACATCCCCCTCTCCTTTTGCGCCACCATTGGTGGCCGTGCCTTCAGCTGTCTCAGCCCTAAGCTCTGGAATACCCTTGCTAAACACCTCTGCCTACCAACCTCCCTCTCCTCTTTTAAGACCGCTCCTAAAGCCAACCTCTTTGACCAAGCTTTGACCCTCCTAATATCTCCTTCAATCGAGTGGCATAAAGATGGTTATGGCCATGGAAAGAGCATTCATGTCGCAGCCTGTCAGACTGTTAGTCAGCCTGCGAATCCTTCCACTACTTCACACTGTTCTCCGAGGGAAGAAGGTGAAGGTACGAAAACAACAACAGCAGGTCATGGTAAATGGACATCATTGGATTTGCACAACTACTGCCAAGTGAATTAACAACCCCCAGTTTGTTTTGGACAAGCTGGCAGTAATGATTTCAGAGTTGCTAATTTTCTAGTATGGAATTCATTACATAGAGCCCCATGATGGTTACTATATGCCAGCATTAAAATTGATCTAAAATTGAATAACACCACCCACGCCCCCAGCCCCCATATAAATAGAAAAATGTATCTGGTAAATGGTTCTAAATTATTGAGGCTTTGTTTTTGTGACTCAAAGTTAGATTACTCCTCGATGACTACCACTCTATCGTGAACCCATCTGAACCGTTCAGCTAGATTGCTGCCTTGTAATCACTCCCAGGTATTCATTATTCTCTGCTTACGTTGTAGGGTTCAAAGCAATTTATTTTGGAAGAGGATTTCCTCTGTGTAATAAAATCATAAATCCATTCTTCATAAATAAGTCTGGGATTTCATTATAGATAACACAAGAGCTGATCCTCGCCCTGTTCTCCTTGCAGAGACAATCTCAGTTTTAGTCAGTGGCTACAAGGACACACTGTGCAGAGTTATAAAACTTCACTGAGTACCAAATGCCCTTTGATTTAAAGCTACAGTCCAGAGGTGAAGTTGTTGTTAACGGGAAAGATAAAAGTCACAGTTACAACATATAGACTGGAGCACTGGTCAAGGAGAGAGAGCAGCTTATCAGATGAGCAAGGACACAGGCTCTCAAAGTAACATGTAAGAAAAGTTAACAACCCTCCAAGAACTCTGCATTCCTCCAATTCTGGCCTCTTCTGCAACCCTGATTTCCTTCACCCCTGACGTGCCTTCAGCTGCCAAAACCCCAAGCTCTGAAATTCCCTCCCTAAACCTCTCCGCCTCTCTACCTCTCTCTCCTCCTTTGAGACGCTCCTTAAAACCTACCTCTGTGACCAAGCATCACCTGTCCTAATATCTCCTTAAGTGGCTCGGTGTCAAATTTTGTCTGATTATGCTTCTGTGAAGTGCCTTGGGACATTTTACTATGTTAAAGGCACTATATAAACACAAATTGTTGTTGTTAATGTTCCAAACCTTTAGTACAATAAGGTCTCCTGTGAAACAGTTTACACATTCAATTTGCCATAAACCAAAGTTAACACTCACAGAATACAATGCTTGTGATAAATGCATTTCTTACAATGCTTGCACACTACTAAAGAAACAATGGGCTGGATTTTGTGAACCTCGGCGGGTCCGTGGCGGGTGACATTGGTGACGGGCCCCGGCCCCACTGCTGGCTCCAGTCCGCTGTGTAGAATGAATTTACCTTGATTGGGCTTGTTAAGCCCGCCCAGCGCATTTCCCGGCCAATTAGAGGAAGCAGGTCTGGTGACGTCATTTGATGACGCATCATCAGCCGGTTTAAAGGGGCCATGTCCAACTTTAACTTGACATTTGTGCTGTCAGTGTTCTACAGCATTGAGGTGCTACAAACACTGACAAGCACTGCACAGAGGTGCAGGGCTGCACCCAGGCTCTCCCATGACACCCTCCAGCATCACAGCACGCAGGGAGGTTCTCTTCCCTGCCCATGGGCGGAAATGACCTCCCTAGGAAACCAAGACAGCCTGGTTGCACATTGCAGAGGAGGGCACAAGCAAGGATGTGGTCAGGAGGATCTGGGTGCAGTGCTGCAAACGTTTCAATGATCTCAGTAGATCACAAAACGTTAGTACAAAGTTACACTCAACCTCATCCTGCTGTGCCTCTCATCACATCCCCATCACTCTGCCTTCCCTACCCTACTCCTGCACATCCTTACTCACACCAACTTACCTTGCACCTCCACCCATCCATCTCTATCTACATTATCACTTCCCCACCTCACTAGTCACCCCTCACACTCACCCTCATCCTAGTGCAATCATACCAACTAACAACACACACGGGTAGGCACTTGTGTGTTTTATCCAATATTCATGTAAAGTATCTGCTAATGTGGTGTCAAACATTGAATCCTTTATTTTTAATACTTTGCATTCTTGGACAGATTTTTGAAGTGACTTAGTGAGTTGCAGTGAATGGTGAGACATAACGGTACCCCCCATAATGATGATGAGTGTGAAAGGAATGGCTTAGGCATTGTAGGGATGCTTTATGGTGTTGGTGTGTGGTGGTGCCAACCTGGCACATCATGTGGCAGCCAGAGTGTACAGCATCAAGTGAAGTAACTCTGGCCATGGTGAGGCCATCCCTGGCCTCCTGGGCAGCAATGTGGTCGGGTGCTGATGCCCTGTGTCCAGTGCAGCATCAGTTGATCGCGGGGAAGGTTGGTGTTGTAGTTGGTGCTGCTGGTGTGCCTGGTGCTGCTGGCGTTGGGGCTGATCGTGGTGGGATTCTGAGGACCAAGATGAGAGAGTTTCAACACCACCCATGCTGATAGAATAGATGGCACAGGAAGTAGAGATGACAGAAGCAATCTGTCAACGGTGGGAGAGGTAATGAGGTCAGGCTGGATGGAGACTTGTGTAAAGACTTGCAGCATTCTGAATCTGTAGTGGAAATGCAGTTTAGAGAATTTATTGGTTAAGGGAACATTTCTCAAGCAGCTGGGAACTTTGACTTGACATTTGAAGCTGTCAATTCATCAGCTGATTCAATGGCGAGTGACCTCCCGCCTCAGCTTCACTGACGAGGTCTCGGCACAGCGGGAAACCGGTGGGTGACCTGTCAAATTCAAAAAGCTGGGAAAAAAACATTTTTAAGTGGCTGTAAACAAGCCACTAATGATTTTAATTGCCTCCCCCGCCGCTGCATGTTGGGTCTGCTCAGCGCTGACAGACCCGACATTTGGTAAAGGCACGTGGCAGCGGGTTCACAGCGGGGTCCCGACCCGCTGGGGAAAAAAACACTTTCCCACCCGACCCGCCACCGATCGCACCCACTGACACCCCCCTCCCCCCCGCAAAATCCAGCCCAATGTAAGATTTGGAGAATTATCATGAATCATTGACGTTGATACATTTCCTTTGTATGTTATCCAAACCTATGATGCTAGAATTGATGGACACACGTTAGCAGCACAAATTTGCCAGTATGGGTACAGTGGCCTAGTGGTTATGGTACTCGATCAACATCCTAGTTACCGTGAGTTCAAAATCCCCCATGGCAAGTTGTGAAATCAAGTTCAATAAATCTGGTAATTTATGGTCTGGCACCAGCAAATGACTGTGAAAATTGCCAGATTATTGTAAAACCCATCTGGTTTTCTAGGGGCAGAAATCGGTATGCGTTGTGCCAATTTTTCGGGTGCAAAGCGTGCCAATTTAGCAGTGGGATGGGCTGTGCCCAATCCGCGCAGATGTAGATCCCACTGCTAAATTCAAGGGGCCCATTTCTAAGGCATTCCAGGTGGCTGGCATATATAGATTTATTATCGAATATAATATATATTATTGAATATATTATGGTCCCAACATTTGTTGAGGACCCCTTTTTGACATTTGTTGCCAATGAGCAGGGCAGGCATCGGGGCCTACCCCACTCAGGCTTCTTCAGCGGCCCCCGCGGGACCCAACTAAAGGTAGGTGGAAAAATGTTTGTTTTTAAAAAAAAACTTTTTTTAAAGAACCGATAAGAACCTAGGTGAGGCAAAGGCTATTGGAATACTGAGATCAGTGCTTTGAGAGTGTATTAACTGAGTTAAGTACTGTATAGTTTTATTTTATCTTTACTTTTAAAAAACAATCCTGTGGAGTCAGAGGAGAGGGAGTGCACAGGAGCCGCAATCGGAACTTCCCCCATATCCCACTCCAACCCCACCCCTCCCGTCTCCTGGGATATATCTGAGGCAGGTGGCCCAGCATTGGTTTCTCTGCACAGGCGGAGGTGGAGGTGTCATCAGCTCCGGCAGCTTGCGTCGTGTGTGCTGATGAGGCCCCAGGGCCAATTTCTATCGTTCCTCGAGCCTCTCGGGTGGGAAAGCAGGCCCAGACCAAAATCTACCCGCTAATGTCCATCAGAGAAGGGAACCTAACACCCCACTGCCCCACCGCCCTACCTGGTCTGGCCGACATGTGACTCCAGTCCCACGCTATGTGGTTCACGTTTAGGGCAACTAGCGATGGGGCATCAATACTCACTTGCTAGCGTATCCCACATCATCCCAAGAACAAATATAAAAAAGTTAACAGATAACTCTACAGTACTAACTCGGCCCATGCACTGATCTCAGTATTGCAATTGCCTTTACCTCACCTAGGTTCTTATAGCCACTAGGCTAAATAAATACGGGAGCCACAGTGAATTGTTTATTCATTCAATGGGATGAATTGTGTTCTATCATAAAAGGAATATTCAATTTTTTACTTATTTAAAAAAATACCCAGATATCTTACGGGGCATTATGCTAACATTAAAGTTTAAATTTGGCTTAATTTAGCAAATAAACATCCTGGTAAATGCACCTGATAAGAAGCATTAAGCAAGATTCTAACAGCACAATTCAATGTTACTGATAAGAAACCACTGCTATTGCCAGAAATATTGGCCAGGATTTGGCGGCGTTCGCTGTCATTACTCTGTGAAACTGACAGCAACTTCTGCCGTCCGCACATGTGCAGTTAAACACGGGAATCCAGAAGTTGCTGTCAGTGATTCCCTGCTCCTCCACAGGGCGCACTGCTGAAGTCTCCGCAGATGGCAATCTTTAGAAATCATAGGAGGGGAGGAAAAAGTGGGAGAGCAATAGTGATAGGGGATTCTATCGTAAGGGGAACAGATAGACGTTTCTGTGGCCGCAGACGTGACTCCAGGATGGTACTTTGCCTCCCTGGTGCCAGGGTCAAGGATGTCACTGAGTGGCTGCAGGACATTCTGAAGGGGGAGGGTGAACAGCCAGAGGTCGTGGTCCATATCAGTACCAACGACATAGGTAGAAAGAGGGACGAGGTCCTGCAAGCAGAATATAGGGAGCTAGGAAATAAATTAAAAAGCAGGACCTCAAAGGTAGTAATCTTAGGATTACTCCCAGTGCCACGTGCTAGCGAGAGCAGAAATAGGAGAATAGACCAGATTGAATGCGTGGCTGGAGAGATGGCGTAGGAGGGAGGGATTTAAATTTCTGAGGCATTGGGACCGATTCTGGGGAAGGTGGGACCTGTACAAGCTGGACGGGCTACACCTTGGCAGAACCGGGACCAGTATCCTCGCAGGGGGGTTTGCTAGTGCTGTTGGGAAGGATTTAAACTAGTTTGTCAGGGGGCTGGGAACCTAATTGTGGGCCCAGAACAGAGAGAAACAAAGCTGGAAGTGCAAGTTAGAAAAGTAGTCATCAAAACTAGTTGGGAGCAGAAACAAAGGCCAACAGTAAAGAAGGTCAAAGTGCAGAAAAATATTAAACAGGCAAAGTTGAAGGCACTTTATCTAAATGCACGTAGCATTCGCAACGAGGTGGATAAATTAATGGCACTAATAGAAGTAAATGGGTATGATGTAATTGCTATTACAGAGACATGATTGCAGGGTAACCAAAGCTGGGAACTGAATGTTCCAGGGTACTCAACATTTAGGAAGGACAGACAAAAAGGAAAAGGAGGTGGCATAGCACTGTTAATAAGGGATGAGATCGGTACAGCAGAGATAAAAGATCTTGGCTTGGCAGATCGTGATATAGAACTGGAATCAGTTTGGGTGGAGCTAAGAAACAGCAAAGGGCGGAAAACATTGGTGGGAGTTGCGTATAGGCCATCAAACAGTAGTGGTAATGTAGGGCAGTATCAATCAAGAGATTAGAAGTGCATGTAACAAGGGCAATACGGTAATCATGGGGGACTTTAATCTACATATTGACTGGGCAAATCAAATTACCACTAATGGTGTGGAGGACAAATTCTTGGAATGCATGTGAGATGGTTTCCTGGATCAGTATGTGGAGGAACCAACCAGGGAACAGGCTATTCTGGATCTGGTACTGTGTAATGAGAAAGGGCTAATCAATAATCTTGTGGTAAAGGGGCCTTTAGGGACAAGTGACCATAATATGATTGAATTTTATATTAAGTTTGAGAGTGATGTAGTCCAATCTGAAACTAAGGTCTTCAATCTAAACAGTGGAAACTACAAGGGTATGAGGGACAAGTTGGCCTTGG
Organism: Somniosus microcephalus; assembly: GCF_052327205.1. Lineage (NCBI taxonomy): Eukaryota > Metazoa > Chordata > Chondrichthyes > Squaliformes > Somniosidae > Somniosus > Somniosus microcephalus. The sequence continues at coordinate 285,758,235 of NC_140991.1, forward strand.
TAGATTGGGAGACTACACTAAAAGGTATGAAGGTGGACATACAATGGCTAACATTCAAGGAAATAATGCATAATTTGCAACAAACATATATTCCTCTAGGGCATAAAAACCCAAAAGGAAAAGTGATCCAACATGGCTAACAAAAGAAATTAAAGCTCATATTAAGTCAAAGGAGGAAGCTTATAAAGTTGCCAGAAAAAGCAGTCAGCCTGAGGATTGGGATCTTTTAGAAATCAGAAAAGGGGGACCAAGAAATTGATAAAGAAAGGGAAAATGGAATATGAGCACAAACTAGGAAAAATATAAAAACGGGTTGTAAAAGCTTCTATAGGTATGTGAAAAGGAAAAGACTGGCAAAGGTAAATGTAGGTCCTTTACAGTCAGAGACGGGAGAATTTATAATGGGGAATGAGGAAATGGCTGAGAAATTAAATAAATACTTTGTTTCTGTCTTCACGGAGTATGTGGAGGAACCAACCAGGGAACAGGCTATTCTGGATCTGGTACTCCCAGAAATATGAGAAAACCAATGGTGTGGCAAGAATGAGGAACTTAAAGAAACTATTATTAGTAAAAAAACAGTACTAGCAAAATTAATGGGACTAAAAGTCAATAAATCCCAAGGACTGGATGACCTACATCCTAGGGTTTTGAAAGAGGTGGCCATTGGGATAGTGGATGCATTGGTTGTCATCTTCCAAAATTCTATAGCTTCTGGAACGGTTCCTGCAGATTGGAGGATAGCAAATGTAACCCCGCTATTTAAGAAAGGAGGGAGAGAGAAAACAGGGAACTACAGACCTGTTAGCCTCACATCAGTAGTTGGGAAAATGCTGGAATCTATTATAAAGGATGCAATAACTGGGCACTTAGAAACTAATAGTAAGATTGGGCAGAGTCAACATGGATTTATGAAAGGGAAATCCTGTTTGACAAAATCTATTGGAGTTCTTTGAGGATGTAACTAGTGAAGTAGACAAAGGGGAACCGGTAGATGTGGTGTATTTGGATTTTCAGAAGGCCTTCGATAAGGTCCCATACAAGAGGTTGGTGAACAAAATTAGGGCACATGGAATTGGGGGTAATATCTAGCATGGATTGAGAATTGGTTAACAGATAGAAAACAAAGAGTAGGGATAAACGAGTCTTTTTCAGGATGGCAGGCCCTGACTAGTGGGGTACCACAAGGATCGGTGCTTGGGCCCCAGCTATTCACAATCTATATCAATGATTTGGATGAGGGGACTACATGTAACATTTCCAAATTTACTGATGATACATAGCTAGGTGGCAGTGTCAATTGCAAAGAGGATGTGAAGAGGCTTCAAGGGGATCTCGACAGGCTCAGTGAGTGGGCGAGAACATGGTAGATGGCATATAATGTGGATAAATGTGAAGTTATCCACTTTGGTAGAAAAAACAGAAAGGCAGAGTATTTCCTAAATGGTGAAAGATTGGGAAATGCAGATGCTCAAAGGGACCTGGATGTCCTTGTACATGAGTCACTGAAAGTGAATGTGCAGGTACAGCAAGCCATTAGGAAGGCAAATGGTATGCTGGCCTTCATTACAAGAGGATTTGAGTACAGGAGTAAAGAAGTCTTACTCCAATTATATAGGGCCTTGTTGAGACCACACCTGGAGTACTGTGTACAATTTTGGTCTCCTTACCTAAGGAAGGATATACTTGCCATAGAGGGAGTGCAACAAAGGTTCACAAGATTGATTCCTGGGATGGTGGGACTGTCGTATGAGAAGAGATTGAGTAAACTAGGCCTGTATTCTCTTGAATTCAGAAGAATGAGAGGGGATCTCATTGAACCATACAAAATTATTACAGGGCTTGATAGGGTAGATGCTGGGAGAATGTTTCCCTTGGCTGGGGAGCCTAGAGCCAAGGGCCACAGCCTCAGGATAGAGGGTAGGCCATTCAGGACTGAGATGAGAAGAAATTTCTTCACACAGAGGGTGGTGAATCTTTGGAATTCTCTACCCCAGAGGGCTATGGAGGCTCAGTCATTGGGTATATTCAAAACAGAAGTCGATAGATTTCTGACTAGTAAGGGCATCAAGGGATATGGCGATAGGGCCGGTGAATGGAATTGAGGCCATGATCTCATTGAACGGTGGAGCAGGCTCAAAGGGCCGAATGGCCTACTCCTGCTCCTATTTCTTATGTTCTTATGTTCTTAACTGAACTGACGTGAACTTCCGCCAAATATACGCGGTAATATCGTTGTTGAAAACCCCCTGAAAAAGTTAAACCTTGTTAAATGAGGTGTAACTGGGTTTTTAACAGCATACTAAATCATAACTACTGCTGAACAACCTCTCTGGCCCTGAAACACTAATTTTATATTTGTGGAATGTTAAATTTTTCCATTATGATAAAAATGTCATAGGTTTTTAATATAATAAAATTATTTTTTTTAAGTTTGTTTATGATATTTCAGCTTCTACCTTAATCCCATGTATATGTCACAATCTTTATTTCGTTCTCTGTAAAATTTATAAAAAGTGAAGGATAATATTGCTTTTTACTTCCTGGTTTGCTGTCTGTGAGAATTCTTCAATATGATTGGCTGCTTAACCTGCTTGATCACTGTTGCTCGACACTGGAGATCCACTAAAGTTGGTGCCAGAATAAATTAACATCGGGAAAGTTGAAATCAGCGCCACAAAGATTGCTAGATCTTTGTAGGCAGCTTTCTTCGAGGTTAGCGGTGAGGTCAGTCACTTCTCCAATGACTGCAAAATCCGGGCCATTGAAATTGCAATCAAGTCAACCTTTGACATCAATCCCCACTCCAGAGACTTGAGCACATAATCTAGGCTGACACTTCAGTGTAGTACTGAGGGAGTACTGAACTGTCGGAGGTGCCATCTTTCAGATGAAACGTTAAACTGAGACCCCCTCTGCCCTCTCAGTTGGATGTAAAACATTACAAGAAGCGCACGGGAGATCTCTCAGTGAACTGACCAACATTAAAAGTCTTTAGAATGCCCCAAAGCACTTCAAAGCCAATTATGTGCTTTTGAAGTGTAGTCACTATGAAATGTGGGGAATTGTGCACAACAAGATCCCACAAACAGCAATGAGATTCATGACTAGTTCATCTGTTTTATTGATGTTGGTTGAAGGATAAATGTTGCCTTGGACACCAGGGAGAAGTCCCCTGCTCCTCTTTGAAATACTGCCATGGGATCTTTTGTGTCCAACTGAGAGGGCAGACAGGTCTTTGGTTTAGCATCTTATCCAAAAGACTGCACCTCCGACAGCACAGCATTCCCTCAGTGCTGCACTGGAAGTGTCAGCCTAGATCAACAGAGGAAATCTTCTCTGTGGCTGTTCTATTTAGTCTATCTCTTTTTAAAGGAACCACCGGCAAATTTCAGAAGGTTTTGAATGTGTTAAAGTAAAAATTTCCTTGATGAGGGCAAAAGATTCCTTTGTGATTTGTTGTGAGGTGATTCTTTGTGCTGGGAGTTATTCAGTCTAGTAGGGCATTTACTGACTGAGGATCACTACCCGAGATGGGGACTACATAATGGGCACCTTGAATCACAGAGAGACCTTGGGGGCGAAATTTCCCTTGTTTGCGCCTCCGGTGGGAGGCGCTAATGGGGCACAAATGGCTTTTTGCCCCCCCCCCCCCGAGGAGATAACCGTGGCTCCCGCGAAATTCCGCGGGAGGTTAGCGGTGGCACTACCGGGTATCACCCCGATCTACTGTGACCAGAGATCATGATGTCATCTCTGGGCGCAGCCCCCCGGTAACGCCGCGGGAGAAAAATTCTCCCTCGCGCCCCACAGCAGCGCTGGGCGATGTTACCAACTGCTGCAGGGGTCGCGAACACTGAGACCGGCCACTCGCGGGGCGCCATTTAAAGGTGCAGTGGCCGGCCGACATTAAATAAATTGGCGCTTAAAAAAAAATTCTGAGCACTGAGTGCCGCGATCGGTCAGCCCGGCACTCAGCTTGGCACTCGCACAGCATTCCCTTACCCCGGTGCTCCAGCATATGCCAAAAAAAATGCAGAACTCGCAGCGGGGAGCCCTTCCCTTTAATTGAGGGAAGGGCTCCTGTAACACGGCAGCGCCACTCATGGCCACATGTGGCGCTGCTGAGCTTATCGCCCCAAATTAGGACATTCCCTGCCTCTTGCGCTCCAAGAGGCGGGTGGAGCGCTTGATTTAGCGCTCCGCTTCTCTCTTGGAGCAAAACAATGGGAATTTCTCAAATGTTTGAAAAGGTTAGTGCCTGGTGCTAACTTTTCAAACATTTTTGACTTAGCGCCCCAAATGGCCCTCGAGTGGAATTTCTCCCCCCTTGTCTATTCTTTTCATCAAGGCCAGATTTTTTAATAAGTATTTTCTATGAAACAGCTGGAGCAGGGCCCCATGAGTTGGATTTTTTTCCTTACCCTACAGTTTGAAAGATTTTTGCGCCCTAAATTGCTGGAAATGTGAGCAGATAATGGTGCAACGAGGGCAACGGGGCATCTGGGACCTTGGTGAATGACGGGACCAACATTCTATCTCCTTTGCTGAAGTTCTTTGAGGATGTAACGAGCAGGGTGGTTAAAGGGGAACCAGTAGATGTATATTTGGATTTCCAGAAGGCATTCGATAAGGTGCCACATAAAAGGTTACTACACAAGATAAGAGCTCACGCGGTTGGGGGTAATATATTAGCATGGATAGGGGATTGGCTACCTAACAGAAAACAGAGAGTCAGGATAAATGGGTAATTTTCAGGTTGGCAAACTGTAACTAGTGGGGTGCCGCAGGGATCAGTGCTGGGGCCTCAACTATTTACAATATATATTAGTGACTTGGATGAAGGGACCGAGTGTAATGTAGTTAAATTTGCTGATGATACAAAGATAGGTGGGAAAGCAAATTGTGTGGAGGATACAAAGAATCTCCAAAGGGATATAGAGAGGCTAAGTGAGTGGGCAAAAATCTGGCAGATGGAGTTTAATGTGGGAAAATGCGAGGTTATCCACTTTGGTAGGAAAAATTAAAAAGCAAATTATTATTTAAATGGGGAGAGATTACAAAATGCTGAGGTACAGAGGGATCTGGGGGTCCTTGTACATGAATCACAAAAAGTTAGCATGTAGGTACAGCAAGTAATTAGGAAGGCAAATGGAGTGTTGGCCTTTATTGCAAATTGAATGAAGTATAAAAGCAGGGAAGTCCTGTTACAACTGTACAGGACGTTGGTGAGACCACACCTGGAGTACTGAGTAGTTTTGGTCTCCTTATTTAAAGAAGGATATACTTGCATTGGAGGCAGTTCAGAGAAGGTTCACGAGGTTGATTCCGGAGATGAAGGAGTTACCTTATGAAGAAAGGTTGAGCAGGTTGGACCTATACTCATTGGAGTTTAGAAGAATGAGAGGGGATCTTATTGAAACATATAAGATTCTGAAGGGGATTGACAGGGTAGATGCAGAGAGGACATTTCCCCTTGTGGGGGAATCTAGAACTAGGGGGCATAATTTCAGAATAAGGGGGCACCCTTTAAAATCGGAAATTAGGAGAAATTTCTTCTCTCAGAGGGTCGTGAATCTTTGGAACGCTCTTCCCCAGAGAGCTGTGGAGGCTGGGTCATTGAATATATTTAAGGTGGAGATAGACAGATTTTTGAACGATAAGGGAGTCAAGGGTTATGGGGAGTGGGCAGGGAAGTGGAGTTGAGGCCAAGATCAGATCAGCCATGATCTCATTGAATGGCAGAGCAGGCTCAAGGGGCCAAATTACCAACTTCTGCTCCTACGTCTTATGTTCTTATGTTCTTAACCAATGAGATTTAAGGACTGAGAAAGAAACAGAGCTACGACAGAGAAGGCAATAGGGTGAATTAGAGTCAAATTAATGAGAAAGAGAAATAAAGAGAGACAAAGAAAGATTGCACTGAGAGAGAGAAAAAAGAGACATAAAGGAAAAATAAGATTTTTTAGTAATAAGTTAAAAGCCTCGAGAAACAATTTATTACCTGTAGGAGTGAGGTTCAACAGTTTAAATTGTTCCCTTCCTAGGCCGGAGAGACTGAGTGGCATTGCAGGGACACAAATCTCATCATTAAAAGTGTTAAGTCTGTGTGTTCCAGTTGTATTAAGATTAATTACTGACACAGACTACAAGAATAAAGTTCAACAGGTCTTTACTAGTTGGAGGTCAGGACTATACTAAATACAATATCACTACACAGTACTTATATACCAGTGGTCACCACCGGTATTACGTATACAGCAGCTAGAGAAAGCAGTACATCTCTTAAGGTGGAACAGGCTTAAGTTCTCTTAAGGTGGAACAGGTTACATACACCACAAAAAGGGTTCGTACGCCATTAAATCATAGAATCATAGAATGGTTACAGCACAGAAGGAGGCCATTCGGCCTGTCAAGCCAGTGCCAGCTCTCTACAAGAGCACTTCAGCTAGTCCCACACCCCTGCTCTTTTCACATAGTCCTGCAAATATTTTCCCTTCAGGTATTATCGAATTCCCATTTGAAAGCCACGATTTAATCTGCCTCCACCACGCTCTCAAGCAGTGCATTCCAGATCATAACCACTTGCTGCGTCAAAAAGTTTTTCCTCGTGTCGCCTTTGGTTCTTCTGCAAATCACCTTAAAATCTGTGTCCTCTGGTTCTCGACCCTTCTGCCAATGGGAACAGTTTAGATCCTTCATGATTTTGAACACCTCTATCAAATCTCCTCTCAATCTTCTCTGCTCTATGGAGAACAACCCCAGCTTCTCCAGTCTATCCACCCAACTGAAGTCCCTCATCCCTGGAACCATTCTTGTAAATCTTTTCTGCACCCTCGCTAAGGCCTTCACATCCTCCCTAAAGTGCGGTGCCCAGAATTGGACACAATACTCCAGTTGAGGCCGGACCAGTGTTTTATAATGGTTAGTTATAACTTCCTTGCTTTTGTACATTTGGGGCTGGATTTTACTCACCGAGACACGTGGGGGCGGGACTGCTGCATTCCGGGTTCTAGTCCCACCCCCAGCGACATCCGACGCACAGACGCTATTTTCCCCTGATTGGCCTTGTTAAGCCCGCCCTGCAGGCTTGCTGGCCAATTAAGGGAAAGCCCGTGTCAGATGACGTCAGTTGATGACACTTCATCTGCCGGTTTTCTTAAAGGCACATGAACCATAAATTTTTGACAGATGATTTGACAGTGTTTAACAGCATTGAGATGCTGTCAAACACTGACAATCACTGTACACAGGTGAGCCCTTGTACCCAGGCTCTCCAGTGACTCTCTTCTTAGGATGAAACAAATGGCAGCTGCAGGTGAGGGTACAGAAGCGATCTGTCACTTCTCCTATTGAGGTGAGGCCACACAAACACTTCAAAGCTTGTCACCTACAGAAAAATCTAAACATATTAAAAATGACTTTCCCAACATTTCCTTACCTCTGATACTCACCAGTGTCCCATTACATCCTTCACACCACTTCTGCAGCTGTCATCTGTACACCAACATAACAACAGACCCACAGCACGCCTCACTTACCCTGGCGGGGTTCCCCGACATTGGGAAGCCCGCAGCAGAAGTCTAAAAATTGGAAAAAGCCTCTTAACTGCCTGCTAACTACCTGTTAACAGGCAGTTAAGTGGCTATAATCCTCTTCCCGCCGCTAGGAGTCGGGGCCCTGCACAAATCGGGGACCTGACTACCGGGAAGATTGGTTGGAGGCGGGTTGGGAGTGGGTTCAGGACCCGCTCCCCTTTTTTTGATTTTCCCAGCAGTCCCGCCTCCAGACCCGCCTCCTCAGGGCTGGTAAAATCCAGCACTATTTATGAAGCCCAGGATCCCGTATGCTTTTTTAACCACTTTCTCAACCTGCCCTGCCACCTTCAATGACTTGTGCACATATACCCCCTGGTCTCTCTGTTCATGAACCCCCTTTAGAATTATAGCCTTTCGTTTATATTGCCTCACCTCGTTCTTCCTACTAACTTTCTATATTCCGCCTGGTTCTCACTTGTATTCTTAACCTGAATTCTGTCAGACGCCCCCTTTTTCTGCTTCATCTTACTCTCTATCTCTTTCATCATCCAGGGAGTTCTGACTTTGGTTGCCCTACCTTTCCCACTCCTGGGAATGTACCTCGAATGTACCCGAACCATCTCCTCTTTAAAGGCAGCCCATCGTTCGATTACAGTTTTGTCTGCCAATCTTTGATTCCAATTTACCCGGGCCAGATCCATTCTCAGCTCACTGAAATTGGCCTTCCTCCAATTAAGTATTTTTACTCTAGATTGCTTCCTGTCCTTTTGCATAGCTAATCTAAACCTTGATACTGTGACCACTGTTCCCTAAATGTTCCTCTACTGACACATGCTCCACTTGACCCACCTCATTCCCCAGAACCAGATCCAGCAATGCCTCCTTCCTCATTGGGCCAATACTGGCCCTAACTTTCTGCGATGATTTTAATTCGTTTTAACAGTGCAAATGCAATAATTTCTTGAAACTCACATCTCGGTTGAGGGCGAGCTGTCATTTTTGAGAGGCTAATGACAGAGCGGCGCAAATCATCTAGCAATTTTTTTGCCAATTCTCAACTCACTGCATATCTCTTCCTCGCCACAAATTGCTCGGTTATTTACACACTAATAATGACGTGGGCATTAAACTCGCCATTATTTACCCAGCAAATTCTGAGCCATTTTATTGCAACGATTGGAGATAGTGTTGGCTGGGGTTAGGGTCACTGGAAGTCCAGTGGGGCTTGTTTTTGATGTTGGAAGTAGTGTGAGTTCAGTGTGTTATCACGTTAATGGTACTGGACAGCATTATAAAGTGTGGAAACTCTATGAGTAGGCAAAGCATCGAAAGATAAAGTTTCTCACAGTCATCAATTTCTATCTGTGTACAACTAAATTGGGAATTATAAATTTGTTTTAAGTTATGAAGGAGAGCATCTTGTTTATTTTAGCTATGTTACATAGCATGTGGTGTTAACCCTTTTGTAGTGTATGTAACTGTTCTACCTTTAAGAGAACTATTGTATGTAACCGTCCACCTTTAAGAGAACTATTTTAGGTGTGGCACTACTTTATCTTGGCTGCTGTATACTGTAATACCGACGGTGACCACACCGGTATATAAGTGCTGTGTCAGGATTTATTGGGCAGATTCGCCCTGACCTTCGAATAGTAAAGTCCTGTTAAAGTTACTCTTGTAGTCTGTGTATTAATTCGCCATAATACCTACAGACTTTACAGTGGCGACGAGTTTGATCTTACCCTGCGGCAACAATACTTCCGAAGCAGTTAACGAGCGTCGAGAAGAGGCACCCGCCCTCGTCGTTCTGCTGAGAGAAAACTCGAGTCTGCAGAGCAAGGAAGAAGGAAGAATTCAGACACGAAGCCTTCCATCAGCAACAGGCACTGATTGTCCCTTCTGCCACGGTGGTGAGTGAGCCGATCAGCACGAGAAGCAAGTCGGCCACGGTGACTGTGAGTAAAGGGAAAATAAAAAAATAAAATAAACGGAGGATAAGGGCGGTGAACTCGACCACGGTCGGGGGAAAGGAGCCGGACAGAAGTCGGGCCCAGAGGCGCTGAGACTGGGGCAGCGTGGAGCACGGAAGCCGCGGTACAAGCGGGCTGGGAGACGCAACGGCGTCGTGAGACAGCTAGACCGCGACCGGCGAAAAAGGCCGGGCAGCTACCGAGGCCACGAGGCGCTGCGACCGGGATCGTAAGGCACGGGAAGATATAAAAATAAATAAACCACGGAGAACTCAGCCGCAGCCGGGGAGGAAAGCACCGGACTGCGAGAGGGCTGGGAGGCGCGATTGGAGTGAAAAAGGCCGGGCAGCGACCGAGGCCACGAAGCGCTGCGACCGGGATCGTAAGGCGCGGGAAGATATAAAAATAAATAAATCGTGGAGAACTCAGCCGCAGCCGGGGAGGAAAGCACCGGACTGCGAGAGGGCTGGGAGGCGCGATTGGAAGCCGCTGAGGGAGAGACAGAGCCCGAGCTAGCGGGAGAGACAGAGCCCGAGCGAGGGAGACTGAGCGAGATCCAGCCCAGCGGCTGAAACTGTTCGCCGTCAATGGGTTGTACCCAGCGCCGGTTGCCCTGCCAAGAAAAGGGAACAAGGAACGCACTGAAGCCGACGCGCAGGCTGCGAACCCCGAAAGCCAGCGGTCGTCGCCCGAGGGAAAAGCTTACCCCTCCCGCCAGGGGAAGAAACGCGGGAAGCCGCCAGTAGGCGGGGAAGAAGACAGGAGCGGGAAACCGCCATTTTGAAAGTGGGCGGGGAAAGAAGACAAGCGCGGGAAACCGCCATTTTGAAAAAAAAGTTAAAGAAATATTTCGTTGTTGTTTCTCAGGAAGAGTGTGAAGATGCCTAAGCGTAGTAACACCAACGGTTTCGATTCCGATGTGGAAGATCGGGCCACGTATGTAGAACGAATCGAGATATATTGTAAGGTCAATAAGATAGCAAATTATGACAAAGCTCTAACCTTACTAAACTCAATGGGTGCGAAGACATATAGGTTATTGAAGCATCTTCTATCACCAGCTAAACCGGCGGATCAGTCTTTCGCTAATATTGTTGCTGTCCTGAAGGATCATTTTAACCCCGCACCGCTGATGTTAGCGGAACGATCAAAATTTTACATGAGAACGCAACGAAAAGAGGAAAGCAACGTGGAGTACCTGGTTGAACTGCGTAGGCTAGCAAAATACTGTCAGTTTGGGGTAAATCTGACAGAGGCACTGAGAGACAAGTTCGTGTGCGGGATGTCGAAGGAAGGAACACAAAAACGACTGCTCGAAGAGAACGATCTTACACTTGATAAGGCTGTCCTTATTGCAGCATCGCACGAAGCCGCAGCGAGAGGCACGGCGGAAATGCAGCGGAAGACAGCGGTACTCAGACTGGATCAAATGACTTCGGGTACAACGAAATGTTATCGTTGTGGGAAGACAGCACACGACCAGAACCAATGCTGGTTTAAAGACCAGGAATGTAGAAAATGTGGCAAGCTTGGTCACATAGCTAAGGTATGCCGGTCAGGAAAGAAGACCAGCAATAATAAGTCACCGCAGAAGAAGTACAGAAAGGTACATAAGGTGACTGGGAAGAGTCCAGATGAACAGAATTCGGACTCAGACTCCAACAGCAAGGAACTGGGTAGTCTGAGGATTCACAATGTGAGTAAAGAAGCTGACCGACAAACTATCTGGGTCACACTACAGATTGCAAAAGTCCAAGTGAAGATGGAAGTGGACACCGGATCGGCGTTGACGGTCATGAATAAGCAAGATTACAAAAAGTTATTCAAACATATTCCCCTACGGGATACGGAGATAGTATTGCAGACATACACGGGGCACAAAGTATACCCCATCGGAAAGATAGAAGTCAAGGTGAGATACAGGGACAAAGATCACCAAGGGATGGACATGTATGTGCTGCCCAAGGGAGGTCCACCACTTCTGGGACGGGAGTGGATCAGGAAAATAAAGATAGACTGGCATTCACTAAACATAATGACGGTAGATTCCGGAAAGGAAGATGTCAAACCTGAACGGTTGTCCAGAATATTGGACGAAGCTAAAGAGGTATTCCAGCAAGGACTGGGAACACTGAGAGGAATCAAAGCAAAAATCAGGATTGCAGAACATGCAAGCCCAAAATTTTTCAAAGCCAGATCGGTACCTTACGCGATACGACCTGCTGTGGAGGCAGAACTGAAAGAGCTTGAACGTTCAGGGGTACTGTCTAAGGTGGACTGGAGTGAGTGGGCCACGCCCATTGTTCCCGTCATGAAGTCTTCATCAAGTAACAAGCCAGGGGGACCGGGAAAGGTCCGCATCTGCGGAGACTTCAAGATCACAGTTAATCCGGTGCTTCACACGGTACAATACCCGCTTCCGCGGATTGAGGATATCTTTGCTTCATTGTCTGGTGGGAAACACTTCACCAAGATAGACCTGGCACAAGCATACTTACAAATGGAAGTCGAGGAAGAGTCGCGCCAGTATCTCACAATCAACACGCACAGAGGCTTGTATCGTTATAATAGACTGGCTTTTGGAGTAGCTTCGGCTCCAGCAATTTGGCAGAGGGCCATGGAGCAGATCTTACAGGGTATTCCAAGCACGCAGTGTTACTTGGACGATATCCTGATTACGGGAGAAGACGAGGAGGAACACCTCACAAATTTGAAACTGGTGCTCACCGGGTTGAAGGAATATGGCCTTAGAGTTAATCGCCAGAAATGTGAGTTCTTTCAGAAACGGATCTCGTACTGCGGTCATGTCATTGACCAAGAGGGGCTGCACAAGTCACCTGACAAGATAGAAGCTGTCGTGAAGGCCCCCGCTCCGGAAAATGTATCACAGTTGAGATCGTTTCTGGGGTTGATTAATTATTAGCACAAGTTTCTGCCAAATCTATCCACAGTGCTGCATCCGCTGAATGCTCTGTTGCGGAAAGAAGTACCATGGAAGTGGAGCGAGGACTGTAAGAAGGCCTTTCGCAGAAGCAAGGCGTTGATTACCTCTGAGGAAGTGTTGGCTCATTTCAACCCAACGTTGCCTCTTCGTCTAGCTTGTGATGCTTCCCCTTATGGAATTGGAGCAGTACTTTCACACAAGTTACCAAATGGCTCGGAAAGGCCAGTCGCATTTGCGTCCCGATCATTGACCTCCGCTGAGCGAAATTATGCTCAGATAGATAGGGAGGCCCTCAGCCTTGTGTGGGGAGTAAAGAAATTCAATCATTACCTGCAAGGCAAGAAGTTCACATTACTGACAGACCACCAGCCGTTGGTGTCCATATTCAACCCTAACAAGGCCGTTTCCACTATGACAGCGCAAAGGCTACAGAGGTGGTCCGTGTTACTTGGGGCACACCAATATGACATCGAATACAAAAGGTCCAAACAGCATGGAAATGCTGATGGGTTATCGCGCCTACCGTTGCCAGTAGCAGAAGAGGCGGCTACAGTGGACCCGGTAGAGATGTTCCACTCATCCATAGTGGAATGTCTACCAGTAACAAATTCGATGATCGAAAATGAAACAAGAAATGACCCGACTCTCTCACGAGTCTACGATTTAACAGTGGAGGGATGGCCAGCACATGGCGAACCAACGCTGTCCGCATTTTCGCAAAGAAAAGAACAGCTGTCAGTGTGCCGAGGAACCTTGATGTGTGGATCTAGAGTGGTGATTCCACCCAAACTTCAGCAGAAGGTGCTAAAGGAGCTTCACGAGGGGCATCTGGGCAGAGTGAAAATGAAGAACCTAGCAAGAGCGTTTGTGTGGTGGCCAGGTATTGATGGAGACATCGAAGAAATAGCCAAGAGCTGTCTAGGATGCCAGAAGGTCCAAAACGCGCCACCACAAGCTCCTCTGCATCCATGGGAGTGGCCCTCATCTCCTTGGCAAAGGGTACACATCGACTTTGCTGGTCCATTTATGGACTCAATGTTTCTAATCGCGGTGGATGCACACTCCAAGTGGCCGGAGGTAATAAAGATGTCCTCCACCACCACGGAAAAAACCATCACAGTATTAAGGACCATATTTGCCAGGAATGGGCTGCCGGAACAGATCTGTTCTGATAATGGACCGCAATTTGTGTCCGAAGAATTCAGGAAGTTCTTAAAAAGGAATGGGGTCAAGCACTACACGTCAGCCCCATACCATCCCGCCACCAATGGATTAGCTGAAAGGTTTGTCCAGACCTTCAAGAAGGCCATAAAGGCCATGGGTAATGAAGACATCAACCTACAACATAAGGTAGATAACTTCTTGTTGGCGTACAGGAATGCAACACATGCGGTCACAAACCAAACTCCCGCCATGATGTTCTTCAATAGAAGACTAAGATGCCGGCTGGATTTGATTAAGCCAAACGTCAGAAGGGACGTAGAGAACCGGCAATTTCAGGGCATGAATGAAAGGCCAACTAGATCCTTTCAGATAGGTCAACAAGTTTTGGCCCGGGACTACCGTACCGAGAAATGGCAGCCTGGAACTATTGGGAAAAGGCTAGGGCCGCTGATGTATACCGTGGACATTGGTGACAGCATAATAAGGCGCCATGTTGACCAGATCATAGGGTCATCCACAAAGGACCAACCTACTCCACAACCTTACACGGCTAATGTTGAAGCAGAGATACCCAGAGCACCTACCTCCGATCTGGTAATACTGGAATCAAATGAACCTGGACACTGTCCTTCAAGCCGAATCGACCTTGCCAGAAGAACCTACTACCCCGCCGAAAACTACTACACCACCGAGGCGTTATCCGGACAGAGTCAGGAAGCCTCCAGAGAGACTGAATCTGTGAACTGTTTTGCATAAGTTGTATATATGTTATGATGTTATGTTAATGGGGAATAAGTATGTTGTAAGCTAAAAAGGGAGGATTGTAGTGTATGTAACTGTTCTACCTTTAAGAGAACTATTGTATGTAACCGTCCACCTTTAAGAGAACTATTTTAGGTGTGGCACTACTTTATCTTGGCTGCTGTATACTGTAATACCGACGGTGACCACACCGGTATATAAGTGCTGTGTCAGGATTTATTGGGCAGATTCGCCCTGACCTTCGAATAGTAAAGTCCTGTTAAAGTTACTCTTGTAGTCTGTGTATTAATTCGCCATAATACCTACAGACTTTACACCTTTCACTGCCCACTGTGCTTCTGAAGCTCTCCAAACAGCTCTTGTGGGGTTAAAATTGAATGCTGTTTTTGCTGCAAATAACTGGCAACTATGCCATAAATTTGTAAAACTCTTGTTAACTCGAGCCTGGCTTACATTTGTTTTAGTTAGGCACAATATTGCATTGTTTAAACTCCGAAACCCCAAGAGGTATGGAGCATAGTTCATTCTTTTGAGTCAGAAGGTTATGGTTTCAAGCCCCACTCCAGAGACTTCAGCACATTATCTAGGCTGACACTTCCAGTGCAGTACTCAGGGTATGCTGCACTGTTGGAGGCACCAAAGATCCCATGGCACTATTTCGTAGAAAAGCAGGGGAGTTCCTGTTGGTGTCCTGGCTGTAAAGTCTGTGGGTTGTATAGCGAAGTAATACACAGACTACAAGAGTAACTTTAACAGGACTTTACTATTCGAAGGTCAGGGCGAATCTGCCCAATAAATTCTGCCACAGCACTTATGTGTGGTCACCGTCGGTATTACAGTATACAGCAGCCAGGATAAAGTAGTGCCACACCTAAAATAGCTCTCTTAAAGGTGGACGGTTACATACAATAGTTCTCTTAAAGGTAGAACAGTTACATACACTACAATCCTCCCTTTTTAGCTTACAACATACTTATTCCCCATTAACATAACATCATAACATATCCAACTTCATGTTACAACAGTTCACAGAGGTAGTCTCTGCGGAAACAGTTCACAGATTCAGTCTCTGCGGGAAACAGTTCCCAGATTCAGTCTCTGATCTTCTTGACTCGGTCCGGACCACGCCTCCGTGGTGTAGTCGGGTCACCTTGCTAGAGGGACTCACCCCATAGTCCTTCCCTAGACTTAACAGCTTTACTTCCATCACTTCTGAACCAGCATTGCTGACTTTTTTTTAAAACAAACAAAAAACAGTTGGATTGCCTTGGGAAATTTTCCTACTTTCCAACTGATTTGGCTCCGTTCGGGGGACCACGTGTGTGATCGGGTAGAGGTAATAATGGTTCAGATGGTTATCATCTTCTGCTTCGTCTTTTCCTTTTTTGCTTCTTGGAGACTCTCGGGGCTCCATTGTCAGCTGCCAGCTGTAACGCCACCATCTCCCTATGTTCCTTAGACTTTAAGTGATTCATCCTGATTTCGGCACTTTGGGAGTTCTCGGCACAAGCTGGGCAGACCAGGTCCTCGTAATATTCAGTGTCACTCAACAGATCATGGTAATATTCGGTGTCGTCCTGAGCTAGGCCAGCGAGAGGGTCTTCTATTTCCTCCTTACCCAGCTGGACGTTAGCCGACTTTTGTTCCAAATCCCGACATCTGTCCTGAAGAGACTTCATCATGCGTTCAGATTCATCCCGCTTTTTCTGGGCTTCCTGCAAGTCTTTTACTAATGACCTCATTTGTGATTTCAATACTTCAACTTCATTCGGAGATTGATTGATCGGACTATTCAATTGATCTACTGAAGTAGCTGTTTCAGTATTCTGTTGTTCTACATTGCCGTGCGTCAGCGTACTTTTGGCATCCAAGGGCTGTTCTGCTGCAGACTTCTCAGTCTGGGTTGCCACCTCAGCTCTTCCAATGACTTTTGAGAGCTCCCTTCCCTTTGAAGATTGAGGCTCATATTTAAGTTTTTCCCATTTTAGAGTTTTATCCCTCAGCATATGAATGAGTTGGCTGACTGTTAACTCTTCTGCCATCATGCCTTTTCCATTAACTACAGGGCTGTTTATAACCTTGCCCTGGAGGAGTTGGCTGACTGTTAACTCTTCTGTCCTCATCCCTTTTCCATTAGCTGCAGGGCTGTTTAGAACCTTGTCCTGGGGCTCCTTGGCTGCTTCTACTTCGCCATCATCCGCAGCCCCCATCATTCGAATTTCCACAAATGAATCGTCCGGTGATGCTGCACCCAACTTCAGTAGGAGCTCGGAAGTCATGTCGACCAACTCAGCTTTTTCTGCCTGCAACCTGCTAACCAGCGCCTTCAGTTGCGGCACATCTTGTTCCACCGGATTGGATCACGCCCCTTCAGAAGCCGAATCAGCTTTGATTCGTTTGGCCTCCTCGTGCAGACGGTTTGTGTGCTCCTGCTCCCTTTTCTTCCCCAGCTGCTTCTGTTGTCTTTCCAGATTCTCCCATTCGGTATCATAGAACTTTTTCATTGCTTTCATCTCTTGCTCGAGACGGCAATTCAATTGTTCTAATTGCTGTCGTAATCTGAAATAAGTTTGCGTTCGAGCTCGATGTTCCTCAGTAATATATATGTCTGTAACTTGAACAGACTCAGAATTCTCTGTCAAGCTATGATGTTGTTGTTCAGAGGAATTCTGTTCTGAAGCTTTGTTCTCCTCTGGAGCATAAGCCTTTATGCCCACATTCGTTCTACCAACCTTAGTCAGCAAGTTCATTTTAGACTTGTCTTTCATGCTTGGGCTGGTCTTATCGTCATCCGTTTCAGAGTCTGAGCTGGTTGTCTGCCCCGAGTCCTCACTCGTTATTGCTTTGAGGTCGTGCCATTCCATGTCTATTTTCTTGATCCACTCCCGTCCTAGAAGTGGTGGTCCTCCCTCAGGTAGTACGTATAAGTCCATTCCGGGGTGTTCTTTGTCCCTGTCTCTCACCTTGACTCTTATCTTTCCCATGGGGTATACTTTATGCCCCGTGTATGTCTGCAATACGAACTTGGTATCTCTCAAGGGTATATGTGAGAATAGCCGGTTGTAATCCCTTCGATTTATGACTGATAGGGTTGATCCAGTGTCCAATCCCATCCTCGTCGCCACTGTAAAGTCTGTGGGTTGTATAGCGAAGTAATACACAGACTACAAGAGTAACTTAAACAGGACTTTACTATTCGAAGGTCAGGGCGAATCTGCCCAATAAATTCTGCCACAGCACTTATATACCGGTGTGGTCACCGTCGGTATTACAGTATACAGCAGCCAGGATAAAGTAGTGCCACACCTAAAATAGTTCTCTTAAAGGTGGACGGTTACATACAATAGTTCTCTTAAAGGTAGAACAGTTACATACACTACACTGGCCAATATTTATCCCTCAACCAATATCACTAAAACAGATGAGCTGCTCATTATCACATTGCTGTTTGTGGGATCTTGCTCTGTGCTCAAATTAGCTGCCGCGTTTCCTACATTACAACAGTGACTACACTTCAAAAGTACTTCATTGGCTGTAAAGCACTTTGGGACGTCCTGAGGCCGTGAAGGGCACTATATAAATGCAAGTCTTTCTTTTTTTTCTTTGTCACAGTGAGAGGGTTCAAATGTAAAATAACACATTAAAATTACTCTATCCTTAGAGTTTGGAACTCTCAATTGAATTAAAATGTTGTTACTTCTGTTGATGATAGATTATCTGCATTTAAAACAACAGTATGCACACTTCTTAACTAGACTTTGTAATGGATTCCATCATTAACTTTCCCTATAATAGTTGTTCTTCATTCTCTGCTATATGTTTTATACCAGCCTCTGAACTATTATGAGAAACCAAACCATCATATTTGTGAAATATAAATTATAAATGTTGTGTTTTGCAATTCATCTGTAAATTGATTAAAGCCACAAGCATATCTAATCTCTAAAATATTTGTTTTAACCAGCACTTCACAATGTCACATGAGCTAGAGCATGTTACAAAGATTAAAGTTTTTACTGATAAGGGAAGATAGTATTCAGTAGGACTATTTAACTGACAGCAAGGTACTTTGACAGGCTTAGACTGCTGATTTTGCCATCATGAGTTGTGAAGTTTTCATTCTTCTTTGCGGCCTTTACGTGTTGATAGCATCTGCTGACCCCATTAGACAGACAGACCTGGGCTTGGTTCAAGGGACATTAGAACAATGGGACAACAGAAGTGTGGAATGCTATCTTGGGATCTCCTATGCTGCACCTCCAGTGGGTCTCCTTCGATTCCAGCCTCCCCAGCCACATCCTGGATGGAAGAATACCCTGAAAGCAACCAAATTTGGACCAATGTGCCCTCAAGAATTTCTAGTCTTTGATCAAATGTCTGGCAAGGAGGACTGCCTCAAGTTAAATATCTATGTGCCCTATAAAGAGATTGTTTCAAGCAGGTTGCTACCAGTGATGGTGTGGCTTCATGGAGGGGCCTTTGTCATTGGCTCTGGGAATTACAAGGCTCATGTGCTAGCTGACTTTGGCCAAGTTATTGTGGTGACAATTAACTACAGATTAGGAGTGTTTGGGTTCCTTTCTACAGGAGACAGTGTGGCAGTTGGCAATAGTGGGCTTCTTGACCAGCGCTTTGCAATATCATGGGTAAAGGCTAACATCAAGAACTTTGGAGGCAATCCAGAGGCTATTGTGATATTTGGACAGTCTGCAGGAGGTGCTAGTGTTGGATTACAATGTCTGTCGCCTCTCAACACAGGGCTGTTTAAACGAGCAATTTTACAGAGTGGGGTTGCTGTTGCACCCTGGGCAACGAGGTTGGATGATCCTTCAATCTGGGCTAAAAAACTTGCCTCTATACTATCTTGTCCAGTTAAAGATAGTTTGGGTCTGATCCGTTGTCTGCGGGCAAAAAAACCAGTGGAACTCGTTAAAGGTGCCATTAAGTTGCACGACTTTAATTTTAAATTTGCTCCGACGGTGGACGGTTCATTTCTTCCCAAACCACCGCAAGAACTTTCCAGAAACAAAAGCTTGGTCAACCGATTCTCCTATGTGGCAGGGGTTAACAGTCACGAGGGAAGTTTGACTTGGCCACAAATAAAGAAGATCAAATCCCAAGCTGACCTTGTTAACTTCACGTCATCTTTTCTCCAAATAACGGCAGATAAAGTGGCAATGGTGTCCGACGCCATATTGTGGGAATACAGGGATTGGAAAGACCTTAGCAACAGCGTATTCCATCTTCAGAGACAAGCACTAGATATAGTTGGCGATGCAGGTTTCATAGCACCACTGGTAATGACAAGTGACTTCATAGCTAAAGTGAAGAAGGGTGTTTACATTTATTACTTTACCAGACACCCTAACGCATCTGTGTCCCCTGAATGGGTAGGAGCAGGGCATGGAGATGAACTTTTGTTTGTCTTTGGAGTTCCAATAATGGGAGGACCACTTGTAGGAGAGGAAGAGCTTGCCCTGAGTCAACAGATAATGTCCTATTGGACAAACTTTGCTAAAACCGGGTAAGTAGAGAAAGCATTTTTTGAATGTACGAGATAAAGTGGAAAGGAAGGCAACGTCTAGTTTAAAGTGTTACTTTTACTGTTTCACTTTCCATATCTGATGTCTCTCCATCAGGTCCTGTTTGAGAATGCTTTGTGAGCTCACTTACTTTTGAGTATTTCTGGATCTGAGCCATTTTAAAAGCGCTTAAAGCAAATCTTTTGAAGTTGTTTCCTTACGGAATAGTTTTATTTACTCTAAATTAAGGTACAACAATAGGAATAGTTGACCTGTATGGATTCACATGGTATCCGCCCGTCTCTGGTGCATGTGACAGCCTTTAGTTGTAATAATCCATCATTTGTTGACATTGAATATTTGCATCAGGAAATTTTGGTAATTTTGTTCAGGCCAGATTGCGGGGTTCTGTAACCTCCTTGAGCCCTACAAACCTCTGAGAGCTCGATGTTCCTCCAAATCTGAACCCTTGTGTGTCTCGCCACCCTTTCCCTCCCTAATTGGCAGTAATGCCTTCAATAATCTAATCCCTATGCTCTGGAATTCCCTCCCTAAACACCCCATTTCTCCACCTCGCTCTTCTCCTTATAATGAACCTCTTTGACCAGGGTTTTAGTCACCTCTTCTAATATCTCCTTCTTTGGCTCAATATCCATTTTTGTCTAATTATGCTTCTTTGAAGCACCTTGGAATGTTTTTCTACAATTTTAAAGTTGTTGAGAAATTGGAGATGAGGTTCTTTTCAATTCATGACTAAATGTATAACTAAGTTCAACATTTATTGCAGCAGTTGAAAGTTGCCTTAAGAAACAGAGTTCCTGCGCCATGGGTCACCATTTACTTTAGCACAGATTCATTTATCCATAATCTGCCCCCTTGCCGACAGCTCACCACAAATCTCTTGAGTCATGCTGTCAGTAGGGCTGAAACTATACACAACTGCAAAAATCTCCACACCGATCTTATGCAGAATCTACCTGAGAGGGGACCTCGGTTTATCACCTCATCTAAACAATAGCATTGCTGAAAATGCAGCACTCACTCAGGGCTAGACTGAGGTGTCAGCCTAGATTATGTGCTCACATCTATGGAATAGTGCTTAAACCCATGACCTCCTTACTCAGAAGACAAGAGTGCTACCACTGAGCCAAGGCTGACCCCTTACAGGAATCCATGGGGAGCCTTCCAGAAGTGCATTCCCAAGATTCCCTAATACGATAGCAAAATACTGTGGATGCTGGAAATCCGAAATAACAACAGAAAACGCTGAAAAACTCAGCAGGCCAGGCAACATGTTGCCTGGCCTGCTGAGTTTTTCCAGCGTTTTTTGTCGTTATTTCCCAAGATTCCCTATGCTGCCTTGTAAATATAATTATTAAAATTAACCTAATTACCTAAGATTTATGCAAATTCACATTATTCCTTGTACCTTTCATAATTTACTTGAGCACATAATCTAACATGACTCTCCAGTGCACTTCTGAGGGAGTCTTTCAGGGAAAATGTTAAACCGAGGCCCCATCTGCCCTCTCTGGCAATCCCATGACACTATTCGAAGAAGAGCAGGAGAGTTTTCCCCGGTGTCCCAGCCAATATTTATTTCTCAACCAACATCACTAAACAGATGATCTGGTCATTATCACATTGCTGTTTGTGGGACCTTGCTGTGCACAAATTGGCTGCTGCGTTTCCTACATTACAACAGTGACTACACTTCAAAAGCTCTTCTTTGGCTGCAAATCATTTTGGGATGTCCGGTGGTCGTGAAAGGTGCTATATAAATGCAAGTCTTTCTTTTAAACAAATGTTGAGAGGTAGTAGCAACACTTAAGGTGACCAAAAAAAAAAATCAAATAAATAATTCCCCAATCCCCATATGTTAAAGAAAACAAATACCAGGGAGTGGCATCCAGTCTGTAATCTAGGGCTGGATTTTGCCAATGGGGAGCTTTTGGAGGCGGGACTCCCACTTGTCGGGTTTTAGTCCCGCCTCCATTGAATTCTGGCCAACCCACGCTATTTTCCCTTGATTGACCTTGTTAAGCCCGCCCAGCGAGCTTAGCAGGCCAATTAAGGGGAAGTCGGTTACAGAGAGCGTCAGCGTATGATGTTTCATCTGTCAAAATTTTTTGACAGATGAATTGTCATCGCTTGAGAGCTCTGTGAAGCTGTCAAACACTGACATTCTCTGTAGTTTGATAAGTTCTTGTATTCAAAACTCATCAAACCTCTTTCTTTAGCAGAAATTAGATGGTTGTTGCATTGGAGAATGCAGCAGCCATCTGTCATCTCTGCCGCAGAGATGCGAGACTGTCCACATCCCCAACGATTAAAGCCTGCAGGAAGAAACAAAGGTAAATAAACTTTTTCTAACACTTTCCACTTACCTCACATACTCCCCTCTCCACACTTGCACCCATCACTTACCTTCACAGCGCACATTTGCATCCCTCCGAACCCCACAGACCCACTGCTCACCTCGCTGACCCTGGTGGGGTTCGCAGCCTTCGGGAAGCCCTCACTTGTGTGGGTAAAATGGGGATAATCCTCTTATCTGCCTGTTAACTACCTGTTAACAGGCAGTTAAGTGGTTGTAATCCCCTTCCCGCCTCCAAGGAGACAGGACCCGGCGCAGGTCGGCTGTGCGCCTCCTAGCAAGATGGCATGGAGGTGGGTTGGGGGCAGGATGGGCACCCGCCCCCAGTTTCTGCCATTTTCCCGGCAGTCCCACCTCCATACCCGCCTCCCCAGAGCTGGCAAGATCATGCCCCTACTCTTTGGATTCAAATGATGGTCATAAATAGCTTGAGCACTGGACTCTCAATTCACATTGGGCCAGATTTTGCTGTAGAAATAATGGCGAGGCTAACAATGCTCACCGTTATTAAAGTGTCAATTGGACTGCAACTTCTAGTGACTGCACAGGCGCAGTTAAACGCGGAAATCAGGAAGTTGCTATCCGAGTTGCCCTGCTCCTCCAGAAGCTTTGCTATAACAGTATCTCGCCGAGAGACCTGGCATTGAAATAAATGCAACAGCGTGAAGTTGCCATACATACATGATATATACACACTAAGCTCGCCAGAAAAAAATAGGGCTTACCCATTCCCATGTAAGTAAATTTTTAACGGTGTGATAAGTCTTAATTACTGCCAAACAACCTCTCTAGCACTGAAAATGAACTTTTACAAGTGTGGAGTCTCATCCCTTCAGATTTTAATTATTATTGGAGATTTATATAAAAATAAAACAATTAAATATTTGTTTTAACTTTTTCTTTCTGTCTCTTTTACCTTTCTCTCTTCATCCCATCTTTCTTTCTTTCTCTTAAGTTTTGCTTTCTGCACCTGATCTGACATTGAATTAAATATACTAACTGACACTTCCTGGTTCAGACTCTGCACGCCTCATTAACGATTCTTCAATCTGATTGGTTCAGGAGATATACAGTTGCTTGCCCTTCACACAGATCCTAGATCCCCTGTAGAGGGCGCGGCACCAAAATGCCTCTCTAATCACAGTAAATTCCACTGCAAAATCCCATAGAAAGTCTGGGCATGTGTAAGTGTAATGCGGCATTCATTCGCCGCTGGGAGCAAAATCCAGCCAAATATTATTTCAACCCATTGAGTAGACTCCTATATTCGCTACCTTTAAAGTTTGTGTACAAAAAAAACACACGAGAAAACATGTAGCATTTGGATGGGAAGGAATTACCACAATAGCTTGCATATATGCCAAACATTTGGCAAATTAATCTATTTATTCTCACTTTTAGTAATCCAAATTCGCCCATGAAAGTACCAGTTACCTGGCCAAACTACAACAAGAGAACTTCCCAATATCTGCAACTGGACATCAACCTGTCAAAACTGAATGTAAGAAAACATCTGAAGCCTGAACAGGTTACTTTCTGGAACCAGCACATCCCTAGCTTACTGAAGGTTAAAGAATGTCCAATCTCAAAGGTACGGTTCTGTTAACTTCTAATCATTTTCAATGCAGAAGGGTTTGTTGCGATAACCTAGGACAGCAGGAAAGCTGAAACAGATAAGTTAGGGATTTTTCAGTGTTGCATTGAGCTGGAAGCAATTCTGATTTCTGGAAGTGTGAAAAATTGATTACAATATGTTTAGCACAAAAAGTGCAGGCTGATCACATTGAAGAATGCAGCATCTACAGGGAGTGTTTTGTGTGACTGTGTGTAGTGTTTAAGGTGGGCTGCATATGGCTGCATAGAGTGACACCGCAAGACCCGGCCAGAATGGAGATGATTGGGTAATTGCAACTCATTGACTGACACAGTGGTGTCAATTCTCACTTTGTTTAAAGTGAGCTATAATGATGGCCTGACTATCACCTCCTTCTCTCTGACTTCAAGCTGCACAAATAAAGTGCTGTTTATCGGTGCAGTTAACTCTTAGCTGTTGATAGATGAGAAATCAAATGTAATCCCAATGCATAGTCACTTTTGCCCTTTGGATTCAAGTCCACTTCGCGTTTGATTCAAATCACCAACTCAAAAGGTGTTTTTCAACAACTATTTGGGACTTTGTCAAATTTACCGGAGTTCTTTTCAATATGAGGAAGTTGAGGGTTTACAGCCTGCCTGTGGTATTGGGTTTTATAGTTTGAATTCATACTGAAGTAAACCACTGAAATGAACTTCAGTTCAATCCAATGTGTAACAATAATTGCCACCAGAGGCCATAGTATGTGAAACTAATATATATTAGTTTATTTGGATTTTTAAAAGGCATTCATCAAAGTGCCTCATATAAAACTAGATGACAAATTGTCTAGATGGATTGAGAATTGGTTTAGAAACAGAAGACAGAGGGTAGAGGTAAATGGAAATGCTCTGCCTAGGATAAAGTAACAAGAGGTGTTCCACGGGGATCTCGCCTCGGACCCCTGCTGTTCAGGGTATCTGCAGCGGGATTATTAAATATTGCTCATCATATAAAATTTTGTGGGCAGGAAATTAGTAGAACGGAGTGTTGGACCAATTATGTATTTGGGCTGAGATATTGCAGATGGATTTTAGTGTGTGTACAAATGTAGGGTAATGCTTACAGGAGCAGGTAACATGTGCATAATATGAAAGGGGTTTATTTAGTATTTCCACTGGTGGAGGTTGTAAAGGAAAAGAATTTGAATGATCATTGATCATCCCCTGAAAGTATGCAATTAATGTGAAGCAGTTATTAATAAGGAAAATGGGATGCTAGGGTCCATCTCAAGAGCATTGGATTACAAGTCAGAACAAGTTATACAAATTTTGCTTAAACCAATGGCAAGACTAGTTCTGGAGTAGGTGATGTAGTTTTGGTCAACCTATCTCAAAAAGATATCGAAGGATTAGGAAGGATTCAATGAAAAATGGACAGTATGATTCCCGGCTTTATGGGACTAAGTTCTGATGAAAGTCTGAGGCAACTAAATTTATTTTTGTTGCAGAAAGAACTGAGGGGAGAAGTGATAATGGTCTTCAAAATAATGAAAGGCCCAGATAAGGATAAAGTAATCAAACTATTTAACTTGGACAATGAGCATTTTTTTCGTAATTGATTCTTAGGATGTAGGTGTCGCTGGCAAGGCCAGCGTTTATTGCCCATCCCTAGTTGCCCTTGTACAGCTGAGTGGCTTGCTTGACCATTTCAGAGGGCAATTAAGAGTCAACCCTATTAATGTGGGACTGGAGCCACATTTGTGCCAGATCGGACAAAGTGGTTTCCTCCACTAAAGGACATTAAAGGTACAGGACCAAAGGACACAAGTACAATATTCACAAAGATCGAGCAAGGTTAAAGATGTAAAAAAGAAAAATTTCCCCCACACGAGAGTGGATAGGTGGAACAAACTCCCAGAGAAGGGAAATTATTTGTGGACACCTTCAAAAAGGGAGCTGGATTGATATATGTTGAGAAGGAAGTTGATGGTTATAGAAATATTGTTAACACTGGAGATGGGGCAGGAATTAATATTCTTTAAAGTAGAAGTACAACAGCTGGTGATGATGGGGAGGAGAAAGTCCATGATGGAATAACCAAACTGGGGCTCTGAACGGAGTGGGCTTGATGAACAGAATAGACCTTTCAGTATTTCTCATGCTCTGACTATTTCTCCTTTGCCAGCCGCTAACTGATCTACTTGTTCGGACCCAGTATGGCCTTCTGCGTGGTATCAGGGTTCAGCAGAACGATAAAATGACAGACATTTTCAGAGGAATTCCTTATGCACAGCCACCTATTGGAGAATTTCGTTTCCGAAAGCCAAGACCATTAAACTCGTGGAAAGGTATTAGGGATGCAAGAAAATATGGAAATATCTGCATGCAGGACCGAGTGTTTGTGAAGGATGTCCAAGGTGATGAAGATTGCCTCTCCCTGAACATATGGATACCTAATGGTGTTCAAGGTAGTGTATGGACATTGTACAAAGCTTCTGCTATATTACATGAACCAACGGGAAAGTTGTTAGAGGCTAGGTTTATTTGAGAATTATTTAATTTCTTATGTACGTATTATTTTAGAAATTAAATTTTTGACGTCTATTAATTTTAATGGTAGGGGAAAATGCAATCCTATTGGTTGAACTCGTACAATTACACCTAAAGTCAATGGTACAACAAAAGAATGGCCGCTGAAAGAAGATGATGCCAAGTTATTGGACTGACTTGACGGCTTTTGTGGTGGTTGCTTTTTGTTGGTTGGTAGTGTATCCTACGTGTCTGGTGAATGGTTCTCATTTAGTCACAAGCAGATATTTGAACCAATCAGAACAATGGATTATGTGAGCCAATCAAGTTTTTGCCCTCCAGATACATGGCACTCAATGGCAGACTTTCTATTAGATCCACTCAGGAACCAACATTTTCATTTCATCTAGGACTCTTTATGCAGAATTACAATGCTCAGTCAGCAATTAGCACTACATGCAGCAATCTTAGAAGTTTGCAGGATTTGTTATGGGATATTGTGCTGCACCAAAGCACTTGCCTTATTTGTAAAAGTATGTGTTTGACCCGCGGGTGATCTCCTGGTTCTCAGAACTTCTGGCACAACAGGTCCAGGCGTAAAACCACGAGCAAAGACACTCAACCACAGGGAACCCAACCATTATACGGTAAATACAATGACATTTTGCAAGCTGTAGGTAATTGTCATTCGATTAGAGGTCACTAGTGAGACATCACGTGATCAGACGTTACATGATCAAGCGTCATCGAACCTCCAGGATTACGTCCAACCAGACTTGGTAACCCTAGCTTCTCCAGGATTGGTAGCAATGCCACGTTTTTTTGGCTAATATGAACTGTGCTTCAAAGGATGGAACAGGTTGCATTGGGTATGGTAGCGTAGTGGTTATGTTACTGGACTAGTAAATCAGAGGCATGGGGCTAAAAATTGGAGAGCACTTAAAAACCTGCTGGTGCCGCCATGGGCCGGAGTTAAGGGCTGCCGAAATTAATGGTGCTGGAAGGACCGATATATTGATGCAGGTTGCTAATTAACATTAGTCCAGCGCTAAACTTATCGTGCAAGGCCGTTTTCATGGCAGTAGTCCAAGTAGGGGGCCCAATGTAGCCTGGCCGTAGTGTCATTGCAGCAAGAACAGCCTTCTCTTAAAGCAAGGCTGTCATTTTAGAAAGCAGTGCGGTCCCTTAAAGGGGAACTGTCTTCTAAAATGAAAAATATAAAAATCATTTTAAAAAGGCAGTTTTTAACCCTTAGAGCTCAACTGCCTCCTGAAAGAAAACTAACATTAAAAAGAATTCCCAAAAGGACTCTAACTCTTAAAGCTGAATTGCCTTCTGCACCTGAAAAAAATGGGAAAAGTGCTTCAGCATTAACACAATGGCTCAGCAAGTGAGGGAAGAGGCACCCAGGGTCTCGCACGCAGCACTCCAGCTTTGTGCAGGGGGACAACACTGCAAGAGAAATCCTCTACCCACAGGGGCCAGGTGGCCCTTCAGAAAGAAGGATGTGGGACTACATCACCGAGGCCGTCACTGCCAGCAGTGTTGCCCCCACCACCTGGCTCCAGTGCTTAAAGAAGCATCCAGTGGTCAAGGTCAGTGAACGAATCTTCAAAAGCTGTCTCCTACTAACTGCACTACTTGCCTCACACATTTCTCAATGCATGACTCCCCCCTCAAACACTTATCTACCAACAATCTACACCAATCACGAGGCACATCTCCCATTCCTAGCTTCACCTCACCCCCTTGGAGGAGACAGTGCAGGCCATTCTTGGCAGGGGCATGGCTGAGCCCTTGGCCAGCGGCAGGGCTGAAAGGATACAAGATGCTGGTATCCTCATACGTTATCCTCCTCCTCGCATGCACCTCTTGCTTTCCCGTCCTCCCCTCACCACAACTCCACCCTTGTGCCTTCTTCATTTCACACACCCAAGAAATGCAGCCTGCCCAGCCAGTGGTTGGCCAAGAAGAGGAAGAGGAGAGTGAAGAAGAAGAAGAAGAAACACCATCACTCGAGTTCACACTCCCAGCCACCAGCTCCTTAAGGTAGGCCCGCAAGGCCATTTGCAGTGTACCCCACTGAAAGTCAGCAGCCTTCCACCAGCCACTGGGGTAGCACTGCGTCACATCAGTAGGATTGGCAAAGGCACACACAAGACAGTCACTAAGGGAATGCATAAGGGTGATTAGTTGATTTCTTGATGTCATATTGGATGGATAGTTCTGTGGAGAAACTAGAGAAGCTGTGATTGTTCTCTTTAGAGCAGAAAAGGTTAAGGGGAGATTTAATAGAGGTGTTCAAAATTATGAGGGGTTTTGAGCAAATAAGGAGAAATTGAGCCAAAAATTAAAGCAGCGACAGCTTGAGGTGGTGAGCAGCAGCAGGAAGCCGGCTCCAACGACTATATTTAAAGGGATCCTCACTAATCACTCACAACTGATAGGGTTTTTGCAGTTTGAGTGGCTGTGTGCTGCTTCCTGCAACTGCAAGAGTTTTCTTTAGTCATTTCAAGGTTCTTGGAATCAGGGAGTGTTCGGGCAAGTGCAAAACTCCATAATTATTTTTGCAGTCGGCGGCATAGCTACAGAGTACGTCACCGACCTCCGAAAAGAATATGAACTTACCTTGTGCGAGGCCCCACACGTAGACTTGCTGTTCGGCGCTGCAGAGTTGTGTGCAGTGTATTACATCATGAAGGCCAGGAGCACAGCGTACAGCCCATGCGTAAGGGAAGGTACACCCACAAAATCTGTCAAAACTTCTTTCAGTCTCTTGCATTGAAATTACATTTTAAAAACGTTTAATTAAACTGGTACTTGGACTTATTTCATATATCAACATTTTGTTAAAATTATGTAACAAAATACCAACAATAATTTGGCATCTGTTTTCTACTTGAAGGTTAAAAAATATAATTTGAGGTCAATGCAAGGATTCTCGTCCTTTGACCGTCAGGGGGTAATAATAAGTTAAATGTTTACAAAAGTGAAATAAATCGTTTAGCTGTTCAACCTTCTATTGAGGGTAATTCAGTTTCTATCACTTGGGAAGTGTATTAAATATTAGGTGGGTGAAATTCGCCACCTTTGCGCCTGCCGTTAATACCTCTGGGGGGGCGTTAACAGGGCGCAAAGGGCTTATTGCCCGGGTAGGGGCGCTAATAGCATTTGCTGAGAATTTCGGCAGGGCACTAATGAGGCGAGTGGAGGTCATCAAATGGCCTGCAGAGTGCAGAGCAGCCCTCCCCTTTAACGGAAGGGGGGGGCGCGCTGAAATGCATCAGCACTATGCATAGCAGCTGCGTAGCGCTCCGGTGCTACTGCACTTTACGCCCCAGGCACCGCCCCGAGAGAAAGTGGAGCGCCCGAGATAGCGCTCCGCTTCCTCGCTGGGACAGTAAGCCCAATTTAGCGCCTGGGGCGTTACTCCCGCCCCGGCGCTAAATGTCTGCCGCTAATCCGGTTACTGTCCCCAAACGGGGCCTAACTGAATTTTGCCCCTACATATTTATATTTTATACTAAGAAACATGTTCCTTTTCTTATTTGCACTAAGGAGCGTTGTAGAACATTGTAGGGTGTTTTGCTGGACCAAAGATTTACCAAACGTCACGGTTTTTTAAAGTAAGGATGTGTTCGGTGTATTTCGCTGCTTTCACTAACCGTAAAATTTTCGGACGTAATTGCTGGGCAGTTGGTGGGCAATTAGCCCACCATATCCCCATCGGTGCGGATTATCTGCCAACATCCCGAACTTGCGGTCAATTGCTTAGGTGGTATGATGGCGTACTTTCAGAGTACGCCATCATACCCACTGCAAAATCTGCCCCATTATTTTCACTGGCAGGAGGGTCGGTAACCAGAAGACACAGATTTCAAGAACCAGAGGGGAGATGAGGAGAATATTTTTTATGCAGTGAGTTGTTATGATCTGGAATGCACTGCCTGAAAGGGTGGTAGAAGCAGATTCAATAATAACTTTAAAAAGCAAATTGGATAAATACTTGGAGAAAGAATTGCAGGGTCATGGGGAAATAGCAGGGGAGTGGAACTAATTTGGATGGTTTTTTCAAAGAGCCGGCACAGGCACGATGAGCCGAATGGTCTCCTTCTGTGCTGTATGATTTTTATGATTCTAATTCCTTGTGGTCTCCTCAAAATTCATTTGAAAGCAAGAAGATCAATGTAATGAACCCAAAAGCCATATCTGGCACCTCCTGATTTTTTTTGTCCCTTTTTTCTGCCTGCTTTGAGTTAATGGCCCAGTAATTCCGGGCACAACACGTGAGTACGGACGGGGTACTCACCCGTGTGCCCGGAGGAATTGCCGGTTTTCAGCATGCACAGCGCATGCGCTGAAAACCGGCATTTCCTGTCCTCTGACCCAAGGGGTTAAGAGGCAGAATGCGTGCGACTGCACAGGCAGCGCGTGCGCAGTGAAATTTTTTTGTATTTTTTCAGAGTTGCGCGTGTGTAAAGGCCTCCGGTCTTTACGCATTGAAAAACCACACGTAAGTACTTAGTTTTTCAGGTAAGTGGGCTTTTAGTACAATTGAGAATTTTTTTTTACACAGGTTTGTTATTTTTAAAGAATTTACAGTAAGGTAAGTTTAGTTTTAGTGCCGATTTAAAAAAAAAAAAAAAAATTTCAAATTTTAAAATTATTGTTTAAAATAGTTTTTCAGAGTTCGTTATTGTTCATTTAAGTAGTGCAATGTTTTTTAAATTTTCTTTCAGGTTTAAGTAGTGTTTTGGGGCCAGGAGTTTTCATGAGTTTGACAGCTCTTTCTGTCAAACTCATGAATGAGTTTCCCCTCCCCTGATTGGCTGCGCAGTGCTCACCTGATCCCAGCCGGCACATCGCACTAACTACGCCGCTGGATCAGGTAAGCACACTGCGCCGACATCTGAACCGGGCCAGTGACAGGAAATGCAAGCAGGCCCGGGCTTCAGATGTCGGCGCGCAGGGTGAGTGCACATCGGGGGCTTGCACGCGCGGCAAGCACCCGATCCTAATTTCAGGGCCATTGTATTTATTTCACAATTAAGAAGACAGTGTCCCCCACCTTTGTGATCATTCTTTCAAATGCACCATGTGAAGACCTTTCGGAGAGGAAATGGAGCCAGCGCACAATATGCTGAAACCAGTGGAAATCTGAACCTTCCGAATAGTTCAGTAATTCAAATCCTTTTCTGCCAAGTGGAAACACATTTGTTATGTGGTAATGTGAGATCTTTGTGTAGTTCTTTCAATTCTCTGCTTATATTTTTACAGTCTGTACAAACTCTTACCTTTTCAACTTTGAATCCCAGAGGGGATAACTTTGAGATGAAAGGGACAGTCTTTTATCCAAAAGTGTTTGGCAAACTCTGGTTTATATGTAAGCCAAATACTTGGGCTTGATGAGGTAGTATTAAAAACACGTCATTATATCACGGAAACATCACGTCGAGAGCATGATGAAAATGACGTACAGTAATTTGCTGATCTCCTTCCCCACCATAAGGATGGTCCTCCTTCAAAAATGTTCCCATTCTATCTATATTTTAAAAAAAAATTGAGATGAGTATTATTTATGTGATTGGCTTGAATTGGGCACATTTGTAAAGTGTAACAATCTCTCCTTACAATAGAGCCAACAATTTAATTAAAACGTGCTGAGCATTGGCATGCTTAAATTACTTTATGCTGAGAAGTCAAAGGAGTTGGGTTTGTTTTCTTTGGGATAAAGGCTTTGAGGTGATCTCACTGAAGGGATTTGACAAAGTTGACTCAGGCAAATTGTTCACAAAAGTGAAAGGCTCAAAACCCCAGGAGTTGAAAATTCGGAAATTAGGAAGGAAGTCGGGGAGACTTTTTTTTACTGAAAGGAACAAAAGTGTCGGCAAAGAAAGACCAAAGATGGGCAATGAATGCTGGTCCCGCTAGCGATGCCCACACCCCGAGAATAAATAATAATATTTTAAAAAGGTCTCTTCTCATTTGCCTCCTTTCAAAGCTGAAGAATCCACGTGGAATAGAAAAGGTTAATCCTGAGCACTGTTTCAGGTTAGTTCATGACAGCAGGCCAAGGGGACCTCGGTGCACAGGGCAGGTTCAGGACCGATGTCAGGAAGTACTTCATTGTGCAGTGTGGTTAATATCTGGAAAAGTCATCCAGGCAGGAGATTAGTAGCAAATAACTGCGGAGTCATTCAAGAGATAGTTAGAGGCTGTGATGTGGGGAATTCCAATGCTGGGAATTTTCCTCTGGGATTCTCCCAATCAGCGATCGTAACTTTCGACAGAAACCCCGGATAGAGGTGTGAGCATGGTTCCTGCCAATCTTCTGTCGAAGTTATACCGGACGATCAGGATAATTCCAGAGCCAATTCTGGGTAAGTTTCAATGGAAGGATGGGCTAGATGGGCGGAATTGCCTCCCTCATCTGCACTCTGTAATCTTGGCCCTGAAATTCCATAGGATCCCCCTTCTCCTGGTCTCTGCCCGTAACTCGAGTGGGAGACCAGGGACTTCCTCATGGAATTTTCTCTGTGTGCCCACTGCACTCTTCCCACACTTTCATGGAGGATGACTCTCTATTAAACGGATTAATTGAGAATAACCTTGTCATATGGTATTGGAGATTAACTCTATTACACACTTTAATATTGTTTAAATATAGCTTATGGAGTGAGCCTTAGCTCAGTGGTAGCATTCCCACCTTTGTGTCAGGAGGGTATGGGTTCGAGCTCCACTCCAGACAGCCTCAGGAGTTCTGGTCTCTGAATACTAGATTGCCATCCAGCGGGATAATTGCGCTTGATGGGAGTGGAGTGGCAACTCTCTATTGCATCTAGCCAGTTCCTCTGGTAGGGAGTTGTGAGTCAGGCTAACAACCTGTCCACATAAAAGGGCCTTTGATACAGAAATAAGCAAGAACATGATCTGCTGGATGTAATGCCGTGAAAGAAATGGGTTGCCTTGTGTGCCGTTAGAAGAGCAAAAACAGCAATGAGATAATGACCACATAATCTGTTTTAGTGATGTTGGTTGTGAGATAAATATTGGCCAGGGTACCGTGAAGAACTCCCCCGCTCTTCTTCCAACAGTGCCGTGGGATCTTTTAAGTCAACCCGAGAGCACAGACGAGGCCTCGGTTTAACGCCTCATCCGAAAGACTGCACCTCCGACAGTGCAGCACTCCCTCAGTACTGTACTGGGAGGTGAGAGTGCTATCCACCGAGCCACAGCTGCCACATAAGACTGGTAAACCACCAAGAATAATTCAATTCAATTCAATTCAATTTTATTTGTCATATATGCAGCAAACGTGTGTACTGCACAATGAAATGTTGATTTTTACGAGTCCTCCCAACATTGGAATAAATATGGCATAGCAATGATAAAAATACTAATAGAAATACAGTAATAATAAATAAAACAAGAGTAATAAATAATAATAAATTATTCGTTCATGAGTCTTATGGCCTGGGGGTAGAAGCTGTTTCGAATAATGCTGGAACAAGACTGTATGCTTCGATATCTCTTACCGGACGGGAGCAGGGCGAAGAGGTTGTGGCTGGGGTGGCTCGCGTCTTTGATGATTCTCAGGGCCTTCCCCCGGCACCTCTCGGGGTAGATATCCTGCACAGCAGGTAGTTTAATTCCTATAGTATGTTGTGCAGCTTTCACCACCATCTGTAGAGCCTTGCGGTCTATGGCGGTGCAGTTGCCATACCAGGTAGTGATGCAGCCGGACAGGATACTCTCGATGGTGCACCAGTAGAAGTTGGTGAGAATCTGGGGGGCCATTCCAAATTTCTTCAGTCTCCTGAGGAAGAACAGGCGTTGGCATGCCTTCTTGGTTACGACGTCGATGTGATTGGAGCACGTTAAGTCCTCCGTAATGAATACACCCAGGAATTTGAAGCTGCTAACCCTCTCCACCTCAGCCCCTTCGATGTAGATTGGGGTGTGTCCCTCCCCCTGCCGCTTCCTGTAGTCCACGATCATCTCCTTTGTTTTGCTGATGTTGAGGGAGAGGTTGTTGTACTTGCACCATTCTGCTAGGGCTCTTACCTCCTCCCTGTAGCCTGTCTCGTCGCCATCCGTGATCAGGCCTACAACGGTAGTGTCATCAGCAAACTTGATGATGGAGTTGGAGGTGTGCGTGGCCACGCAATCGTGAGTAAACAGGGAGTACAGAATAAGTGACATGTTGTAAAGTGTACATGCGAGGTATAAACAGGGTGAACTTTGTCAGCTGTCTCACTGTTGTTGCTGTCTCCCATTTGCAGAGGCGTTGAGGAAGAAACTGGCCGTCATGATTTGGATTCACGGTGGAGCATTTGCCATTGGAGCAAGTCATGGTGCCGGTTTCATGAACAGCTCTTTGTACGATGGTAACGAGCTGGCCCACAGCGGGGAGGTCATTGTCGTGAGTGTCAACTACCGTCTGGCTGCGCTTGGCTTCCTCAGTACAGGGGACGGCAACGGAAGAGGTGACATCACTTTTCTACAACCCAGCGCAAAGAAACATCACCTTAAATTACCCCGTGACATCCTCAGACATATTGGGGGTAGATCCTGACTTTGTGTGACAGTGTAAAGTAAAAACAACAACAAGCTGCATTTATATAGTGCCTTTAACATAGTAAAACATCCCAAGGCGCTTCACAGGAGCATAATCAGACAAAAATTGACACCGAGCCACATAAGGAGATATTAGGACAGGTAAGCTTGGTCAAAGAGCTTGGTTAAGGAGCAACTTTAAGGAGGCGAGAGAGGTAGAGAGGCAGACAGGTTTTAGGGCTTAGGAAGCTGAAGGCCTCTCTACCAATGGTGAGGCGATGAAAATCAGGGATGTGCAAGAGGCTAGAAATGGAGGAGTGCGAGATCTCGGTGGGTTGTAGGAGGTTACAGAGACAAGGAGGGGCAAAGTCATAGAGGGACCTGAAAGCACGGATAAGAATTTTAAAATCGAGATGATGCGGCACCAGGAGCCATTGTAGGTCGGTGAGCATGAGGTGATTGGTGAATGGGACTTGATGTGAGGTAGGATACAGGCAGCAGAGTTTTTGATGAGCTGAAGTTTACAGAGGGCAGTAGGTAGCTGACTAGGAGAGCATGGGAATAGTTAATAGCAAAATACTGCAGATGCTGGAAATCCGAAATAACAACAGAAAATGCTGGAAAAACTCAGCAGGCCAGGCAACATCCGTGGAGAGAAAACACAGTCAACATTTCGGGTCAAATCCTTTGTCAAGACTGAAAAAGCACAGGGACAAGGTTGAAGAGCCAAACGGAGATCCCGTCAAAGAGAAGAGCAGAACTTCTTCAAGGTAGGCATTCCTAGAAGAGGTGTGGCAGTGAACCAAACACTAGTACAATAGCAAAATACTGCAGATGCTGGAAATCCGAAATAACAACAGAAAATGCTGGAAAAACTCAGCAGGCCAGGCAACATCCGTGGAGAGAAAGTAGGCTCTTCAACCTTGTCCCTGTGCTTTTTCAGTCTTGACAAAGGGTTTGACCCGAAACGTTGACTGTGTTTTCTCTCCACGGATGTTGCCTGGTCTGCTGAGTTTTTCCAGCATTTTCTGTTGTTATTTCGGATTTCCAGCATCTGCAGTATTTTGCTATTATACTAGTGTTTGGTTCACTGCCACACCTCTTCTAGGAATGCCTACCTTGAAGAAGTTCTGCTCTTCTCTTCGACGGGATCTCCGTTTGGCTCTTCAACCTTGTTCCTGTGCTTTTTCAGTCTTGACAAAGGGTTTGACCTGAGATGTTGACTCTACTTTCTCTCGACGGATGTTGCCTGGCCTGCTGAGTTTTTCCAGCATTTTCTGTTGTTATATGGGAATAGTTAAGTCTGGAGGTAACAAAGGCATGTTTGAGAGTTTCAGCAGCAGATGGGCTGAAGCAGGGGCAGAGACGGATGATAGCGCATCGATAGCCCGCTTTACGTCTCTCTCGATTGAAGGCAAAGGAAATACAAATGTGGAGAATTGTAAAACGGGCTGCCGACTTGATATCACCCATTGTACACTGTCACATAAAGTCAAGATCTACCCCATTGTGCGCACAGCCTTTTAAACTGAAACGTTACTGTAGTGTATGTAACCGTTCTACCTTTAAGAGAACTATTGTATGTAACCGTCCACCTTTAAGAGAACTATTTTAGGTGTTGCACTACTTTATCTTGGCTGCTGTATACTGTAATACCGGGAGTGACCACACCGGTATATAAGTGCTGTGTAAGGATTTATTGGGCAGATTCGCCCTGACCTTCGAATAGTAAAGTCCTGTTAAAGTTACTCTTGTAGTCTGTGTATTAATTCACCATATCACCCACAGACTTTACAGTGGCGACGGGTTCGATCTTACCCTGCGGCAGCGACACACCCGAAGCAGTTAACGAGCGTCGAGAAGAGGCACCCGCCCTCGTCGTTCGGCTGAGAGAAGACTCGAGTCTGCAGAGCAAGGAAGAAGGAAGGATTCAGACACGAAGCCTTCCATCAGCAACAGGCTGTTATTGTCCCTTCTGCCACGGCGGTGAGTGAGCCGATCAGCCAAGAGAAGCAAGTCGGCCACGTTGACTGTGAGTAGGGGGAAAATAAAAAGAAACGGAGGATAAGGGCGGTGAACTCGACCACGGTCGGGGGAAAGGAGCCGGACAGAAGTCGGGCCCAGAGGCGCTGAGACTGGGGCAGCGTAGGGCACGGAAGCCGCGGTACAAGCGGGAACGCAGCCGGTGTGAGAGACCGGGCTACAAGCGGGAACGCAGCCGGTGTGAGAGACCGGGCTACAAGCGGGCTGGGAGACGCAACAGCGTCGTGAGACAGCTAGACCGCGACCGGCGAAAAAGGCCGGGCAGCTACCGAGGCCACGAGGCGCTGCGACTGGGATCGTAAGGCGTGGGAAGATATAAAAATAAATAAAACCGCGGAGAACTCAGCCGCAGCCGGGGGAGGAAAGGACCGGACTGCGAGAGGGCTGGGAGGCGCGATTGGAAGCCGCTGAGGGAGAGACAGAGCCCGAGTGAAGGGGGAACGGGACCGAACGAGGGAGACCGAGCGAGATT
The DNA here is from genome assembly GCF_052327205.1 of Somniosus microcephalus. Lineage (NCBI taxonomy): Eukaryota > Metazoa > Chordata > Chondrichthyes > Squaliformes > Somniosidae > Somniosus > Somniosus microcephalus. Next base: position 285,795,687 of record NC_140991.1, read on the forward strand.
CCGCCCAGCGGCTGGAACTGTTCGCCGCCAACGGGTTGTCCCCAGCGCCGGTTGCCGGCCGAGAAAAGGGAACAAGGAACGCACTGAAGCCGACGCGCAGGCTGCGAACCCCGAAAGCCAGCGGTCGTCGCCCGAAGGAAAGCTTACCCCTCCCGCCAGGGGAAGAAACGCGGGAAGCCGCCAGTGGGCGGGGAAGAAGACAGAAGCGGGAAACCGCCATTTTGAAAGTGGGCGGGGAAGAAGACAAGCGCGGGAAACCGCCATTTTTGGAAAAAAAAAGTAACGAACAAATTCGTTGTGGTTTCTCAAAAAGATAGTGAAGATGCCTAAGCATGGTAACATCAACAACTTCGATTCCGAGGTGGAAGATTGGGCCACGTACGTAGAACGCATCGAGATATATTGTGAGGCCAATAAAATAGCAGATGATGATAAAGCTCTCACCTTATTAAACGCAATGGGGGCGAAGACATATGGGCTATTGAAGCATCTTCTATCACCAGCTAAACCGGCGGATCAGACTTTCGCTGATATTGTTGCTGTCCTGAAGGATCATTTGAACCCCACACCGCTGATGTTGGCGGAACGATTCAAATTTTATGCGAGAACGCAACGGAAAGAGGAAAGCAACGCGGAATACTTGGTCGAACTGCGTAGACTAGCGAAATACTGCCAGTTTGGGGAAAATCTGACAGAGGCATTGAGAGACAGGTTCGTGTGCGGGTTGTCGAAGGAAGGAACACAAAAGCGACTGCTCGAAGAGAACGATCTTACACTTGACAAGGCTGTCCTTATTGCAGCATCACACGAAGCAGCCGCGAGAGGCACTGCGGAAATGCAGCTGAAGGCAGCGGTACTCAGCGTGGATCAAATGACTTCGGGTACAACAAAATGTTATCGTTGTGGGAAGACAACACACGACCAGAACCAATGCTGGTTTAAAAACCAGGAATGTAGAAAATGTGGCAAGCTTGGTCACATAGCTAAAGTATGCCGGTCAGGAAAGAAGACCAACAGCAGAAAAAAGTCACCGCAGGAAAAGTACAGCAAGGTACACAAGGTGGCTGAGAAGAGTTCAGATGAACAGAATTCGGATTCAGACCCGAACGGCCAGGAACTGGGTAGTCTGAGAATTTACAATGTGAGTAAGGAAGCTGACCTACAAACTATCTGGGTCACACTAAAAGTAGCCGGAGTCCAAGTGAAAATGGAATTGGACACAGGATCAGCCCTATCAGTCATAAATCGAAGGGATTACAACCGGCTATTCTCACATATACCCTTGAGAGATACCAAGATCGTATTGCAGACATACACGGGGCATAAAGTATACCCCATGGGAAAGATACAAGTCAAGGTGAGAGACAGGGGCAAAGTACACCAAGGAATGGACTTATATGTACTACCTGAGGGAGGTCCACCACTTCTGGGACGGGAGTGGATCAGGGAAATAAACATGGAATGGCACTACCTAAAAGCAATAACGAGTGAGAACTCGGTGAAGACAATCAACTCAGACTCTGAAACGGATGACGACAAGACCAGCCCAGGTGCGAAAGACAAGTCTAAAATGGACTTGCTGACTAAGGTTGGAAAAACGAAGGAGTGCATAAATACTGATGCTTCAAAGGAGAACAAAGTTACAGAACAGAATTCCACTGAACAACAACAACATAGTTTGGCAGAGAATTCTGAGTCTGTCCAGTTTACAGACATGCACAAGTCTGAGGAACACCGGGCTCGAACTCAACTCCATTTCAAATTACAACAGCAATTAGAACAATTGAGTTGCCATCTCGAGCAAGAGATAAAAGCAATGAAAACGTTCTTTGACACAGAGTGGGAGAATCTGGAAAGACAACAGAAACAGCTGAGGGAGAAAAGGGAGCAGGAGCACACAAACCGTCTGCGCAAGGAGGCCAAACGAATCAAAGCTGATTCGGTTTCTGAAGGTGCGTGCTCTAATCTGGTGGAGCAAGATGTTCAGCAACTGAAGGCGCTTGTTAGCAGATTGCAGGCAGAAAAGGCTGAGTTGGTCGCCATGAATTCCGAGCTCCTACTGAAGTTGGGTGCAGCATCACCGGACGATTCATTTGTGGAAATTCGAATGGTGGAGGCTGCGGATGATGGCGAAGTAGAAACAGCAAAGGAGCCCCAGGGCAAGGTTATAAACAGCCCTGCAGCTACTGGGAAACGGATGAGGTCAGAAGAGTCAACGGTCAGCCAACTCCTTCATATGCTGAGGGACAAGACTCTGAAATGGGAACAATTTGGACATGAGTCTAAATCTTCAAAGGAGAGGGGTTTGGAGCTCCCAAAAGTTATTGGAATAGCTGAGGTTGCAACACAGACTGAGAAGATGGCAGCAGAGCAAACCTTGGATGCCAAAAGTACGCTGATTCACGTCAATGTTGAACAACAGAATGCTGAAACAGCTGCTCCAGTAGAGGGATTGAATAATACAAGCAATCAATCTCCCAATGAAGTTGAAGTATTGAAATCACGAATGAGGTCAGTAGTAAAAGACTTGCAGGAAGCCCAGAAAAAGCTGGATGAAACTGAACGCATGAAGAAGTCTCTTCAGGAAAGATGTCTGGATTTGGAACAAAAGCTGGCTAACGTCCAGCTGGGTATGGAGGAAATAGAAGACCCTCTCGCTGGCCTAGCTCAGGACGACACCGAATATTACCATGACCTGTTGGACGACACCGAATATTACGATGACCTGCTCTGCCCAGCTTGTGATGAAAACTCCCAAAGTGCAGAAACCATGAAGAATCACCTAAAGTCTAAGGAACATCGGGAGATGGTGGCGCTACTACGGAAAAAGGAGGACGAGAAGGAGGAACGGTGCATGCAGCTGGCAGCTGACAGTGGAGCCCAGAGAGTCTCCAAGAAGCAGAAAAGGAAAAGGCGAAGCAGAAGATGATGACCATCTGAACCATTATCACCTCTACCAGGTCACGCACGTGGTCTCTCCGTACGGAGCCAAATCAGTTTGGAAGTAGAAAAACTTCCCAAGGTACTCAAACTTTTAGAAGTCAACAATGCTGGTTCAGAAGTGACGGAAGTTCAAGCTGTTAAGTCCAGTGAAGGACTATTGGATGAGTCACTCCAGCAACGTGAACCGACTACACCGAGACTGAATCTGTGAACTGTTTTCCGCAGAGACTGAATCTGTGAACTGTTTCCCGCAGAGACTGAATCTGTGAACTGTTTCCGCAGAGACTACATCTGTGAACTGTTTTTACATGAAGTTGGATATATGTTATGTTTAATGGGGAATAAGTATGTTGTAAGCTAAAAAGGGAGGATTGTAGTGTATGTAACCGTTCTACCTTTAAGAGAACTATTGTATGTAACCGTCCACCTTTAAGAGAACTATTTTAGGTGTTGCACTACTTTATCTTGGCTGCTGTATACTGTAATACCGGGAGTGACCACACCGGTATATAAGTGCTGTGTAAGGATTTATTGGGCAGATTCGCCCTGACCTTCGAATAGTAAAGTCCTGTTAAAGTTACTCTTGTAGTCTGTGTATTAATTCACCATATCACCCACAGACTTTACAGTTACTAATTGTCATTGAATAAGATAGTGTGACAAATATTTAATAAGAGCATAAGTGACTTTGGCACACTGGCTTCATGGAAAAGAAAAGATAAGGTGACTATTACAATTTGAGCTCATTTTCAACACTCTTTCCTCATGCTTTCCTTAAAAGGCAGCTTACATAAGTCGACTTGAACCTACTCTGAACCAAAACTTAATGTTTGGTGAATGGGATGCAATATGACTCAGGGCTAACAATCTACCCTTTTTAGGATCGCCAACCTTCCAGGATTGTCTTGGAGTCTCCAGGAATTAAAGATAAATCTCCCGAATAGGCCATGGAGCTTGTAGAATAGCTATGTCTTAAATTCTACAAGCTCCACTGAGTTCTGTCTTATAGGCTGACTTGGACACGTGGTTCAAACTAGTGAACTATAGATGAGCGGGTATTGTAAGGCCGATATGCTAAAAAAATCCTTTCGCGCTGCAGTTGTTAACTTTGAAAACTACTAGTTTTCTTGTAGGACACACCCTGATAGGGTGACCATTACAGATAACAGATCTGCCTCTTTCTTCACAGTAGCAGGCTTGTGAATATTGCCTCAAGAATAAAGACCATTGTGTCCTGATAGGCGCCTGTCTGCAAGCAGTATAAACAGAGCATGCCGTCCTTTGAAGCTAGCATCAATACCGCAGACAGGGTCTCTGTATATAACTTGACCTGTCCTCACAAACACACAGACAACCGAAACCCTTCCCTAAAAACAATTAATAGAAAGCTATTTAATTTACCATCAATACGTTATCACTTGCAGATTCAGCTGTTTATCTCCTCGGCCTACAGCCCTATATTGAAAGCACAAAAAATAATAAAAACAGTGACCATGGCTTCCGTTTTAAAACTTCCAGTTTTAAATTTTTGTAGTAGTGAATGGAAAGTTAAAAATTAACACAAGGCCCCAAGTTTCCTCAGAACAATAGCAGTAGGCCATTTAGCCCCTTGATCCTGTTACATAGGAAAAGGGGTAGGCCATTGAGCCCCTCATACCTACTCTGCCATCCAATTAGATCATGGCTGATCTGTACCTCAACTCCATTGACCTGCCTTTGCTCCATATCCCTTGATACCCTGGGGGCGATTTTGCCAGCCCTGGGGGGGGCAGATTTGGAGGTGGGACTGCCGGGAAAATGGCCCCCAACCTGCCTCCGTGCCATCTTCCCAGGAGGTGGGTACCCGACCCGTGCCAGGTCCCATCTCCTGGAGGCGGGAAGGGGATTACAGCCACTTAACTGTCTGTTAACAGGTAGTTAACAGGCAGTTAAGAGGATTATCCCCATTTTTCCAGCAGATGTGCAGGCTTCCCGACGTCAGGAAACCCTGCCAGGGTCAGCGAGGCGAGCAGAGGGTCTGCGGGGGTCGGAGGGGCCCAAAAGTGCACTGTGGAGGTGAGTGATGGGTGCAAGTGTGGAGAGTTAGGTATGAGAGGTAAGCATCTCAATGGCAGAGATGACAGAATGGTTGCTGCATTCTCCGATGCAACAGCCATCTGATTTCTGCTCAGAATATAGGCTTGGTGAGCCTTGAGTACAAGAACTCACCAAACAACAGAGAATGTCAGTGTTTGACAGCTTCTCAAAGCTGTCAAACGATGACAATTCATCTAGATGAAACGTCATACGCTGACGTTCTCTGTAACCGGCTTCCCCTTAATTGGCCTGCTAAGCCCGCTGGGCGGGCTTAACAAGGTCAATCAAGGGAAAATAGCGTGGATTGGCCACAAGTCGATGGAGGCGGGACTAAAACCCGACAAGCAGCAGTCCCGCCTCCAACGCGCCCCCATTGGCAAAATCACACCCCCCCCTTACCCAACAAAAATCAATCGATCTCAGTTTTTAAATTTTCAATTGTCCCAGCATCCACAGCCTTTTGAGGGCGAGAGTTCCAAATTTCCACTACCTTTTGTGTAAAGAGTTGCTTCCTGACATCACACCTGAACAGCCTAGCTCTAATTTTAAGGTCATGCCCCCTTGTTCTGGACTCCCACACTTGAGAAAATAGTTTCTCTCTATCTACCCTATCAACTCCTTTAATCATCTTGAACACCTCAATTAGAATACCCCTTAATCATCGAAACCCAAGGGAATACAAGTCTAGTCTATGCAACCAGTCCTCATAATTTAACGCTTTTAGACGGGTATCATTCTGGTGACTTTGCGCTGCACCCCATCTAAGGCCAATATATTCTTCCTGAGGTGCGGTGCCCAGAACTGAATGCAATACTCCAGATGCGGTCTTACCAGAACTTTATACAACTTTATAGAATCGTGTAATTTTTTGAAATACTGTACAATCTAATTAGAGGTTGGGGTGGGAGATATTGTACTGCTATGTTGGTTTGAGAAGGTCATAAATAGAAGGTTGTCACCAATAAATCAAATCGGGAATTCAAGAGAAATTTCTTTACCCAGAGCGTAGTTAGAATGGGGAACTTGCTATCACATGGAATAGTTGAGGCAAATAGCAAAGATGTATTTAAGGGGAAGCTAGATAAGTACATGAGGGAGAAAGGAATAAAGAAAGAAAGACTTGCATTTATATAGCGCCTTTTGCGAACACCGGACATCCCAAAGTGCTTTACAGTCAATGAAGTACTTCTGAAGTGGAGTCACTGTTGTTATGTGGAAACGCAGCAGCCAATTTGTGCACAGCAAGGTCCCACAAACAGCAATGTGATAATGACCAAATAATCTGTTTTTAATCAAACTTAGGGAACTATGGCTTGTGGGACCAGCATACAGCCATAGCCTGGGTGAAAAGTAATATCGCAAACTTTGGAGGAAATCCAGAGCTCATCACTCTATTTGGCGAATCTGCGGGAGGTGCCAGTGCAAGCGTGCACGCATTATCACCAGTAAACAAAGGGCTCTTCAGGTATTTATGTAGCAGAATTCTGTACACTTTCTGTTTGAACTAGGGTCGCCAGTCCCCCCATATTTGTCCTGGAGTCCCCAGGAATTACAGATTAATTTCCCGGCAACTGCTGCGAGCCACCCGGGAGTAACGTCACGGGGCACTAAAAAAAATTGTGTGTTTCTTTTCATTTTCTTTCAACACTTTCATTCTTTAGTTATAATTGGAGATGGGGGACAAAGGCTTTCCAATTGGCGGGGGAAGGCGGGGCGCTGCGAGGATGGGCGTGTCGAGTGTCCAATTGTGAGAGCATGGGGGCAGGGCGGTTAGGTTTTGGGGGTAACCTATAGGTGGTAAAATTTCTCTTTACCCCCCAGCATAATCTTTGGGCCTTGGGGCCTTCTGGCTCCTGCTCTCCAGCAACAACCGGGCAGGCCTCAAGGCCGGCAGCCAGGATTGCAGCTACAGGCTTCTCAGGCCTCCTTTTTGTCCTGGAGCTAGGCCCAGCCAGGGGGCGGGCCTATGTCAGGGATTCCCCTGGGACCATGTTGATCACCCAGGACAGGATATTTAGGAAGCCTGGACCTTGCACAGACACAGCCCACTTCAGCTGGAGGCCTGAGAAGGGCGAGGAAAATCAGGTCCAATATTACAAACTCTACCTCGGGGCACAGATTTCTCTCATCTAATTTCCATTTTTCTTCTCCCCCCCCCTGATTGCTCTGCAGACGTGCCATCTCGCAGAGTGGTGATGCACTGGCAATGTGGGCTGTGAATCGAAACCCGCTCCGTGTTGCTCGTAGACTCGCCCAGGCTGTGAGGTGCCCACTGGAGGACAATGCTGCCATGATGTTCTGCCTCAGGCAGGTGCCCGCTAAAGATATCGTGTTGGCGGTTCGAGTGACAGAGCTACTTAACAAAGAGAAGATTGTGTTTTTTCTTCCATTTGTCCCTACAATAGATGGTAATTATTTTAATAACAAATTATAAAAGAATGAACGTTTCAAAGAAAGCAAGGAATGCACGGGGCCTACAGAGCTTGTACCCAGTGGCCTCAACCAAATATGGGAACCACGCCAGGGAGCAGTTTCATTTAAACATAGTACATTAAGTTGTCAGCTGTGGCTCACTGGTAGCACTCTCGCCTCAATGTCACTAGTTGTGGGTTTAAGCGCCACGCCAGAGGCTTGAGCACAAAGCCTGGGCAAACACACCAGTGCCGTACTGAGGGAGTGCTGCACTGTCAGAAGTGCCGTCTTTTGCAGGAGACGTTAAACCAAGGCCTTGTCTGTCCTCTCAGGTGGACATCAAAGTTCCCACTGCAATACATGCCTTTCTTTCTTGTTTCACCGGGCAGAGTATTTACCCACTGGGCTATCAGGGAATGCGCGATGTACATCTAAAAAGTAATTGCCACCTTCTGTCCAAAGCATTGACTCCCTTCATTCTGATTACAGGTGACTTCCTTCCTGCTGAGCCAGAGACACTGTTTGAAAACAGTAGAGACATTGATTATTTGCTGGGCTGTAACAGTGGAGATGCCCATATGTTTGTGTCTGCCTGGTTCCCTGGAGTGAACATCCCCTTTGGAATTAGTGAGGCTAAATTCCGAACAGCGGTAGAAAAGGGTGTGGGTGAGTATTCAACGGGATCGGAAGTCCATTTGAATAACTCGAGCGACTATTATGAAACATTTCAGTTGAATTCAAGGGGTGTTCCCAGGCTTCCTCGGGACGTTACACCCAGTGCGCCTCTTACTGGGCCTATCAGAACCTATGCCGACTGAGAGCAGGTTCGATTATGGGCCTTGTAAGGGATGCTGGAAGGAGTAGCTAATCAATCCTGGAGGGGATGGCTTACTTTTGCTGGGATCGTGTGATAGCTGCGTCGGGAACCGCAGAGTTGGGACCATTCTGTCCTACTGAGGCCCGTTGCAGGCCACCTCTGCTGCAGTGTTGCAGACCTCAATTGCTCAATTAGACCTGGCACTGCTCATTACTGGCACGATGTGGGTGAATACTGGAAAATCACACTGGTTACAGGCATGCACTCTAACCCACTAACGTAAGAAAACTACTAAGCACTTGGTTTGAATATAAAACAAGGCTTTAATCAACTGTTTCACAACTATGAGCTCGAGTTACATCACCAGTTCCTGGTTACAAAAACGTCCTGAGCAAGCTGGGCCCATGCCCGAGTATTTATACTTTCCTTGGACGGCACCACCAGCTGGCCGCCCAGTGTTATCTCATGAGTCATTTCTACATGAATGGTAAGATTCATGACACCCTCCATGGCCTCGCTTCTCCCTATCTCTCTAACCTCCTCCAGCCCTACAATCCTCCGAGATATCCACGTTCCTCCGATTCTAGCCTCTTGTGCATCTCCAATTTTAATTGCTCCATCATCTGCCGAGGACCTAAGCTCTGGAATTCCCTCCCTAAACCTCTCTGCCTCTCTACCTCTCTTTCCTCCATTAAGATGCTCCTTAAATCCTACCTCTTTGACCCTGTCCTAATACCTCTTTATGTGGCTCGGTGTCAAATTTTGTTTGATAATGCTCCTGTTAATCATCTTGGGACATTTTACTACATTAACGGCGCTATATAAATGCAAGACATTGTTGTATGTGTTGCAGGTTCTTTGGGTGAGGCTGTGGTGGAGTCAGTTATATTCGAGTACACTGACTGGGAAAATCCAACACAGTTTTCCAGAAGGCAGGGCTTGTCGCAGCTGTACACGGATTTGGAATTTTGCGCCCCAACATTCAACTCCGCTCAGAAGCATGCAATGATCGGCAGGTGAGGGAATTGATAAGAGTGACCTGGTGGGGGAGCCATGGTGACTGCCGTACACAGGGTACGACCCTCCAGGCAAAAAGCAGTTTAAGAAAACAAACACAAAGTTTGTCCTGGACTTGTTTGCGTGATCACTCTTAAGAAATATATCTTGCTACACAGTTACCGTAAAAAGGGCTGCCCAACATTTTCGAGATGGGCCAGATGCATGTACAGGTTGAGCGTCCAAAATCTGGAGTTCCGGAATCTGGACTCCGGGCGATTGGTGGCAGGGTTGTCCGGAATCCTTAAAATGTTCCGGAATCTGGAACTCCGGATTTTGGACGCTCAACCTGTACTTCAAAAAGCCATTAACTTTTGTTGTCTTTTTTTGAAAAATCCTATGAAAAATGCGAGTGATGCAATAAAACTTTAGTGTTGTGTTTTATCCTCCTTAATCTGCACAGCTCCACTAAGTGTTTCCGCCAGGCTGCGGCTGCGGCCACGGCACCACGCCGCCCTGGTGGCCTAGTGTGGGCCATCGGATGCTCTGCAGAGCTCGCAGCGTCCCTCCCCTTTAACAGAAGGGGAGGGGCGGAGAAACGCGTCAGCGCTACGTGGAGCGGCCCAGGCATTTCCGGACTCGGAACGTGTTTCTGATGTCCGAAGTCCGGAAACGCCCGAGCCCAGGTTGCGATATTTCCAGACTTCGGACATCAGAAACACGTTCCGAAGTCCGGAAAAAACCGGCTCGGAATCGGTCCCGAGTTTGCCAGATTCAGGACGCTCAACCTGTATCACAGTTAGTGAGTGGGCTCTCAATGCGACAGAAATAGGAACATAGCAAACAGAAGTAGGCAATTCAGCCCCTCGGGCCTGCTCCACCATTCAATTAGATCATGGCTGATCTGTATCTCAACTCCATTTACTGCCTTTGCTCCATATCCCTTGATATCGTAAACTAACAAAACTTTATCGATCTCAGTCTTGAAAGCTCCAAATGACCACCAGCATCCCTTTTGGGGGAGAGTGTTGCAGATTTCCACTACCTGTTGTGTGAAAAATTGCTTTCTGACTTCCCTCCTGAATGACCTAGCTCTATTTTTAATTGTTGTGATTCCCCCACCAGAGGAAATAGTTTCTCTGTATCGACCCTATCGAATCCCTTTAACATTTTAAACACTTTGAACAGATCACCGCTCCACCTTCTAAACTCAAGGGAATACCAGCCAAGTCTATGCAACCTGTGCTCATCCACAGGCTCATCAGAATGGACTGTTGCACATTCCCGTAAAAAAAGGATGTGGAAAGGGCCATCTTTAGCAAGCCCTCGTTGGTACTAAAGTTAAAATCGGCTTCATGCAAAAGCTCAAAGAATGAAAGAAAGAAGCAGTTCACTGCGTACAGAAGGTAGGTGGGACATGGCTTTGTGCCTCACGGTCACTGATCTAAAACTTAAGAACATAAGAAATATGATTTTATTGAATGGTGGAGCTGGCTCGCGGGGCCGTATGGCCTAGTCCTGCTATTATTTCTTATGACTAGGGCCTACGCTCTGGAATTCCCTCCCTCAACCCCCCGACTCTCTCTCCTCCTTCAAGATACTCCTTAAAATCTACCTCTTGGACTAAACTTTTGGTCACATGCCCTAATATATCCTTCTTTGGCTCGGTATCAATTTTTGTCTAATTGCACTCCTGTGAAGTGCATTGGAACATTTTACTAGGTTAAAGGCGCTATATAAATGCAAGTTACATACATAGAACGACATCAAATTTTACAGCATGGAAACAGGTCCTTCGACCCAACTGGTCTGTGCTAGTGTTTATGCTCCACACGAGCCTCTTTCCCACCTTACTTTATCTCACCCTATCAGCTTATCCTTCTATTCCTTTCTCCTTCATGTACTTAACTAGCGTCCCCTTAAATGCAGCTATGCTATTCGCCTAAACCACTCCTTGTGGCGGAGTTCCACATTCTCACCACTCTCTGAGTAAAGACGTTGTTGTTAAGGGTAGTGGAATATGAGCCTTTTTATCTAGAGGGTTGGACTATAAAGGGGTGGAAGTATTGCTGCAGCTATACAAAGCCCTGGTTCCACCACATCTGGAGTACTGCATACAGTTCTGGGCACTGCACCTTGGAAAGATCGGGCCAGAACTTCGGGTCCCCACGGGTGAGTACGCATTGGGTACTCGCGCGTAGGCCCAACAAAAGTGTCGGTTTCGTGCATGCACTGCTCATGCGTGGGAAACCGGAACTTCTGTTCCCTTAAAGGAAGGGGTTCACAGGTCGAACGTGTGCGCCGGAGAGGCAGCGCGTGCGCCTGGAACTTCCGTTTTTTTTGCAGGTTTCTCCGGGAGGGTAAGTCTCCAGGAGCTACGCTTTTAAAAAGCAGTCGCAAGGCCTGCTTTTAACAAGGTAAGTGGTGAATTAAGTAAAATTAAAACATTTTTTCCACAGGTTTATTATTTTTTAATACTTTAAAGAAAGGTAAGTTTATTTTTAGCCCTGTTAGAAACTGTAATTAATTTTTTCAAAAATTAAAATTATTGTTTAAAATAGTTATTTTATGTAATTTATAGTTATTTTAAAAATGTTACCAGGGCTCCAAGGGTTAAATTATGAGGAAGGATTACATAAACTGGGCTTATATTCCCTGGAATTTAGAAGGTTAAGGGGTGATTTGATTGAGGATTTTAGGATTTTGAAAGGCTTTGATAAGGTAGCTAGAGAGAAACTTTTTCCGCTGGTGGGGGAGTCTTGGACAAGAGGACATCGCCTTAAAATCAGAGGCAAACCAGTCAGAAGAGAAGTTAGGAAACAGCTCTTCACACAAAGAGTGGTAGAAGTGTGGAACTCGCTCCACAACAACAACAACTTGTATTTATATAGCGCCTTTAACATAGGAAAACATCCCAAGGTGCTTCACAGGAGCATTGTAAAACAAAATTTGACACCGAGTCACATAAGGAGATATTAGAGCAGAAAGGAGGTAAGTTCTAAGGAGTGTCTTAAAGGAGGAAAGAGAGGTAGCGAGGCGGAAAGGTTTAGGGAAGGAATTCCAGAGCTGAGGGCCTTGGCAGCTGAAGGCACGGCCACCAGTGGTGGAGTGATCAAAATCGAGGATGCTCAAGAGGCCAGAGTTAGAGGAGCCCAGATATCTCGGAGGGTTGTGCGGCTGGAGGAGATTGCAGAGATAGGGAGGGGCGAGGCCATGGAGGGATTTGAAAACAAGGATGAGAATTTTAAAATTGAGGCGTTGCTTAACCGACAGCCAATGTAGGTCAGCGAGCACAGGGGTGATGGGTGAACAGGACTTGGTGTGAGTTAGGACACGGGCAGCAGAGGTTTGGATGACCTCAAACTTACGGAGGGTAGAACGCGGGAGGCCGGCCAGGAGTGAGTTAGAATAGTCAAGTCTCCCACAAAAGGCAGAAGATGCTAGCTCAATTAATAAATTTAAATCTGAGATCGCTAGATTTTTTGCAAACCAAGGGTATTGAGGGATATGGAGCCAAGGCAGATGGATGGAGTTAGGATGCAGATGAACCGTTAACTTATTGAATGGCGGAACAGGCTCCTCCTGTTCTTACGTTCCTAGTAGAAATCTGGAACTCGTTCCCCCAAAAAGTTGTTGAGGCTAGTATTATGTCCGTGTATAATTGAGACACGGACTGCAGGAGTTGGTTATAACAGGTCTTTACTGAATGGAGGCAACCTGGAACTACTATGCAAATGTTACTACACAGACTTATATACAGGGGTGGTCACTACTGGTACTGCAGTATACAGGGGCTGCAGAATATAGTTCCTTCTGCAAAGTACATACACTACAATTCCTCCCCTTTTAGCTAAACAGTACATAACATTCGATTAACAATGAAATAACATATTTACAATTACAGTTGCTAGATACATTAGTTGAAGTTAAGCAATTATAAGTTCAGTCTTTGAGGAGGCTTCCTGATTCTGTCTGGATAACGCCTCTTTGGGGTATCAGGTTCTTCTGGCAAAGTTGAGTCGGGATCAATGTCGTTGTTTGGTTCGTCTGCTTCCAATATCACCGATTCTGAGGTAGATGCCATTGGTACTTCGGTTTCATCGCCAGGTGTATCAGATCGTGGTGTGGAATTGACGTTTCCCAGTGACTCTAGAATCTGGTCAGCATGGCGTCTTACAATGCTCTCTCCAACGTCCACGGTATACATTAGAGGTCCTTGCCATGTACAGATCGTTCCTGGCTGCCATTTCTCTGTGCGGTAGTCCCGGGCCAAAACTGGTTGACCTATCTTAAAACTCCTGGTCGGCCTTTCATTCATATTCTGAAACTGCCTGTTCTCCACATCTCTTCAGACGTTTGGCTTAACCAAATCCAAGCGGCATCGTAGTCTTCGATTGAAGAACATCATGGCTGGAGTTTGGTTGGTAACCGCATGTGTCGCATGTAGGCAAACAAGAAGTTATCCACCTTGTGCTGTAGGGGTATATCTTCATTACACATTGCCTTGATAGCCTTCTTGAATGTTTGAACGAACCTCTCGGCCAATCCATTAGTGGCTGGATGATATGGGGCGGATGTGTAATGCTTAACACCATTGTTCTTTAAGAACTTCCGGAACTCTTCAGACACAAACTGTGGTCCATTGTCGGAGCAAATCTGTTCAGGCAGCCCATTTCTGGCGAATATGGTTCGTAAGACTGTGATAGTTTTTTCTGTGGTGGTTGAGGACATTTTTATTACCTCTGGCCACTTTGAATGTGCATCCACCGCAATTAAAAACATCGAGTCCATAAATGGACCAGCAAAATCAACGTGCACCCTTTTCCATGGAGATGAGGGCCACTCCCATGGATGTAGAGGGGCTTGTGGTGGGGCGTTTTGGACCTTCTGGCATCCTGTACAGCTCTTGGTCATCTCTTCGATTTCTCTATCGATTCCCGGCCACCACACAAACGCTCTGGCTAAGTTCTTCATTTTTACCCCTCCCAGATGACCCTCATGAAGCTCATTGAGCACTCTATCCTTCAATTTGGGTGGAATTACTACTCTGGATCCACACATCAAGGTTCCTCTGCACACTGACAGCTGTTCTCTTCTCGGCGAGAATGCTGGCAGCAGTGGTTCGCCATGTGCTGGCCATCCCTTCACCGTTAAATCATAGACCCAGGAGAGTGTCGGGTCATTTCGTGTTTCCCTTTCTATGTTTGCATTCGTCACAGGGAGACATTCGACTATGGTCGAGTGGAATATCTCCACTGGATCCACTGCAAGTTCTTCTTCCACCGTCGGCAACGGTAGGCGCGACAATCCATCAGCATTCCCATGCTGTTTAGTTCCTTTGTACTCGATGTCATATTGGTGTGCCCCTAGGAAAAGGGACCACCTCTGTAGCCGTTGTGCTGTCATTATCGGTACGCCCTTCTGAGGGTTGAAAATGGAGACAAGAGGTTGATGATCAGTAAGTAGAGTAAATTTCTGACCGTGCAAGTAGTGATTGAACTTCTTCACCCCCCACACCAGGCTGAGGGCCTCTCTGTCAATCTGGGCGTAGTTACACTCGGCTGAAGTTAACGAGCGTGACGCAAAAGCTATCGGCCTCTCTGAACCATCAAGGAATTTATGTGACAGTACCGCCCCAATGCCGTAGGGAGACGCATCACACGCCAGTCTTATCGGTAGTGATGGGTTGTAGTGAGCCAATACTTCTCTTGAAGTGATTAGGTCCTTACTCTTCTGAAAGGCCCGCTTACATTCATCGCTCCATTTCCATGCTACTCCCGTTTGTAGTAGGGCGTTCAGTGGGTGCAGAATTGTGGACAAATTCGGCAAAAACTTATGGTAGTAATTCACCAATCCGAGGAATGACCTCAGTTGCGACACATTTTCAGGCGCTGGAGCCTTAACTACCGCTTCAATTTTGTCAGGGGACTTATGTAACCCCTCTTCATCAATCACGTGGCCACAATACGGTATCTGTTTCTTAAAAAACTCGCACTTGGGGCAATTGGCCTGTAGCCCATGTTCACGTAGTCTAGTGAGCACCTGCTCTAGGTTGGCAAGGTGTTCACTGTCATCTTCACCTGTCACTAGGATGTCGTCCAAGTAACACTGAGTCCCCGGAATTCCTTGCAGGACTTGTTCCATCGCTCTTTGCCATATCGCCGGAGCTGATGCTACTCCGAATACCAGTCGATTATACTGGTAAAGACCTTTGTGAGTGTTTATCGTGAGATACTTCCTAGAGGATTCTTCAACCTCCATCTGCAAATATGCTTGTGCTAGGTCAATTTTTGTAAAACGCTTCCCTCCAGATAGTGAGGCGAAGATATCTTCTATCCTTGGAAGAGGATATTGTACTGTGTGAAGGACTGGGTTCACCGTCACCTTGAAGTCCCCACAGATGCGAACCTTCCTTGGCTCCTCAGACTTATTGTTTAACGTTTTCTTCATGACAGGAACGATGGGTGTCGCCCACTCGCTCCAGTCTACCTTAGATAACACGCCTGCATTCTCCAGATTCTCCAGCTCTGCCTCGACGGCTGGGCGAATTGCATATGGTACCGGTCTTGCTTTGAAAAACTTGGGAATTGCATTCTCTTCTATTTTTATCAAGGCAGTTACGCCTTTAAGAGTTCTCAGTTCTTGTTGAAATACCTCTTTGGCGTTAGCTAAGATTGTTGACAATCAGCCAGGAGTGACGTCGTCATCCTTTTTACTAGCCACCGTCAGTGCCTGAATGGAGTGCCAGTCTAAACTTATCTTTCTGATCCATTCACGTCCCAATAACGGTGTTCCACCATCTTGCAGTATGTACAGATACAATTTCTGTATTTCCTTGCCGTTGTATTCGACAGGCACCCTTATTTTTCCTCTGGGGTATACTTTTTGCCCCGTATACGTCTTCAAGACAATGGATGTCTTTTTCAAAGGTATGTGTGAGAATTAGGGTTGCAAAATTCTGGGAATTTTTAAAAGAGGAAACTTTCAATGGGAATTTTCGGGAATTTATGGGAATTTTGGGAATTTATGGGAATTTTGAGTTTTTTTGCACACTGATGGTTTTTGTCTCTGACCCTTATATTATCTTTGTCGTCAAAATAGACATACTGTTCCATACAAATAAAAACAGGCTTTCAAAACTTTATTTAGGTTATAATTTTGAACTTTATTGAACCCCCACAAAAATGACCCATCTAAAATAAAATAAAAAGAGCGTCAGCTTATTTAGCCTGTAATTTGTCCTTATTTTGTCCCTTTGAGTCTTCTACTCATGAGTCTTCTGAGTCTTCTACTCCTCATTGCTCCTCCTGATTCTCTGACTCTGGCTCTGACGTGTCTATTTCCTCCTCTGTGTCAGTGTCTAGCTGTGTGCTGGACACTTCTGTATCTGGCTCAATAAGTTGTAGGTTCGCCCGGATAGCCACCAGTTTCTCCACTCTCTTGTTAGTCAGCCTGTTGCGCACCTTTGTATGCGTATTCCCAAAAAGTGACCAGTTTCGTTCAGAGGCCGCTGATGAAGGTGGGATTTGGAGTATCACCGATGCAATAGGTGACAGGACCTCAGATGCACAAAGTCCCTTCCACCAGGTATGTGCACTGATATGCTTGCATGATTCCCATATCCCATCCCCATTCCAAAGACCTTGCTTGGTAGAGAACTTTGCCAGACTTCCCAGAACTTTGCCCACATCCAGATTGAGATGGTGTGAGAGGGTAGAAATCACACTGTAAGCGCTGTTGATCTGTTCTCCAGAAAGTATTGGTCTCCGAACATGCTTTGGGTCCAGCATGTATGCTGCAGCATGAATCGGCTTGACACAAAATTCTTGACGCGTCTGTATGAATTGAACAATTGCCTTCTCCTCTGCTTTGAGCAGCAGGGATGTGGGTAGGGCAATGCTGATTTGTTCTTTTAAATCAGTAAAAAGCCTGAGAACATCTGACAAGACAGCGTCATCTCCTTCAATCTGAGCAATTGCAGATGCTACTGGTGAGAGTAGTTTAAGGCTGCTAACCACTCTCTCCCAAAACACATCATCCAGCAGTATTTTCTTGATGGTGGTTTCCATATCCCCAGACTGGGATATTGCCATTTCTTGCAGCGACTCCTTACCCTCCAGAAGGCTGTTGTACATTATGACAACACCACCCCATCTAGTGTTGTTGGGCAGCTTCAGTGTGGTGTTCTTGTTCTTTGTCATTTGCTTGGAGTTGTAGGTTGCTGCAACTACCTGTTTTCCCCTGACATACTTAACAACTTGCTTGGCTCTCTTGTACAGTGCTTCCATGGTGCTCAAACCCATGATGTCCTTGAGGAGCAGGTTAAGCCCATGAGCTGCGCACCCAATAGACGTAATATGAGGGTCGGCCTCCTCCACTTGAGCCCAAGCAGCCTTCATATTCGCAGCATTGTCAGTAACTACTGCAAAGACCTTTTGTGATCCAAGATCGTTGATGACCGCTTTCAGCTCATCAGCAATGTATGTGCCTGTGTGTCTGTTGTCCTTCGTGTCTGTGCGCTTGAAGAACACTGGGATAGGAGTGGAGACGATGTAGTTTATGATGCCCTCCCCTCGTACATTTGACCACCCATCTGATATAACTGCAACACAGTCTGCCATCGCTATCGTTTCTTTGAGCTTTCCTTGGACTCTGTTATACTCAGCCTCCAGCAAATAAGTAGACAAAGCATGTCTGGTGGGAGGACAGTATGCAGGACGAATAACATTGAAAAATCTCTTCCAGTACACATTGGCTGTGAGCATGAGGGGTGAGCCTGTTGCATATACAGCTCGAGCAAGGCACTCATCTGCATTCTTCTGGCTATGGTTATCCATTGTATCAAAGAACCTTCCAAGTGGGCCAGGAGTTGCTGATGATAAGGAGCCTGATGCTGAATGAGAACCATCATCTTCTTGAATGGAAGCAGAGGAACTCTGGGCTGACTGCTGTGAGCTTTGAGTGAAGTTGTTGCATTTGGATAAAGGCTGCTGAATCTTTGTGGCATTCTTTACATGTGGCTTTCTACAGTGTTTGCACATGTACACAGTCTTTCCATCTTTAATGCCTGGGGTAAAATACTTCCACACATCCGACGGTAAAAGTGGCATTGTTCTATGCAGAGAAATAAAGGGCATTCATCTCTGTGTCGAACTGCGGTCGATCAGCACGATTGCAACAGGGTGAGTACATTTTTGCTGATGCTCCATGTGATGGAAGCATGACCTGTACACAACACGACGCTACATCACCAATAGTGTATTATTTTGTATATTTTAAATTGAAGGACAACAGAGTTCAACAAGTGACTGGTTTATTTGGTATAAAGTCTGATTTACTTACTGCATCATCACAACATCAGCAGAAAACAAAATGACTTCCCTCAGGACCTCTAACCTGGATCTTAAAAAAACTATAGCAGTCTTACAGATGCCTGCAGGCCAATCACAATTCGATATGCAAATATTACAAATAGAGGGAGCTAATCGCTCATCCACTCATCCAACCAATCAGGACACATTTGTTCACAGTCACACACAAAACTTGTAATTATTAAAACAAGCCAAGTAAGAAGATAAACATATATTGATTACGAAATTCCTTAATAATTAAGATTCCATCTCTGTTAGTAATTTTAAGAGAGGACCTGTGGAAAAAAAAGAAAGAAATACAAAAAAAACAATATTATGCTAGCATGTGCTTTTTTGGGCAAAATTCCCAAAATTCCCAAGCTAAACTTCCCGTGGAAAATTTCCGGAAATTTACCGGAAACTTTCCACCCCTTTGCAACCCTAGTGAGAATAGCCGCTCGTAGTCTCATCGATTCATGACGGTTAGAGCTGATCCTGTATCCAATTCCATTTTGACTTGGGAGCCTGCTATCGTGAGGGTGACCGAAATGGTTCGGTGATCCTCTTTTGCGATTACGTTGTGAAGTTTGAGACAGCTTAGTCTCTTGTTCCCGGATTCACTATCGCTCATCTGGTCTTCGGAACTACTGTCCGTCATCTTTTGTACTTTCCTGTACGGTTCCTTAGTAGCCTTTTTGTTGTCATTGGTCTTCTTCCCAGACCTGCAAACTCGTGCAATGTGTCCCATCTTTCCGCATTGCCTGCATATTTTGTCCTTGGACCAGCAGTCCTTCTGGTCATGGGTTGTTCTGCCGCAGCGATAACATTTTGCGAATCCCCGTGTCATTTCGTGGGTGCCGTATTCCTGTGGCTTTTGCTGTATTTCCGCAGCTCCCCTTGCTGCTGCTTCGTACGATACTGCCACGCTGAAAGCCTTATCTAGCGTCAGCTCTTTCTCTGAGAGTATCCTCTTCTGGGTTCCTTCACTCAGGAGTCCACAGACAAATTTGTCCCGTAAGGTATCTGCCAGTCCTGCTCCGAACTGGCAGTGCTTTGATAGCTTGCGTAGTTCCGTAAGGTAATCAGCATTGCTCTCATCTTTATGCTGATTTCTCCTGTGGAATTTAAATCTTTCTGCTATCAGCAGCGGTGTAGGATTTAGGTGTTCCTGTAGGATAGCAACAATTTCGTTAAAACTCTTCGCCTTTGGTTTGGCTGGAGTAATCAGGTCCCGCAATAGGCCGTACGTTCTTGCGCCCATTAAGTTTAGCAGTACCGTTGCCTTTTTCTCATCGGCTACTTCGTTTGCCTCGCAATATACCTCGACTCTTTCCACATACGTGGTCCAGTCTTCTATTGCATTATCGAAGGCAGTGATATTGCCAGTCTTCGGCATCCTGGAAATCTAAGATGGCGCCTCCCGCGCTTTGCCTTCTTCTCCGATTTAACAAAATGGCACCTCCCGCGCTTTGCCTTCTTCCCCGCTGGATTAAGATGGCGCCTCCCGCGCTTTCTGTCTTCTCCGCTGTTGCTAGTGCTGTTGCTGGCATTTTATGCCTTGATGGCGACGCCCTATGGTCTTCGCGCACTTCCCCCCGCGCTGCTGCTAACGCCGCTCTCCGCGGTTCCCGTGGCAAACTGCAGCTCCTTGCGGCTTTCTGCGCGTTTAATTTTTATTATTTCCCCGTCGTCGGAACAACCCTGCGGGACACTTGCCTCCCTCTTCTCGGGTCTGTACGCTGCCCGGCTTCGTAGCACCGGCCGCGCCCTGTGTGCTCCACCCTCTCTCTCTCTCTCTCCTCTTCCCGACAACGCTGCTCGGCCCCGTTGCAAAGCCACCCGCTCGAGCTCTAGACCGCCGCAGCCCAGGAAGGATCAGTGTACTACCTGCCACCAGCCCGATTAGCTGAAGCACCATCGACAGGATAACCAAGCCCCGCTCTCGACAGCCTCTCCTGCAAATCTTCAACTCTGCTGACTCAGAGGCGGATGCCCACGGTCGACGTCCGTTTCTTCTGTTTCTTTCTTCCTTCTGGCCTCAACCTCTGATAACTTCGCTTCAGGGATGGATCCCCGTGAGGTGGTGCAGACTGTAGGTAAGTTCGTATCTGCTCGTCGCCAGTATTATGTCCGTGTATAATTGAGACATGGACTGCAGGAGTTGGTTATAACAGGTCTTTACTGAATGGAGGCAACCTGGAACTACTATGCAAATGTTACTACACAGGCTTATATACAGGGGTGGTCACTACTGGTACTGCAGTATACAGGGGCTGCAGAATATAGTTCCTTCTGCAAAGAACATACACTACAGCTAGGTCAATTGAAAATTTCAAAACTGAGATTGATAGATTAGATTGATTTTTGTTGGGCAAAACTTTTAAGGGATATGGAACCAAGGTGGGTAAATGGAGTTAAGATACAGATCAGCCATGATCTAATTGAGTGACGGAACAGGCTTGAGGGTCTGAATTGCCTACCCCTATTCCTATGTTGTTGAACATATTTAATTATAGTTGCAAAGGTGAAGACTGCATTAAGATATTAATCTTTTTTTCCATCTAGAAATGCCAGTCGGACATATGCCTACCAGTTCTCATACCCGTCTAGGATGCCGAATTTAATCTGGCCGGAGTGGATCGGTGCCCTTCATACAGAAGAGCTCCAGTTTCTCTTTGGGAGGCCATTTTCCATGTCGAAATCCTACAACCGGCAGGAGAGGGAGCTGAGCCGTGCCATGATGAACTACTGGACCAACTTCGCGAAAACGGGGCAAGTCGAAGAAGCGAGTAAATGTGTGTGGAAGGCGCCAGGCGAAGCCGGGCCAGTCCAAACTGGGTGGGAGCGTCATTGGTATTCCAGGATGCCGCCGGAGGGCAATCTGGCAGTGGTGCAGCAGGGGGAGCGCTATGCAAAAGGGGACCGATATAATGAAGCTGAGCTCCCGGATAAGAAACATTTTATTCATTCTAACATTCGAAAGTGGAACCTCCAATCAGTGAAGTTCACACACGGTTACTTCATTGTGTGTCATAGAGTCATAGAGTCATAGAGTCATAGAGTAATACAGCACGGATAGAGGCCCTTCGGCCCATCGTGTCCGCGCCGGCCATCAAGCCCTGTCTAATCTAATCCCATATTCCAGCATTTGGCCCGTAGCCTTGTATGCTATGGCATTTCAAGTGCACATCCAAATGCTTCTTAAATGTTGTGAGGGTTTCTGCCTCCACAACCCTTTCAGGCAGTGAGTTCCAGACTCCAACCACCCTCTGGGTGAAAAAGTTCTTTCTCAAATCCCCTCTAAACCTCCCGCCCTTTACCTTGAATCTATGCCCCCTAGTTATTGACCCCTCTACTAAGGGAAAAAGCTCCTCAGCATCCATCCTATCTATGCCCTTCATAATTTTGTACACCTCAATCATGTCCCCCCTCAGCCTCCTCAGCTCCAAGGAAAACAAACCCAACCTGCCCAGTCTCTCTTCATAGCTGAAGCGCTCCAGCCCTGGTAACATCCTGGTGAACCTCCTCTGCACCCTCTCTAACGCGATCACATCCTTCCTGTAGTGTGGCGACCAGAACTGCACACAATATTCCAGCTGTGGCCTAACCAGTGTTTTATACAGCTCCATCATAACCTCCTTGCTCTTATATTCAATGCCTTGGCTAATGAAGGCAAGTATCCCATATGCCTTTTTTACCACCTTATCCACCTGTTCCGCCGCCTTCAGGGATCTGTGTACTTGCACACCCAGATCCCTCTGACCCTCCGTCTTGCCTAGGGTCTTTCCATTCATTGTGTATTCCTTTGCCTTGTTAGTCCCCCCAAAGTGCATCACCTCGCACTTTTCCGGGTTAAATTCCATTTGCCACTGTTCCGCCCATCTGACCAACCCATCTATATCGTCCTGCAGACTGAGGCTACCCTCCTCGCTATTTACCACCCTACCAATTTTTGTATCATCCGCGAACTTACTGATCATACCCTTTACATTCATATCCAAGTCATTAATGTAGACCACAAACAGCAAGGGACCCAGCACCGATCCCTGTGGTACAAAACGGCTACACCCTGTGTAGGAACAGCACACAGAATGTAGTGTAAGCCTGTTAAGTGGGTGAATGTGAACTTTACCAATCACAAGTCCCCCTTTAGGAGAATTCAGTGAAACCCATTTAAGGTGAAGTTGTGTTCAGATATGTCCAATACTAGAGGATTGCCAACCCTCCAGGATTGTCCTGGAGACTCCAGGAATTAAAGATTGATCTCCCGGACACTGCTGCAAGCAAACACGGGAGAAGAATCATATGGCCGTTAAAACAAATTATATGTTTTACTTTTATTTTCTTTGAACACTTTCAGTTAATCATTCTAAAAATATTGGACATGGGGAAAAAAAGTCTGCTTGACCGGGCAGGGAGGTTGGAAGTCATGTAATGGAACCTCCAGGAATACGTCCAAACAGAGTTGGCAACAACTTTAAGATCGGGGCTGAAAGTCCGTGACCCGGGTCCCATTCCCTGAGGAAACTCAAGCTCACTCCAATGCCACCTCACCCATCACCCCTATGCTCACTGACCTACATTGGCTCCCAGTTAGCAAGACCTCCATTTTAAAGTTCTCATCCTTGTGTTCAAATCCCTCTATGGCCTTGCCCCTCCCTGTTGGAATTCAAAGGACTGACATTAAGGATACAACAACAACAACAACTTGCATTTATAAAGCACCTTTAATGTAGTAAAACATCCCAAGGCACTTCACGGGAGTGTTATCAAACAAAATTTGACACCGAGTCATATAAGGAGATATTCACTAATACACAAGGAGTATAGTCAATAATAAATCCTATAGGGAATTCAGGAGAAACTTCTTTACCCAAAGAGTTTTAAGAATGCAGAACACGCGACCACAAGGAGTAAATAGTTGAGGTAAATAGCATAGATGCATTTAAGGGGAAGCTAGTTAAGCACATGAGGGAGAAAGGAATAGATGGATATGCTGATAGGGTTAGATGAAGAGGGGTGGGAGGAGGCTCGTGTGGAGCATAAATGCTGGCATAGACCAGTTGGACCGAATGGCCTGTCTTTATGCTGTAGACTCGATGTAACTCGATATATTAGGACAGGTGACCAAAAGCTTGGTCAAAGAGGTAGGTTTTAAGGAGCATCTTAAAGGAGGAGAGAAAGGTAGAGACAGAAAGGTTTAAGGAGTGAATTCCAGATTTTGAAGCCTAAGCAGCTGAAGGTATGGCCGCCAATGGTGGAGCGATGAAAATCAGGGATGCGCCAGAGGCCCGAATTGGAGGAGTGCAGAGATCTCGGAGGGTTG
Source organism: Somniosus microcephalus (assembly GCF_052327205.1). NCBI lineage: Eukaryota > Metazoa > Chordata > Chondrichthyes > Squaliformes > Somniosidae > Somniosus > Somniosus microcephalus. The sequence continues at coordinate 285,819,607 of NC_140991.1, forward strand.
TCGGGCTGGAGAAGGTTACAGGGGTAGGGAGGGGGCGAGGTCATAATGGATGCACAATGCCGCACATAATGGCAGCATCAAACATGTGTTTGTCAAATTTTGTTGTAATTTAAACAGGGAAGGCTAATCAGTGGCGTAAATCATGTTAAAGCACATAACGTCATGGGAAAATTGGTTACTCTTTTTCCTCTTTAAGCAAAAGTAAAGAAAAGCTTGCTTTGAACATGGTGCCTTTGTAAAGTTTGTCTCTCAGTTTGTGCCCTGTTCTTAAAGCCTCTGCTGAAGCTGGTGACTCACCTCTGGGTACAGTCCCACAGAAACCAGCTGACCTTACCAATACCCCAGCCAAAGTGTCCATTCTTCATGTGTAAGCCCAGACGTTGACTATTATTGAGCTAGTCTACCACAGGAGCAGTACAGCTGAGCCCAATGTTTTCCTTGCCAGATGCACAAATGCATCCTCCCATTTTCTAGCTTGGTTTACTAGATAGAGTACAACATAATTTTCTTTTCTTCCCAATTCTGGGGGACATTGGGGCCAATTGTAGCCCTCCCATCTCCACTACTGCACTGGTTGAGTTTGGTTAACTCAGCCCAGACCAGGGATCGAACTTTTACCTTCCAGATTTGAATGGCAAAGTGCCCACTGAATTATCAGGGAGCATCATCCCCCATTAAACTTTGCCTATGAGCCCCACACCATTCCTCACCAAGATAATGGATGGGACACTAGCTCCTTGGCCTCTACCAATTTAATTGAGCAATCAGCCATTTTTTAAATTCATTCTCGGGATGTGGGCGTCGCAGGCAAGGCCAGCATTTATTACCCATCCCCAGATGCCCTTGAGAAGGTGGTGGTGGGCCTTCTTCTTGAACCGCTGCAGCCTATATGGTGAAAGTGCTCCCACAGTGCTAATAGGTAGGGAGTTCCAGGTTTTTGACCCAGCTACGATGAAGGAATGGTGATATATGTCCAAGTCAGGACAGTGTGTGACTTGGAGGGGAACTTGAAGGTGTTAGTTTTCCTTCTGGCTGCTGGAGGTCGCGGGTTTGGGAGGTGCTTTCAAAGTAACCTTGGCAAGTTGCTGCAGTGCATCCTGTAGATAGTATACACTGCAGCCACAGTCCAATGATGGAGGGAGTGGATGTTTATGGCCTATGGGACATATAGTGATTTTATTTCCCTCCCTCCTTTAATATTGCAACCTCGTTTAATCAAGAATAAAACTCATTTGTATTTTTGAGAGAAAACATTTTCTCGACCAACTACTATTCATTTTTATCCCTATGCTCGCCCTCTAAAGGTTGATTCTATTTGGTGATTACATCATCATATTGTATTGGGTCCAAAAACCCATGTTACTTTTTTTTTCTGTAACAGAAATCCTAACCATCCTGAATCAGTTCCCGTTATCTGGCCAGAGCACAGCGTCGAGAAGCATTATATGGAGCTGAATGTGAACCTAACCCAAAGATCAGTGGGCAGCAACCTCAGAGCAAAGTAAGACCACAGTCTCCACATTTCCCTCTTGTAATGTCACCTGTCCAAATATATAGGTCACTTGTTTAATTTGATGTTTTATGTCTAACAGGCAGTTTGCAATGTGGAACGAACTGATCGCGAAGATGGTTTCCAGAAACATTGATTGCCTTCAGGACCAGATCCCGCCTTTGAATGGGACAGTCCCACTGTTAAACCCACCCACTGTCACGATTCAACAAGGACAAGTGAAAGGTACAACGGCAGTGTTCTAACTGCTCGAGGTTACAACATGATGCAATATACTGAGCACAATTAGCCTCTATGCATACTTACAATGAAAATACTGATTGCCGTTTACGCTGACCAATAACGATGTGCTCGTACTCTGTCAGTATTCCCTTAGAGTGTCAGCCATGGCTCAGTGGTAGCACTCTCGCCTCTGAGTCAAAAGGTCGTGGGTTCAAGTTCCACTCCAGAGACTTGAGCACATAATCCAGGCTGACATTTCAGTGCAGTACTGAGGGAGTGCTGCACTGTTGGAGGTGCCGTCTTTCAGATGAGATGTTAAACCGACGTCCCCTCTGCTCTCTCAGGTGGGTGTAAAATATCCCATGGCACTATTTGAAGAAGAACAGAGGAGCTCTAGCCAATATATATTCCTCAGCCAGCATCACTAAAAGAGATTATCTGGTCATTTATCTACATTTTTGGTGTTTGTAGGATCTTGCTGAGTGCAAATTGGCTGCCGCATTTCCTACATTATAAGAATGGCTACACTTCAATAAGCACATCATTGGCTGTAAATGTTTGGGATGTCCTGAGGTGCTATATAAATGCAAGTTCTTTCTTTCTTCACCAGTGAACAATACCTTTTTTGCGTCTATTGTACTTCAATTACGCAAAGAAAGACTTACATTTATATAGCACCTTTCATGACCTCAGGACGCCCCAAGGTGCTTTATAGCCGATGAAGGACTTTTGAAATGCAGTCACTGTTGTAATGGAGTGAAAAGCAGCAGCTAATTTGCGCACAGCAAAATCCCACAAGCAACAATGAGATAAATGACCCGCTCGCCTATTTTAAGGCATTGGTTGCGGGACAAAGGTTGTCCAGGACAACTTCCCTACGGTTCTTCAAATAGTGCTGAGGGACCTTTTACGGCCACCTGAGAGGGCAGATTTGGCTTAACGTCTCATCTGAAAGACGGCACTTCCGACAGTGCAGCACTCCTTCAGTACTGCACTGAAGCTTCACCCTAGATTACATGCGCGAGTCTGTGAAGGGGGACTTAAACCCAAGACCTTCTGACTCAGAGGTGAGAGTGGTAGCACTGAGCCAAGCCTGACACTATTAAAAGCTCTGCTCCACAGAGGAGAGCTACATCTGTTACTTGCTGTGCCTAAAGATTCAGTATATGTTCCCACGGTGACAGGGGTACATGTGTTGAGAAGCTAATACAAAGCAAAGCCTTCTCTGAGTGCTTCACATAGAGAAGGAACTGGGAAGTGAAACTAAAGTAGTAAATGTAAGATGTTTAAATTCCCCCTTGTCCTTTAACCCGTCCAACAGTTTCCAAAGTTCAGACCCGTGCAACAGACAACACAAAACACAAGGATTCAAGAATAACTTTCTTTTTACTTCAGTTCAGCAAGAGGTTACAAGTAAGCTCACACAAAACTGTTGCATATAATACTCCTGATTATATCTAAGCATACACAGGTTTGTTCCCTTACTTAAAGATCAAGCGATAATAAGCTAACGCTACATACATACTAACACCAGCAAGTGGTCAATCCGGCAGCGACTAGACGTCTGATTTCTGGCAACTGACCAAGTCACCCGGCTGCAGCAGCCCCGAGTGTCTTAAAACAGCATCTCTTATACCCTAAAAACCTGGGCAGACCCCTCAATGCGTATGTGTCCCAAACTGTGTAACAAATGGTCAGCAGTTGTTTTCCTCTTCTTATCAGTGGGCCCCAGTGCCGTTCACACCACTTGCCTGAAGATGTTCCTGTCTTTGTAACACCCAACCGTTTCATCCTGCTCAGGGTCTGTCGCTTCCTTATCTGAATAACAGCTTTTGTACAAAGTTCCCACAGGAAACAACCTCTCAACCTCCCGAAGCATGCTGGGAGTTTAAATTTGGTCAACTTTTTAAGTTCGGTCAAGTTATAGCAAATTCTTACAGCAAATGGCTTATTCTTACATAAACAACTTTGGAGGAATTGGATCCAGTCAATCATTCAGTGTCCCTAAGTACTACTTAAAAGGGCAATAATGTGCTTAATTACCTCATAAATATAGTAACCTCCCCTGCATATTTATCTGTAAGGATATATCCAAAAGAAGTATGGAAAGATTGAAGCTGATAAGTCACTTTGGTCCATTATTATTATAGAATATTTATAACTTACTACTCCATTAATGTTTCCTGCTTCCACTATAAATACTGTGATTCCATTCTTAGTTCAGACTCAGCTTCATGAATTTCTTCATGGCTACCATGACAAAAATCAAGCCCCACAGCAACACTTCAATGTAACTACTGGAGCATGAAGATTTAGACTGAGCCACAAACACTGGTACTCGATTATTTAAAGGAATCTGGAGAAAGTTGGGGCCATGTTGGAGTAAACGGGTCTTTTTCCGAGTGGCAGGCAGTGACTAGTGGGGTGCCGCAGGGATCGGTCCTTGGACCCCAGCTATTCACAATATATATTAATGATCTAGACAAGGGAACTAGATGTAACACCTCCAAATTTGCAGACGACACAAAGCTGGGTGGGCGTGTGTGCTGTGAGGAGGATGTCGAGAAACTCCAGGATGATTTGGACATGTTGGGTGATTGGGCAGAAACATGGCAGATGCAATATAACGTGGATAAATGTGAGGTTGTCCACTTTGGTGGCAAAAACAGGAAGGCAGATTATTATCTAAATGGCAATAGATTGGGAGAAGGGGAAGTGCAACGAGACCTGGGTGTCCTTGTGCACCAGTCGCTGAAGGTAAGCATGCAGGTGCAGCAGGCGGTTAAGAAGGCAAATGGTATGTTGGCCTTCGTTGCGAGAGGGTTTGAGTACAGGAACAAGGATGTCTTGCTGCAGTTGTACAGGGCCTTGGTGAAACCACATCTTGAGTATTGTGTGCGGTTTTGGTCGCCTTATCTGAGGAAGGATATTCTTGCCATGGAAGGAGTTCAGCGAAGATTCACCAGGCTGATACCTGGGATGGCAGGAATGACGTATGAGGAGAGATTGGGTCGATTGGGCTTGTACTCGCTGGAATTTAGAAGAATGAGAGGTGATCTCATTGAAACTTATAAAATTCTGACAGGACTGGACAGACTAGATGCAGGAAGGATGTTCCCGATGGTCGGGGAGTCCAGAACCAGGGGACACAGTCTAAGGATAAAGGGTAGGCCATTTAGGACAGAGGAGGAATTTCTTCACCCAGAGAGTGGTGAACCTGTGGAACTCTCTACCACAGAAGGCAGTGGAGGCCAGTTCATTAAATATATTCAAGAAGGAGTTGGATATATTTCTTAAGGCTAAAGGGATCAAGGGATATGGGGAGAAAGCAGGGACCGGGTACTGAATTTGGATGATCAGCCATGATCGCATTGAATGGCAGAGCAGGCTCGAGGGGCCGAATGGCCTACTCCTGCTCCTATCTTCTATGTTTCTATGTTTCTATGTTTATGAGTAGAGAGGAGGGAGTGGCAGAGAATGGGCTGTATTTCTGGCCTGCTCTCTTCAGCGGGGAATAATGCATGACGGAAGACTGACGAGAAGACACAAAAAGAAGCTTGGCATAGAATACAGCTCCCTGGAAAGCGAGCGTCGATGGCGAACCGATGCATTTTATTTTCAAATAACAACTGAACAGAGATTAAAATGGATTTCTAGCATAAGTACAGAAAGAGGAAAATTAGCTCCTTTTACGTAGCAAGCTTGACTTTGTTGATTTACAAGTTGAGAGAGAGGTTACGTAGATTGAGCTCCCTTGAAGGTTTTGTGGCCAACTACACCATTCAGCATGGTACTGAGCTATAGAGACCAAGCAGGTGCCAGGTTAGCCCCTAATCTCAGCCTGGGCACTGCATTTGGCCTCAGTGCCCAGCTTTATCGAGGGGTGGGTGGGGGGGAAAAGTAATTCAGGATTCCAGCTCCCAATTGCTGACTGCTCTGCTTTAAGATATTTGAGCGGACAACAGGTGAAAACTGGATTAGGCCCGTGTGTGTTGCCTTCTTCACTGTGATCAAATAGCTTGTCAATGCTCACCATATAAACTCAGAGTGGTTAGTTCAGTGAAGTACCAAAGAGCTAAAGAACCTTACCAAACCACAACAACAATAATTTGCATTTGTATAGCACCTTTAACGTAGTAAAATATTCCAAGGCACTTTGCAGGAGCGTACCCAGACAAAAATTGACACTGAGCGAAAGGAGACACTAGAACAGGTGACTGGTCACAGAGGTAGGTATTAAGGAGCGTCTTAAAGGAGGGCAGAGTGGTGGAGAGGAGAAGAGGTTTGGGAGGGAATTCCAGAGCTTAGGGCCTAGATGGCTGAAGGCACGGCCAGCCAACGATGGAGCGAAGGAAATCGGGAATCCGCAAGAAAACAGGAGAAACCGGAAAGAAGACAGAGGAGGTGAACAGCTTAAGCTAATTAGCAGCTCTTCTAACACAGGAGGAAAGACAAAAGTATCTGCTCATTTCCTCATAGACTTGTTGCTTGCCAGCAGCACTAAACAACAGAAAAGTACAAGTGGTTTAAGTCCCACTCCAGAGACTTGAGCACATAATCCAAGTTGACACTTCAGTGCAGTACTGAGGGAGTGCTGCCCAGTCGGTGGTGCTGTCTTTTGGATGAGACGTTAAACCGAGGCCCCGTATGCTCTCTCAGGTGGACGTAAAAGATTCCCATGGCAATATTTTGAAGAAGCGCAGGGGAGCTCTCCCCAGTGTCCTGGCCAATATTTATCTCAGTCAACAATTAAAAACAGATTATCTGGTCATTATCACATTGCTGTTTGTGGGAGCTTGCTGTGCGCAAATTGGCTGCTACGTTTCCTACATTACACAAGTGACTACACTCCAAAAGTATTTCATGGGCTGTAAACTGCTGTGGGACTTCCTGAGGTCATGAAAGGTGCTATATAAATGCAAATTTAAGGTAATTATGGAAAAGGACAAGGATAGACCAGGAATAAAAATTCTAAATTGGGGAAAAGCAAATTTTGCTAAGCTCAGAGGGGATTTAGCCATAGTGGAATGGAAACAGTTACTTGAAGGTAAATCAGTGTCAGAGCAGTGGGAGGCATTCAAGGAGGAGATCCGGAGGCTTCAGACCAAACATGTGCCCTTAAAGAAAAAAGGTGGGACTAACAAATCTAGAGCCCCCTGGATGTCTAGAGACATACAGGGTAGGATAATGAAAAAAAGGGAGGCGTATGACAGATACCGAGGGCTAAATACTCCAGAATCTTTAGAGGAGTACAAAAAGTGCAGGGGTGCAATTAAAAATGATATTAGGAAAGCAAAGAGAGAGCATGAAAAATTCTTGGCAAGTAAAATCAAGGAAAACCCAAAGATGTTTTATAAATATTATGGGCCAGAAATTCCAGGCCAGAAGCGTGAGTGCGGTCGGCTTACTCACGCTTCTGGCCGTTGGAAATGCCGGCGTTCAGCATGAACAGCGCATGCGGGGAACGCCGGCATTTCCAGACCTCGAGCGCGTGCGGCTGCACAGGCAGCGCTTGCGCAGTGAACTTCGTGGATTTCATTCATGAAATCCGTGAGGTTAAGTCCTTAGAAGTTACACTGAAAAAAAGCAAGTGTAAAGTGGTTCATTGGCTGCGGAGGAAGATATATTTTATCGTGGAGCTTTTGAAATGCAATATTTTTGTTTGGGAAAGGGAGGGAAGTTATTTTAAGAAATTTTAAGTAAGTTTTAAAGTTAAAATTTTTTTTTTTTTAAAGGGTTTTCAGAACGGTAGGTAGAAGGAGCAATTGTGGCTGTGTGAATGGAATGTGAGAATGAGTTATGTATGTATGTCCACATATATTCCTTTACGTATATGTATGTATTTTTTATATTCCTTTACTATGAATGTATGTTTTTAATTATGATTTTCCAATAAGTTACTTTCTCTGAAAGTCATAATTAAATAATACATTCATACACATAAGTAAAGGAATATATACATAACACGCAAAGGAATATATACAGACATACATACTTTCAGAAGCTCCACGATAAGAACTATCTTCCTCCGCAGCCTCTGTAGCAACTGTACCCATGCTTTTTTCATGTGTAAGTTGTAATGACTGGACCTCACTGAAAGCATTAATGAAAGCGGCGAATTATACTGCGCACGCGCTGCCTGTGCAGTCGCACGCGTTCTGCCTCTGAACCCCTTCGTTCAGAGGACAGGAAATGCCGGTTTTCCCCACATGCACTGTGCATGCTGAAAACCGGCATTTCATCCGGCCAGATGCGTAAGTACCCCGACCGTACTAGCGCATTTGGAAGGGAATTATTGGGCCAACATTTTACATGTCAATAAAATAAAAAATTTAACACTTGCACGACTTGCCCCCTCGCATCTGCGACTGAGGGTCCAAGGAGGTGCATTGCGCAAGAGGTCATCATCGCACGTATCCTCACACTGTTCCCTTTGGGGAACTGTATGAAGTGGTGGAAGGATTTATGGCCGTGATTAACGCTCATTCCGTGACCGTAACCATCTTTGAACCAGCCATTAGGGTGGTTAGTCCTATGGCGGGAGGGTTTTACGGGCTCCCACAACCCATCTGAGGGGGGGGGGGCCACCAACACCCACGGACGCAAGTATCCCGCTGGATGTCCACCCAGAATTTAAAGTTGGAGCTCCGACTCCACTTGCCGGGACTGTCTGGAGTGGGGTTCAAAACCCTACTCCTTCTGGCCCAACGGTGGGGATGCTTACTGCTACGCAAAAGGCCCACTCCGCACAAAAGGTGACACCCATACGTTTCCTGCGCCTTTTCCCTCCCCGTGACTGGAGCCCTATGCTGCCATTTCACGTAGCTAATCGGGTTGGGCGTTTGTCATAGCGGTAGGATCCCCGCCGCTGGGCCAGATCAGGGTAGGGTTTCGAACCCCGCTCCAGACAGTCCCGGCAAGTGGAGTCGGAGCTCCGGCTCTAAATTCTGGGTTGACATCCAGTGGGATATTTGCGTCCGTGGGTGTGGGTGGCCCCCCCTCCTTGTATAGCTTGTGGGAGCCCGTAAAACCCTCCCGCCATAGGACTAACCGCCCTAATGGCTGGTTCAAAGATGGTTACGGTCACGGAATGAGCGTTAATCACGGCCATAAATCCTTCCACCACTTCATACAGTTCCCCAAAGGGAACAGTGTGAAGATACGTATGACGACGACATTGCTAAATAAATAAATGGAATTTAAAAAATTCTTTTAGGGCTTTTAAAAGTCTTTAAATTGCTTTAATTCTCTTTAAAACTACTTCAGATTACTCAAAATAATGTAAACATTTAAAAAAGTTTATAAAAGTTACCAAAATCTTCAAAAAACTTCCAAAAACCTATTTAAACTGCTGCTTTGCATGTAAAAAAGCAAAGCAGCTTGACAGAAACATTGGGGGCGTGTCCAGTGAAACTGAGACCTCAAGGGGCGTGTCTCACTTACACTGCACGCTCCTGGGTCCGCGCTGGCTGCACTCCTGGGCGGCGTGACGTCATACGCTGCCCGGGAATGTGCTTTCAATTTCTCCAAGTTCAGGCGTCCCAGAAGCTGATCGGCAGGAGCGCGGGGTAAGTGCAAATACGGGGCTTGCACGCGCTGCAAGCCCCGTTCTGGAATTTCTGGCCCATTAAGAGTAAGAGGATAACTAAAGAAAGGGTAGGGCCTATTAGAGATGATGAGGGTAATCTGTGTGTGGAGGCGGGAGACATCGGTAGGGTTCTTAATGAATACTTTGCGTCTGTTTTCACAAAGGAGAGGGGCGAAGCAGACATTGCTATCAGGGGGGGAGGAGTGTGAAATATTAGATGAAATAAACATAATGAGAGAGGAAGTATTAAGGGATTTAGCAGCTTTAAAAGTGGATAAATCCCCAGGCCCGGATGAAATGTATGCCAGGCTGTTAAGCGAAGCAAAAGAGGAAATAGCAGAGGCCCTGACCATCATTTTTCAATCCTCTCTGGCTTCAGGTGTGGTGCTGGAGGACTGGAGGACTGCTAATGTGGTACCCTTGTTTAAAAAGGGAGAAAAGGATAGACCGAGTAATTACAGGCCAGTCAGACTAACCTCGGTGGTGGGAAAATTATTGGAAAGAATTCTGAAGGACAGGATAAATCTTCATTTAGAAAGACACGGATTAATCAAGGATAGTCAGCACGGATTTGTTAAGGGAAGGTCGTGTCTGACAAACTTGATTGAATTTTTTGAGGAGGTAACAAGGAGGGTAGATGAGGGTAGTGCATTTGATATAGTGTATATGGACTTTAGCAAGGCTTTTGATAAGGATCCACATGGCAGACTGGTCACGAAGTTAAAAGCCCATGGGATCCAGGGCAAAGTGTCAAGTTGGATTCAAAACTGGCTCGGAGACAGGAAGCAGAGGGTAATGGTTGATGGGTGTTTTTGTGACTGGAAGGCTGTTTCCAGTGGGGTTCCGCAGGGCTCAGTACGAGGTCCCTTGCTTTTTGTGGTATATATCAACGATCTTGACTTGAATATAGGGGGTATGATTAAGAAGTTTGCAGATGATACTAAAATCGGCTGTGTGGTTGATACTGAAGAAGGAAGCTGTAGGCTGCAGGAGGATATCAATAAATTGGTTAGGTGGGCAGAACAGTGGCAAATGGAATTCAATCCGGAAAAGTGTGAGATAATGCATATGGGGAAGGCTAACAAGGAAAGGGAATACACATTAAATGGTAGGACACTGAGTAGTTTGGAGGAACAAAGGGACCTTGGAGTGCATGTCCACAGATCCCTGAAGGTAGCAGGCCAAGTAGATAAGGTGGTTAAGAAGGCATACGGAATGCTTGCCTTTATTAGCTGTGGCGTAGAATACAAGAGCAGGGGGGTTATGCTTCAACTGTATAAAACACTAGTTAGGCCTCAGCTAGAGTACTGCGTGCAGTTCTGGTCACCACATTACAGGAAAGATGTGATTGCACTAGGGAGGGTACAGAGGAGATTTACAAGGATGTTGCCGGGAGTAGAGAATCTTAGCTATGAGGAAACACTGGATAGGCTGGGTCTGTTTTCCTTGGAACAGAGGAGGCTGAGGGGAGACCTTATTGAGGTGTATAAAATTATGAGGGACATAGATAAAGTGGATAGAAAGGACCTATTTCCCTTAGCAGAGGGGTCAAAAACGAGGGGCACAGATTTAAAGTAATTGGGGGAAAATTTAGAGGGGATTTGAGGGGAAATTTCTTCACCCAGAGGGTTGTGGGGGTCTGGAACTCACTGCCTGAAAGGGTGGTAGAGGCAGGAACCCTAACCACATTTAAAAAGTACTTGGATGTGCACTTGGGATGCTCTAACCTGCAGGACTATGGACCAAGAGCTGGGAAGTGGGATTCGGCTGGATAGCTCTTTGTTGGCTGGCGTGGACACGATGGGCCGAAATGGCCTCCTTCCGTGCTGTAACTTTCTATGATTCTACGATTCTAAGTCTTTCTTTTTACAAATTGACAGTCCCTGCGGGTTGGTAGGGACGAGCGGCTCAGCTAAATGGAATGTTTTTTAGATAAAGAAAAAAGAAAATATCAGAGCCTGTGACCTTCCCTTGGACTGGCAGGGATGAGTGGTTTCCTGCCTAGCAGCCGCTTAGACTGAGACAAAAATAAATGTCTGTTCAGGTAGGTTTACTTGTCGACTGATTGAGGTGAGGGTTTGAATGAAAGCCAGTTAGATAAAAGGCCAGTAGACGAACTGGCAGGAACATTTCAGAAATCCCCACTAACTCCACTCCAACCAAAATAAACTCAGCCAGAGTGCGCTCAAGGCTGAATTTAAAATGAAAATTCTAGAGCTGGCTGACCATATTTTCAGGATGTTGCTATCATGTTTTAAACTGTTCCAATGTGAATTCCGTTAATGATGCTTGTTCGAGCTGGTTTAAAAGTACTTGTTCATTATCACTGATCAAACTCTCCTCACGAAAAATGTTGTGTTAAAGACCAGTTGGTTAAAAGGCAGTTTTCAAAAGCAGGTCGCAATCTAAAGGCTGTTATTGATGATAATGATGGAGCATCCCTCCTGTGTCTAAGGATGTAGCCTCAGGAGACAGAGTATGATTTCTGACCTGGTTCACTCCTCCCTCCTCCCAGCTTGGTATACAATGGTTTGTCTGTTTCTGAAATAATAAGACTTTCTGAAATAGTAATCCCATCGATTGAAAATAGCTGAAGGATATTTTTAAAAGTGTAAATTACTAAATGCTTCCGATGCATAGATTCCAGTCCCATTCCAGAGACTTGAACATATAATCCAGGCTGACACTCCAGTGCAGTACTGAGGGAGAGTCACACTGTCGGAGATGTCGTCTTTCGGATGAGACATTAAACTGAGGCCCCGTATGCCCTGTCAGGTGGACATAAACGATCCCGTGGCACTATTTAAAGAAGAGCAGGGGAGTTCTCCCCGGTTGCCTGGCCAAAATTTATCCCTCAACCAACATCACTAAAACAGATTATCTGGCCATTATCTCATTGTTGTTTGTTGGAGCTTGCTGTGCGCAAATTGGCTGCTGCATTACAACAGTACTTCATTGCCTGTGAAGCACATTACAGATGACTAGGATTGCTGAGGCACTGCCCCGGGGGAGTGGCAGTGGCTTCGTGGCTCTCTCAGGATGACAGCATTCATCCTCCGCCAGTGCCCTTGCTGTTGCCTGTCAGCCCGCCAGTCCAGACTGAGGTGGTGCAGTCCGAAGCCCAGAGCTGCTCGAGCTCATCCTACAAGGCTATCTGCAGTCTCCCCCACTGAAAGTCAGCAGCCTTCCACCAGCCATGCTGCAAGCATTGGGATAGCACTGCATAGGAGCACTAGGACAGGCAAAGGCACATGGAAGACAGGCACTAAGGGAATGCACAGGGGTGATTACTTGACATTTGTATGCAATATGGCATGGTTTGATTTATAAATTTGGTTTGGAATGTTTATTTTGTGCTGGCTTTTATTTTTGCATTGTGGCCAAGCAGACACTGTGATGGTCAGTAGCAGAGGGAAGGTGAAGTGTGGGTCTGTTAGTGAATGTGGAATTGGGGTTGTGTTTACTGGTATCACAGTCAGATGAGTTGGTCACAGACAGCCCGAACAGAAAGAGGCTGTCTAGGTTGCCTCCTTCCTTTCTCTTCTTCCTCCTCCTCCTGCTCCTCAGCTGCTCACCGTATAGCTAGTGGCAAGGGCTGTGCCATCATGATGGCAAGGTTGTGCATGCAGCAGACCACCACTTATCTTGACGCCTGCTCTGCCGAGTACTGCAGTGCTCCTCCAGAGTGGTCCAGGCAGCGGAAGCATTGCTTCAGCATGCCGATGGTGTGCTCTATGATATTTTGTGTGGCAGCATGGCTTTTGTTGTATGCATGCTGCCCACGTGTGCTTGGGTTACGCACCGGAGCCATGAGCCATGCTGTTACCAGATAGCCCTTGTCGCCCAATAGCCACCCTCTGATTTGTCGTGGTGGCTCAAATGCAGATGGCACAGCGGACTGCTGCTGAATGAAGGCATCAAGGCTGCTGCCAGGATTGGGGTTGCATGATTAGTTGAGTATCATCGCGCACCAGCTGGACGTTGAGGGAATGTATTTCCTTTCGGTTGCGCTACATCTCAGAGTTTACATGCGGCGCCCGCAAAGAGACATGCATGCACTCAATGGCACCCTGCACCGTAGGGAAGCCTGCAATCCTCGCGAATCCGCGTGCTCGCTCCTCCTGCTGCTCTCTGGCCAGAGAGAATGAAATGTATTCAGCTCTCCTGGAATGCAGAGCCTCAGTCACCTCCCTTATGCAACAATGGATGGCAAACTGGGAGATGTTGCAAATATATTCTGCTCCAGCCTGGTAGGAACCCGACACATGAAAGTTCATGGCCACCCGTCACCTTCACAACCACTGGCAAAACGGTCCTCGCCCTGCTCTGAAGTTGCAGTTGTGGCTGCAGCAGGTGACAGATTTCAGTGAGGAGATCCTTACTGAAGCACAGACGTCTGACACACTGTTCCTCACTGAGGTTCAGGTCGGGGAATTACTCCCTGAACACCCAGGGCAGATATGGCCTCTGCTGAGAGCCCTTCTCCCCCTGCTCCTCCTCCCTCTTCCAGCAGCTTGTCCTGCTCTGTGTCGCCTCTGCTCCTACTCCCTGTCATGCTGTAGGCCAAGGGGAATGTTTACTACTGCACCCATCTCTGGGAGCAAGTGATCTGCACAGAATCCTTGAAGTCAGGATGGAGTCCTTCAGCACCTTCCACACCACTCCCTGCAGACTTTAGCAACTTTAAAGAACTCTAGAAACCACCAAACACTTCTACAAATGCAACAACAGCCAGTCGACATCAATCAGCAACTAACCTGTAAATAGGTGATGATCCCGTTAAATAGCACTGGTGGAGTGTCCTTCCTGCTACTGAATGCGTGATAAATTGTACATGTTTAAGAAAGGGCGTTAGCTGGAACGTTGAACTCCAAAATGGCAGCATTAGCATCAAATCATCGTTACACGCTGATTGACGTCATGATCTGCGTACTTTGCATACTTCTGGCAGACGCTCACTGCGCCCTTGCTAATGGCCTCACCAAGATGGCGTCCAGCATGACTCGCACCAGAAGACGCCATTTTGGATCCAAAACACCACTCGTAGCGCCGAAACAGCAGGCGCTAAGGAGCTGAATTTTGTGGCCTCTATGATTTCTTCATGCAAAACAAATCTGAGATGCTTGAAAGTTAAAGTGAAAGACAGAACTGGGTATCTGAAGGGAGTAACTGCTATCTCCCCTTGAGATAAGTGTCTTGTGGTACGAATATTCTCCTTTGTATTCAAGACACACACATTCAAGGGAGGCATAAATGTTCACTGATATCATAAACTGATATGCATCTAAGTGTAGGAATGAATAATAATAATTAATAAGCCAATTTGAATATTAATGTTGAATCTGCGCAGTGTGGCGGTCTTTTTTGCCAATAATGGAGTGGTGCAACAGTGGTGTCCCCAGCAGTAAACTTTCTTCCTCCTATAAAAATATTTCTTGTTTCTCCAAAATTTTAATCAGTGGACTGGGTCCTGCCCTGACATAGACGGGGTTCTGCTTAAAATCAGGAGCAGCGTTTGACATTGGAATGTGCTTTATGTAATTATAGGACATTGTTGATGTGATTCTCCAAATCAGCCTTAACTAGCTCGTGGTAGAATGAGGGAAACCAGGCAGTGAAGCACCTGAGTGCCTAAGAGTAAATTGCCTGACATTTTTTTATGTTAAAGGTGTTATATGAATGCATGATGCTGTTGTTGTTGTGTCTTCAAGTAATGAAGGGTGCTTAAAACAGAGAGGAAGGAGAAAAAAGTAGAAATAATTGTTACAAATTGGGGTTAATATGAATTAATAAGGGCGTGCAGCTAGTTTTGGAGCAGTGTTAGGGGGTCCACTCATGATCCCTGACATTATCCCAAACAACTCCCAAAATGGTCGAAATACTATCCTCAAATAACAGCCTGAGTCTCACCAACGATGAATTGAAGTACTGTATTTAGGTAAACAGCAACTACCCAAGGGGCCTCAGTTTAACCTTTCATCCGAAAGATGGCACATCTGACAGTGCAGCACTCTCTCAGTCCTGCACTGGGAGTATCAGCCTAGATTATGGGCTCAAGTCTCTGGAGTGGGACTTTCACCCACGACCTTTTGACTCAGAGGTGAGATGGCTACCCACTGAGCTAAGGATGACACTTATAGAAAAGTGTTTGGAAAACTTCCATTGTCTAGGGCCATGCAACAGGCCCATGTGACATTATCGTGTAAAAAATAGCCCACTCTAGTTCTTGTCACGCACATAGCTGTAAACGAGTATTTGCAACAAATGTTTTCAGTGTTTCTCACCATTTCTTTCTTAAGGTTTCAGTGTTGAAGATTTCCTGGGAGGATTCCTGCAGGTTTTCTTGGGAATTCCTTATGCATCCCCACCTGTTGGAGATCTCCGATTCAGAGTAAGTCTCTGGATTGGCCAGTGCCACCACTGCTCTGTGCCATTCTATTAAGGCTAAAGGGATCAAGGGATACGGGGAGAAAGCAGGGACAGGGTACTGAATTTGGATGATTAGCCATGATCTCATTAAATGGCAGAACAGGCTTGAGGGGCTCCTGCTCCTATCTTCTATGTTTCTATGTTTCTATTCTGAAAGCTGCCCTCCAGTTCATCCTATTCCTGTAGAAATCAAGAAGCCAGCGGAGCCTGAGTAAACTGGATTTCTACCTCTACATAAGTGAGTCCTTGTACTGAAAGGGAGCCAAGTGGGGGGTCAGGTGCTTCCCCATAGGGAGGGAGAGAAAATCAGAGAGAAAATCAACGTCGACAGTCCTCACACATCTGCCAGAGCCTGTCTTCAAAAGATCAGTAGTGGCCCAGTAATACGTTTCTGGGTTGCCCCCTCAGCTAGGCACAGGGAGAGCCAAGAAAAAGTCCAAAACTAGGGGCCATAAATATAAGATAGTCGCTAATAAATCCAATGAAGTATTCAGGAGAAATATCTTTACCCAGAGAGTGGTTAGAATGTGGAATTCAATACCACATGGAGTAGTTGAGGCAAATAGCATAGATGCATTTAAGGGGAAGCTAGATGAGTACATGAGGGAGAAAGGAATAGAAGGATATGCAGTTGGGTTAGAATTAGGGTGGGAGGAGACTCATGTGGAGCATAAACATCGGCATAGACCTATTGGGCCGAATGGCCAGTTTCTGTGCTATAAATTCCATGTAATTCTATGCAAGAGGAAGGAAGGAAAATATCTTCAAAATAAACAAACAAACCAAGGGTATTACATCCTCAACAATGTGTCAAGAAATAATTGGCATACTACTTCTGCATCTCTAAAAACAAAACTGATTAGGCTTTTTCAAATTGGTGTCTTATTGACCTGACATCATCACTGTTTAATTAAACTTTTCTTTTCTTTCTCTATTGATTCATCAATGGTCAGTTCTCCTCTGAACTTTCCTCTCTTGTTCCTTACAAGCTCAAAATGCACCATCCTACGCAGTCTTCCCCCTCCCTACATCACCATTGCATTGAAATAAAGACTCGTTGTACGTCTCCTGCTCTAGACCCTCAACATTGTAAAATATCTTGGGGCAGATTTTCCTGGCTCTGCACCTGGGGGCCATTGGATCTGCTGGGTGCACGGAATGCATCAGAATTAGGCGGGGAGGAACACACACAACTATGGGAGCCCCCATCGTGTTACACGCCCGCCACAACCTACGTACCCTTGCTACCTATTCTATCCCCCTCCCCAGCTAAGCTGGATCTTGTGGATCTCTGCCCAACAAGACTCCCTTAAGTCCAAGGGATGCAGACAACTTATGGCGGACAACTGGTTTAGCCATTCATCATCTGATCTAGCTGAACCACATAAAGCACTATTGGGGCCTACTCTCCTCTGCCAAAACTGTTCACTATTCCAGGATCATCCTAGATTGCAAAGATAACCCTCAGCTTCTCTAATCCACTACAAACCGTCTTCTTAAACCA
Organism: Somniosus microcephalus; assembly: GCF_052327205.1. Lineage (NCBI taxonomy): Eukaryota > Metazoa > Chordata > Chondrichthyes > Squaliformes > Somniosidae > Somniosus > Somniosus microcephalus. Next base: position 285,836,860 of record NC_140991.1, read on the forward strand.
CTCTTCCTTGCCTGCTCCACACTCACCTCCAACAACAAGTGCAAGAAGCTCATGGACATCTTTGAAGATTGAGACCTTCTGTTCAGCTGCTTCCCTCCCTTCCCCAAGCCCACCAAGCCAAACTTACCCTAAGTTTCCTCTCTGCCCTAGCCCTGAATTTTCAGCTTTCTCTAGTTTCTCTCCTATCTCCCCTCATGTCCCCTCCAAGCTCACCTTGTCCATAAGACCCACCCCCTGCTCCTTCAACCCTATTCCCACCAAACTGCTGACCACCCAACTATGCTTCCTGGCCCCCATTTCTGCTGATATTGTTAATAGTTTCCTCTCCTCAGGTACTGTCCCCCTCCCCTTCAAATCTGCCGTCATTACCCACTTCCTCAAAAAAAACACCCCTTGACCCCCTATCTTTGCAAACTACCACCCCATCTCCAACCTCCCTTTCCTCTCCAAAGTCCTTGAGCCCTATTACATTTTTACTTATATTTTTCCCACCCCTTTGTTTTGGGTCTTCCCTTCCCCTCCCCCCCCCTTTTCCTTTTTTTTCCTCTCTCCCACGTGGCAGCTCTGCCTCATCCTGCCAGTACACTTCACACCTAATCTCAGCCGTCTTTTGTCTCCACTTGTCCTATTACCATTTCGTCTGGTTTTGAATACCTCTTAATGTTTCTTTTACTTCTTTTGTTCTATCGCAGCCCTGCCTTCGATCTATTTTATTTCCTTTCCAGTTTTGAAAAAGGGTTTCGACCCGAAACATCAACTCTAATTTCTCTCCACGGATGTTGCCTGGCCTGCTGAGTTTTTCCAGCATTTTCTGTTGTTATTTTGGATTTCCAGCATCTGCAGTATTTTGCTATCGTCCTTGAATATGTTGTTGCCTCTGAAATCTGTGCCCATATTTCTCGCAACTCCATGTTTGAACCCCCCCAATCAGGTTTCCACTCCAACCACAGCACTGAAACAGCCTTTATCAAAGTCACAAATAACATCCTATATGACTGAGTGTGTGTTAAACTATCCCTCCTCATCCTTCTCGACCTGTCTGCAGCCACTGGCATGGCTGACCGCACCATCCTCCTCAAACACCTCTGCTCCATCGTCCAATTCAGTGGGACTGCCCTCGCCTGGTTCCATTCCTATCTATCCAGGCATAGTCAGAGAATCACCTGCAATGGTTTCTCTTCCCGCTCCCGCACCATTACCTCTGGAGTCCCCCAAGGATCTATCCTGGGCCCCTCCTATTTCTCATCTACATGCTGCCCCTCAGCGACATCATCCGAAAACACAACATCATGTTCCACATGTATGCTGATGACACCCAGCTCTACCACACCACCACCTCTCTCGACCACTCCACTGCCTCTGATTTGTCATGCTGCTTGTCCATAAGCAGAAATTTCCTCCAACTAAATATTAGGAAGACCGAAGCCATTGTCTTCGGTCCCCGCCACAAACTCCGCTCCCTAGCTACCAATTCCATCCTTCGCCCTGGCCACTGGCTGAGGCTGAACCAGAAAGTTCGCAACCTTGGCGTCCTTATGACTCTGAGATGAGCTTCCGACCCCACACCCGCTACATCACCAAAAACGCCTACGTCCACCTCCATAACATCGACTGTCTCCACCCCTGCCTCAGCTCATCTTTTGCTGAAACCCTCAACCATGCCTTTGTTACCTCTAGACTTGACTATTCAAATGCTCTCTTGTCCAGTCACCCATCTTCCACCCTCCATAAACATGAGCTCATCTAAGTCCCATCACCCCTGTGCTTGCTGACCTACATTGGCTCCCGGTCCGGCAACATCTCAATTTTAAAATTCTCATCTTTGTTTTCAAAGCCCTCCATGGCCTCACCCTTCCCTAACTCTGTAACCTCCTCCAACCCTCCGAGATCTCTGCGCTCCTCCAATTCTGGCCTCTTGCGCATATCTGATTTCCATCACCCCACCATTACCGGATGTGCCTTAGGTGCCTAGGCCCTAAGCTCTGGAATTCCCTCCCTAAACCTCTCTGCCTCTTCACATCTCTCTCCTCCTTTACGATGCTCCTTAAAACCTACCTCTTTGATCAAGCTGTTGGTCAGCTGTCCTAATATTTCCTTATGTGGCTCGGTATCAAGTTTTGTTTTATAATAGTCCTGTGAAGCACCTTGGGACGTTTTACCACATTAATAGTGTTGTGCAAATGCGAGTTGTTGACACTGTGAACCAGGCTGTTCGCAAGCTCGGTCTTCTATTCAAACCCAAGATGAGCTTCTGACCCCATATCCTCTCCGTCACAAAGGCCACCTACTTCCACCTCTGTAACATCACCCATCTCCAGCACTGTCTTAGCCCATCTGCCGCTGAAACCCTCATCCATGCCCTTGTAACCTCCAGACTCAACTATTCCAATGCTCTCCTACCCCGCCTTCCATCCTCCATAAACCTCAGCTCATCCTAAACTCTCCTGCCTGGATCCTATCCCACATCAGGTAGTAATGTTGAACAAAAGTTGTTAATGAGGTTTCTCCTTTTCACATTGGTGTCTTGTGTGTCAGCCCCCTGAGGATGCTAGGCCGTGGAGTGGGACACTGGATGCTACACAGTTGGGACCTGCCTGCCCGCAGTCTCCCGCTGAGTTACCTGACGGAATCAACCGCATGAGCGAAGACTGCCTCTACCTCAATGTCTACGCACCAATCAGGGTAGGGAATGACTTGCTAACTCTACAAATCCTGTTTGCACTGCACTTTACTCGACAGTATATTTCTCAATACCTCTAGGGAAATTACAGTATGAGTATTAGAGACATAAACCTGGGATTTTGCTGCTCTAAATGGCTCAATACTGCACCACGCGAGGCCTTAATCCATTAAACCACTGGGGAAGCCTATATAGCAGAAGGGTTTCGACCTGAAACGTTGACTCTATTTCTCTCTCCACGGATGTTGCCTGGCCTGCTGAGTTTTTCCAGCGTCTTCTGTTGTTATAACTGTTACTACATGTCAGCCATGGCTCAGTGGGTAGCACTCTCTCGCCTCTGAGTCAGAAGGTTGTGGGTTCAAGCCCCATTCCAGGGACTTGAGCACATAATCCAGGCTGACACTCCAGTGCAATACTGAGGGAGCGCTGCACCGCCAGAGGTACCACCTTTCAGATGAGACGTTAAACCGAGGCCCTGTCTGCCCTCTCAGGGGGATGTAAAAGATCCCATGGCATTATTTTGAAGAAGAGCGGTGGAGTCCTCCCGGTGTCCTGGCCAATATTTATCCCTCAACTAACATCACTAAAAAAACAGATTATCTGGTCATTATCGCATTGCTGTTAGTGGGATCTTGCTGTGTGCATTAAGGCTGCTGCATTACAACAGTGACTACACTGCAAAAGTACTTGATTGACTGTAAAGTGCTTTGGGATGACCTGAGGTAGTGAAAGGCGCTATATGAATGCGAGTCCTTTTCCTTTACTTGTTGTATGCATTGGAACCTTAAATGCTTTATTTTTTCAAACTTCATACCTTTCACTCCTTTTTCCTCTGGTTCTGGTGGTCTTCACAGAATCACAGAAACCCCACAGTGCAGATAGAGGCCATTTCAGCCCATCGAGCCTGCACCGACACACATCCCACCCGATCCCCGTAACCCCTACACCAACACATATCCCACCCTATCCCCGTAACCCCACGTATTTAATCCCCCTAACACTAAGGGTCAATTTATCATAGCCAATCATCCTAACCCGCACATCTTTGGACTGTGGGAGGAAACCGGAGCACCCGGAGAAAACCCACGCAAACACGGGGAGAATGTGCAAACTCCACACAGACAGTCACCCGAGGCCGGATTCGAACCCGGGTCCCTGGCGCTGTGAGGCAACAGTGCTAACCACTATGCCACCGTGTCTTATTGGAGCAGCACTCACTGAGGTTAAACCTTAAGAGCACTTTACCATAAAAACAAGTTTGCATGGACAAGCTTTTGACTGCAATTTGAATATATATCGTTGAATGTTCGCAAGGCAGCAAGAATGAGCTGAAAACTAAATTAGGTCATGGGAAAGGATAAAGGAGAACTTTATCTTTAAAGTCATTTGTATTCTTCTTTGTGTGTACCTCACACTGCGAGACAACATTCCGTGACAAGAAAGGACAGACAGACACACTCTCAGGCATCCACCCATGGAGCTCCATAATCAGTAATAGGAACATTAGGAACAGGAGTTGGCCATTCAAACCCTCAAGCCTGTTCCTGCATTCAATTAGTTCATGTCTGATCTGCACCTCAACTCCATTTTGTCACCTTTGCTCCATATCCTTTGATACCCATACCTAACAAAAACCCATCTATCTCAGTCTTGAAAGCTCCAATTGACTCCCAGCATCCACAGCCTTTTGGGGGAAGAGTTCCAGATTTCAACCACCCTTTGTGTGATGAAGTAATTTCTGATTTTGCTGCCTGAATGGCCTAGCTTTAATTTTAAAATTATGTCCCCCTCGTTCTTGTTCCCCCACCAGAGGAAATAGTTTCTCCGTATCTATCCTATCAAATTCCATTAACATTTTCAACACCTCGATCAGATCACCCCTCAATCTCCTATACTCAGGTCACTGGGAGGTATGTGAGAGAGAGGTCATGGGTAACTCCTCTCGTGACATACCATCTGTTTTGCTTGGTCTCCTCCCCTCTGGGCAAGCACTGAGCCTCGGCTGGGCACTTCTCGCCGATGGCATGAGCCAAGATCCGAAACTCTCCAAGTAAAAGTGGTCACGGATACAAAATAGGTCAATTCACCATGAAGCCAGCCTTGGGAGCTGTTATTAATCCCTCTCGCCTTTTAACTAGCCTCCGAACTTTTTCTTAGTTTGCAGCAGAGGTGCTGTTGTGAAGTCAACAGAAAAGTGTTATTAAGCCACGAGACGAGGAGCAGCATAGTGGGGCAGACACAGCCCTTTCACTCAGGGACCTGGGTTTGAATCCAGACCAGACTGATGGGTGTAAGAATACAAAGTGAAATGAGTTTTGCAATCTCACCCTCGGTGCATGAGTCCACATCACGAAACAGCTGATAGTTCACCACAAATTGGTACTAATATGCACTTGGAGTGGCTGTTGTGAGAAATGAAATTAGGAACATAGGAATTGCTAAGCATAAAAAGACCAAGGTCAATCTAGTTCGCTTTCTACCATCCTGGTAGCCACATGATACAACAATAATGGAGTTGTTGACTAATCGTGGTAGTCAATCTCTATAATTTAGTCTACAACAGACCCAGTCATGACGAGAGGGAGCTTTGGGAACCAGAGGTTCAAAGTCACCTGTTCCTCCCAAGCTTGCTGCACTTACCAAATGTCATGTCTCAAATTCAGATACTGTATCACAAAAAGTTATTTTCTGAAAGAAAGCCATCTGATTTGCATTTGAATGAATCTATACTAACTGCTTGCACCGCCTCCCTCGGGAGCCTGTTCCATAGATTAACCACTCGCTCACTGAAACATTGTTTCCGCAGTTTAAGAACATAAGAAATAGGAGCAGGAATAGGCCACTTGGTCCCTCGAGCCTGCTCCGCCATTCAATAAGATCATGGCTGATCTTGGGCACTAAGCCACTTCCCTGCCCACTCCCTATAACCCTTCACTCCCTTATCTTGTAAAAATTTTGTTTTGAATTTACCCCCCTTCAGGCGTAGGCCGTGTTATAGAGTCATAGAGTCATAATGGCACAGAAGGAAGCCATTCAGCCCATCGAGTCCGTGCCGGCTCTCTTTGGAGCAATCCAGTCAGTCCCATTCCCCTGCTCTATCCCCGTAGCCCTGCAAGTTTATTTCCCTCAAGTGCCTATCCAGTCTCCCCTTGAAAACAGTGAGTGTCTCCGCTTCCACCACTTCCGTCGGCAGCGAGTTCCAGGTTCTATCTAGTTCTACTGTTCTGGACAAGGTGAAATAGCCTGTCATTGTCGACATTATCTAGTCCCTTTAGATTCCTAAAAGCAGTAGTCATATCATAAACTGATAGAGGTGGGGCTACGTCACATTACTGAAGCAGACTGAAGGATCGCTTAGCCTATTCTTGACCTGGGAGTTTTGGACCCTGTCACCTGACACAAGCTGTGGAAGGTGTTCCATTCCTCAGCATATACCAATGTGATGAACCCACTGAATCCCCACCTGTCAAAAAAACCCATAAAAAAGCCTTGTGGTAATTTAATGGCAAAGAGCAACTTAATGAAACTAAGATACAGATCAGCCATGATCTAATTGAATGGTGGAACAGGCTCGAGGGGCTGAATGGCCTACTCCTGTTTGTATTCCTCCTCCTCCTCCTGTTCCTTGCTAATCATGGGGGTTGGAAAGAATGTTACTATCTAAAACAATTCAGTCAGTTTTGTCAAGTGCTATGGATAAGAGTGAATAACCACAAAACGAATGAACCTGCAATAGATAGGAAAGGGTAATCATCTCTTATTCAGCAGTTGTAGATAAGCCATCTCGAGAAAGCTGTAAAAGCTCACCTGACTATCTGAGCATGAGGATGAATCTGTTGTATCTTGCCTTGTCTGAGTGAAGATACTGCTTATCATAGAATCATAAAGACTCATACAGCACAGAAGGAGGCCATTCGGCCCATCGTGCTGTGCCGGCTCTTCGAAAGAGCTATCCAATTAGTCCCATTCCCCCTGCTTTTTCCCCATAGCCCTGCAATTTTTTTTCCTTTTTAGGTATATATCCAATTCCTTTTCAAAAGTTATTGTCGAATCTGCTTCCACCACCCTTTCAGGCAGTACATTCCAGATCATAGCAACTCGCTGCTTAAAAAAATTCTCCTCATCTAACCTCTGGTTCTTTTACCAATTACCTTCAATCTGTGTCCACTGGTTACCGGCTGATCTCAAGAACTGCTATCAATCACTTCCCATGAAAGACATTTTGCTGGACCTTAGTCTGAAGAACAAAAAAACAAACTTTATTTACACAACAAATAGAAAACAAGGATTAAATTCAATGATCTAGCTTGTTTGATTATTCTTTTTAAGGAAGTGCTTTAAGAGATTTTTCCAGTCGAAAATGTGAATCATTTGTTACTGATGGTTGCTGGCAGTGGGTAGTTATACTTGATTCAGAAATGACCTAGCTATTTACTTTCAACTCAGTTTTTTAAAGTATTTATTTATTTCTGTTAACAGACAGGCAACAGTTCTCGATCTCTTCCCGTTATGGTTTACATTCACCATGGTTCCCTCCAGTCAGGAGCAGCTGGGGCCCATGACATGAAGAATCTCGCAGCTTATGGACAGGTAAAAGGAGAGTGCAGACAACGTCCATCTCTTCCTGAAGGGATGGTAGAGGGGCATGAGATGAAAACTTGCAAAACAACAGGCTCAAGGAAACAGCCATTTCCTTGGATCAGTCTAGTTGTGGAAATACTCTATCACCCATATTAGTGTTTGTAGTTACTCTTTTCTGTCATTTTACATTGCACACAGATCATGCTGACTAGTTTATTGTTGTTGTCCTATCTTCATTGGAAGACTTTGCAGGATGATTAACAGAGTGGTGTTATTATTGTTGTTGTATCTTCACACTTTTCCTCTGGAGAACAGTGTGAGGTAGTGGAAGGAATCATGGTCTGATTAACAGTCTGAAAGGCCGTAACGTGAACGCTCCTTCCAAGGCTGTAACCATCTCTATACCAGCCAATAGGGTAGTTAGTCCTATCCTATACAGGGGATAGAGCTTTATGGGCTGTCACAACCCATACCATGTGGGAGGGGAGCACCCACACCCACCAGCCGTGAGTATTCCTCTGGTCTCCACTCACTGGGACTGTCTGGAGCGGGGTTTAAACGCTGCACTTTCTGACTCAGAGAGAGGAATGCTACCACTGAGCTAAAGGCTCACTCCATACTGACTAGTTGATTATCCATTTGGGAAATCTGTGAGCAGCTCTCCCTATAACGGGGTATCGTGTTTTAAGACAAAGTAAAACATACTTGAAGGTATTTCAGACTTGATACTCTAAATGGCCAGATTTTCTTTGTGATAGAGAGAGAGCAGTGGTTGAGATTCAGTTTAAAAATAAGATAAAACATATTAAAGGTTAATGATAAATTAAATAAAAAAGTAATTCACAATGAGCGAAGTTCTTTATAAAGATGTCACAAGGGACTGGTGTTGGAATTAGTAGCAAGGTGTTAAAATACCACAATTTATTCACTTCTCTCTTACTTAAGTGCCTCGGGACGTTTTTCTATGAAGGTACTATATAAATGCCTATTGTTGTTTGTGGGTTTGATCAGACTGGGGTGTGCTGTTATACAATTAATTGGACTTTGCAGGTTGTGGTGGTGGAATTCAACTACCGTCTTGGGCCGCTTGGCTTCCTCAGCACTCTGGATGTGAATGCACCCGGCAACTTTGGTTTCTTGGACATGTCCAAAGGCCTTCAGTGGATAAGACACAACATCCAGAACTTTGGGGGCGATCCCAACTGCGTCACATTGTTTGGCCACGGGGCCGGAGGGTTGGCGGTGAGTTATCTTCTGTTGTCGCCCCTAACCAGAGGCCTCTTCCACAGAGCCATCTCCAGTAGTGGCAATGCCTTGGTACCGGGTTTCATCGCAAAGCCCGGGGACTATTATACTGACCCTCTTGTTGCCAGCCGACAACTGGCCAAAGCACTGGATTGTCCAACTGATGATAATGTAAAGATGATGGACTGTCTTCGAATAAAGCCAGTTGAATCTCTCATCAATGCCCCAGTGCCCAAGCCAAAATATGGAGTAAAGTTCCCTCCTGTCGTCGATGGTGTTTTCTTACAGGAACCGCCTCAGGACTCGCTTCTCAAAGGAAACTACATGAAAGTTCCTTACATTGTAGGACTTACCAATGACGAGGCAGGGGCTGAGCTTGCCGATCTTTTGGGTAAAGGTTATGGAATTGCCACAGAGACTTATCACAAGATGGTGCTGGATTACGCCAGAAGTCATTTCCGGTATGTACAATTTTTGTTCTTTTCTTTCATGTTTTTCCACTCTAATTTTCTTTCCACTGCAGCTGATGACTCAGATTCTTGGTGGGATACAGTTCCACGAGAGCTAGCTGCCTGCTGATACCGCACCAAAGTGGCCATACTTCATATGGTAGCCTAAGAGTGTGCATTGACAGGATGTTTGAGTGGGACTGGTGAGGAAGGAAACTTGCCCGTGAAATATTTATCATTGCAGCTCTTTTATAAAAAAAACTGTAGCATTAACATCTCAAAGTAAAGTGCAATATTCCACGTTCATGTATTTGAATTGTTGATCCATACTATGCTTACTACGTGCTCTCTATATGCACTTAACCAATTAGATGTCGGGAATTTCCTTAAGGGTTCTTCCAATAATCGGCAGAAACACCTTTCCTTGGTTTATGCTAATTCGATGGTGGGCAGTCAGGAGAACCTCCCCCACTCCCATCCCACAACAAAATTCCCAGCGAGAATCTTCAGATACAACTGAATACTCATGGTACAGATTCCATTGGCCAATTGAAAAGCATGAATTTCCAAGCTTTATCTCAGAAGATTTCAAAAGACAATGGTTAGCTTCCAAAGTTGCCCAGCTGTCTACAGGAGTAAACGTGAAAGAACATAAGAAATAGGAGCAGGAGTAGGCCATTTGGCTCTTCGAGCCTGCTCCGCCATTCAATAAGATCATGGCTGATTTTCTACCTCATCTCCACTTTCCTGCACTATACCCATATCCCTTGATTCGCTTAATATTCAAAAATCTATCGATCTCTGTGATGAATATACTCAACGACTGAGCCTCCACAGCCCTCTGGGATAGAGAATTCCAAAGATTCACCACCCTCTGAGTGTACAAATTTCTCCTCATCTCAGTCCTAAATGGCTGACCCCTTATTCTGAGACTGTGACCTCTGGTTCTAGACTCCCCGGCCAGGGGAAACATCCTCCCTGCATCCATCCTGTCAAGTCCAGGCAACTGCCGAAAGGTTCTGGGAGCACTTGAGTGCTATCAATACAAATCGTTTGCAAGTCACCGATTCTTGATTTCAGGGAATTTCTGCTTATTATCACCAAAGATCAGCAGAAACCAAGTTCCTGTTGTTGATGGACATTTCACTGAACTCCCAGATTAAATGGCTGATTATTTGTTAAACTAAATCCCCTTCTTTTCCCTCTCTTGATCCTGACTTTCATTCTCTCCTGCTAGTATTTTTTGATGCCCAGTAATTACTTATCTTTATTACCCCCTCCTGTTTTACTATGAAGATCCTGTAAAATCCCTCAAGGCTTCTTTCAGAAAAGAGCTTTTTGGGGTACAAGTTGAGAGAAATTTGAGACATGCATGTGGCAAGTGCAGCATGCTAGGGAGGAACAGGTGACTTTGGACCTATGATTCCCAAAGCTCTCCACCCACCACTGGGGGGTTTCCGCAGGTCATGTCTGGGTCTGTTGTAGACTAATTCATAGCTATGATTAGTCAACAAGTCCATTATCGTTGTATCACGCAACTACCAGGATGGTAGAAGGCAAACTAGATGGACCATGGTCTTTTTTCATCTAGCAATTGCTATGTTCCTTGAAGATGATACAGAGCACCCATGGAGTTCCTATCAACACCCTTCCACAGAGCTCCTATGACACCCTTTTCATAAAAAACAAGTGCAATTAGCAAAGCAATGGTGATGAGAAGTAGTCAACACTACATTGCCTAAGGGTCAGCTATGTGCTTGTAGTTTGTCTTATTTCAGACATGTTCCTTCGCACTCTATCTTCATAGAACCAAAGGCCGATCTCAAATTATTTTATTGTTTCTAGTTTTGGAGGTTCCAAAATGTACTGCTTGTTTCTGCACGAAGTGACTGTCTGTCTATCCTCCGAGCAAGTAAAATACAAAATAACTTTGAATGTCATTTCCTACAGATATAATCCATCCCAGATAGCGGATGTTGCCAGCTATTCCTACAGAGACTTCACACGCCCAAATGACCCAGCTGCCCTCAGAGAAGGTTTCAGAGACCTAATTCAGGACCACAAGTGGTTGACACCAAGTTACCAATTAGCAGACCAGCACTCAAGCAGGGCGGAAACCTTTCTGTATATTTACAGGTAAAGTACCTCAAAAGTTGTAGAATTGACTTGATCAATTCTATATATTAATAAAGTGTACCCGGAATTTTTTGAAAGAGCCACACATTTTTAAAAATATATACTAATTGATTTCTCATGGTGCTGCTTGTGGAGAAAAAAATATTTAAAATGTTTTTTTCTGCTCATGTCCCACTTGAATTCTTTCTGTCTCACTCACTCTTGCCAGCTGCTTGGGTGCAAGTGTCAGCTTGGCTCAATGGTCGCACACTCACCTCTGAGTTAGGCTATGCATTCAAGCTTCACTCCAGGACTTGAGCATTTAATCTAAGATGACAGCTGTACTGTTAGAGGTGCCGTCTTTTGGATGAGACGTTAAACCGAGGCCCCGTCTGCCTGTTCAGGTGCATGCAAAAGATACCATGGTACTATTTGAAGAGCAGGGCAATTCTCCCATTGTTCTAGCCAATGTTAAAACCCTCAAACAACCCTACCAAAGCAGTTTAACTACTCATTTATCTCATTGCTGTTTGTAGGACCTTGCTGTGCGCAAATTGGCTGCCATGTTTGCTTACAAAACAAAACTGTCTGCACTTCAAAAAGGACTTCATTGGCTCGAACGTACTTTGGGACATCCTGAGGATGTGAAAGGCCCTACATAAATGCATGTTCTTTTTTGTATCTCCTTTGTCTTTGTCTCTCTCCTTTTCCCTCTATGCCTCTCGCACTTCTATTGGTGTCATTCCAATATGTTCGGTCTTGAGCTGAGGCTTAAGTTTCTTGTCTGATTCCAGAACTGGGGTTGAGGATGCCTGAGAGAACACCTGCTGAAAATCCATATACAGCACATATACTGCATTCCTTTTATCTATCCAATCTGTCATCTCTTCAAAAGAACATTAAATTTGTCAGATTAACATGCCATTACCAAATCTATGCTGGCTGCCTGTAATTAACTCACGCATTTCAAAATGCTCAGTATCTCAAATTATGAATTCTGAGACAACTCATGTTATACTAATTAGTTTATCCTTCTCTACCAGAACTGTTACATCAGTAGTGATCCTGAGCCTAGTGATTTTTTGCAAAGCTTCATTATTCTCTCTGGAATAGTTTTAGTTTGTGTGGTAAACCACTGTCATACCTGTCTGTGTCTGTATGTGTATTCCACTAGGTACAGGTCTGGACATGCCTCGGCTGACTCCTCCCACTATTCCAGGTATATAAGTGACTACCTCCCAGTCCCTTAGTATTCTGGACGGGTCGACCACTCGAGACAAGACCTTCATTCTTTAGTTAATAAAAGCCTGATTGTTACTCGCTCAACTTCAGTCTTTTGAGTAATTGATGGCGCATCAATTTTATTAACTAAATTTTTTATAATGGAGAAGATCCTCACACCAGCATGCCTGGACCTGGACAGTCGGGAAGCGGACGCTTCCACCAAGTTTGCTCACTGGCTCACGTGCTTCGAGACATTCCTGACTGCCTCCACTGCGGTCGAAACGGATGCGGACAAACTGTCTGTCCTGTTCTCCAAGGTGAACCACCGAGTGTACTCAGTCATCCGGGATGCGACCTCGTACACAGCCGCCCTCCAGCTCCTCAAGACCCAGTACACGCGCCCTGTGAACGAAGTATACGCTAGGCACCTTCTGGGGAGTCGCAAGCAACAACCTGGGGAATCGACAGAGGAATACCTCCAAGCACTGTCCGTGCTTGGCCGGGCCTGTGGGTGTAAGGCGGTAACGCCCACTAAGTACACGGAGGAACTGATCCGGGATGCCTTCGTAGCGGGCCACAGGTCCAACTACACCAGACAGCGACTGCTGGAGCAGAGTGACCTCACCCTCGACAAAGCCTCCGACATCGCACTAACGCTGGACGCAGCCTTCCGGGGCATGGATGCCTACTCCTCTGCACCGTGGACGCCGCGGGGAACGACAACCTGGGACACGGTAGGACAGCCCCATAGCACCGTGCCACCCCAGCCACAGCCCAACAACGGCCCAACTACCGCAGCAGTGTCCCAAAGCCAGACAGCAGTATCCCAAGGCCAGAAATGCTACTTCTGTGGCCAGGCCAAACACCCCAGAGCGCGCTGCCCGGCGAAGAATGCAACCTGCTCGGGCTGCGGGAAAAAGGGACACTACGCCAGCGTCTGCAAGGCCAAAGCCACCCCGAACGCCAGCAGCGCCGCGTGTGGGCCGTGCGAGCCGCCATCTTGGGCCTCCCCAGCCATGTGCGAACCACCGCAGCAGCAGCCATCTTGGACGACTCCAGCCACATGGGAATCATGGGCGCCGCCATCTTGGACACCAGCCGGGACGCAGCAGACCGCCAACCCCCCCCCATCTGATACTCGCAGCGACACACCGACCCCTACGCTGGCCTCTGTGACGCTGGACCAAACGAGACCGCACCAGCTAGCTCGGTCCAAAATGGACGTTAAGGTAAACGGCCATGCAATAAACTGCCTTTTTGACTCCGGGAGCACAGAGAGCTTCATCCACCCCGACACGGTGCGGCGTTGCTCTCTCCCAGTCCTGCCTGCGCACCAGCGGATTTCTATGGCCTCCGAGTCCCAGTCAGCGGACATTGGCGGCTACTGCGTGGTGACACTAGTAGTAGACGGGACTGTGTTCAATAATTTTAAACTCCTGGTCCTGCCCGACCTCTGCGCTGCCGTTCTACTGGGGTTGGATTTCCAGTGCCACCTCAAAAGCGTTACGATGGCGTACGGTGGCCCCCTCCCCCCACTCACAGTCCGCAGCCAGCAGCCTCCAAATTGCCCGCCGCGCACTAGATGCAACCTCTCCACACTCAGAGTCCCACCCCCCCCACTGTTTGCTAACCTCACCCCCGACTGTAAGCCCATCGCCACAAAGAGCAGGCGATACAGTGCCGGGGACAGGGTTTTCATCAAAACCGAAGTGGAACGGCTCCTGAAGGAGGGGATTATTGAGGGCAGCTCCAGCCCCTGGCGAGCCCAGGTTGTGGTCGTTAAGACCGGCGAGAAACAACGCCTGGTCATCGACTACAGCCAAACAATAAACCGCTACACCCTGCTGGACGCCTACCCACTCCCCCGCATAGCTGACATGGTCAACCAGATCGCGCAGTACCGCGTCTTTTCGACCATTGACCTGAAATCAGCGTACCACCAGCTCCCCATCAGCCCTGAAGACCGCCAGTATACTGCTTTTGAGGCAAACGGCCGCCTCTATCACTTCCTTAGGGTTCCCTTCGGCGTTACCAACGGGGTCTCCGTCTTCCAAAGGGAGATGGACCGGATGGTCGATCAAAACGAGCTGCAGGCCACTTTCCCTTACCTAGATAATGTGACCATCTGCGGCCATGACTTGCAGGACCATGACGCAAACCTCGAGAAATTCCTCCGCACCGCCCAACTCCTGAACCTGACATATAACAAGGAGAAGTGCATATTCCGCACAGACCGCCTCGCCATCCTTGGCTGTGTTGTAGAACACGGGGTCATCGGTCCCGACCCGGACCGGATGCGTCCCCTTATGGAACTCCCACTGCCCCACTGCCTAAAAGCTCTGAAGAGGTGCCTAGGGTTTTTTTCCTACTACGCTCAGTGGGTCCCCTACTATGCAGACAAAGCCCGTCCGCTGATCAAGTCCACCTCTTTTCCCGTGACGGCAGAGGCCCGCTTAGCCTTCCACCGTATCAAGGAAGACATTGCCAAAGCCACCATGCACGCAGTGGACGAATCCATCCCCTTCCAGGTGGAAAGCGATGCGTCCGACTTCGCTCTGGCCGCCACCCTTAATCAGGCGGGGAGACCTGTGGCATTCTTCTCACGAACCCTCCAGGGCCCGGAGACCAGACACTCCGCGGTCGAGAAGGAGGCCCAGGCTATCGTGGAGGCTGTGCGTCATTGGAGGCACTACCTGGCCGGAAAACGATTTACCCTGCTCACTGACCAGCGTTCAGTTGCTTTTATGTTCAACAACAAGCAGAGGGGCAAAATCAAAAATGACAAGATCTTGAGGTGGAGAATCGAACTTTCCACCTACAATTACGAGATCTTGTACCGGCCTGGGAAGCTCAATGAACCCCCAGATGCCCTATCGCGTGGCACCTGCGCCAGCGCGCAGATCGATAGGCTGAGGGCCCTCCACAATGACCTCTGCCACCCGGGGGTCACCAGGTTCTTCCACTTCATCAAGGCCCGCAACCTGCCTTACTCCATTGAGGAGGTCAGGACCATGACCAAGAACTGCCAAGTCTGCGCTGAGTGCAAACCGCACTTTTATAGACCAGACAGAGCCCACCTGATAAAAGCCACTCGCCCTTTCGAACGCCTGAGCGTCGATTTTAAAGGGCCTCTCCCCTCCTCCGACCGCAATGTGTACTTCCTCAACATCATTGACGAGTACTCCCGGTTCCCGTTCGCTATCCCCTGCCCGGACATGACCAGTGCCACGGTCATTAAATGTCTGAACAGCCTCTTCACCCTGTTCGGTTTCCCCAGCTATATCCATAGCGACCGGGGCTCATCGTTTATGAGCGACGAACTCCGCCAGTACCTGCTCGCTAGGGGTATAGCCACAAGCAGGACCACCAGTTACAACCCCCGGGGGAACGGACAGGTGGAAAGAGAGAATGCAACTGTTTGGAAGGCTGCCCTACTAGCCTTAAAGTCTAGGGGCCTTCCGACCTCCCGCTGGCAGGAGGTGCTCCCCGATGCGCTCCACTCGATTCGGTCACTTCTCTGCACTGCCACCAATGCCACCCCTCACGAGAAAATGTTTGTCTTCCCAAGGAAGTCCACATCGGGGACATCGTTACCGCCATGGCTGACGTCCACAGGGCCGGTACTACTGAGAAGACACGTGAGGGCCAATAAAACGGACCCCCTGGTCGAGAGGGTCGACCTCCTCCACGCCAACCCCCAGTACGCTTACATTGCGTACCCGGACGGGCGGGAGGACACAGTCTCCATACGAGACCTCGCACCCTCGGGGACCGCTGTAACCCACTACCCATTACCACCCCCCCCCACGACCCGATATCCAACCCCAGCAGCCGGCTCGCCTTGGACCGTCACCCATGAGGACTACACTCCAGGGCCCCAGCCTACACGGGACGCGACGCCGGAAGCTCCACCACCCCTGCCGTCGCCACGTCGATCACAGCGGCAGACAAGACCTCCGGAGAGACTCCAATACACGAACTTTTAAATACACTTCACCCCGCCGGACTCATTTTTAAACAAGGGGTGAATGTGGTAAACCACTGTCATACCTGTCTGTGTCTGTATGTGTATTCCACTAGGTACAGGTCTGGACATGCCTCGGCTGACTCCTCCCACTATTCCAGGTATATAAGTGACTACCTCCCAGTCCCTTAGTATTCTGGACGGGTCGACCACTCGAGACAAGACCTTCATTCTTTAGTTAATAAAAGCCTGATTGTTACTCGCTCAACTTCAGTCTTTTGAGTAATTGATGGCGCATCAGTTTGTAAGGGAAGGGTTAAATGAACAGCTCAGGGCTACTGAAAGGGTATGAGTCACACGTGTAGCTTCAGGCCACAGTTCAGTTTGATTAGACAAATAGTTGATATTTTAATTACACCCTTTAGTTTATCTGCTGTTGGACTGGAGTTATCTCACTTCAGTGAGTTCTTTCTAATCTTTATTCTTTAATGATGTAAAATACTCAAGTCAAGGAGTTCACTACAGATCTCCAAAGTTGACTTTTCAGCTTTTACAGACTAATGTGGTTTCTTTGTTAATGCAGGCCATTGTTCAAGGATCAATCTGTTCAATTTTGGGCTGGGATTATCTTTTACGCCTGTAAAAAAAAAATAAAGGCCTAAAGCTAAAATTCAGGTACTTCTTGCTTGGTTCAGCTCTTCAAAGCCCACTTCAAAACAAAATTGAAGGAAAAACATTTGCTGCAACTTAAAGCCCCAGTCTTTTATTGGACCTGTCCATGGAATTAGTTATGCTCAATTTAACTGATTCTAACATTATTGTTGCAATTCGTGTTGATGTGAGGTGAGAGTGAGCCCATTCCCTTTTTTGGTCACCAAGGGATAAGCATCACTCTCTGGTCAGCCCCATCAGTTACATATGGAGTAAACATAGAAGATAGGAGCAGGAGTAGGCCATTCAGCCCCTTGAGCCTGCTCCACCATTCAATGCGATCATGGCTGATCATCCAAATTCAGTACCCGGTCCCTGCTTTCTCCCCATACCCCTTGATCCCTTTAGCCTTAAGAAATATATCCAACTCATTCTTGAATATATTTAATGTATTAGCCTCTACTGCCTTCTGTGGTAGAGAATTCCACAGGTTCACCACTCTCTGGGTGAAGAAATTCCTCATTTCTGTCCTAAATGGCCTACCCCTTATCTTTAGGCTGTGACCCCTGGTTCTGGACTCCCCGACCATCGGGAACATCCTTCCTGCATCTAGTCTGTCCAGTCCTGTCAGAATTTTATAAGTTTCAATGAGATCCCCTCTCATTCTTCTAAACTCCAGCGAGTACAAGCCCAATCGACCCAATCTCTCCTCATACGTCATTCCTGCCATCCCAGGTATCAGCCTGGTGAATCTTCGCTGAACTCTTTCCATGGCAAGAACATCCTTCCTCAGATAAGGCAACCAAAACTGCACACAATACTCAAGATGTGGTCTCACCAAGGCCCTGTATAACTGCAGCAAGACATCTTTGTTCCTGTACTCAAACCCTCTCGCTACGAAGGCCAACATACCATTTGCCTTCTTAACCGCCTGCTGCACCTGCATGCTTACCTTCAGCGACTGGTGCACAAGGACACCAGGTCTCATTGCACTTCCCCTTCTCCCAATCTATTGCCATTCAGATAATAATCTGCCTTCCTGTTTTTGCCACCAAAGTGGATAACCTCACATTTATCCACGTTATATTGCATCTGCTATGCTTTTGCCCAATCACCCAACCTGTCCAAATCATCCTGGAGTTTCTCGGCATCCTCCTCACAGCACACACGCCCACCCAACTTTGTGTCGTCTGCAAATTTGGAGATATTACATCTAGTTCCCTTGTCCAGATCATTAATATATATTGTGAATAGCTGGGGTCCAAGGACAGATCCCTGCGGTACCCCACTAGTCACTGCCTGCACTCGGAAAAAGACCCGTTTATTCCAACTCTTTGCTTTCTGTCTGCCAACCAGTTCTCTATCCAAGTCAATACCTTGCCCCCAATCCCACGTGCCTTAACTTTACACGCTAATCTCTTATGCGGGACCTTATCGAAAGCCTTCTGAAAGTCCAAATACACCACATCCACTGGTTCTCCCTTATCTATTTTACCAGTTACATCCTCAAAAAATTCCAGTAGTCAAGCACGATTTACTTTTTGTAAATCCATGTTGACTTTGTCCGATCCTGTCACTGTTTTTCCAAGTGCTCTGCTATTACATCTTTTATAATGGACTCTAGCATTTTCCCCACTACCGATGTCAGGCTTACCGGTCTGTAATTCCCCGTTTTCTCTCTACCACCTTTTTTGAATAGTGGGGTAACATTAGCTACCCACCAATCCATGGGAACTGTTCCAGATTCCATCGAATGTTGGAAGATGATCAGCAATGCATCTACTATTTTTAGGGCCACTTCCTTAAGTACCCTAGGATGTAGATTATCAGACCCTGGGGATTTATTGGCCTTCAATCCCATCAATTTCCCTAACACCAGAGTAAAGCTCCTTTACTCTGTTAAAAATCATATACCTCAACCCCAAACTCAGAAGAGTGCCCTTACTGAAGCATTGTGACAAGTTTCCCAATTCCCCAATGAGCCATCTTTTGGCCACTCTGAATCAGTTCATATTCGGTGTGGTAGCCACATCCACTCGGAACTGGGTGACATTTAAAAAAAAAAAAAAAAATACTTGTGTATTTAGAAAAATAATCAAAAACTATTTTTCTTTCCAGCCATCGTACCGCCTTCTCCCAGACTCCTCCTTGGATTGGAGCTTCTCACTTGGATGATTTGCTTTACCTCCTTGGAGACCCTGTTGCTAAAAATCCAACCCACCAATACGATGAAGTGGAGAAACAACTATCTTTCAGCCTCATGGCTTACTGGTCAAATTTTGCACACAGCGGGTAAGGCAATATTTCCAGTGATGTTAAAAAGTGTATTCTTATTTCATCTGCCTCTTGACATCATCTTGCACCTCCCACCATTCCCCATCCAAGGCCAAGTGACCCACTCTCAGGCCTCTGCTGATACTGTTCTTATGCTGACTGCTAGGAGGAACGATAGGAGAGCAGCCAATCTTGGCTTCCTGATGACCAAACTTCTCTTCGGCACTTCACCAACACCACAGATGAGAATGTGAACCCTTCCATTTTAGTTATCCAACGCAAATATGTTCTTTGCTGTAACATATTCTTTAGACCAGAATGGAGCAGTTTCATATCTTCACAAAAACCAGCATGATTTCACTGCAAGTTGGTACCAGGTTCGAAGTGAGATTTTGTAGTCAGCTCAAACACACTTGGAACTATGTTTTGAGTCCATCCAAGCTCATTTCACTTTGGCTCCTTACAGCCAATGAAAAGGAGAATCCTGCTTGTGGACCTTGAAATTCTAACAGGGGCACATAGTTTTACAAAAGATCTTCCAGGTTTATTGATGGTATAATCTTAAAGTCAGAGCTAGGCCATTGTGAAATCAGGAAGCACTTTTGCCACACAAATAGTGGCAATCTGGAACTCTCTCCCCAAAAAGGCTGTGGATGCTGGATCAATTTGAGCTTTCAAGACAGCGATCGATATACTGTTGTTAGGTAAGGGTATCAAGGAATCTGGAGTTGAGGCACAGACCAGCCATGAACTGATTAAATGGTGGAACAGGCTCGAGAGGCTGTATGACCTACTCTTGTTCCTAATGTTTATTTAATTTTCACAGTAACCCAAACAGAGGACCTCACAGGATATCGAGCTGGCCCAACTACACATCCGCTGACACAGAATTTGTGAACTTCACTGCAGACAGATCAGGTTGGAGAGGCAGATCTTACCGCAGACAGCAGACAGCCTTTTGGAGCAAAACTGCCCTCAAGATGCAATCTGAAGAATGGTGTAATAAAGAGAGAGTGTCAACTTCACCTGTGAGCAACACGACCACTGCTAGACCTACCACCACCCAGTCTACAGCGCAATGTAATGGAGTGACACAAGACATTCTGTCAATGAATCTGACCACCGAAGAGATAATCACTGCATTCTATGTTAGTTTTGCTCTCTTAGTTATTGAAGCATTCCTGATTTTAGGACTGGTATACCAATTGTACATGCAACAGAAAAAGGTGAGGAAATTACAAGATCCACTCGTTCTGTCCAACATGTTTGAATTACCTTTCAAGGGAGTTACCGATGAAAACTCACACCACACTAAATTTTGAAAAAAAAAAACTTTTATTTCAAACTTTTTTTTTTAAATACAAAACATTTGGTCTTTTCAAGTTAATTCTTTTTGAAAAAGTAAAATGTAGTGCGACTGTAAGATCTAATCCATGGAAAGCCATATCCTGAGACAATGTAGTATCTAATCATGAGCAGCAGTGTAACGGATTAGGCAATTGGTTGGTCGTGAGTAAATAAAAACCTATTCTGTTCCACTTGAGAACATTCTTTATCCATCACATTAAAACTCGCACCAAGGATAAAAATGGGTGCCTAACCAAACCTTTGCATTTTTGGTTTATTACTGATATTCTGAAGTTACTTTATCAAAAAATACTACAAGAGCATCGGCAAACAGTCAAATGAAAAACATACAATCAGAAACATGCAAAACACATTTTTCTCAACACCAGTTAACATTTAGTGAAAACATACTGCCCAATATCTTGAAACCTAGAGAGTGCTAATGGAAGAAGACACATCCAGTGGATGGAAGTTAATTCCCTCAACGTTGCACACAAAATCGCAAGTTAACTTATTAAACAAGCGTTGCTCCCCATACATACTACAATGTTGTGAAATATCTTAAACCTTCTAAACACACGTCATAAAAGTACTTCAAGTTGTAGAAAACTATAATGAATTTTGTGAATGTTGTTCGAGCTCAACATAATACTGTAAGGATAAAGGCAGACAGTTCATTTAATTTAACTTTATCGTCTTCAATTACATTTTTAAGAATTAGGGTGTCATAATACAATGTGACTGTTCAATATGCACCAATACCAACATTTGCTCGCTACAAAATCCAGATAACAAATCACTTTTTTTTTGAACCATTGGTTTTTGGCAACAACTTAAGAGACAAGCAGTAAGAAAGTGTGGCATATACACAACATTTTGGGGCAATCCTAGTGTTTTTCCCTTAAGAAATTTTAGCTCCGCTCTTTTCCATTGTCTCTTTAATCATCAATAAATCATAACTGCATTATACAGGAAACTTTGGTTTATCCGGAGGTTGTATGTCCGGAAACCTTGATCCACCGGCAGAAATCAGGAGCCGTTTTGTTAGGTTTTTTTTCTTCTCGTGGCTTTTTTTCCCCCCAACAGTCAGGCTCTGGAAAGTCTCTCTGAAGCTGTTGCTAAGCTACAGAGATGCTTCCAAGGTACGGGCCGACTGTTTAGAAGCTGTTGCTAAGCAACAGTGTTTGTTGTCAGATACGGAGATGAAAACCTCCGTATCCTTCAGAATTGGCGCTGGTTTGTCCGGCAGTTTTGATAGATCGGCAACAGCTCGGTCCTGTCGGTGCCGGATATCAAAGTTTCCTGTAATCCACAAAGTAGGAGATGAAATAGTGATCTGTAGACTAAACAGATTTGTATCATCCATCCCTACTTAAACCCCCCTTTAAATTACAGAAAGATTGTGATGGGCATATTTGTTTAGGCTTAAAGCCTTCTTCAACCAATTTTTAAAAATCACCACTTCACAAAGCTGCACTATCTAATTTTTAGGTCTATATAAAGTCAATAAGGTAAACATTCACCAAATTCATGTTGACTTGGTCATAAGTAGCTTGTGAGGAAGAGCATAACTAGAGGTCATCAATATAAGATAGTCACCAAGAAATCCAATAGGGAATTCAGAAGAAACTTCTTTACCCAGAGTGATGAGAATGTGGAACTCACTAACACAGGGAGTGGTTGAAGCGAATAGTATAGATGCATTTAAGGGGAGGCTAGACAAGCATATGAGGGAGAAGGGAATAGAGGGTTATGCTGATAGATTTAGATGAGGAAAGATGGGAGATGACTAATAGAAAGATGAGGTGCTGTTCCTCGAGCTGCCATCAACAGCAGAAAGTGCCAGCGATTTACTTGTACTTCTTACAATCTAGTATACTGTATTCGCTGCTCACGATGCGGTCTCCTCTACATTAGGGAGGCCAAACGCAGATTAGGTGACCGCTTTGCGGAACATCTCCGTTCAGTCCGCAAGCGTGACCCTGAGCTTCCGGTCACCTGTCACTTTAATTCTCCCCTCCACTCCCACTCTGATCTCTCTGTCCTCGGCCTCTTGCACTGTTCCAGTGAAGCTCAACATAAGCTCGAGGAACAGCACCTCATCTTTCTATTAGGCACTTTACAGCCTTCTGGACTTAACATCGAGTTCAACAATTTTAGACGATAAATTGGCCCCTGTATTTCTTTATATATTTTTTTCTCTCTCGTTTCCTCACATGGTAGCTGTTAATGTTGTTGTTGCCATCATCATTTGCACATCATCTAGAGCTATCTTTTGTTTCTTAACTTGTCCCATTACCTCTTCTTTTGCCTTGCACCATCATTCCTTTTGTCACTCAATCTCTCCTGTCTCCCATCCCATCACAGACCTTCCCTTTGTTCTTTCCTCCTCTCCTCCCTTCCCCTGCTTAAAAATCTCTCTTCCCTAAATTTTTCTAGTTCTGACTCGGTTTCTCTCTCCTCGATGCTGCCTGACCTGCTGAATGTTTCCAGCACTTTCTGTTGTTATTTCAGACTTGCAGCATCCGCGGTATTTTGTTTTTGTATTAGATAGAGGGGTTGGAGGAGGCTCGTGTGGAGCATAAACATCGGCATAGACCAGTGGGGCCGAATGACCTGTTTCTGTGCTATACGTTTGATGTAATTCTATTACAATGCAACACGCTTTCAAAATATATCTACACCAAAAATCTAGTCTTAACATTAATGTCTTGGGTCAGCTATGATGTGCAATAAATGTGACTCACCAGGTAATTTCTGAGTAATGAAACTGCAAGTCATGGTCCCTCACATATGGACAAATTTATCACGCATTGATGGCTGTGACAGTCTAACGCTTGAAATAGGTTTTCAATTGAAAAAGATCAACTTTAAATGAATGCTCAAGGGGTTTTTGCTGCCCTAAAAAAATCAACTGAAGTTGCTTTAATGTCCCATTCTCACTGTGGAATACGATTTTTATTCACACTGGTACTCTTTCCGCCAACTGTTATAAGCAGGACTAGATCTTGCCACGAGAAGGGACAGAGCTGCTGTGCAAAAGTATCTATTGCATCGTCATCACATGCAAGTGACAGAACATTTTTCATCTTTTGGCAAATTTCAACGTGAACTGGGTATGTGTGAAGAAAAACACCTCCTGAAGTGTCTCTAAGAGCAGGGTGTCGAGTCATTCATTTCATCTTTATTTTTAATGATTGATCAGTGTCATGGATGCATTTAAGGGGAAGCTAGATAAGTATATGAGGAAGAAAGGAATAGAAGGATATGCTGACAGGGTTAGATGAAGTAGGGTGGGAGGAGGTTCATGTGGAGCAGAGACTAGTTGGGCCAAATGGCCTATTTCTGTGTTGTAAATTCTATGTAATTTTGCCAAGCATGGCAGGCAAAACAGAATGGTTTATGGAAAGGTTTCGGGTTTTGGCTGGGTATCCATAATGTGGGTCTACCTCGTCTAGATCGAAAAATTATCCAAAATCCTACAGTAACTTCACAGAAACACTGTTTACTAACTTGGAAAGAAAAGAGCATCCCAAGTATTAGCCACCTCTATTCTCACACTCAAAATACAATGCAGCTTAATGAGGCCCATGTTACCAATTATTAAGGAAATCACCTTGGATGGTTCGACAGTATGCCACACAAATATGTTTGCATAACAGCATGGTTCAAGGGTGGCACTAGACACTGCTGCTGACACAGTTTAGTTTCTTCTTTTC
This sequence comes from Somniosus microcephalus, assembly GCF_052327205.1. NCBI lineage: Eukaryota > Metazoa > Chordata > Chondrichthyes > Squaliformes > Somniosidae > Somniosus > Somniosus microcephalus. Next base: position 285,861,109 of record NC_140991.1, read on the forward strand.
TTCAAACTGCCTGTCCACCACCATGGATAGAGCTTCTAGAAACTTCTCTACTGTTGCAGACGATGACTGGAAAGACAATGGAAAATAACATCAGAAAAACAACTCAAACACTTCTCAATACACTAGGCCAGATCAATGACCCAAATGCAAATAAAATTGGATTGGATAAGCCAATTCGACGAGGAGCGAAACAAAACATAATTCTCTTGTAAGGAAAGGGTTAATTAGACGGACTTGAGGGTGCTAATGTAATACCGCTTTATGTCTTTATATTGTAATGATGCAATTTTTTAGCTTTTAAGAAATATTCTTAAATAGTAATATCTTAAAATAGTTGTGTATCAAGATGTTGACCACTGAACTTTTGAACTGAGACTGACCTTCCAGCACTGGCAGGTTTTAATCTGAAGTAACCATCTGTTTAACAAGAGAAGTTAATTGGAGACATGCCATTGCATTCTGGTTCCCAATTTTCAGAGGAACAGTTTGCAACGGCACATTCCCAATTTTCTTCATATTTACTGATTTTTAAAATTAATTCACGGGATGTGGGCATCACTGGCAAGGCCAGCATTTATTGCCCATCCCTAATTGCCCTTGAGAAGGTGGTGGTGAGCCGCCTTCTTGAACCGCTGCAGTGCGGGTGGTGAAGGTCTTCCTACAGTGCTGTTAGGGAGGGAGTTCCAGGATTTTGACCCAGCGACGATGAAGGAATGACAATATATTTCCAAGTCAGGATGGTGTGCGACTTGGTGGGGAACTTGGAGGTGGTGGTGTTCCCCTGCGCCTGCTGCCCTTCTAGCTGATGGAGGTCGCGGGTTTGGGAAGTGCTGTCGAAGAAGCCGTGGCGAGCTGCTGTACTATATCTTGTAGATGGTACACACTGCAGCCACGGTGCACCGGTGGTGGAGGGAGTGAATGTTTAAGGTGGTGGATAGGGTGCCAATCAAGCGGGCTGCTTTGTCCTGGATGGTGTCGAGTGTCTTGAGCGTTGTTGGAGCTGCACCTATCCAGGTAAGTGGAGAGTATTCCATCACACTCCTGACTTGTGCCTTGTAGGTGGTGGAAAGGCGCTGGGGAGTCAGGAGGAGAGTTACTTGCAGAATACCCAGCCGCTGACTTGCTCTTGTAGCCACAGTATTTATGTGGTTGGTCCAGTTAAGTTTCTGGTCAATGGGGACGCCCAGGATGTTGATGGTGTGGGATTCAACAAAAGTAATGCCATCAAATGTCATGGGGAGTTGGTTAGACGCTCTCTTGTTGGAGATGGTCATTGCCTGGCACATGTGTGGCATAAATGTTACTTGCCGCTTATCAGCGCTAGCCTGGATGTTAGTCATAGAGTCATAGAGTTTTACAGCACAGAAAGAGGCCCTTCGGCCCATCGTGTCTGCGCCGTCCATCAATCCCTGTCCAGTCTAATCCCATTTTCCAGCATTTGGTCCATAGCCTTGTATGCAATGGCATTTCAAGTGCTCATCCAAATGCTTCTTGAATGTTGTGAGGGTTCCTGCCTCTACCACCCTTTCAGGCAGAGAGTTCCAGATTCCAACCACCCTCTGGGTGAAAAAGTTCCTCCTCAAATCCCCTCTAAATCTCCTGCCCCTTACCTTGAATCTATGCCCCCTTGTTATTGACCCCCCTACTAAGGGGAAAAGTTCCTCTTTATCTACCCTATCTATGCCCCTCATCATTTTGTACACCTCAATCAGGTCCCCCCCCTCAGCCTTCTTTGCTCTAATGAAAACAACCCCAGCCTGTTTAGTCTTTCTTCATAGCTGAGGCACTCCATCCCAGGTAACATCCTGGTGAATCTTCTCTGCACCCTCTCTAAAGCAATCACATCCTTCCTATAGTGAGGCGACCAGAACTGCACACAGTACTCCAGCTGTGGCCTCACCAGCGTTTTGTACAGCTCCATCATAACCTCCCTGCTCTTATATTCTATGCCTCGGCTAATGAAGGCAAGTATCCCATATGCCTTTTTAACCACCTTATCTACCTGTTCCGCTGCCTTCAGGGATCTATGTACATGCACACCAAGGTCCCTCTGAGCCTCTGTACTTCCTAGGGTCCTACCACTCATTGTGTACTCCCTTGCCTTATTTGTCCGTCCAAAATGCATCACCTCGCACTTTTCAGGGTTAAATTCCATTTGCCACTTTTCCGCCCATCTGACCAACTCGTTTATATCTTCCTGTAGCCTGAGGCTTTCCTCCTCACAATTTACCACCCCACCAATTTTCGTGTCATCTGCGAACTTACTGATCATACCTTTTACATTCTCATCCAAATCATTTATGTAGATCACAAACAGCAAGGGACCCAGCACCGATCCCTGAGGTACCCCACTAGACACAGGCTTCCAGTCACAAAAGCAACCTTCGACCATCACCCTCTGCCTCCTGCCACTCAGCCAGTTTAGGATCCAACGCGCCAAGGCACCCTGGATCCCATGGGCTCTTACCTTCTTGACCAGTCTCCTATGCGGGACTTTGTCAAAAGCTTTACTGAAGTCCATGTAAACCACATCCACAGCATTTCCCTCATCCACACACCTAGTCACCCCCTCGAAAAATTCAATCAGATTTGTCAGACATGATTTACCCTTGACAAAGCCATGCTGACTATCCCCGATTAATCCTTGCCTCTCCAAGTGGAGACTAATTTTGTCCCTCAGAATTTTTTCCAATAATTTCCCTACCACAGATGTTAGGCTCACTGGCCTGTAATTCCCTGGTTTATCCCTGCTACCCTTCTTGAATAATGGTACTACGTTAGCTGTTCTCCAGTCCTCTGGTACATCCCCTGTGGCCAGAGAGGTTCTGAAAATTTGTGTCAGAGCCCCTGCAATCTCCTCCCTTGCCTCACACAACAGCCTGGGATACATCTCGTCCGGGCCTGGGGATTTATCCACTTTTTGGCCTGCTAAAACCGCTAGTACCTCCTCCCTCCCGATGTTAATATGTTCAAGTATGTCACAGTCCCCTTGCCCGATTTCTATGTCTACATCATCTTTCTCCATAGTGAAGACAGATGCAAAAAATTCATTTAAAACCCCGCCTACATCATCTGGCTCTACACACAGATTGCCACTTTGGTCCCTAATGGGCCCTACCCTTTCCCTGGTTATCCTCTTGCCCTTAATATACTTATAAAACATCTTAGGATTTTCCTTTATTTTGCTCGCCAGTGTTATTTCATGGCCCCTCCTCACCCTCCTAATTTCTTTTTTAAGTATGCCCCTGCACTTTTTATACTCCTCTCGGGCTTCCTCCGTCTTTAGTCTTTTGTAACTGCCAAAAGCCCCCCTTTTTTTCCTAATGCATTTTTGTATATCCCTTGTCATCCAAGGTTCCCTTTGCTTGTTGGTCCCACCCTTGACCTTTACAGGAACATGTTGGCGTTGTACTCTCTCTATTTCCCTTCTGAAAGCCTCCCACTGCTTTGATGTGGATTTTCCTATAAGTAGCTGCTCCCAGTCCACTTTGGCCAGATCCTGCCTTATCATATTAAAAATCGGCCATCCCCCAATTTAGAACCCTTATTTCCGGGCCGTCATTGTCTTTTTCCATGACCACCTTAAATCTCACCGAATTATGGTCACTGTCGCCAAAATGCTCTCCTACTGACACTTCCACCACTTGCCCGGCTACATTCCCAAGAATTAGGTCCAGTACCGCCCCCTCTCTTGTAGGACTTTCTACATGTTGGCTCAAAAAGCTCTCCTGGATGCACTTTAAGTATTTTGCACCCTCTAAGCCTTTCACACTCTGACTATTCCAATATTGGGGAAGTTGAAATCCCCCACTATTATTACCCTATTATTTTCGCACTTCTCCGAGATTTGCCTACATATCTGTTCCTCTATCTCCCCCTGACTGTTTGGGGGCCTATAGTACACTCCCAGCAAGGTGCTTGCCCCCTTTTTGTTTTTAATTTCTACCCATATGGCCTCATTAGAGGAACCCGCTAATATATCATCCCACCTTACAGCAGTAATTGACTCCTTAATTAATATTGCAACACCCCCTCCCCTTTTACACCCCCCTCTGTCTCGCCTGAAGATTCTATACCCCGGAATATTGAGCTGCCAGTCCTGACCCTCCCTCAACCATGTCTCCGTGATAGCAACAATATCGTACTCCCATGTGTTCAACAACAACTTCAGTTCATCCACCTTATTTGCAAGACTCCTTGCATTAAAATAAATGCCTTTCAGCCCTGCCATATTCCCTTTTGCCCTCACATATTTTCTCTGCCTTCCCAGCTGACTTGTTTTTTCCTCTGTATTTGGCTGTAAATCACCCCCTACTATATCTCCACTCTGTATCCCATCCCCCCCCCCCCCCAGCAGTGCTAGCAAACCTCCCCGCAAGGATATTGGTCCCCCTCTGGTTCAGGTGTAGACCGTCTGACTTGTACAAGTCCCACCTTCCCCAGAAGCAGGCCCAGTGATCCAGGAAACTAAAGCCCTCCCCCCTGCACCATCCCTTTAGCCACGCATTCATCTGTTTTATCTTCCTATTCCTATACTCACTAGCACGTGGCACCGGGAGTAATCCAGAGATTACAACCTTTGAGGTCCTGCTCTTTAATCTTCCACCTAGCTCCCTAAATTCTTGCTGCAGGACCTCATCCCTCTTTTTACCTATGTCGTTGGTACCAATGTGGACCACGACCTCTGCCTGTTCACCCTCCCCCTCCAGAATGCCCTGCAGCCGCTCAGTGACATCCTTGACCCTGGCACCAGGGAGGCAACAAACCATCCTGGATTCACATCTATGGCCACAGAAACGCCTATCTGTTCCCCTTACTATAGAATCCCCTACCACTATTGCTCTCCCACTCTTTTTCCTCCCTTCCTGGGCAGCAGGAGCACCCACAGTGCCAGGAAGTTGGCTGCTGCTGCCTTCCCCTGGTGAGTCATCCCCCTCAACAGTATCCAAATCGGTATACCTGTTTGAGAGGGGAATGGTCACAGGGGGTCTCCTGCACTACCTGCCAAGTCCAAGTCTTGCTGCATATGGGCACAGACTGCTTCATTATCTGAGGAATTGCAAATAGAACTGAACACTGTGTAATCATCAGTGAACATCCCCACTTCTGACCTTATGATGGAGGGAAGATCATTGATGAAGCAGCTGAAGATGGTTGGGCCTAGGACACTGCCCTGAGGAACTCCTGCAGAAATGTCCTGGGGCTGCAAAGATTGGCCTCCAAGAACCACAACCATCTTTTCTTTGTGTTAGGTATGACTATAGTCAGTGAAGAGTTTTCCCCCTGATCCCCACTGACTTCAATTTTACTCGGGCTCTTGGTGCCACACTCGGTCAAATGCTGCCTTGATGTCAAGGGCAGTCACTCTCACCTCACCTCTGGAATTCAGCTCTTTTGTCCATGTTTGGACCAAGGCTGTAATGAGGTCTGGAGCCGAGTGATCCTGGTGGAACCCAAACTGAGCATCAATTAGCAGGTTGTTGGTAAGTGCCACTTGATAGCACTGTTGATGACACCTTCTATCACTTTGCTGATGAATGAGTAGGCTGATGGGGCAGTAATTGGCCGGATTGGATTTGTCCTGCTTTTTGTGGACAGGACATATGTGGGCAATTTTTCACTTTGTCGGGTAGATACCAGTGTTGTAACTGTACGAGAACAGCTTGGCTGGAGGCACGGCTAGTTCTGGAGCACAAATCTTCAACACTACAGCAGGGATGTTGTCGGGGCCCATAGCCTTTGCCATATCCAGCGCGTTCAACCGTTTCTTGATATCACGTTGAGTGAATCGAATTGGCTAAAGACTGGCTTCTGTGGTGGTGGTGACCTCAGGACAAGACAGAGATGGATCATCCACTCGGCACGTCTGGCTGAAGATGGTTGCGAACGCTTCAACCTCGTCTTTTGCACTCACTGCCATCATTGAGGATGGGGATGTTTATGGAGCCTCCTCCTCCCGTTAGTTGTTTAATTGTCTACCACCATTCATGACTGAATGTGGCAGGACTGCAGAGTTTTGATCAGATTCGTTGGTAGTGGGGTCGCTTAGCTGTCTATAGCATGCTGCTTCCGCTGTTCCTGGCATGCTCTTCTACACTTTTCATTGAATCAGGGTTGTTCACCTGGTTTGATGGTAATGGTAGAATGAGGGATATCCCAGGCCATGAGGTTACAGATTGTGTTGGAATACAATTCTGCTGCTGCTGATAGTCCACAGCGCCTCATGGATGCCCAGTTTTGAGCTGCTAGATCTGTTCTGAATCTATCCCATTTAGCACGATGGTAGTGCCACACAAGATGGAGGGTGTCCACATTGTGAAGACGGGACTTCATCTCCACAGGCTGTGCAGTGGTTACTCCCATCAATACTGTCATGGACAGATGCATCTGCGACAGGTAGATTGGTGAGGGCAAGGTCAAGTAGGTGTTTCCCTCATGTTGGTTGGGTGCATGGATGACAGTCGTGCAAAAGGAAAACATCTGGGTAAAACATTATCTTTTTCATTAAGGATCAGCTGGTGCTGAATTGGACAGAATCAAAGACAGACTTATAATGAAAAGTTTCACTTGGTGGAATAGCAATTTTATGTAACAAAAGAGAAATTTGTGATAACAAAATGGGGAATTATACTAATCTCATTAGCCCAACGTAAAAAGAGCTCATTAGTAAGGAAATCAGCTTATTAACTGAAGTTATTGATAAGGTATAGGTCCAATTAGTTTCTCTTTATGTGGAGTTGTTCTTACCTTTTGATGCAACTATATAAAGTAGAAATGTGTGAATTGTCACATAGTAGGGGTAAGAGAAAAATATAAAAGTGGCAAATTACGAGGATTTAGATTCAAAGAGTTTGATCAACCTGAATACTGAGCTCAGAACTGTAACGCGTTCGAGTCCCCAACCATCAGCTGTGGTTGTCATTTCTATATTTTAAGTGCATGCTTAAGTACTTTTGCACGTGCTATATACTTAATATAAAACTATGAACGTTTGATCGTATTGATTGAGGACTAGATAGAACATCTAATCATGAAAAAATAAATCCTGTAAAACAGTACTTGGATGCCAAGCATTTCACTTACTTCAGTGAGGTGTGGCCTACTGAATGCTCTATATAGTGTACAGTATAACAGTACCTGGAGGTGGTCTCCTGCAAACTTAGAGCAACTGAAGCTTCCACAAATTATAGGTGGGGATTTTAATCTCTCTCCTGGTCAATCCAGTTTTGGACCATTTTTGCAGGAGCCAGGATGACCTTTTGGAATGTGACAGTGAGATGGGCCCAATAGCATATGGGGGCCAAACCCCCCATACTGTTTGGGATCTTACTTATTATTTACCATGGCAAGAGGTGTATTCACAAATTGACAATTTTATGGCATCCCAGAAGATGGTGACATGATCACTGTGGAGTCACTAAGATACCAAATAGTGTTCTCTGATCATGCTCCAAGCTCCCTTACATTTACTCCTTTTTCCAAAAAGGCAAAGGATCTGCAGTCAAGAATGAATAAGACATTGCTCGGCCCCACTTTGACACAAAGGCCGGAGAAGGTGATCAATAGGTATTCAGGAAACCTGGGATTGGTGGCTTCTAAGGCATCCCTGTGGAAGGTCTCAAGGCAGTATTGAGGTGACATATAAGCTACTTTCTCTCAGTTTCTGACTGAGGAGTAAAGAGGCTGTCTATGCTTTGGAGCAGAGATCGACCAGCTAGAGATGCAGTACAAAGCTTTCCATTCATAAGAAACATTCAGAGAGCTAATTAAGACTGAACTTAATCTTAACTCTCTCATCAGAACAAACCAAGTCCAGGCTACTTTGGAATAGACAATGGTTCTTTTGAGCAGGGGAATAAAATGGGGAAATTGCTGCCCAAACAATTAAAATACAAAGAAGCAGCTGCAACCACCCCAGCAACTAGGAATAGGAAATAAAACTGCACAAGGATCCCATTAAACTAACCAAAAATATTGTGAATTTTAGAAACATCTGTGCTATTCAGAATCTGAGGCAAGTGTCCCCAGATTAGTAGGTTCATTGCAAGGTCATAAGACTCCAAAGCTAAAGAAAGAACTTGCATTTATATAGCGTCTTTCACAACCTCAGGATGTCCCAAAGCACGTTACAGCCAATGAAGTACTTACTGAAGTGTAACCACTGTTGTAATGTAGGGAAACACAGCTGCCAATTTGTTCACAGCAAGCTCCCATAAACAGTAATGAGAACGACCAGATAATTTTTTTCAGCAAGGTTGGTAGAGGGATAAATATTGGCCAGGACACTGGTGGCAACTCCCCTGCTCTTCTTTGAAATAGTGCCATGGAACATCATGTCCACCTGAGAAGGCAGACGGGGCTTCAGTTTATTTTCTCATCCGAAAGGCCGACTCTCTGACAGTACAGCACTGGGAGTGTCAGCCTGGTTTATGTGCTCAAGTCTCTGGAGTGGGACTTGAACTCACAACCTTCTGACTCAGAGGAAAGAGTGCTACCATTGAGCCACGGCTCCTTGTGATCAATTGGCACACCCTATGGAGCTGGCCAAGGTGGATATGTTGGTGCCCCTCATAATAGGGTAGAGGGTAAATCACCTGGCTCAGATGGGTACACTACAATTCTACAGTAAAATTCCTGCCTGAAGTTGGGCTACACAATCTAAGGAATAAGGAGTTCAAACCAATGTTGCCAATACTGCATGGTGCAGTTGCAACCCACTTGTATTTATTTGAGAACTACGAACCCTCTCATCACTAACGTTTTTGGTCAGTCATTTAAGTCAACCTAATTGAGTTCAATGTCAAAAAAAAGCCTACGGTAGTAATCTCAGAAAATGCTGGAAATACTCAGGTCAGGCAGCATCTGTGGAGAGAGAAACAGAGTTAACGTTTCCGGTCGATGACCTTTTGTCAGAACCTGAAACGTTACCTCTGCACTTCTCTCCACAGATGCTGCCTGGCCTGCTGAGTATTTCCAGCATTTTCTGTTTTTATTTCAGATTTCCAGCACCTGCACTCTTTTGCTTTTGTGACAGTAGTAATCTAATGGAATCACTCCCTGGGCATCCAGCATGCTATCGTCATCTAAACCCAACTATACCAGCCACTGAGGCGGACACACAGAAAAACTGATTGTGGAGAAACTTACCTGAATGTACAGTGCATGAGCTAGAAAGGGTAGCTTTCGCAAAACTCGTCCGCTAAGTCCTTCACTTTTCCTGCATTTCACAAAAATAGGAAAAAGTCTTCACAATGGAAACTTAGCTCCACAGTAATGTCAGTCCTTACATAAATAAACAGTAACAGCACTTTAGTCATAATGCCTAGGACTCAGTAGGACATACACAGTGCGAGATTCAGATCATATAGCAGGGTCTTTTTGATGCTCACAGTTAGCTATAAAAGTAGTTTTCAAACGCACAGCCACTTGATGTAAACGTTTATGGGGGAAGAGAACAAAAGAAAAACTACACTGGTGTGAAACTTCGGTCACAAGGAGCTGTGCTGATGCACCAACATAGTGGACAATAGAGGGATAGGAGGCCGAGATTTGTCCTCAATTCACCCATAGGCCGAGTCACAGATCCCAACCCTGCCAGTGTAGGGAAGTAATGAGCAGATGCTAGGTGGTTCCATAGTTAGAGGGGTAGGGGGAAATCAAACAAAAAGTCCAGGGGTACTTCTGTGCACCCCTCTAAACTTCACAACGCAGGCCTGGAAACAGAGCATTTGCCTGTTTGTCCTCTCGTCCACAAATGATGCCTGGAAACCAAGGGCAAGGGAGAAAAATTATACCATACCATACCACTTGACAGCGGTTAGAAACTACTGATTAAGATCCACCAACTAGTTTCCAATTATTCTGTAGTAATACAGCTATCTTGCAATACTGTAACTTTTTATTCTGTTAACAACCCCAAATATATCTAGTGAAAATAAAATTGACTTAATTGGAGATGTATATGCAGTATACAGCCAGTCCTTGTACATCCATCTTACATTAGCTAAGCAGTGAAAAGTACCCATGGACAAGTGACAAGGAGGTGCCCGCACATGGACTTGGCCTGATCACACACAGCAAAAGAAACTTACGCTGAAATATTCTTAAGTGCCAAACTTAGCCTGGACACATCATTTTCCAAGAAGTTGATCATCTGCAGTTCTCTCAGGGTCAGCAGCTGCTGTCTAGGGTAGATGATCTGGCGCTAAAAATTAAAAGAGAGTTAAGAACTCCACAGACAACTCGTCTTGTTCTCTCGCTCGCCCTTCCGAGAAAGAAATTCATTTAGCAGTCTCAGTAACACGACAGCTCAAGTTTCATCCCAGCAAACAGAGACAACGGCACGATACCTTCATCAGTTCCTCCAGACAAGAGAGGTAGATCTTAAAGATGGCTGCAGCAGATGGCGGCCCAATGTACTGCTTGATATCTGCTCGGTCCACAAAAGCCAAGTCTATTTTTTCTGTGATGTTTGACGTAGTCAGAATTACAACATTGGGAAATCTGTGGGGAGGGGAGTTAGAGAAAGGAATCATGTACATAGCGAAGAGCATTAAGTGCAGAAACTTCTTTTTCTTCAAAAACAACTTGTATTTATATAGCACCTTTAACATAGTAAAATGTCCCACAGCGCTTCACAGGAGTATTAAGGCAAAAAAATTTGACACCGAGCCATATAAGGAGAAATTAGGGCAGATGACCAAAAGCTTAGTCAAAGAGGTAGGTTTTAAGGAGTGTCTTAAAAGGAAGAGGGGTAGGGAGACAGAGAGGCTTAGGCAGGGAATTCCAGAGCTTAGGGCGTAGGCAACAGAAGGCATGGCCACCAATGGTTGAGCAATTATAATCAGGGATGCTCAAGAGGGCAGAATTAGAGGAGCACAGATATCTCGGGGGGGGGGGGGGGGGGGGGGGGGTTGTGGGGCTGGAGGAGATTACAGAGATAGGGAGGGGCGAGGCCATGAAGGGATTTGAAAACAAGGATGAGAATTTTGAAATCGAGGTGTTGCTTAACCGATGTAGGTCAGCGAGCACAGGGGTGATGGGCGAATGGGACCTGGTGCAAGTTAGGACACAGGCAGCCAAGTTTTGGATAACCTCAAATTTACGTAGGGTAGAACGTAGGAGGCCAGCCAGGAGTGTGTTGGAATTGTCAAGTCTAGAGGCAATAAAAGCATGGATGGGGGTTTCAGCAGCGGATAAGCTGAGGCAAGGGCAGAGACGGACGATGTTATGGAGATGGAAATAGGCAGTGTTAGTTATGCCGCGGATATGTGGTCAAAGCTCATTTCAGGGTCAAATATGACACCAAGGTTGCGAATAGTGTGGTTCAACCTCAGACAAATGCTAGGGAGAGGAATGGATTCAGTGGCTAGGGAACAGAGTTTGCGGCGGGGACCGAAAACAATGGCTTCGGTCTTCCCAATATTTAATTGGAGAAAAGTTTTCCTCGATGTCGGACAAGCAGTCTGACAATTTAGAGACCGTGGAGGGGTCGAGAGAAGTGGTGGTGAGGTAGAGCTGGGTGTCGTCGGCGTACATGTGGAAACTGACGCTGTGTTTTCGGATGATGTCGCCAAGGGGCAGCATGTAGATGAGAAATAGGAGGGGACCAAGGATAGATCCTTGGGGGACACCAGAGGTAACGATGTGGGAGCAGGAAGAGAAGCCATTGCAGGTGATTCTCTGGCTATGATTAGATAAGAATGGAACCAGGCGAGTGCAGTCCCACCCAGCTGGATGGCAGTGGAGAGGCACTGGAGAAGGATGGAGTGGTCAACCGTGTCAAAGGCTGCAGACAAGTCAAAAAGGACGAGGAGGATCATCAGGGATAGTTTATCTTTGTCAGTCACAAAGGATATCATTTGTGACTGATGAGAGCCGTTTCGGTACTGTGGCAGGGGCGGAAACCTGATTACTGTTAGTGTAGTCTAACAGTTCATGGATAGAACCCAATCAGAACAAAACTACATTTCAAGAAAAATGGAGCGTTGGCCATCAAGTCCAGTAGTCAGTACAAGTTTTGTTTTGAAACTGATATCTTTCCCCCCAAAGTCAGGAAATAGAAGACACTGAGGTTGAAACACACATGACGAGTCAGACTTTTCCAGATTATTATTTTTTTTAAATTGGGTATTGAGATATGCTGCGGAACTTGTTACTATACAATTGATAAAATACACTTAACTCTCATTTCCCTCTCCATAGTAACAGTACCTTTTCAGCTGCTTAATTTAAAAAATCCTAATATGCCAGATAGCAATTCTTAAAGAAAATGTGATTAGTTAGATAAAGGATATTATAACAATTAACAAAAGGTAGTCCTGTTGTGATTAACCTGCAACTATATTCATTCAAAAATAAATTCACACCTATGTTCGCACACACACAAGCACTGGTTCACAGACGTTTCTACAAAAAAACAGCCAAAGTAAATGACCATATTAAATCTATGTCGTTTATTCTTTTCTAAATGTTTAAGTATCTTTTCACCCAGTTTTCCTCATTGCATTGAAACTTCCTCACCCACACTATCCTATATTATACCAAAATTCATTAACACTCCTGTCCAGATTTAATTCTTTTCAGAAAGAGAACTCCTTTACGTCACTAAAATAAAGCCACCTAGAGCAGTAAAAAAAAATTGTTAGGCAAGGGTTATGGAACCAAGGCGGGTAAATGTAGTTGCCATGATCTAATTGAATGGCGGAACAGGCTCGAGGGGCTAAATCTCCTACTCCTGTTCCTATGATGCCACAGCAGTTGATCCCCTGTGCAGTATGCTACAGTGTTAGGATGCTGCTTTCTGGGGCAATTTTCCACACACCAAATTTCCGGTCTCAGCTAGGTCACTGTGGGGAGAAGCCAGGTTATGTTGCACAGGACAGAAGGCAAAAAGTATCAGGAACTGACTGCTGTTCACCTTCTAGTTATAGAGATTTGCAAGCAATTTACTCTGACAACCTTCTCCGTTAGGGCAGGAAGCACTGTACAAGGAGACGCAAGGTACAGGGAGGCCAGCAGAAGGGAAAAAATACATCAAAGCAAGCATTTATCTCCTTCTCTTTGAACTTTATACAACTCCTGGTCGTCTTTTGTTCCAAAGTTGGTTTCACATTTCATTTTAGCTAAAAATCCCTCTCCCCATAGAAACACCCACCCAAAGGCTAATCAAACATTAAATTTAAATTAACTAGTTCTGTAGTTCTATGACAAGTTATTTAGCACAGTGATGTAACCAGTTCTTAAGATAGACATTTAGGGAGGAACTTTAACCCCGAAAAACTGGTGGGCTGGCTCTGGTGGGAAGTTAGTGCTAAAAATCTGAATCCTGACCCACATCCCACTTACTTCCAGTTATAAAGAGGCGGGCAGGCAAATCGCTCCCAGGAGGCAAGTCACCCATTTAAACATTATAGTGAGGCTGATGTGCCTCAGATTTAACCAGCATTTTAAATTTAACAGTGGTTGGTCGGGTATTGTAGGCCTCGTGAAACCCACCAGCTAATGGAAGGCGAGGACTGCTGGATCCAGGAAGCATGTGTATTAACACTTACCTCCTGTATCCACGTCCCTGCCTAACCCACCCCAGAACAGAGAACCCCACCCCAGACGAGGCTTCCTATTCCCCCCGCCCCTCCCCACAGCCCGGCCTGCAATTGCTTTCCTGGCCTCCTCCACCACCCTGATCAATGATCTTCAGGCCGCCCCTGATGTTCTCTGCCCTCCCCACACCCCCCGCCCCCACCCCCCATGCTCCTCCGGGCCCCCGATGTCGTTTGTCTCCCACCCACTCCCCACCTCCTGCCAATGCTCCTCCGGCCCCCTGATGTTGTCCGTCTCCCTCCCACCCCCCGATGTAATCTGCCTGCCTCCCTGATGCTCCTCCAGCCCCCCGATGTAATCTGCCTGCCTCCCTGATGCTCCTCCAGCCCCCCGATGTAATCTGCCTGCCTCCCTGATGCTCCTCCAGCCCCGATGTCGTCAGCCTGCCTCCCTGATGCTCCTCCAGCCCCGATGTAATCTGCCTGCCTCCCTGATGCTCCTCCAGCCCCGATGTCATCTGCCTGCTTCCCTGATGCTCCTCCAGCCCCGATGTCGTCAGCCTGCCTCCCTGATGCTCCTCCAGCCCCGATGTAATCTGCCTGCCTCCCTGATGCTCCTCCAGCCCCGATGTCATCTGCCTGCTTCCCTGATGCTCCTCCAGCCCCCCGATGTAATCTGCCTGCCTCCCTGATGCTCCTCCAGCCCCGATGTCATCTGCCTGCCTCCCTGATGCTCCTCCAGCCCCGATGTCATCTGCCTGCTTCCCTGATGCTCCTCCAGCCCCCCGATGTCGTCAGCCTGCCTCCCTGATGCTCCTCCAGCCCCGATGTCGTCAGCCTGCCTCCCTGATGCTCCTCCAGCCCCCCAATGTCGTCAGCATGCCTCCCTGATGCTCCTCCAGCCCCCGATGTCATCTGCCTGCCTCCCTGATGCTCATCCAGCCCCCGATGTCATCTTTCTTCCTCCCCCCCGATGTCGTCTGCCTCCCATGACTTTCATCTGCTTTCCCCTAGGATGCTCCTTTGGCCCGCCGATGTCATCGGCTTCCCCCACTCCGTGCTCCTCCAGCCCACACTCGATCATCTTGCGCCTCCCCACCCCACAATCAGCCCCCGCCCCCCCCCAAATCAGCTTCCCCCCCACTTCCACCTTGATCCCTCCCTCCTCAGTGCGGCTTAGTGCCGCAGGCCTACCCGCCCGCAGCCAGCCTGCATTTCCAGCTGGCTGGCTGCGGATGGGAAATAGAGGTTTCAAATGTAAATCAGGCCCTGCGGTTAAATTTGACAGGGCCTGCGGGAAACCCGTTCTCCCGGGTTTCCCCAACCGCTTCCAAGCCCCCCCTCCCAACCTGTCAAAGGATTAAAATTCAGGCCTTAATCACATGTTTCCTACCAAAATGGACATGCTCAGATAATATTCATGTTAAAATCTTGAAGGGACATAAATTAATTTGTTTCAGCAGATACATTTCAGCACCTCAAAACACCGAGGATTTCAAGCAAGACGGTGTGCCGGCCTCCAATGCAAAGCTGTGGATCCTCACATTTTATGGCAGAATTGACAATTACTGTATTTACAAGGATATTACTAGAATTGAGAATATATAACTATCAGGAAAGTTCGAGTAGACTGGGGCTTTTTTCCCTAGAAAAGAAAAGTCTAAGAGGAGACCTGATGGGGGTCTTCAAAATTATGAAGGGATTCAATAGGGTGGATGTAGAGAACGTCTTTCCAGTTGTGGCTGGGTCCAGAATAAAGGGGCATAAATACAAGTCAGACACTAACCAATCAAATAAAGAAGTGAGGAGGAATTTCTTTACTGAGAGTGGTGACAATGTGGGGAGTGATCATCTGCAGGGACATTTTTGTGGCCTTCTGTGCATGCGTGCGGTATCCTGGAGCTGCGCACGCGCACCCGATCCCCTTCTGCGCATGCATGACATTTACCGAAGCGGTGTATCCGCAGTACCCAAAAGTTTTGGCCTGCACTGTGGGCCACGCTTTCCTCGGCTCCGTGCGGAGGTCGTCACTGGATCCGTTGGTGGCCCGTGGGGGGAAGGGGGTGGGGTTGAAGAGAGTGGATCGAAAGGGGAGGGGGGGGGGGGGGGGAAAAAAGAGAGAGGACGGCGGGGGGAAAGAGAGGATGGCGGGTGGGGGGCGGGAAAGAGAGGATGGCGGGGGGGGGAAAAAGAGAGAGAGAGAGAGAGAAAGAGAAAAAAAGGAGAGAGAAAGGTGGGTGGGCAGACAAGGTGGTGGGCAGGGAGAGAGGAAGGTGGGCAGGGAGGGGAGAGAAAGAGAGAGTGAGAGAGAGAGAATCGGAGGGGAGGGGGTCAGGAACTTGGGAGGGGAGGGTAAAGAGTACGGAGAGCACAGTGGGGATGGGGAAGAACGCGATCCAGGTCTACGAGGGGGCGGGAAAAAGAGAGAAGAGAGTGAGAACGTGATCCAGATGGCAAGACGGTTCACATTCTTCAAACCCCACCACCTTTACACCCGCACCACATTCTTCCTCTCCTCCCTAGACCTGGTTGATTTCTCGAAATGCTCGGTGCATGTGTGGCAAGTGACATCATTGGACTGGATGAAATCCTGAAGCCATGACACCGTCACTATTCACTTCATACCCAATAAACCTGTTAACAATCCGTGACCCACACACAATGCCCCATCTATTGGGGGGGGGGGGGGGTGCAGGGGGAGGGGGAGAAAGGAGATCAGGAACTTGTTGGGGGGGGGATGGGGGGGGGGCGCGGGGGGAAGAGCGGAAGGTGGTCAGAAACTTGGGCAGGGGGAGACGGTCAGGAACTTGGGGGAGGGAAAAGATCAGAAATTCGGGGGGTGGGAGCAAGGTTAGGAACTTGTCTGGGGCAGGGGGGGGGTGACGAGAAAAGGTCTTAACCCACAAAGATGAGCCCTGTCTCTGTTCTATGTGAGCTCTGTTCTGTCTGGAGCCTGGCAGTCAGAATGGCTCGAATTACACTTTGCAAAGTACTTGATTACTTAGGCAGTCAGGATCTAATTACACATTCCAGCTAAACTGCTGGGTGTGTCTTGTCCTCAAAGGGGACCAATCAGAAATCAGGTCTAGCCCTCCAAAGTGATCAAGTACTCTGCAAAGTGTAATTCGAGTCATTCTGACCGCCAGGCTCCAGACAGAACAGAGCTCACATAGAACAGACAGGGCTCACCTTCTCGTGTTAAGACCTTCTCCGACACTGGCATAGACTAGTTGGGCCTAATGGCCTGTTACTGTGCTGTTAATTTTATGCAATGTAATTCTATGTAACTCCTCACTTGGCAGGACAGAGCCTGGTTTAGGGAATACTACAGCCAGCCTACTTCAAAATGCAGTCACATTTAATTTTCTGGATATATGATAATGGATGTCTGTGTAAACTCATCCAAATCGGATACCCATTTAATAGATTTATACTGGTCAAACTCTAAATAACTGAAACCTTTCCACAGACTTTGGCCTGAGAGCAAAGACAATTTAGAATAGGTGAGCAGGTGAACTGCATTAACAAACTGCACATGCTCCAAATGTTTAGCCACAAATGTTTTTTTTTAGTAACTTGTTCTCCGGATGTGCGGAACACCAGCAAGGCTGCATCTTTATTGCCCATCCTTAGTTGCCCTGTGGCGGCGGTGGACTTTCTCCTTGACCACTGCAGTCTTTGAGATGATGATGCTCCTACAATGACTACTACAACCACTGCACGCAGCGGGTTTTAAATTTTTTTATTAATGGCCCAGAACATCGGGTCTCCACGGGTGAGTACGCACGGGGTACTCACCCGTAGGCCCAATGGAAGTGCCGGTTTCCTGCATGCACTGCACATGCGCGGGAAACCGGCACTTCCGTTCCCCTGAAAGGGGTTCAGAGTTTGAACGCGTGCGCGGGAGAGGCTGCGCATGCGCATCGAACTTACGTTTTTTTTGCAGGTTTTCCCGGGAGGGTAAGTCTCCAGAAGTTACACATATAAAAAGCAGTCGCAAGGCCTGCTTTTTACAAGGTAAGTGGTGAATTAATTAAAATTAAAACATTTTTTCCACAGGTTTATCATTTTTAAATACTTTAAAGGTAAGTTTATTTTTAGCCCCGTTAGAAAATAAAATTATTTTTTTCAAAAATTTAAATTATTGTTTAAAATAGTTATTTCATGTAATTTATTGTTTATTTAAAAAAAAGTTTAAAAAAAAATTTATTTGAAGATTTAGTGATGTTTTAGAGCCCGTAGTATTTATAAGTTTTGACAGCCCTTCCTGTCAAACTTATGAATGAAACATTCCCTGCTCCGATTGGCTCCCCATGGCCCACGTGATCCCAGGGGATGTATTGAACTAACTGCGCCCCTGGGATACGCAAGCACTGCGTGCCGGCAGTTGGAGGAGGCCCAGGATCGGAATCCCACGGGGGCCCACAGCTCAACAGCCGGCGTGCAAGGTAAATGCAGGTCGGGGGATTACACCCGCGGGAAGCCTCCGACCCGAATTTCTGGGCCAATGTACTGACATAGCCTGATTATGCACAGGTGGGCAAACTTTAAACTGAAATGAAAAAAAATCAAAATCTGTGCATGCAGAGATAAACTTTCTACACTACTTTTCCTGTAACAACCAATGATAGTATTTAAGTTATTATAGAATGAAAGGTTTATTCTGTATAGAAATATTAGGCCCAATTAGCACAATACTTTCACCCATTAGTACCCAAGAACATATAGATGCTAGGTTTTATATCTGTGTTGTGAACAAAAAAAGGGTAAAAAAAAAATCAAGGCATTTCTTTTCCTTCTTCTGCTCGACTTTGCAGACAAAGCAAAACATGGGGAATTAATGGGTTTCAGAGGAAGGATGCAGTCAAGTTGCAAAGCACTGATTACCATTATGTGGCAAAGCACATAACTATTAGGGTAAAAGAGAAAATTAGGTGACACAAAACCAGTTAATATCAGAATCTGTAAGACCATATAAAGGATCCAGAAGGAGATCAGCCCTGAAAAAACAAAACTAATCTCAACTATACTAAACGTGGCTCATTAACTGGTTAAACTGTCAAAGTGCAATGTGCTATAGACAAACAGCTGTAACAGTTAAAGCTTACCTTTTGATCTGGTCTATTTGTGTCAACACAGCATTAACTACTCGAATGGCATCAGATGGCTCTGTGCCAGCCTTTGAAGCGTTCCTGGCTGCTGTCAAACTTTCAACCTGCAGTACGAGGGACACGGAGTGAATTGATAACCTTATTGTGAGCAGGTCATGATCTACACTGCATTTTTAAATCCAGCCTTCTGGACAACTAGCTTCTCTTTTCAAAAATAGAAGTTTGCTGGTCAAATTCCTCTAAATTATGTTTATTATTAAACGAGTAATGTTTCTTTGTCACTTAAAATAAAAAATTGAATGTGTTAAACAGATTAAATTAATTTTAATAATGCATTAATGGTTTCAAAGTCTGCGATAGAGGACCCCCCCCCAACGACAGCCAAAGAAAAACAGTGCCATCACTGCGGCATTTTTAAAAAGGAGTATACAGCAACAGAAGCAACACACAAGCAAACCAACTAACAGATATCTGATGGCAGAGACACAAAAATTTGATGATCCTTTTAGGTCCCTTCACAGACTCCCAAGGTCTGGGAATTCCAGTTTGAAAACTTATGACCTAGAATAATGAATACCCAAGATTGCTTACAAGGATTTGCTCAATTTGTATCGTTCCAGGTGATGCCAAACAGCAAAATCCAAGGATTAGCAAGACTAACACATGAAAATGGGAAGCAAAAAAGGCAATCAGTGCTTACTGTATATTAGACGGTGAAATCTTGGGACTCATCCTCCCCAATCACTAGTAATGTTTATTCCCGGGGTGGCAAAAAAAACCCAGGAAAAACTCTTCCTCCCCAACTCTATAAGGCAATGAAGCAAGCTCTAGCTCATGGTTATCCATGGCACATCACTTGACTTAATTAACTAACCACCTCCTCCCCCATCCCCCAGTATGTCCAGATTTCCTTAGAAAATGATTATATACAGGAACATAGGAACAGGAGTAGGCCATTCAGCTCTTTGAGCCTGTTCCACCATTCTATTCGATTCGGATTGATCTGCATCTCAAATCCATTTACCCGCCTTTGCTCCATATCTTGATACCCTTACGCAACAAAAGTCTATCAATCTCAAAAATTTCAATAGACCCAGTATTTACAACACACTACCCCAAAAGACAATTTCTATTAATTGATCCTGCCCCAGATGTCAGCCTTCCAACTGCACTTTATCTCTCTCAGCTTTCAAAATCCTATCTGCCAAAAATATATCCATCAACCTCTTGAAATGTATAATCTCCCTCACTTGCACTGCCTCCCTGAGTAGGCTAGTCCATGTATTCATCACCCATTCCTGGCAGCGGGTTGGCAGCCCCTCACCCCCACCCCACCCAAGCGAAAGGTGAAAGTGGGCAGGTTGGGGTTGGGTTTTACATTTTTAAAACTTTCACTTCCCCCCATGCCTCCAACCCACCCATTCTAACCTGTGAAAATGCTGGCCTACATCTTTTCTTGTCTAAACGTTAATCCCTGTCCCCTGGTCCTTGTTTTGATATTGAACACTGCTTGGGGATCCAGTTTCCTTTAGGATCTTAAATACTTCAGTGAACTCACCTCTAAGCCACCTTTTTTTCCTATGAATACCTCCCCAATATCCACAGCACAGATGCATAATCCCATTTATCTGCCCTATTTTGTACTTCCTCACTCCCTCCAAGACCAGGATCTCCTTGTGGTGCAGGATGTGTTTTTTTTATGCACAATGTAAGCTCAAGGAGTTCACCCTCACCTCCAAGGTTTTGCTTCAACAGCAGACCTTTGTGTACAAAGATGTTAATGATGCCCAATTTGCAGACTAATGCACTTTCTGGTTGGACAAGTGGATTTAGCATCTTTAAAGCTCAATTGTAGCCATTAACTCGTTGATTGACAAAAAAAAAAGGAAAAATTTGCTGATAGCTTGGTTCGGTTGGTTGCACGATCAATCTTACTGAGGTAGTCGTGGGTTCAACCCACACTATGGACTGGGAACTTAATCTAGGCCGATACTCCAGTGCAGTACTGAGGGAGTACAAAGGTACCATCTTTCGGATGAGATATTAAAGTCAGGCCTCGGCTGCCTATACAGACCCTATGGCACTATTCGAAGAAGAGCAGGGGAGTTTCTCCATGTTCATCCCTCAATCAACACCACCAAAAACAGAGTAACTAGTCATTTATCGCATTGCTGTTTGCAGGATCTTGCTGTGCATAAATTGGCTGCTGTGCTTGCCTACGTAACAGTGACTGCACTTCAAAAGCAGTGGTCACTGGCTGCAAAGTCTTTGGGATGTCCTGAGGATGTGGAAGGTTCTACATAAATGCGCATTCTTTTTTTCTTATCCAACTATTAACAGTACAATGCACTAAAATAAATTTTAAACTAATGCAGCTGATAAAACATGGAATTTAGCAAAAAACTTCTCTACCAATTTTCTGCCACTTAGTATAACAGTACAAAGCAATCCAGTGACATCTAGTGGCAGATAACCATGTTTGAGCTGAATTTCTATAAATAAGTCTTGCATAGATTCACGGATTTTACAGCACATTCGACACTATGCTGGTGTTTATGCTCCACACGAGCCTCCTCTCACCTTACTTCATCTCATAAAATAAAATAATTTGAAAAAGATCTATCACAAGCTACTCTGAGCTTGTCTCAGTGGTGCCACTTTTAGATTTTCTTTAGGACAGAATGCATTGTCTTACCTCATCAATTAAAACGAATACAAGGGATTCGGTGTCCGTAATTAAGTCCCGAATGGTTTGAAACATCTTTGTAACAAGTTTTCCACTCTGTTTAATAAGATATTTTAAAATTAAAGTTGTTAGTATTAACACACCTCACTGTTGCTCTAAAGTTAGCCAAGATTCTCCAGAAAAAAAAAAGTTCTAACATAGCGGTGACACAAAACATGTGCAAGATTTTTATGCCTTTTTCCCCATTTCTGTTACACAAATTGGTAACCATGGTGAACTGGTACCTGCCAATCTGATCTGTTTACCATTCCAAAGGTTTGCCTGAGTGACCTTGCATTCAGTCATTACTAAAAACAGATAGTGGTTTAATAACACCACACTTTCTAGATAAATACGACTAGTTTACTTCGAATCAACTCTTATGCAACACAAATGTATGTGTTGACCGTTGCAGAGAATATTGAAGAAAAATTAAACATCAATATTACCCAAAAATCATAACGTAGGCTGTAGGCACAAGAGGTTTAGGAAATGTTAGTTAATAATTATATTAAATAATCAGCTATTTGTGCTTGAGAAGATCATCAATATTTAACAATAATATGATTGTATGAGAATAAGTTATTAAAAAAAAAAATTCTGGCTTGAAAAGGTAAAGCTTTAAAGATTACAAAATGTTGTCACAAGAAAATAATCTAAATGGTGTGAAAATGTATGGGGAGATTTACCTCAGAAAACCATTTAGAGAAGAGGCTGTGGCTGTTTATTTCTATTAGCTGTCCATACCGGTACCTGAAACACATACAGTTGCAATAACACATTCTCTTAAATTTTATTTTAAAAAGTCTTCAAGTTAATTGGCAATCGAATCCTCACAGCAATTAATGACCAGTAAATACTTCCATCAATATAAAGAGAAGTGATCTGGGAACTGCTCGGTTCTCTGAATTGTGGCTATTTTGTGTGTTCCCAGCTACAAAATAATTTCACATTCGGACATAAAAGTGACACAATAAAAAGTCTGACACTAGGTTACAATCAATGATTGATGTCACGAGAGAGCAGAGGTTAAAGCACGATAAAAGCTATAGTCACTGAACACACCCACAGTCACACCGTGCAAATTCTCAAGCCACCACTGCTGCTACCCCATCTAAGATGCCACAGGCTTAATACTGGAGTGAAGGACAGAGCTGAATAACCGTGTTGCTACACTGAAAGTTTGAGGTCAAATACACATTGGAATCCAAATTTAACAAATCTAAAAGTTACGAGGCTGACCAAAAACAGTTGTCACTTTGTGTTGTGCGCGAGATATACATTTATAAATACATTAATAATCCTGAGAACATGACTTTCATCCCATCATGCTGGGGTGTATTCAAACTCATTCCAGAGATGAAATTTTAGAACTTGTATGCTAACCCACTATCACGCAGACCCCTTATTTGGGAAATAGTTGAATTAATCAAAATGTTAGGGTTCTACAATATTATCCACATATTGTGCAACAATATTTTGGGTGCCAACTCCTCTTTCCCTTCCCCTCTCCCATAATGTCCATGAAAATAGCCATCAATTAAGTAAGGGCCAGTCACCTGCTTTACTTCCAGCAAAGAATATATATATATTTTTTTTAATTGTGAGCAATTAACAATGCAGAACACTACAAACTTCTCAAAATATGCTTCGTTCAATATAACATTAGTTTTGTGGAGCTCACCGGTGAGAAAATCGAATGGTGAGTTTTTGAGCCAGTGCTTTACACAAAGATGTTTTACCAGTTCCTGGGGGACCTGCGTTAAGAAGAGAAGACAAAGAAGTTTCAACATTTATGTTATGATTATTATTGAGTTATGATCTGGAATGCACTGCCTGAAAGGGCGGTGGAAGCAGATTCAATAGTAACTTTCAAAAAGGGATTGGATAAATACTTTAAAAGAAACAAAGTGTAGGACTATGGGGAGAGAGCAGGGAGAGTGGGACTCATTGGATAGTTCTTTCAAAGAGCTGGCATAGGCATGATGGGCCGAATGGTTTCCCATGCTGTATGATTCTATTTGGGCAACTGGGCCTCGGCTGACTTTTCCCACCTCCCTCGCAGCTGGGCTGTGTCCACACAGGCACCCGCAGTAGCCCCTCCCATATTGCTAAATGAACCATTCTTCACGCCAGCATAGACACGGCCTTCGAAGGTCCATCAGCTATGGTATCACAATGAAGCACAATCTATTCCTCAACCAATGTCCATACACATGCA
Source organism: Somniosus microcephalus (assembly GCF_052327205.1). Lineage (NCBI taxonomy): Eukaryota > Metazoa > Chordata > Chondrichthyes > Squaliformes > Somniosidae > Somniosus > Somniosus microcephalus. The sequence continues at coordinate 285,884,707 of NC_140991.1, forward strand.
CTTTACAGTGGGAGACGCTCGGCAGCAATGACCAGCAGGAATTCAGCCCGAATGCTGAAGTAATTTTTTTTAAGCTGGTTTTTTATACACTGTGTTTTATGCAATGCTTTAACACACTATGCCTAACTCCCTTGGCCCGAGTCCCAATAAGTAAAGAGCACATTTGAATTGGTTATTCACCTCAAAGCACTCCATCATTTGCTCCTTAAATTTGAGAGACAGTCTTTCTCTATTATTCAAAGCCCTACTGTTCCACTGGAAGAGTCACTTGCTGTATCAGTCACGTGAACCTCAGACTGTATCTATGCAGATAGTTCTAGCAGGTACTCTGCTTAGACGCTGGAATACAGTACTGTATAGACACTCAGAGTACCGCAATGACTTTGCATCTTACAACATTTCACAATACTTTTCAAAAGCAATTACCTAAGAGAATATTCTACTAGTCAATTGGAATGCTGCTTGTGCACGAGATTTAGAGCGGTAAGTAGTAGGGTAAATAAGATACAAGACAGAGAGTTGCTCTACAAATTACTCATAGGTCTTGATCTATGTGACATTGTAATCCTTTGATTTGTCATTCTCAGCTATCTAACTTACTGTGCAAATTACGTTTCCCTCCAATTTTCTCCCCTCCTGTCTTGTATCATTGACTCCTGACGATTTCCATGGTGCAGGCCACCCTCTGGTTCCACATCCAAGTGGCCATTCTTCACGTGTGATCCTAGGCAGAATGCCTGCATGCTATTCAACCACAGAGGGCATCACAATACCTTCCCCAGATATCTAACTATGCACATTTTCCAATAGGAATCACTGAAAAAAGATCAGATGCGAGAACCCTGGCCGATTTTTCTCCTTCCTAACCCAGAGGGCCGATAGGAAAATAGGATGATGGTATAGGAGTAGACCATTCAGCCCCTCAAGTCTATTCCGCCATTCAATTGGCTCATGGCTGATCTGTACCTGATGAAATACTTCTCCAAACATTGGATATGCATCAAATTAAACTTGGTAGTATGCATTACAACTTGTACATACTGCAATAATTGCTGTAGTATTATGCAATAGTACAAAGATCCATCTCTTTAACCATGAATTTCACCTTGTCATGCCACTGACCCATCAATAAACAGGTTCATGATGTTTGATCTTCTAACATGACTATAGAAGGTGCCCGTGTGGAGTCGTGAAGATTCCAAGTTTGGGCAGGACACACAACTTACATTTATATAGTGCATTTAACGTAGCAAAACATTTTGACAACGAGCCACAGGAGGAGTTATCTGGACAGATGGCCAAAAGCTTGGTCACAGGTAGGTTTTAAGGCGCTTCTTAAAGGAGGAGAGATAGGTAGAGAGACGGAGAGGTCTAGGGAGGAAATTCTAGAGCTTAGGGCCAAGGCAGCCGAAAGCACGGCCACCAATGGTGGAGCAATTAAAATCAGGGATGCGCAAGGGGCCAGAATTGGTGGAGCGCAGAGATCTCGAAGGCTTGTCGGTTTGGAGGAGGTTACAGAAATATGGAAGGGTGAGGCTATGGAGGGATTTGAAAACAAGGTTCAGGATTTTAAAATTGAGGCGCTGTTGGACATGGAGCCAGTGTATGTCAGCAAGCACAGGGGTGATGGATGAACAAGACTTGGAGCGAGTCAAGATGTGGGCAGCAGAGTTATGGATGAGTACAAGTTTATGGAGGGTGGAAGGTGGGAGGCCGGCCTGGAGAACATTGGGATAGTCGAGTCTCGAGGTAACAAAGGCATGGCTGAGAGTTTCAGCAGCAGATGAGCCGAGCCGAGTCAGGCGATGTTACGGAGGTGGATGTGGTCGGAAGCTCATATTGGGGTCAAAAACACCAAGGTTGCAAATGGTCTAGTTCAGCTTCAATTACTTGCCAGGGATGGAAACGGTGGCCAGGGAATGGAGTTTGTGGTGGGGACCAAAGACAATGGTTTCAGTCTGCCCAATATTTAGTTGGAGGAAATTTCTGCTCATCCAATATTGGATGTCGGACAAGCAGTGTGACAGATCAGAGACAGTGGAGGGGAGGTAGAGCAGAGTGTCCTCAGCATACATGTGGAATCTGATGTTGTGTTTTCATATGATATCGCTGAGGGTATCATGTAGATGAGAAATAGAAGGGGGCCAAGGATAGATCTTCCTAAATGGGTAATGAGAGCTGGAGGGATTCGAGACCTATAACAGCGAATGCCTAGACATGCAGGGCTGGTCCCTAGATACATGGCTGGTACCAATATTAGCAGGAGATAAAACAAGATGAATGGGCTGGAACAGCACAAGAACACAAAAGGGATTGGTATTGATTGCAAAGAGCCAAGACTGACCGTGGAGTAACACCACTCGATTCCAGGTAATCAGATTGCTATCAACTTCTCGGTCAGAAAACAGCAAGGTGGTTGAGACGTAGTCAAGTAACTGTAAGAAATAAAGATATAAATTTAAAGGTTATCACTTACCGGAATATCAAAATAAAATGTATTCAAAATATATCAAAGTGCAGAAATTCAGTAAGATTAAAAATCTATTGATCTCAGCCTTGAACATACTCAACAACTGAGCATCCACAGCCCTCTGGGGCAGAGAATTCCAAAGATTCACAACCCTCTGAGTGAAGAAATTCCTCCTCATCTCAATCTTAAATGGCTGTCCCCTTATCCTGAGGCTATGCCCCCTAGTTCTAGACTCTCAGCATCTACCTTGTCAGTCCCCCTCAGAATCTTATGTTTCAATGAGATCACCTCTCATTCTTCTAAACTGCAGAGAGTTTAGGCCCAATCTACTCAATCTCTCATCATAGGACAGCCCTCTCACCCCAGGAATCAATCTAGTGAACCTTTGTTGCACTGCCTCTGAGGCAAGTATATCTTTCCTTACGATAAGGAGACCAAAACTGTGCACAGTACTCCAGGTGTGGTCTCACCAAGGCCCTGTGCAATCATAGTAAGACTTACCCTTAAGAGTTGGGATTAATATTGTGGAGAATGTTTGAGAGCAAAAGGATCTAGGGGTATAGATTCACAAATCATTAAAAGTAGCAGCGCAGGTTAAAAAAAGCCATAAAAGTGTAAATAAAGCACTGGGATTTATTTCTAGGGAAATAGAAATCAAAAGCATAGAAGTTATGTTAAACCTGTATAGAACCTTGTCTGATTGTCTCATGATTTGAGACAGTGGGATGGCAATATGGCATTACTGTATATATGCTTTTAAGTGATTGCTGTTGTTGTAAAAGTTGTTGTTAAAGGAAAATTTGCCCACAGACAAAAGGGTTGCGCTCAAAGGAGTTCGTGGCCCACTCAGTACAAAACAAAATTAGAGGGAACATTGCCTACAACTCTCCTATGCCCCCCTTTAAGATCCTCCCGAAAACCCACTTCTTTGACCAAGCTGTTGGCCGCAATGTTCCCTCAAATTTTTATTTTAGGTACACAGTCCCTTTAAATTTGTTCCGCGGCTGCGCATGCGCGGTATCTTTTCCAGCGTTACAGCTGGTGAGCGGCCTGCGCGAGACCTTCCGATCGCTGCGTGGCCATGCGGCTTAAGGGGAATGTTTATTGGCCGCCCCTCTTAAATCTCTCCTTTGGCTCGAAGCGCCTTGGGCCGGTTTTCTACATTAAAGGCGCTATATGTGCAAGTTGTTGTATAGAATTTGGGATGACCACACCCCTTGTGTTTATCTGGAATTTGGGATAAATCAAATTTCTATTAGTCAGCAACCAACAACCAATTTTCAATCTGAATACAGTCTGAGGGTACAGTACATGCTTCTGTACGAGTAAAACCTTAAAACACCGATAACTGGCTGGGGGTTATTACATAAAAAAGGGGAAGAGAATATAAAAAAGGAAAATTCTGACACTAATTCCCCTCAATGCATTTGACAGTGTGCATTCTAAATACAATTCCTTCTGCAACTTAGATACTGCTATAGAAACTTTTATTTATTGAAAACCGAGTTGGCACCACTATTTGGAAAACAGAATATTTTGTAAGGGACCATTCTGTGATGGCACTGAAGAATCAAATACATTTTTAAAGAAGCTGTGGTACATTGATACAGACATGAAAAGCTGATTTAGAAAAAGCTAATCAGGAGACAGGTCCATGTTAAATTATTAAACTACTTTCAGTTATGTCAACAAATCTTGATAGGTTAAATATTCCTTAACACAAATGTAGTGCAGACCTATAGCAAAAAACAATTAGCCAGAAGCATTTCAAGCAGTTTTTCCATTATAGCCAGGGTATTATTGCAACTTTTGAAGGCACTTACTTGTGATTTAACCTCGCTATCATATACCAAGCTCTCCCAGAGACCATGGAATTCACCTACAAAGAGGGGATTAAAAACTATACTTAGTGAAGGACGTAAAGTGCATTAAATTTCAAGTATGGTAAGAATTTTAGCTCACAAGAGCTGAAAACGTGCAGTTCTTTTTCTACAATAATTCCCATTTTTAATAGAAAATTCAGTCTACACATTCTTAAAGACAATACAGGAAACTTTGGTTTATCTAGAGGTTATATGTCTGGAATACTCGATCTAACAGCAAAAATCAGGAGCCGTTTTCTATATGTTTTTTTTAGTTCTTGTTGCTTTTTTCCCCCCCAGTCAAGCACTGCAAGGTCTGTAGCTATAGCAACAGCTTCAGCTACAGGCGCTTGCAGCTGCAGCCGACTGTTTTGAAGCTGTTGCTAAGCAACAGGGTTTGTTGATTCACACGGAGCTTCTCAGTTCCGTATGTTTAAACATTAACTCTGGTATGTCCGGCACTTTTGATGTTACGGCACCAGCTCGGTCCCGTCAGTGCCGGATATCAGAAAGTTTCCTGTAAATAGCCAGCTCACTATGATGGCTATGATTGTTATAACATACTATACAAATTAACATTGACCACGCATATTTAGCCAATATATGCCTGCCAACATAATAATGTACCATTAGATGCTAAAATGGTTTGTAAATTCAGTACTGTACATTATCCAACTATAAATAAGAGGATACAGTGGACATTTTGTAAAATGGATTGTGAAGGTTTATTGATGGTTGCAAAACAGCCGTTAACCCAAAGAGCACTAAAGGAGAGTTTGAACATATGTTGAAGTGCTTATTCCAAGGATTCTATGAATAAAGAAATGTTCTAATTCTGGTCGGTGCTGCAACTATCAGATGACTTTGTTATACTTGCTCTAGGAATGTGGGCAATTTTTGCCCAATCCAGTTGCCCTGAGAAAATGCTGGTGGGATAGTGACTTTAAAAAAAAATACAATTAAGTGGCTTGCTAGGGACATTTCAAAGTTTTAAAATGTATATATAGGGCCTACAGCCATAAATTGAGATACTACAGGTAGACTACCCTTTATCCGGACTTCCGAAAACCGAAACCCTCTAAAAACCGGTGGTTTTTTCGGTCAGCGTAAGTCGTGCGCACGACATGACCAGAGTGGCGCACGACTTACAGGCCTAGCCGGATAAGGGATAGTGTAGCATTTTTCCGCACTTCTGAAAACCGAAATCGCTCAGCGTAAGTGTACCAGCCTTTATCCGCACATCCGAAACCAGAAAACCTCTGAAAGCCGAAAGTGGCGCAAAGCATGACTTCTGAAAACCGAAATCGCTCAGCGTAAGTCGTGCGCACGACCCCGACCCCCGCGCCGAACCCCACCTCAGCCGACCCCCACCCTTTCGGATAAGGGATAGTGCATCCTTTATCCGCACTCCCGCAAACCAAATTACTCTGAAAACCGAAGTGTTTTCGCGCACCTTCCGAAATCTGAAATTTTCCTAAAACCGAAACACGGCTGGTCCCGAGGTTTTCGGATAAAGGATAGTCTACCTGTATTGTTAAGTCATACAGCACAGAAGGAAGCTATTCTACCCATTGTGCGTGTGCCGGCTCTTTGGTAGAGCTATCCAATTAATCCCACTTCCCTACTCTTTCCCTATAGCCCTGCAAATTTTTCCTCTTTAAGTATACATCAAATTCCCTTTTGAAAGTTACTATTGAATCTGCTTCCACCCTTTCAGGCAGTGCATTCCACAACCTTCTGACACAGAAGCGAGAGCGCTACCACTGAACCATAGCTGACATTGTAACATCTGATGAAAGGTCATAGACCTGAAATGTTAACTTCATTTCTCTCTCCACAGATGCTGCCTGACCCGCTGAACGTTTATATTTTGTATTTTATTTCAGATTTCCAGTGTACGTTCTAATTTCTAAGTTCCACGAAGAAACAGATCCATTACAAAACATGGTGGGCTGCTTTATTATTTACTGGGAATTGTTCAGCCTGGATCCCTTTAACGCAAACAAAAGAGAGTTGCTATCTGCTGGGATTGTCCCAGTCTGCTAGTGCACCCAGTTAACCAGCTTCACAGTACAGGAGCAGACTGTAATAGGGTTTTGTGGTACATACCGGCAGGTAGGAGCCAGTTGTTTGATGCTGGCATGTTCTCCTCTTCCCCCTCCAAAATCTCAGAGGATGGACCTTCCTCATTCAGACGAAATATATAAATTGAAAGATTGGCTTTTGTCAGCTCAACGGGCTGTGAGAGAGAATGAAGAGGATGGTTTAATAGCACCAAGCGTAATTGATGATTCTGAAAAATTACAAGTCTTGTAGTTTTTGGGTTCTGTATCCACTAGGTAGAAGTAACTGGGAAAAGTAAACCCATCTTTTAAAGGGCATTAGAGTGGAATGAAGAAAATCTTTTCTTTTTTAAATAAAAACCACCCATACAAAATTGGCATCATCCATTTTTCCCACACCGAGTTAACTTTAAACACATATACACAGAAGACCTCTAGAGGTAAAATTGATATTCCATTTGCAACACTGGTCATTAATTCACTTGCACTCATGCTTTATTCTTTTAGCTCATCTACAGAGCATGGATCAACTTCCACAAGTCTCTGCAAAATATTCTTTAGAAGTAACATTTTAAATTAGTTAACCATTGCTGTCCATTCAGAAATTTAAGTATTTATCAAATAATTATTAAAATGTTTATATTTTGTATTTTATGTTAAAATACTGTTGTGACAGACACCAACATTTAAAACATTTAAGTAGAGTGCTGAATTTTGTCATATAGCTCAACATCATGTGGCAGAAACAGGAGTGATTTTATGATACTACTAGACCAAGTTAAGGGAAATCAAATCACAGGAAGAGAAAGATTTAATAAAAAATATTGCATTTAATTTTTGCATATATATAGCAGTCAATATTACATACAAAATTGAAGTGGTAGGGTATATGTTTGCAGCGATTTATTTACTATACAATCAACTCACATGGGGAGATGCTTCTCTGCTTGTAGTGCCCAACACATTAAACCTCTGGTTCTTTTAATGGGTTGTATTTCAAACATGAAAACATAACGGCCACAACATTTTTGGTGGGCCACTGCACTGTCAGAACTGCGGTGGGATGAGACTTCCACTCGCCACTCTGTTCCGGCGCCTACTCCATCGCAAATCCCAGGCATGGGATCATTTACATTAGGCACCCTTTACTGGGCTCCCTGGGCCTTTGTCCAGCAAAGGTAGGGTTCGCGGTCAAGAATATCAGAACAGCACATTATGGCTGAAGATTTGAATCCTTTGTCAAAATATGCAGCAAATGTCTTTCTTTCCAGTTTCCTGCCGGCATTCAATCACATTGGGAAATGGCACTGTATTCCCCCCCCACCCTCCCACTTTATGTCTCTGTGCTACAAGTATGCATCATGCAGGCACACTTTACTTTGGCTTCCACAGAGGTGAAACTGGTGCGAATTCTGGTGGGGCTTGATCCTGCCACTGCCACTTCTCGCAACGACGTCAGAGGAATTTCAACGCCATTACTTGCAACATCATGGCTTGTGCCACAGACACAAAAGATAGACAAAAGCAAAATACTGCTGAAGCTGGAAATCTGAAATAAAACAGAAAACGCTGGAAATGCTCAGCAGGTCAGGCAGCCTCTGTGGAGAGAGAAACAGAGTTAACGTTTCAGGTCGATGGCCCTTCGTCAGAACTGGAAAAAGCTGGCGATGGAACAGGTTTTTAAGCAAGCGCAGGGGCAAAAAAGGGGGGAGGGGAGGAAAGAACAAAAGGGAAGGTCTGTGATAGGATGGCAGGCAGGAGAGATCAAGAGACATTAAGAGATGGTGCCAGGCAAAAGGAGATGGTAATGGGACAAGTTAAGAAACAAAAGATGACACTAGATGAAGTGTAAATCATATGGGTAAAAACAATCTATTTAATATCTACAATCTGTCCCATTGACAGACCCCAGTTATACTGCCGGCTGCATTTTGTATTGAATTCAGCTACAGGAAACTTTTTTTAAAATCTGGCACCGACGGGGTGCCGTTTCATCAAAAATTCTGGATAACCGAAAGCTATAGTAAAAGGTACGGAGCTGAGAGCTCCGTATAAAGCAACAAACCCTGTTGCTTAGCAACAGGTTCAGAACAATGGCCACAAGTTCCAAGCATCTCTGTAGCTTAGCAACAGCTGCAGCCACACCCTTGCACAGCAACAGATCGAGGAAGGCAAGTAATAAAACTTACCTGAACCTACTCCTGAAGTTTGCCGGTTAACCAAGATTTCCGGTTATTTAGGTGCCGGTAAATCGAAAGTTTCCTGTACAAAGCAGTTAATGCTCACGTGCTTGAGCACATGGCTTTCCGACTCTAGGGGACTACCTCTTAACGTTGGGAGATTGTGGACAGGAGCAAACGCTTTCTCTCGATATCAAAAGGATTGGGAAAGTAAGTTTATAAAATCCAGAGGACTTTTTAAAAGCAGCTTTTCACCAAGCTGTAATTATACTGCACAAGCTCCGAGCAACGCGGTACCACCTACTCGCGTGGTCTCAGATCACTTGCAAGTCAATTATGCTCCCACTTTCACGCTGGTGTGCTTAACATCCAAAGTCACTGCACTGATGCAAAAGTGGCAAAATAACTGCTTGCTAACCTGGCTGCCAGCTGCTTCAGTACATCAATTCACATAGTTATACTGGCAGGTGTCAGCAAGCAGAGCATCATCTCGAATGGATAATAATGCAACAGAAAAAGAGAAAATGACATTCAAATTGTAGTGCAAGCCTATTTTCTTTATATGCTTGGCTGGGAAATAAAGAGAAGCACTTCTATCACGTTAAGTGACTCATCTCAGGTCACTCAATTCCAAAATATCATTTTTTGAATTCTTACAAAAGTTCCTGCCTAACAATTTTAATCTTTCCCTCTCTCGACCTCTTACCTGTCTCTCCTTAATTGTAAGATCTGTGTCTACGATGCTCACAGAGTTTACGTTCCTCGCCAGAAATTCGTCATCAAATTCCATCCAGGCATAATCTCCGAACACCACTCTGTGTCTGCTTAGCAGCTGCAGCACACTCTGCCTCACATCTTCTTGCTTCACAGTACTATAAAAACAGAACTAAACCATGTAAAATGGCTGCTGCAAATGTGTAATTTACTTGCTGCATTTTAAATTAAAAAGCAGCGTCATTTTATTTAAAGATTTCTGGCGTGTTTCATTTTTGATTTATTGCCAGGGACTTACTAATTGTGTTTGCATTTTCATAGACTGAAATGTAATTTCTACTTTCTGTAGTGTTAATCCCATCTAGTTCTACGTTTGCATATTTGTGTATTTGAATGTCGTATTTTTACTTGTACATTTTAATGTAATTAGTCGATCTCCTGTGGGGTTGCACACGATGAGTCAAGACCAAAAGTCGTCTTCAGATGAAGATTAAGCAGAGCAGGGCCTGCAGACATAATTCAGCCCCCATTTTATTAAAGTTATACATTCTGTCCTTATTTTTATATTTCAATTATAAATTCCTATTTACATTGTAAACTGCCTATTTAAACGTAGCGTGTTGTAATTACAGCCTTCTGCCAGTGGTGGCACTGCAGTGCTTCCACCAGAAGGAGGGCGCAATTACAGCGTGACAGGTTTACATAGGCCGTTTCCATTATGTGACGCAGGAATTTATAAATGGAAAATATTGACCGGAAGTGCACGCAGACATAAGATTTTTAATATATTGATATTTCTTAATTGAAAATTTCTACTTCAAAAGAAATGAGAGATTAAAACCTTGTTTCAAACAGTTCAGGAGTTATTTTGGAGCTTTATTATGTGATCAAAGGACTTAGTTTGATGCTCTGCTTGAATCATTATACAGTATTGCAATACACCGAGATACAAGGCACTGATAGCAAAAGTGGGAAAACAAGACAAAACCTACTGTCTTACCAGAAACAAGAATTTAATGTAGTGAACCATCAAAAACTGTTATAATTCTTTAGAAAATGTCCTTATAAAAGGGCAATTAACCCATTATAGACTCTGACATTCAATGTATATTTAGATATACATGGGGGGAGAAATTGGGTATGTAGCGCCACCTATTAGCGCCTAAAGAGGGCAGTCGGTGGCTGTAGCTCCACTGGCCGCACCTCCCGCGATATTCAGCGGGGGCGCTAATGGTGGCGTTAGCCTGTTGCGCTGCGCCGCCACCGATGACGTCATCGGTGTGCGCAGCACCCCATTAGCGCCCCGATCGCGATATTTGGTAGCCATTCGCTACCCGCGCCCGGTTCACGGGGCCTTGCTGTGCCGGCAGTGGCGCAAGTTAAGGTGGAGGTGCGGGGCGGCTGCTTTTTTCGGCGGCCGCCTGCCAGCACCTCTGTCCCCGACCTCCTGACCCCCCCCCCCCCCCGTGGCATTGCCGGCTGTTTCCCGAGAGCCCGGCACTTCTCCTCGGTGCCGGGCTCTTTTGCCAGCACTCACGATCGGGGATCGCGCTGTTGCAGGCCCCTCCCCCTTAACAATGGGAGGAAGGCCTGCAGTACCGCAGCGTGCCGTGCCGCAGCGTGTGGCGCTGCGATATTCAGTTTCAGCGCCCTAAGAGGGACGCAGAGCGCCTCGAGCCTCACCCCGTCTCCCTCTAGGGGCGCTGAAACTGAATTTCTGGCGATCGGTATTACTCCGAACGCTCCGCAAAAATCAGCGCCCAGGCGAACTTGGCGCCACTACCGAATTTCTAGGCCATGGTGTTTTAGTATTTGCTAAATTTTGTGTTTCATATTATTTCCTTGTAAATCATCATTAGTTTCTTTCATCTGCAAAACTCTCTGGTCTGTGTTTAACCTCCACCAATTGGAAGAGTTTTGGTAGTTTAGTATAGGACTACATTTAATCCAGTAAGCACACTACTGCAAGCAGTTATTGTTAATCCTCAGGGTACGTTCCTCTAATAAGGGCAGATTATTGGAATGGAACACCAGATCATAGAAAATATAATCAGTTTTCAGAAATTGCTGTTAAACCAGAAATAGAAAACAATGATATAAATCTGAAGCTGCAGCACTGGTCAATCACCATTCAATTGAGAACTTCTGACCTCAAAGAATTGGAGTTTACACTTTTTACTAAACTAAGGGTAGAATTTGAGATATAAAAGGCGGTGGGGGCTAGAAGCCAATGGTCAACATTTTGCATCATCCCACCAAGACAACAAGAACTTGCACTTATATAGCATCTTTAATGTAGCAAACGTCCCAAGGCACTTCACAGGAGTGTAATCAGACAAGAATTGACACCGAGCTGAAGGAGGAGACATTAGGACAGGTGAGAGGTAGACTTTAAAGAGGGTCTCAAAAAAAGGACAGAGGGGTGGAGAGGTTTAGGGAAAGAATTCAACAGTTTATGGTAAATGGCTGTTTTTCAGACTGGAGGATGGTAGACAGTGGTGTTCCCCAAGGGTCAGTGTTGGGGCCACTGCTTTTTTTGAGACCTGGTTATTGGAATAGAGTAGAATTTCTAAATTTGCCGATGACACCAAACTTGGTGTGGCAAACAGTGAGGGTGATACCAATCGACTGCAACAGGACATAAAAAGGCTAGCAGAATAGGCAAACAAGTGGCAGATGGAATTTAATACAGAGAAGTGTGAGGTGATGCATTTTGGCAGAAGGAACGGAGAGGCAATATACACTTAATGGCACAGTTTTAAAGGGTGTGCAGGGACAGAGGGACCTGGGAGTTAATGTGCATTGGTCCCTGAAGGTGGCAGGACATATTGAGAGAGTGGTTAGCAAAGCATATGGGATCTTGGGCTTCATAAATAGAGGTTGAGTACAAAGTAGAGCAGTTATGCTGAACATTTATAAAGCGCTGGTTAGGCCGCAACTGGAATATGGCGTCCAGTTCTGGTCACTACACTTTAAGAAGGATGTGAAGATCCTTGAGAGAGTGCAGAGGAAATTTACCAGAATGGTTCTGGGGATGGGGGGATCTTAGCTACAAGGACAGGTTGGAGAAGTTGGATTTGTTTTTATTAGAGCAAAGGAGGTTGAGGGGTGATTTGATAGAGGTGTACAAGATTATGACAGGTTTGGATAGGCTACACGGGGAAAGACTGTTCACACTAGTTGATGGTACAAGGACTAGGGGACACAGATTTAAGGTTTTGGGCAAGAGATACAGGGGGGATGTGAAGAAAACGTTTTTACGCGAGTGGTGAAGACCTGGAACTCGCTGCCGACGGAAATGGTGGAAGCGGCCACACTGAATGTTTTCAAGGCGAGACTGGATAGGCACTTGAGGGAAATAAACTTGCAGGGCTACGGGAATAGAGCGTGGGAATGGAACTAACTGGATTGCTCTACAGAGAGTCGGCATGGACTCGATGGGTCGAATGGCCTCCTTCTGTACCGTTATGACTCTACGGGGGAGAAATTCGGTATCATCCCGTATGGGGTGCAATTATCGGCCGGGCGCAAATTTTAGCACCTGGCGCTAATTATCGCCTCCGACTGCAAACTTGACTTTTATCGCCTCTAGAGATGATTGGAGTGCTAAATCAGAACACTTCGCTTAAGGCGCTAACGGTGAGGAGCGAGGCGTTACCTCAGAGCACTGGCGAAGCTCATGTGATGTCAGTCAGCAATGGAACACAGACACACTGGCGCCGGCCAGTTCTTAAAGGGGAGGGTCGATCTGGCTTTCCATCCACATCCTGCTCCTTGCAGCCTTGAATCTTGGCCTGGAGAGACCTGTACATCAAATCTGCTGGAAAGAACAATAGAGACCCCCAGGGAAAGAGCTCAGAGTGCAGCCCCCACAGTCTCTTCTAAATCGATGCAAGGAAGGTCAAGTCAAAATGAACCTGCAAAGTGCTGTTCAGTACCCTAAACTCCTTCACACAGCATTGAATCTCTCCAGAAGTCTCTCTCTCTCGCTGAATGCGTGGTGTAAAAATGTCGCTGACAAAAAAAGGTAGGAAGCGGTCACCTTTAAATAGCGCTCCCCCAGTCCCTTCCCGACTGCAAAACACTCACCTCAACCTGTCGTTGCTAGCGGCAGGCGGGAAGGCAGGGGGCGCCACTCAATATCCGGTCCGGGGCGCAACACGCTCGACTGACGTCACGATCTGCGGGCGCAGGAGATCGTGGCGGTAGTGTTTAGCGCTGCCGCAAAATGTCTGGTCAATTTCACGAGCAGCGCAAACATCGCCATGCCCGGGCGCTAGTTGCTAACGGGAGGCGCAAAGCAACCGAATTGTCCCCCCATGACTCTACAGCTGAAGGTGTGGCCGCAAATGATGGGATGAAGGAAGTGGGAGATGCACAAGAAGCTAGAGTGGTAGGAACACAGAGTTCTTGGAATGTTGTAGGGCTGGAGGTGGTTACGGAAATTGGAAGGGGCCAGGCCTTGGAGGAAATTGAACACGAGGAGCAGAATTTTAAAATGGAGGTGTTTGGGGACCAGGAGCCTCTGTAGGTCAGCGAGCACAGGGGTGATGGGTGAATGGGACTTGGAGCAAGTTAGCATTTGGGCAGAGTTTTGGATGAGCTTAAGTTTATGGAGGGTGCAAGGTGGGAGGCTGGCCAAGAGAGCATTGGAATAGTCGAGTCTGGAAGTAACAAAAGCATAGATGAGGGTTTCAGCAGTAGATGGGTTGAGGCAGGGGCGGTGACTGATGATGTTACAGAGGTGGAAGTAGGCGGTCTTGGTGATGGAGCGGACATAGGTTCAGATGCTCAGCTCAGGGATGTCGAGGTTACGAACAGTCTGGTTCCGCCTCAGACAGTGGCCAGGGAGGGGGATGGAATTGGTGGCTAGGGAACGGAGTTTGTGATGGGGACCGAAGACAATGGCTTCAGACTTACCAATATTTAACTGGAGGAAATTGTGGCTCATCCAGGACTGGATGTCAGACAAGCAGCCTGAGAACAGAGACAGTGGAGGGGTCGAGAGAGGTGGTGGTGAGGTAGAGCTGGGTGTTCTCAGCTTGCATGTGGAACCAGACGTCGTGTTTTTGGATGAAGTCACTGAGGGCAGCACGTAGATGAGAAATAAGAGGGGACCAAGGATAGATCCTTTGGTGACTCCAGAAAGAGCGTGGATTGGGCCAAAGCAGGAAAATTTACACAAGAAAATAATGATGAAGCTAAACTGTCTATATTTAGGTGAAGGTCGTGGAGATTCTCTGGCTAAGATTGGATAGGCATGAGGGGAACCAGGCAAAGGGAGTACAACTTAGCTGGACAATGGAGGGGAGCTGTTGGTGGAGGATGGTGTGGTCAACCGTGTCAAAGGCTGCAGGCAGGTCGACTCTTCAAGGTTTGGCAGAAAACACTGGCAACAGGAAAGCAGGCTACCTTATTGTGGCAGAAATCAAAACCGTGCCAGCTGCTTCCTGGCTTCAGTTCCTACTGCAGGCTTCGGTTACTGAACGATTCAATTTTAATTACTATTTCCCAGTCTCTGACTTTCATTTTCTGCTTCTTGTTCAGTTTTTCCAAATGTAAAATCTCAATTTTCACATATTTCCTCCCTGTAAATCCCCCTACACTACTCCTTGCCCAAATGGTGGATCAAATAGGCAATCCGATCCCAGACAGACATTCATCAAATCATAGACACATACAGCACAGGAGGCCGCCATTTGGCCCATCTATTCTGTGCCGGCTCTTTGAAAGAGCTATCCAATTAGTCCACTCCCCTGCTTTTTCCCCCATAGCTCTGCAATTCTTTTCCTTTTCAAGTATATATTCAATTCCCTTTTTAAAGTTACTACTGAATCTGCTTCCACCACCCTCATTCCAGATCATAACAACTCGCTGCGTTAAAAAATTCTAATTTCTCCCCTGGAATTTTTTTTAACCAATAATAATAAATCTGTATTCTTTAGTTACCGACCCTCCTTCCAGTGGAAACAGTTTCTTCCCATCTATTCTATCAAAATGCAATGATTTGTGCCTTGATATATTGTGTACAATTCTGGGCACCACACTTTAGGAAGGATGTAAAGGCCTTGGAGAGGGTACAGAGGAGGTTTACTAGGATAATACTAGGGATAAGGGACTTCAGTTATGTGGAGAGACTAGAAAAGCTCAGATTGTTCTCCTTAGAACAGAGAAGGGTAAGGGGAGACCTAATAGAGGTATTCAAAATTATGAGGGGTTTTGATAGAGCAAGTAGGGAGAAACTGTTTCCTCTGGCAAGTGGGCCAGTAACCAGAGGCATAAATTTAAAATAATTGGCAAAAATACTACAGGGGAAATGAGGAGATTTTTTTCACACATGGTTGTTAAGATCTGGAACGCACTACCAGTGGAATCAGATTCAATAGGAACTTTCAAAAGGCAAATGGACATGTACTTAAAGAGGATTCATTTGCAGGGTTATGGGGAGAAAGCTGGGGTGTGGGACTAAATTGTACAGCTCTTTCGAAGAGTCAACACAGGCAGGACAGGCCAAATAGCCTCCTTCTGTGCTGTATGGTTCTATGATTTTCCCCTTAACCGTCTACTCAACTACTAGAGAGGCTAAATTTTGCATTTACTTTGCCTTGTACTGTAATGTGTCTGAGATCAGGAACTCAACACCTGAAGGCACAAACCATTGCATTGTGCATTAGTGTGTTTGACCGAACACCACTATCCTCGCCTGTTGTCTTTTGCTTAAATCTGTTTTTTCCTTTGAGTAATTTTTCCATTTTGTTTTCCTTGTTTACTGTGGCATGAGAATGGTCAGAGAAACAAATGGATCATACTAGTATCAATATGCAACTAAAAAATAAATCGGTCCATTCTGAGCAGGATCAGCAGTCATTTTCAAGTAGCTTCTGACTCAAAGCTATTTCAATGGGTTCTGTTGCACGAAATAAAATGACTTACCTGTTCTGTTTTACACAGACTTCCACGTGTATTTGCATGGATTCGAAAGATGGTAACGCTTGCTTTAATTCTCCAGCTGCTGCATCCATTTATAGTTACTGATGAAACAGAAGTTTAAAAAAAAAAAAGAATTGGACAATCTAATCAATTGATGCTCATGACAGAAGCAAATTCCTACATTCATTTTCAGTGGCATCAATAATGGACCATGCGTTCAGGAAAATACAAGAGGTTACGTCCCATCTATACACATATGCAAAATTAATTTACATCTATTTAGAGTGTCATTTGAGAGAAGGATGTACACACACATAAAACAACAACAATTATGGATGTCCCCTTCACAGGTTCCAGTCACCTTTGAGCTGCACAGTACAATGTACAGGAGTGTCCAAGTATTTTAGACTTTGTAGGCTTGCTTAGATACATAGCAAGAAGTCTCAAGTCACAAATAAGTTTAAATCAATATTGCCATTAATTCATATACATCTCAAGCTATAAATACCAACAGAACTTAGGGTTTATCCACCAGTGAGGCAACAGTGCAAAATATAGTCCTTTCCAAACATTAGAGTATAAGAATTTAAACAGGACAAACCAGGAAGTAAGAAATACAAGGACAAAAAGAACTGAGTTGCCAGGGCTTTTAAGTCACACATCGTCCACGGGCTGTAAGCACCCCTAGCAACAGTTTGAAGATTTTACAATTATATTGATTACAACTCTTTGATTTATCTCGATACATTTGGAGTTACTGGCAGCTACACCCAAAGCGCTAGTTCTCCTGCTAACATAGCCCACGCAAGGATATTAGAATGACTTGCAGTTGTGAGGATGTATCTCGCAAACAAATCCCCACAAAGGTTGTATGGAGGCAGGGGGAATAGTGGCAGATTTGGGGGGGGGGGGGGGGGGGGGGAAAGGGGGAAGAAGGGGATTGGGGAGGAGGGGGGGGGGGAGAATAGTTGGGGTGGGGCAGCACTTGACAGCCAATGAAGTACTTTTGAAGTGTCATCACTTGTTGTAATGTAGGAAACCCAACAACTTTATAAATGCAAGTCTTTCTTTAAGACAGCAGAGAGAACTTTCTTGCTCTTCTCCAAATAGTGGGATCTTTTAGGTCCAGATGGCACCTCCGACAGTGCAGCACACCTTCAGTTCTGCCCTAGAGTCAGCCTAGATTTTTGTGCGCAAGTCTCTGGAGTGGGACTTGAACCCACAACCTTCTGACTCAGAGGCGAGAGTGCTATTAACTGAGCCACGGCTGACCCTTAGAGAAAGTAGCGGTCCCCCTCCTCTATCCGTACCACCACCGTCTCCTTGTCACTACCAGGACCCCCCTCCCCACACGCGCGATTTCAGGGCCGCTTCTTACTTACTCACTCACTCACAATTCCTTCCGCTCCCTCACTGCCACCGCCAGCAACTCAAATCTACCGCCCGACACGCCACAGGCTCAGGCCGCGCACGACGTCACACGGGCGGAGCATGGCGGGAGTGGGGGCAGGACAAATGCCCGATCGCCGTTCGCTATTGGCGAGAGCTTGCTCACTCAAATAATACCATTGGTTGGCCGCCACGTCAATTAACGTCGATCCCGCCTTCCTGCCCGTCAGCTCATCGCTGATTGGCTCGTGCTTCCTATCACTCTCTAACTTGCAGCCGGATTGGCTCCCGCCTGCCCCTGACGGTCGGACTCCAACAGAAAGGAGCGTTTTGTTGGGTTGAGGGGGTGGGGAGGCGGGGAATAGTACGGGCTCTAAACTACCGTCAGATCGAATGATCCGGAATAGTTGAAGCATTAAAAAAAATTTTTTAATCGGTGCTGAGGAAGCTTCCCCTTGCCGGTGGCGGGAGGGGCAGTGGACGGACCCGCCGAACCGCCTCTCCTGTCAGCCGGGCGCCGTTGGGCGCGCGCGGGGCCGAATCGGGGGTTGCGTGAGGGTGAGTGAGCGAGCGAGCGAGCGCGCCTGCGCGCTGCCAGCGGCCCGGAGATGGGGAAGAAGCACAAGAAACACAAGTGTGAGTGGCGCTCGTACGACGGTGAGTGAGGTAGTGAGTGAGGTAGTGAGTGAGCGAGCCCGGGCCCCTTTCCGTGTAAACAGCACACGGGCGAGGACGATTCCTCAGGGAGGGGAGGGTGGGGGTTTAGCGTCCAGTCAGCAGAGCTGGACCGGGCCGGGAGGGGGAGGGGCTCCTATTTATATACACACACACACACCAGAAAGTGTTGCAATAACAACAGAAAACACTCAGCAGTTTATTATGAAGTTGATGTGTTGTAACAAGTACTACCAGATTTAAATAAAAAGAGGTCTCTGTCTTGGAAAAAAACACTCAGCAGGCCAGGCAGCATCCGTGGAGAGAGATTCAGAGTTAACGTTTCAGGTCTGGGACCCTTCATCAGAACTGGAAAAAGCTAGAGATATAATAGATATTAAGCAGGTGCAGAGACAGGGGGTGGGGGTCAGGAGGGGAGGAAGGAATTGAAAGAACATATTGTGCTTATGTAAGAGGCAGGAAAGATAAAATGTTGCAAATGGGAATGGCAAAAATCATACTGCATGAAAAATGGGGGCAGGGATAATTATTTGAAATTGTTGAACTCAAATGTTGAGTCCGGCAGGCATGCAAAGTGCCCAATCGAAAGATGAGGTGCTGTTCCTCGAGCTTACGTTGAGCTTCATTGGAACAATGCAATAGGCCGAGGACAGAGAGATCAGAGTGGGAGTGAAGCGGTGAATTGATGTGACAGGCGACCGGAAGCTCAGGGTCACCCTTACGGACTGAACGGAGGTGTTCTGCAAAGCGGTCGCCCAATCTGCGTTTGGTCTCCCCAATGTAGAGGAGACCGCATCGTGAGCAGCGAATACAGTATATTAAATTGCAAGAAGTACAAGTAAATCGCTGTTTCACCTGGAAGGGGTGTTTGGGGCCCTGGACAGTGGGTCAGCTCAACGTAAGCTCGAGGAACAGCACCTCATCTTTCGATTGGGCACTTTGCAGCCTGCCGGACTCAACATTGAGTTCAACAATTTCAGCTAATTATCCCTACCCCCATTTTTCATGCAGTATGATTTTTGCCATTCCCATTTGCAACATTTTATCTTTCCTGCCTCTTACAAAAGTACAGGGTGTTCTTTCAATTCCTAACCCCCTCCCCCACCCTTGTCTCTGCACCTGCTTAATATCTGTTACATCTCCAGCTTTTTCCAGTTCTGATGAAGGGCCCCAGACCTGAAACGTTAACTCTGTTTCTCTCTCCACGGATGCTGCCTGGCCTGCTGAGTATTTCCAGCATTTTCTGTTGTTAGTTCAGATTTCCAGCATCCGCAGTATTTTGCTATTATAGAAAGTGTTGCAGCCCCCTCGGCATCTGCAGCGACCCTGCAACAGACCCATCTGCTGCCTGGCTGATTTTTAAAAAAAAATTCTACCTTTGTTGCTTCCTCCCTAGTTTTGATTCTTTTTTGCTACCTCTCCTTTTAAGACGCTCCTTAATAAAACCTACCTCTTTGACCAAGCTTTTGGAACTCTGCCCTAATTTCTCCTTACGTGGCTTGGTGTGATTTTTGTCTCGTAATACTCCTGTAAAAGAAAGACTTGCATTTATATAGCGCCTTTCACGACCACCGGACGTCTCAAAGCGCTTTACAGCCAGTGAAGTACTTTTGAAGTGTAGTCACTGTTGTAATGTGGGACTTGCCTTGCCTTGTATAGAAACATAGAAGATAGGAGCAGGAGTAGGCCATTCGGCCCCTCGAGCCTGCACCGCCATTCAATGCGATCATGGCTGATCATCCAATTTCAGTACCCGGTCCCTGCTTTCTCCCCATACCCCTGGATCCCTTTCGCCTTAAGAAATATATCCAACTCCTTCTTGAATATATTTAATGAATTGGCTTCTACTGCCTTCTGTGGTAGAGAATTCCACAGGTTCACCACTCTGGGTGAAGCGCCTTGGGACTTTTTAACTACGTTAAAGGTGCTATATAAATACAAGTTGTTGTTGAATTCTCACCCTGGTAATTGGTGCTATGGCCACTAGGAATTATTGATCATAACATTTGCAGCACAGAAACAGGCCATTTGGCCCAACTGGTCTATACTGGTGTTTATGCCCCCACGTGAGCCTCCTCCCACCCTACTTCATCTCTCCTTCCCCCCCCCCCACCCCCACCATCAACATATCCTTCTATCCCTTCCTCCCTCATGTACTTGTCTAGCTTCCCCTTAAAGGCATCTATGTTATTCGCCTCAACTACTCCATGTGCTAACAGGTTTCACCACCTCACCACTGAGTAAATAAGTTTCTCCTGAATTCTTTATTGGATTTATTAGTGACTGTCTTGTATTTAAGATCAGCGTCTTAAATTCTCTTTTTTTTTGTTTCCCCCCTGTTCTTGTTTGGGTTGAAATACTTATCAAATGCAGTATGATCATTTGCAAACTCATTTTAAACTGAATAAAGTTGAAGTGAGATACATTAAAATTCGGTTTTAAAATGTGTCCTAAAAGCAGTTGCAGAGCAACATTGCCATTGCAAATTGTTTGGAAAAAAATGGGAAGACATGAAAAAGTTCACAATTGTAAGAAAATTGGGTTTGACAGGAATGAAAGGCCACTACATTGGAGTTACGTTTTAAGCAGCAGATTTGATTGTAGTTGATGTTGGGAGCATTTTAGTCTAGACCGAGCTGCAGTGAAAATCTACCAAAACCTTTTGCAAGGCGATTTCACAAGTTAAACTATAGATTCTGCTTTAATGTAATGTGGATTTTATGCTGAAGAAAGCACAGCCTAATGCCAGTGTGAGGTCACTGATTTGCATTTTGGCAATCGATGTGAGGTGACCTTGAGGGGGAAGAGTCACGCGACTTGGGCGTTGGAGCAGCTTGGCTCAGTGCCCTCTCACCTCTGAGCCAGAAAGTTTTGGGTTCAAGCTCCCCTCCAGTACTTCAGTGCAATACTGAGGGAGTGCTGCATTGTCAGAGATGCCATCTTTCAGATGAGATTTAAACTGAGACATTATCTGCCGGTAGAGGTGGAAAAGACCCCATAGCACTATTCAAGGAAGAGCAGGGGAGTAGTCCTGGTGTCCTGGCCAATGCTTAACCCGTCATCAACACCACCAAAAACAGATTAACTGGCCATTTATTTCATTGCTGTGTGTGGACTGGCAGCTGCATTTGCCTACAAAACCACAGTGAGTATACTTCAAAAGTAATTCATTGATTGTAACTCACTCTAGTAAAAGATGCATCTTTTTTCCAATCCTAATTCATCATGAAGGGAAATCAAATGGGAAGGAGAGAAAATATACAGAATAACTTGTGCAAAACTCTCAAAAATTAGATTTTTAAAGGACAACTAATCTTTGATTATTAAAGACAAACTCTTTTTTACTGCCTCCCTTAATTTAGAGCAAGTTCTTGCATAAATGTTGCAACTTTTTTCTTATTCCTTGTATGTGTGATGTGTTTTCCTTTTCACGACAGGCTTTATCGATAAACCCCCTGAAAAGCCACTTAAACTGGTACTGAAGGTGGGAGGAAGTGAAGTGACTGAGCTCTCTGGCTCAGGGCACGATTCCAGTTATTATGACGACCGGTCTGATCACGAGCGAGAACGACATAAAGACAAGAAAAAGAAGAAGAAAAAGAAGTCAGAGAAAGAGAAAGATAAGCACATTTCAGACGAAGAGCGTAGGAGGAGGAAGGCAAGTCGACAAACTGTTGGTTTGATCAAGAACAGCTTGTATTTATGTACTGCCTTTAACGTTTTAGGTCCAACACATTTCAGAGATAGAAAAAATAAGGGAACAGACACCCAAGCGATGGGCAGACAGATTAGATGGGGTGACTGAGACGTAGATTGAAAAAATGGCTTTGAGAAGGTTTTTAAATGTGGTGAGAGAAATGAAGAATTTTCGGGAGAGAGTTCCACAATGTAGTGACAAGATGGCTGAAGGCTCTGTCATCGATGTTGGAAAGGGGGAATACGTGAACGGCCAGAGGACTGAGCGGTGCAGGAGGCTACATCGGGCTGAAGGAGCTTGTTTAGGATTGGGGGTGGGCGAAGGATGAGACAGTATAGAGGGGTATAAAGGCAATGATTTTAAATTTAATGCATTGAGAGAGGGAGCTAGTGTAGGTCAGCAAAGATGTGGAGTGATAGATGAACAGGACCTTGTGCAGGTCAAGATGGAATTTTCTGAGTTTTGCACAAGTTGGAATCTGTGGAGATTGGGAAGCAAGGTGGGCATTGGAATAATCCAGTCGAGAGGTGGCAAAACTGGATAAGAATTTCAGCCATGGCGGGGCTGGGGTAGCAAGAGAGGTGGGCCATGGTCTTTTTGAGGAGAGGTCTGATATCTTTAGGTTTGAAAAGTAGAGAGACTGTGCTTGAGGAACCTGAGCTTTTTAATAGTCAGCCAACGTGGGGGCTGGGAGAGGAATATGAATCATCAGGAGCTGAGGGAAGGGTATCAAAGGAACAGGAGTTGGGTCTTGTAGAAACGACGTTCGTTTATAAATGTACATCAATTATGGTACAACTTTTACAGTACTAGGTATCTAAACTGTTTTACAAAAGTAGTAAATAAGCTGCGTTATGATGAGTCTAATGACCCCTGAGCATTGTTCGCTTGAGTCAGAATTTGGTGAAGTACTAGCCTTTTGTGAATTTTATTATTTATATTTGGTATTTTTGTGTTGAAGTTTTAGGTTTGCAAACAAAAAATCTTTAGATTTTGTGTTTCACACATGAATACACTTTACTCAATTCAATGTTGATTAACTGAAATTTCTCTTTAGCAACAAATTCCCACTTTGTTGTGCTATTTGCTTAAATTTCAAATTATTGGATAATTCATTTTATTTAGTCCAATAATTATCAGGAGTAGACTGTCTTCGGGTTCTGTTCAACTTAAGGGAGCTATTGATCAGGCAGAGAGAGTTGTGGAGCACCGGCAGTTTGCATAAAAACCATGGACTTAATTTATTCCTGCAGTAAAGTCAGTGGATTTTAGTGATGTTACAGAAGGATGAAAGTTTTTGTATGTGTGTGTCCATCCCCTACCATGGTGGATTTTAGGATGCTTGTGTTTTTCTTTGGGAGTGGTGCCGACAGCAAACTGCACTTAGAAATATGTAGAAGTTACAACGGAAACAGGTCATTTGGCCCAACCAGTCCGTGACTCACTTTACTCTCCATGCAAGTAAATATTCCGAATCGCATATTCCCATACCCCTTTTCCTTATTCACCTATCCAGTCTAATCTCGAATATTGATATAGTTTCTGCCTCTACCACTAGCACTGGATGTGAATTCCACAACCTCAGAACTCTAGGTAAAGAAGTTTCTCCTGCCCTCTGTTCTAAATCTCTTGCATTTAATCTTCCATCTGTGGCCTCACATCCTTGACCCTCTCAGCTACTGGAAACAGTCTGCTTTTATCATAATTCCTATCTATCGTATATCGCCCTGTAATGTCCATTGTTCAAAAAAGACCCAACTTTTCAAGTCTTTCTTTGTAGTATTTCCTCATACCAGGTAGCATCCTAGTGTTAGCTGCATTGTACCCTTTCTAAAGTCTCAATAGCCTCCCTGTAGAGTGGAGCCCAAAATGGCGCACAGTACTCTAACTGAGATCTTAGGGTTTTATATCAGCTCACCTCTTGTGATGAAAACTAGAATAGCATATTGGAGAGGAGGTGAGTCCTTAAATTGAGAGCAAAATGATAAATAAAAGGAACATTTAAGCCATGGATATGTGCCAGAGGACTTGTCAATGTGGACCTGAGTTAATCCGAGTAATTGCAGGCTAGTTAGAGTAACATCTGCAGTGGGTAAAACTTCAGCACTTTAAGGATAAAATGACCAAGTATCTAGATAAAGAGAAAATTGTTGCAAGTAGATAGAGCAAATTTCAAAAGTGACAATCATGCTTGTGAAACTTCATTGAATTTTTTAACAAGGTAACAGCTAACGGTAGATAGGATGCTTGCGTGGAGGGTAAACACCAAGGCCGAATAGTTGGGCCGAACTCTGTTTCCATGCTAATACAATAGCAAAATACTGCGGATGCTGGAAATCTGAAATAACAACAGAAAATGCTGGAAATACTCAGCAGGCCAGGCAGCATCCGTGGAGAGAGAAACAGAGTTAACGTTTCAGGTCTGGGGCCCTTCAAAGGCTCCCAGACCTGAAACGTTAACTCTGTTTCTTTCTCCACGGATGCTGCCTGGCCTGCTGAGTATTTCCAGCATTTTCTGTTGTTATTTCTGTTTCCATGCGGTCTGTTTCTATGTATCTATTTTCCTTAGTAAAGAGCGATGCAAAGTACTTCTTAAATACCTCTGCCATTTTTTGATTATCATCTACAAATTAACAATCCTCTCTTCTCGAAGGTCCTGCTTTGCTTTTATCAATTCTCTTTTACTGATGTGCTTATAAAATACTTTACCTTTCCTCTTAATGTTTTTATTAGTTCCTTATCCTCTCTCTTAACTTTCCATGCCCAGCTCTTACTCTCTCTCATTTTCTCATACTCTCCTTTTAGTTTTTTGAATTATTTTTATAGTCGTACATTTTGCCAGTAAATTGGCACCCTGCTTGTTTTGATAAAGCCCATCCTTGTGGAATAGGACCCACATGTCCCAGAACTGGTGCCAATGCACAGCGAAGTGGAAAGCCTCTTCCTGACAGCCAATCATTGAGTTCCCTAATCTTCCTGTCCTTTCTTATTCTAGTGCATTGCAGGTGAAATAATCCTGAGATTATAACCCATGAACTCCTCTTAAACTTGTTTCCTAAACTTCTCAATTAATTTTGCAGGCCTTTAAGCCCGTCTTTACTTACATCATTGGCTTCCACATGGACCATGATAACTGGTTGCTCGCGCTCATCTTGGGCAATCTTTTTCAGTCTATTCAGTATGTCCCTTCCCCTCGGACCTGGGAAACAACAACCTATCCGGGATTGTCGGTCAGGACTGTAAATGATCGTGTCAGCCTCTCTAATGATTGAAGCCCCTATCACTACTGCATTTCTAGCTGTGTTGCTAACCATATGACCACTCCCCCATGTCATTTGCTATTTGTTGATGCTATTGAGTTCTCATTTACCCACACGGTGCTGGGGCTTTAAATCGGTATAAGCGCCTGAGTTACTCTGGGTGCTTCTGTTGTAACATTTCCTTCCCTTTCCCCACCCCACGCATCGTCGCCCATCTTTCCTCCTCCACTGCCTACTCCCTGTTTCTCTTCGATGTGATTACCCTCTCAAACTCTTGCTCCAAAACTGCTCTCCCTTCCTGGTGTGTCAGATTTTCTCCATCTCCTTCTCAAGTTCTGAGATTATCGAGCTTGAGCAATGTGATTTGGTGTCACTTCTCACAGATATTTGCCCATGTCAACACCTGGTGCTCGAAACTCTCGTGTCTTGCTGGATTGACACATCACTGTCTCTTCCTGTGCTGCCATTTAATATCAGCCAGCCTATTTAGCAGCCCATTCCTTCCCTGCACCTCATTCTCGCTCTCACCAAGTTAGGTCCCTACTGTCGTTCTGCTCCCAGCTCACACCATGATGTGCTCTTGGCTCGGATTTGGGAAGAGTGAGATGGCCTGAGAGGACTGGGAAGACCTGGGATCTGTAGCATTTGGATCATGAGGGAATCTGGGGTTAAGAAAGAAAGACTTGCATTTATATATCACCTTTCACAACCACCGGACGTCTCAAAGCGCTTTACAGCCAATGAAGTACTTTTGGAGTGTAGCCACTGTTGTAATGTAGGAAACACGGCTGTCAATTTTGTGCACAGCAAGCTCCCACAAACAGCAATGTGATAATGACCAGATAATCTGTTTTTGTTACGTTGATTGAGGGATAAATATTGGCCAGGATACCGGCGATAACTCGTCTGCTCTTCTTCAAAATAGTGCCATGGGGTCTTTTACGTCCACCTGAGAGCAGACGGGGCCTCAGTTTAATGTCTCATCCAAAAGACGCCACCTCTGACAGTGCAACACTCCCTCAGCACTGCACTGGAGTGTCAGCCTATATTTTTGTACTCTAGTCCCTGGAGTGGGACTTGAATGCACAACCTTCTGACTCCGAGGTGAGAGTGCTACCCACTGAGCCAAGCTGACACTAGGCAGCATCATGTCTAGAATCTGTCCTGGAATTAAGCAGGGAGTGGCTGTGTGGGAAATACTGGAGAGTGCGCACGCATGTGTTCACAGATGTGAGTGAAAGTGGAGGCTGGGGTTTCAGCCTGGGAGGGTGGGGGCAGTTCATAGTGAGGCTTGGGGTTGGTGGTAGAGTGCAGGTAGTGTATGGAAATTCCTCATGGGAGGTTGGGTCTGGTGCCTGAGAGCATTCATTGGGGATGGGTTTTGGGATCACTTGATTGGAAGGGGTGGAAGCTGTTGGAGCTGGGGTTTAACTGTAATCCAGGTTGGGGGGTGGGGGGCTTGAAGCACGGCGGGGTGTTGAGGTTTAGGAGCACTCTGGGTGAGGGCTAGGGTGCCAGCGTGCTAGGTGGGGAGCAGTTTTCTGGAGTTTGGCAGCACTGGAGGTCTGGGATCAGTAGTACTTGGGCTAGGGAGCAGAAAACATGGCTGCCAGGAGAACTGGCGGGGTGGAAATATTTGTTTAATTTTGCTGCAGGTGCTGGCTCCTGATGGGGAACTTTGAAATCTTGATTAGTTATTTTTGTATGGGTGGTAGCTAGTGCTTGGTAGACTTTTCTGTCTGACTAATGGTTTGGGGATTAGGTGTTCCTACCTGTCTACATTTGAAAGAATTGAATACACCTGAGAGTTCCAGATAAACAAGCCCCTGAAATTTACTCAGCTTCAGCTTATCATGCTGTTCTTGTGGCACCTTAATAGCTACAGAATTTCTAAATTTGAATTTTTGGCCTTGACCCTGGAGGGTGACCTGGTCTCCACTTGAGGGCAGGGAAAGTGTTTGGGAAGGAGGCCACATCTTGGATTTTTCCTATTGTGTCTCCTGGTGGGATGAAGAAGTATCAGTGACATCTGTGAAGAATTGCAGGCGGAGATTTCTACAAGAAACAAATATTGAAATGGTTTCTCAGATTATGAGATGCAGTGCTTTACGATCTTGTACAAATGTCCATGATCAGAGGTTGGCATTGTGATGAATGGATAGACCATTACTTTAACTTTAGTACATTGCGTTCCACACTTGCTGATTGCATCCATCACCTAGGTAATGGAGACAGTGAGGAGTACAGCATACAGATCTGGCCCAGGAGCATATGGCTGAGGAAAATGGTGTAAAAAGAGTAGTGTGTGCAACGTACTTGACCATAGAAACACATCTTTGTGTGGAAAAATGGCGATTTTCCCGAAATCACGGGCTGTTGTGTGGCTGCATACTTTTCCTGAAGGAACGACTGGTCTTGTTCAATACTAAACAAATCCTCAATTTCACTTAGTTACAGGTTCAAGACCAGTTGGCGTCAGCCAACTCTTGTTTGCCGATATTGTGTCTTGAAGACCAGGTATGTATTGTGGTAGTTCCAAGGAATATCTGGAACTGAAAGGTTAAACACGTCACAAAGGCCGGGAGTTTTCACAGACACTTTGGACTGGTCAAGAAATTAAGACCAATGGTTGTGCATTGTAGTGTACAAATATTTTCTGGTATTCGAGGCTGTTCAAGTTTCTATAAAGTCCTCCTGGTGACTGGATTTCAATACAATAGGAGAGTCACATCAGTTGTCCTGGGTAATAGAATCATTACCCTATTAGAAAAGTGTTAAATATTTGGTATTAAACCAACCGTGTACAGGTTACAATTGGATTAACTGGTTGTTCAGTGTCTTGCACAGTAATCTATTAGCGTCATGCTGAACAAGGCCCAGCTTCTTTAGTACACCTTTTGACCTCTGCATAGGTTTTTTTCTGCATAATTAGATTGAAAACGGAGGCTATAATTCTGCTTGCTGTGTTTTAGCAGTGATCTAAACATTCATATTTGTGTGCCAGTAGTGTTGAGTACCATACCATGCTCATACCAGCTGCCTTGATGACCTGTCTACTTATTTTGTATAAGAAAAAAATGGGCATAAAATTGAAAACACACCGCACCATCCTTTGTTGGGAAAAGTTGATAGCTGCACAGTCTTCTAAAATAAACTGAACGGAACTTTTTAGCATGTGCTTTCTGAAATTGTTTTACTGAAAGGTGGCCCTTTACGCTATTGCATGTTTGTAACTAAGAATTAAGAAACATGGAAACAACTTCCTTTGCACCCTACTGTTTCTGTGGTGGCACAAAACTAATCGTACTCTGTTTGCCATAGATTTAGAGCTCACCGCATTCACTGGTTGTCTGCCTTGATGACATCCCTTAGTGGAAACCGATGTGATGGTGTATTCTACCGACTGACATTGGTTGTTTTATAACAGGAAGAGAAGAAACGAAAGCGTGAAAAAGAGCACTTGGACAGTGAGGCCGATGCTGACGAGTTTGACCCGGGAAAAAGGATTGAAGTTGAGCCCCCGATAGATCGACCAGTCCGATCATGTAGAACAAAGGAACAAGGTAAAAGTATTTTTGGTTTTCCTGGGTGTACTAGCAATACAATGTACAGCCATAAGTGGACGGAGTATTACAAGGGAGCATGTTGGCACAAATGATGGAACTACTGAGCAGGTCCTTTAGCATCAGTAAAGTAAAACTATTTTAGAGCCCCAATTTCAGACTTGCAGCAACCGCAGGATTTTGCTTTTGTTTTATGAGTAATCTTCTACACCTGAAACGTTAACCCATCTTTTCTCTTTAGAGATGCTGATAGATCTGCTGTGTATTACAGCATTTTCTATCTTTATTTCAGATTTGGGAATGCTAAACATATTAATTTTAAGAGTTTAATGTGATTCCACATGGGATTTATATTAAGATGTTAAAATTAAGATGATTGAGTATTTGAAAATATTGTCATTTTTATTTAGTAATGTTATAAAAATCATTTATTGACTTAAAATAGACAGTTTATTAATTAACTTAAAAATTGTAAAATATGTAGTCTGTAAAGTTTGTTAAAATTATTATTAAATCTCTTTTTATAGGCGTCTCATAATATCTTAGTCAGGTTTAAAAGACCTAGAAATACCTTATCCTCTGAGCAAAACATGTGGTGACAAAGTATTAATTGCCAAGTTTCGGAAATCTGTCATCAATTGTGCTCAAAAGTTTTGTTATAACTTGAAGCACAACTATCGTGTGTAATAAAATTTCAGATATACGAGGGGAAACCCAGAACCTATTATGACCTCAGATTGACGGTACTGATTATAATGCATTCCTAGATGTCTTTTATTTATAATACATTGAAGATTTTTTTTTTAAATTGCTGTTTCCAAACTGTTGTAAGTTTTGAGTTTGACCATTTTTACCTCTTCCTTTGCTGCCACTGTTGTGTCCTTGGAGCTTAGGCATGCAAGTTCACACAATGGGACGTGGTGGGGTATACAAAATTAACACTGGAGCAGAGTTGTAATGTTTTACTTAAACTTTCATCTAGGCTGTACTATTGCATATGGAACATTTTTATTTGGGGCTTTTAGTGATGATTGTAATACTGCTCTAGAATAGCAGAATTCTGTCATGGGCCAAGAAGTACCTCATTTGGTTAATACTGATTCAAAAATATTATACATTGGCCTAGAAATTCATCACGGGCGGTATCGGATTGACTTCCTGTTATGCGCAGCGCCTGATATTCAGTTCCATTGCCGTCATTGGCGCTTCTATCGGGCACTGCCTATAATAGGGAGCCAATCCAATACCACCCGTTATGCGCCACTGCCCGAGTCGAATTTCTAGCTCTATACTTTTTCATAAGTTTGTGTAGTAGATTATCATGACTGTAGTTCAGGGTATAAAGCTTGTATCACTGGTGATAAACTGCTAAACGAATACCAAACCTGCTTTTAAAAAAAAAAAAGCGGATATGAATAGCATTTCAATAAAATCTTTTGCACATAAATACACCACATAGTGTGGTATTGAGCCATATATAAATAACAAAGGTGCAAGGTTTTTATCGCTGGTCTAAGCCATCTTGCTGGGTCCACAGTGAGAATGCTACAATTATTCTCTGAATTCTGTGCTAAGTAGGGGGAGCAGCAACTAGAGATCCTATTCCTGATTATTCTCCAGTGACCCCCCCCCCCCCCCCCCCCCCCCGTACTGTAAATCGGTGTTTGTGGATGTTCAGTGTGACGCTGTACTCTGATGACACCAGTGGTCAAATAGCTAGTCAACAGTTGCTATCCAGGTTCTCATTTAAAGACCAGACACTTGAATGAAGTACTGGAGAGTTTAGGAGCCCATGCAGTAAAACCATCCAAACATGACACACTGCCTTGGGGAAGGAGAGGTAATATGCAAACACCAAGTCCCTTCTCATTAACAAAGAAACATTTGCATTTACATAGCACCTAAAACAACCTCCGGATGTCCCGACGTGCTTTATAGTCAGTGAAGTACTTTTGAAGTACAGTCACTGTTGTAATGTAGGAGAAACCTTTTTGAATCTTTTACTCTGCCTGGTCCTTCCCCCGAGCACACAAGATAAACTGGACAAATTATAGTCTGTATTCAGCTTTGCTTTACTCCCTGCCTGGCAATTACCAAAAAACAAAATCTTTCTTAACTGCATTTATATAACTTTTCTTTGAAATTATTTGTGGTAAGCAACACAGCTTAGGCATACAGTTCAACTGCCTTTTGTGGGATTGCACCCTGGTTCAGTTGACTGTTTCAGCTCTGACCAGGGAGCGGTCTCACTGACTCGGGAGATGGCAAGAGTGCGGCTGCATTAGCACGAAAGGTGACCTGGCACTGTAGAACAATCTGTTATTGAGCTGTCACTTTAAATCTCGTACATGCCAGGTTGCTTAATTGGGCAAATACCCCAATAACTTTCCTGCCTTCAGCTTTTTAATGCTTCAACATATGTAGACCAGAATATCTTTTGACCACCAAATAATCTCTAATGCCCTATGCTTGTAGTTTACCATGCTAATAAATAATATTTGCATTCATACAGCGACACATTAAAAGATCACGAAGCACTTCACGCAATGCATTACTTTTTAAAGTGCAATGCTTTATGTAAGCAAATACAGATTATCAGTGTGCCATTATCTTTCGACACTAATAAAACATTTGTTTGTATTAAAAGCGGAAAGTGAGAACACACCCCTGCAGCAGCTATTGGAGCACTTTTTGCGCCAGTTACAGAGGTAAGTTCCACAGTCATACTGACCCCATGCAATATCAAAATATCATGACACAAAGGCAGCGATAATTAAGCAACTTGCATTTTTACAGCACCTTCAACTATATTTGTCTCCCTAGATGGACGATCTAAGCTGTGTCCAGTGCTGCTGTGCAGTCTGCCACAAAGTGTGAGAGAATTTCCACTTCCTCCTTCACCCGCCTTTCTTGGTGGGCAGAGTCTGGCCTTTGCTTGCCACCTATCCACAGTGACAGGTTTCCTCCAATCTGAAATTGAGCGCGTCCTGTGTGGAGGACAGCAGACACAAATTTCCATCCCAGCATATTACAGTGCGGCTTGCTGGAGCTTCAAGATACTGCAATATCTTGCATTTTAAAAAGTTTTATTGTGCCAGTCCCTCCCCACCCTCCCTTCCTCCATTTTCACCCTCACCTCCTGAGGGCTATGAGCTGTTGATAGATGCAAGAGAAGGAACTTGCATTTATACTGGGAAAGTACCCACAGATAACAAGAACCCCCATATACATCACACATGTGTGAGCCTAGACCGTAAGTGTGACAAGCTATTCCATTGCAGGATGACGGAGAGAATCACAATTAAACTCAATTCTGTCCTCATCCCCAATGTCTGTATGCATGCATGTCATTCTGATTTTCTGGATAACAATTTGGTGAGAAGGGAGGCTTCCTCTGGTGAGACATTGTAAACCGAGCAGAAAGACTTCATCCAATCGAGTGAACTCCTAAATGCATTGTAAAAGAAATTCTCCCATCATGTTTAAGATGTTGCTAACGCATAGCGGCCTGAGGAAATCTTCCCTGGTAGGGAGGGAGGGAACCCTGGTCGACTTTTAGTGCCTACCATAGCCTGGGCCACTGAGGCTAATCGTAACACCAATGCCACCAGCCCAGCTGAGATCTGCTAATGCGACTGACACCAAAGAGCTGTATGGCTCAATACCACACCACTACATCGAGTAAGGCGTGCACAGTATGTTTTTTAAAAACTTCCCCTCTGCACATTGTGGTATCTGGAAGTGTTTGAAGATGAGGGAGGCAGAAAAGAGGAGTGATTGTTGGAAATTGCTAATAATTATTGCCTACATTTAAATAGTTGTCATAAAATACTGTGTGTTTTTTTTTAGGAAAGATCCTCACGGATTTTTTGCATTCCCTGTTACGGATAGTATTGCACCTGGTTATTCTATGATAATAAAACATCCGATGGATTTCAGCACCATGAAGGATAAAATCCTGGCAAATGAATACAACTCCATTACAGAATTCAAGGTAAGGTTAATACAAGAGCTGGACATGAGTAATCTGCATATATTCAAAAAGTAGCAACGGGTGTTTTTTTTTAAAGTTCTGTCATTAATGACCATTTAGTTTCAAAACATTTTGGAATTATTTTTTTAATTGAGCTGGTTTGGGCTTTGAAGAGGTCTTAATGATTGCCCCTTCTACTGTGCTAGACTGACTCCATTCGGTTTATTTCACCCAGGGTGGAGGGGAATCAAATCTGCCAGATATTCTTGTGTAGCGTTGAGGAGTTAGCATTATAACTGACTAAAAAAACTCAATCATTGCAAGTTCTTTTTAAAAAGCTTTCACTTACAGGAGAAGGTAAATATCCATGGCTGAAAACTACTTGCCTATACGGCTCTTCCTACAAGTTATATTTTTCTGTATAATGTAATCTATAATTACAGGTGGAAGATGTGCAGAGAATAGCATTTTGCTGGCAGATGATTGTTGCTCGTGTCTTTTGGCAGCCCAGACGGTCCAGCATGTTTAATTATGAGGATCAAATAACATTCATTAATGCAATAAGACTTGTCTGCAAGCGTGATGTTTGGAGTTTCATAATTCTATGGCTACAGAATTTGTGGATTGCTGTAGAAATTGATGAGTTCCAGTCTTTCACGGGTTTATTATTGCACATGTCAAACCGGGGCTAAAAGGGTTAAATTATGAGGACAGGTTGCATAGCATAGGCTTGTATTCCCTTGAGTATAGAAGATTAAGGGGTCATCTAATTGAGGTGTTTAAGATGATTAAAGGATTTGATGGGGTAGATAGCGAAAATCTATTTTATCTGGGGAATCCAGACCAAGGGGGCTTAACCCTAAAATTAGAGCTAGGCAGTTCAGGGGTGATGTCAGGAAGCACTTCTTTAGACAAAAGGTAGTGGAACTCTGGAACACTTTGCCCTCAAAATGTGGTCAATTGAAAATGTCAAAACTGAGATTGATAGGTTTTTCTTAGGCAAGGGTATTAAGGGTTATGGAACCAAGGTGGCTAGATGGAGTTAAGATACAGATCAGCCATGATCTGATTGAATGGCAGAACAGGCTCGAGGGGCTGAATGGCCTACTCCTGTGTTCCTAAATGGCTACCTTACCCATTATCCGTAAGGTGTGAAACTGTGTTAAGGGAGTTTGTAGCCAAGCTTTTTGGGAAAGTTTGAATGTAATTTGAAAATATGGTGACAAAAAGTTACTAAAGTTTATTCATCATTCCTGAAGATGTTAAAATCGACTCTGGACTGCTTTAACATTAAAAATCTTTTATATTGAATTTGGCTATTTAGGGTCAGTGATGTGATGGGAGAAGGGGAGAAAGGTAACTGAATAACAACAACAAAAAGCCTGGCATGGCAAATATGGTGACTTTTGTATTGGATTCTAATCAATACGCAAGGCCAACTCAGTTCGTGCATTCCCTTTTTAAAAACCTTGCCAGTACTTTGTACCTGCTGCAGAAAATTTAACATGGAAATAGTAATATTTTAAGTAATTTTGGTTATGTTGTTTCCCCCCCCAGGGTGATTTCAAGCTAATGTGCGATAATGCAATGACTTACAACCGACCTGAAACGGTGTACTACAAGGCAGCAAAGAAGTTGCTTCACACAGGATTTAAGATGATGAGTAAAGTAAGATGATTTAGTTTTTTGACTTGGGTGTCTGATGTGTGGTGTGACTAGTGATGGGTCAGCACAGTATCTTACTCAAATACTTGCAAATCCAGAGTTTCATTCTGCTGCTTGCTGATATGGGTCTATCACCGATATGATTCAGTCATCAATTGGGAAATACAGCTTGTAACTAGTGCTGAGAAGCATGCTATATGGAGAGGGAGGGCAATCATAAACTGCGTCTGTTCTGGTATTGTAGCAATCTTGGAATAGGTCTTCACGTAGAAATTGGTCCCTTCAGCTGTTGCTATGCTCAATGTTCCCTTCTAAGCTGTGCGGCCACGCAGCGCTCTGCAGGTCCCGCACAGCCGGCTTTTAAACAGAAAAACAGCGCGTGCGCGGAATTTTGAATGGCCCACGCAGCCCGTTACAGGGCCCGTGCGGGCCAAAACAAAATTAGAGGGAACATTGACTGTGCTGCATACTATACTTATACTAGGTCAAACAAGACTGATCATTTGTGTTGAACCATCACTAGCATGAGGAATCCAATGTGTACGTCATTCAATTATTCCACCATAGTTTGTATTGCTAGGAATACCTAAAGTAAAAGACGGAATGTAATCAAAATATACTTGAAATGCATTTTATCGTGATGCATAATTGAAGTAAGTTAACATTTAGTGCTTTTATTGTGTTTGTACAGTATGCAATGCCTAAAAGTGTTTTTGTGTTTGTGATTTTTTTTGGGGGAGAGTTGGAATG
Source organism: Somniosus microcephalus (assembly GCF_052327205.1). Taxonomy (NCBI): domain Eukaryota; kingdom Metazoa; phylum Chordata; class Chondrichthyes; order Squaliformes; family Somniosidae; genus Somniosus; species Somniosus microcephalus. The sequence continues at coordinate 285,919,898 of NC_140991.1, forward strand.
CATTTTAATGTTATCTAAAATGTGTTCAGCATTACCCTGAATGTGTTTTGTTTCCTCCATTACCTCTTTGTGACTTTGCATTATGGTGTTGATGGCTGTAGAGTCTTTGCCAAGACATGCCATATTCTGTGATCCATACACCATATGTCACAACTGGTGTTCTTCTCCATTGAGCCATAACAACGCTCATCTGTAATCACTCTCATTCACAAGAGTGTCAGTCATTAAACACAGTACACATCAATGACCAGCTACCACTAAATGCTGTGCATGTGCATGCAGTTCACCCCAGGACTTGGGGAGAAGTAAAAAGCGTGCCCTTCTGTGTTCTCTGCTTACAGGAGCGTCTGTTAGCTTTGAAGCGCAGCATGACATTCATGCAGGAGATCGATTTTTCTCAGCAGGCAGCACTGTTAGGTGATGAAGATATAGCACAAGAGGAAACTGTTGCAGAAGTTACTGTTGTACCTGTCGAAACAACAACCAAGAAATCCAAGAAACAAAGTAAAGAGGTCATAAGGTAAATTGAATTTCAATTTGAAATCCCTGCTCCTTTTCCAAAGCACCGCTTGAAAGTTTGTAAATGGGGTGGTGCATTTTAGAAGCAAGACAGGGATCCTTTAAGAGACCTCCGTTAGAAATATGCTGGATGAATGACAACGTTTGCTACTTTGGGAGCCACTGAGGTGAATCGAGTTCTGTTCGGAGTAGTTAAATTGCCAGTAGTGACTTTAGATATCTGCCATAATGTTATCCTACTGCAGTAGCCTTGTTTCAGAGCAGCCTGGTAGTATTGGAGGGCATTTTGTTATAGAATCTGACTGTTCAGTGCATAAGGATGCCTTGCATATCCAACAAACTAATGATTCAAGGTTACGTGTGGTTTGTGGTCTTGAAATGTCTCTTCCTGGTGTGGCTTTCAGTGGCCTGGTCCAGTAGTGTCTATATTTTTCCTACTCCATCTCTCCAGAAACATTGACTCCTAGCTAGGATATAGTTGCATGGTGCTGGTGGTCACCTTTGTCCAAGTGGCCTTTATTCTTGTGTGACATTGACAGTGAGTATCATTGTTTTTTTTTTTGATCCTGTTATCACACTGGATGATTATAAGAACTGGAATCCTGGTTGATTCATTTTCCTTCCGTGACCCGCGAACACTTAAGCCAATTTAATCGCCCCTTCACTGTCCTGACTGGGATAAGTTAACTTGTCATAGACTGGGGACTCTACTTGGCCTTCCTGGTCTGTGTGACTCAGTTGTGTACTGGATAAACTTGCTGAGTCATTCAGAGTTGGCTTCTGTCCACATTTTGAGAGCCGATAACATAGAAACATAGAAGATAGGAGCAGGAGTAGGCCATTCGGCCCCTTGAGCCTGTTCTGCCATTTAATGAGATCATCCCTTGATCCCTTTAGCCTTAAGAAATATATCTAACTCCTTCTTGAATATATTTAATAAGTTGGCCTCAACTGCCTTCTGTGGTAGAGAATTCCACAGGTTCACCACTCTCTGGGTGAAGAAATTCCTCCTCCTCTCAGTCCTAAATGGCTTACCCCTTATCCTAACAAAATTGTACTACCTCAGTTCTGCCATTAGAGACTAGGTAGTGGGTATGCGAACAATGTACTTATAGTTGCATATCATGGGTGTAATTAATTTACTACATTGCTCAGTTCCTGTCATCCAGCTTTACACAGATCATTTTTCCTCTTTCAGTTACTTATATGAGCCAGAAGGGAACGCATGCAGTTCGACAGACAGTACAGCTGAGGAACATGTCCTAGCCTTGGTGGAACATGCGGCGGATGAAGCTCGAGATAGAATTAGCAGAAATGCTGCTAATAGCAAGGTATATCAGTGAGGCAGTTGGATAATGTGTGTGTATGTAATATTAGCTCAGCTGTGAAATAAAAACGAAATGTATAGCAGTTGAGTCAGCGTTTCCTGTTCTGCAGGTTGGATGTGTATGTCCTTTGACTGGAGCGGTTTGTATTCATAAAATCATTGAATTATACGGTGCAGAAAGAAGCCATTTGCCCCATAGCTTCTGTGCAGACTCTCAAAACAGCTATCCTTAGTCTCACTCCCCTGCCCTTTCCCCGTAACCGTTAAATTTCTCTCTTTTTTTCCCCCCAACTATTTATTCACTTCTCTTGTAAAAACTGCTATGGATTCTGCCTCTGCCATTATTAGGCGTTCCATGTCTCGACAAACTTCTGCATAAAAACAATTCTCGTCTATCCCTTTGTTCTTTTGCTGAACTTAAATTCATGCCCTCTAGTTACCGACACACTGACCAGTGGAGATGTGTATCCCAGTTTACCTTATGCAACCCTTATATGGTGTATGATATTAATTTTAGGTTATCATCAGTGGATAGAACACAATTATTAGCTGCTCATGTTGTAGGTGTGAATTACCAAAGAAACTTAACATTGAAATACGTGTGATACTGTTGAGTAATCTACATACGTATCATTGCAGTGTCTTCAAACATGGTTTTGAATAGTGAAGGCTGTAGATTGAAACTGTTGCTTGAACTATGTATAAAACAGTAATCCATTTTGTATGGAGTATATAACTATATTGAAGGACTTGGATGCCCAAATTCCAAGGAGCTGCTACTGTTGGCTAATCCTTTCAGGCTACCAACATGCAGAGTGTTGTTACTTACTGAGGCAAAAGCCTTTTTTTTAATAATTTAAGAAAAAACTTTGATTCCATAATGGATGGGTAGTTTTAGTTTGATTTTAAAATGTTATTTTTATTCTGACTGTAATTAGAAACTGTAAATTTGATCTAACGCACAATTTAATTGTATTTTGTTGCAGATTGGCTACCTCAAAAAGGAGGGTGAAGGTCCTCTGCTCTTTGCTGTTGTAAACCAGTCTGATCCAGAAACGGAAGGCAAATTGACTTTAATCCTGATTATTTAAAAATATTCCGGGGGGTGAAATTGGTCTGCGCAGTAGCACGAGATAGGAGATACCGAATCGACAGCCTCTTTCACAATGCGCCATTTTCTTTTCAAAGTGACTATTCACATCACCATGTCAATCAATGGGTTTGAGCTGGGGTGGGATTTGTGGTTTTCATTTACTCATAAACTACAGCAAACAGAGTCTCTGAACTCATGACCGAAACTACAGCAGAGTCTCACGAGTACAGCTGAATTATTTTTCCAGCAGAATGCAGTGAGCGGAGGATAGTTACATAATACAAATTATGTGCATAAAATCAATCCCATTCACTTGCAGCAGTGCGGTCTCCAAGCATGATTGACGGGAGAATTACCCAATCATGTCCATTCTGGCCAGGACTTGTGCCATTATATGCAGCCTTTTTTTTCCCCCAGCTTCAGTCGGGTGCAGTGTAAAACTGGCTGCTGATTCACTGAGCACGTTTGGTGTTACTAACGCCGAACAATTTCATCACTCTATCTTCATGAAACTATTCATCTATGAGAATAATAGAATAATTTCATCTGTCCGTTACCTGATTTGATTGTACAACTAAGCATAGTGAAGTATTGGTCATCATATGGACCTCTCATGGAATTGGGGGTAATACATTAGTATGGATTGAGGATTGGTTAACAGACAGAAAACAATGAGTAGGAATAAATGGGGCATTTTCACAATGGCAGGGTGTAACTAGTGGAGAGCGCAAAGATCAGTGCTTGGGCCTCAGCTATTTACAATCTATCTATATCAATAACTTAGATGAGGGGACCGAGTGTAATATATCCAAGTTTGCTGACGCTACAAAGCTAGGTGGGAAAGTAAGCTGTGAGGAGGACGTGATGAGGCTGCAAAGGGATATAGACCTGTTAAGTGATTGGGCAAGAACATGGGAGATGGAGTATAATGTGGGGAAGTGTGAAATTATCCGCTTTGGTCAGAAGAACGGAAAAGCAAAATATCTTTTAAATGGTGCGAGACTAGTAAATGTTGGTATTCAGAGGGATTTGGGTGTCCTTATACACGAATCACAGAAATTTAGCATACAGCAAGCAATTAGGAAGGCGAATGGTATGTTAGCCTTTACTGCAAGGGGGTTGGAGTATAAGAGTAAGGAAGTCTTGCTGCAATTATATAAAGCTTTAGATGAGACCACACCTGGAGTACTGTGCACAGTTTTGCTCTCCTTACTTAAGGAAGGATATACTTGCCTTCGAGGGAGTGTAAAGAAGGTTCATTAGATTGATTCCTGGGATGAGAAGGATGCCCTCTGAAGAGAGATTGAGTAGAATGGACCTATATTCTCTGGAGTGTAGAAGAATGAGAGGTGATCTCATTGAAACATATAAAATTCTTCAAGGGCTTGACAGAGTAGATGCAGAAAGGCTGTTTCCCCTGGCTGGAGAGTCTAGAATTAGGGTTCATAGTCTCAGGATAAAGGGGCAGCCATTTAGGACTGAGATGAGGAGAAATTTCTTCACTCAGGGTTGTGAATCTTTGGAATACTTTACCCCAGAGGGCTGTGGATGCTCAGTCGTTGAGTATATTCAAGAATGAGATCAATAGATTTTTGGGCACTAAGGGAATCAAGGGATATGGGGATAGGGCAGGAAGGTGGAGTTGATTTAGAAGTTCAGCCTTGATCTTATTCAATTCAATTCAATTCAATTTTATTTGCCATATGTAACCAGTACGAGTATAATTACAATGGAATGCTTACTCCCCGTAGGGACACGTCAGCTATTCATACAGCGCCGTTGAATGGCGGAGCAGGCTCGATGGGCCGTATGGCCGACTGCTGTTCCTATTTCTTCTGTTCTACCAAAATGTAGTGAAAAAGATTCTTTTAGGTTTTCAGATGACGACAGTTTAATAAAACTTTCTACTCATTAAATCAGATGACAAAAATAAGCAGGTAGTCCTACCTGCTAAGCTATTTTAACCATAACCGAGTCAAGTGCTAACGTGTTTGACAACTATCACAGTAAAAATGCTACTCCAGGTCAACCACAGTCAGCTTGCATTAGGGGAAATCAACATGGAGTTTATGTGGACATACATTTGTTTGCAGTAAATATATGTTGACATGAGAAACGCTAATAGCTGTGCAGATTTGTCACTTGCAATCTTGTATCTGGTTTGAATATATATTTAGACTTCTATGTTGGCATTGCAGAGGAAGAGGTTCACCAAGTCGATCTAAGTTCCCTTACAACTAAACTCCAACCTGGTATCAATACTATGGGATTTAAAGATGACAGGAGAAACAAAGCTTTATCGGGTAAGACTTGCTCTACTTCTCCAGGCCGAACTTTGTTTTTTGAGTAGGAATCTATATTGCTTGAGTCTTTATTGAAATTTGTGGTTTAATTAGACTTTTTGCAATTCAAGCCCTAGTTCAGTAAATACAATGCCAATGTTCGGTTTTAGTGGTCAGTATGATCAACATTCTTCCTGTTATCCATATCCCTTACAATAATGTCTATATCCAGTCAGTCTGCAAGTATTACACCTAGTGTCACTTTCGTTGCTCATCAGTAACCCTTCTGTATTGTGCTGGTGCAGTTAGTATATTGTCATCATATAACTACATTTTCATGTGCCAAATTGTTTTTGTCTTTCATGATGTGCCACAGATGCTAAACTTCTTTAATATTCTTTGCTTTCTTATCCTATCTTGTGACTTTCCATTAAACATTAAATCAACATCTTGAGAAAATTGAGAATGGGGAGGAAAAAACTACAAATTTTTTTTTTGGGGGGGGGGAATATCTCTTATTACATAACATGTTTTAAGAAGTTTGATTGGAAACGTGCTTGGATTAATTCTTGAACTTCTATGAAACCTAATCAGATTATTACGTAAATTGAATCTGACTCGACGACGTGCTTGAATCTGTCAGACCCAATACCCATTCTTCTCTTGTTTAAAATGAAACATGCGTTGGATGTAAAAGCATTTAGAAGCCTTTCTTTACCCATTGCAGTTACTTATCTGAACTGTGTGTATACAGCACAGTCCATCCAAAACAACACCATCTTCCCTAACCTTACCCAAGAGGAGACGGAGCTGCTGTATTCTACATATGGAGAAGAGACTGGGGTGCAGTGTGCCATAAGGTAACCCCCTTTATTAATTTGTACTCCAGAGAAAGCCTTGGATTTTAGTATTGAAGGGAGAACAATACAGGAAACTTTCTGGTATCCGGCACGGACAGGACCGACGTGGTGCCGGTTCAGCAACAATTCCGGATAACTGAACGCTATAGTGAAAGATACGGACCTTAGAGCTCCCTATGAAGCAACAAACCCTGTTAGAACGCCCACAAGTTGCAAGCGTCTCTGTAGCTTAGCAACAGCTGCAGCCAAACCCTTGCCTTCCTCAATTTGTTGCTGTGCAAGTAATAAAAGTTAGCTGAAACCGACTCCTGAATTTTGCCAGTTAACTGACATTTCTGGTTATTTAGGGGCCGGTTAATCAAAAGTTTCCTGTACTTGCATCCAACTGGTTTTGATTTTCCCAAAAAAATAGTTTGAATTTGCCTGCAAGTGTATACTGGTACAGTGCTGTCAATCATGCCATGTCTGTATTGTATTCTACATACCCTTGCAGCAATGCAGAACCATCTTGATGCTCAGTGGCATCTTTTATGACTCCAAATATCATGGTAATTTCATGTGCAGTAAGAAGTTACCATGAAAAGAAATGGCTGCTAAATGACTTGACTATAGCAACGTCAACTTTCCCTGCGCAGCGTTGAAAGCTTTTTAAAAATCGCACTTCTTTTTCCTGCAGAGGCAAATACATTTCTTTCGAAGGACTTTTGAATGCTAATGGAAAGAGGATTAAATAAAGCTAACATTTTTATTGCTCAGGAATATTAGTAAAGGATTATCTGCTCGCATGTACTCATCTTAATTCCCCTTAAATACATCTTTGCTATTTGCCTCAACTACTCCATGTGGTAGCAAGTTCCACATTCTAACCACTCTGATAGCACTAAATCACCTGACAGTGCAAAATAGAGATGTAGGAAATGTCCACCAGATGGCAGCATACCATTCTAGAAAAGGAACTCAACTTTTAACTGTTAGAAATGTTGGATATAAATGTGCTAGTAATTACTAATTTGAGAGGGTTCGAGTACAGGAACATGGATGTCTTTCTGCAGTTGTACAGGGCCTTGGTGAGACCACACCTTGAGTATTGTGTGCAGTTTTGGTCGCCTTATCTGAGGAAGGATGTTTTTGCCATGGAGAGAGTGCAGCGAAGATTCACCAGACTGATACCTGGGATGGCAGGAATGACGTATGAGGAGAGATTGGGTCGATTGGGCTTATACTCGCTGGAGTTTAGAAGAATGAGAGGGGATCTCATTGAAACTTATAAAATTCTAACAGGACTAGACAGACTAGATGCAGGAAGGATGTTCCCGATGGTCGGGTAGTCCAGAACCAGGGGTCACAGTCTAAGAATAAGGGGTAAGCCATTTAGGGCAGAGATGAGGAGGAATTTCTTTACCCAGAGAGTGGTGAACCTGTGGAATTCTCTACCACAGAAGGCAGTTGAGGCCAATTCATTAAATATATTCAAGAAGGAGTTAGATATATTTCTTAAGGCTAAAGGGATATGGGGAGAAGGCAGGGACAGGGTACTGAGTTTGGATGATCAGCCATGATCTCATTGAATGGCGGAGCGGGCTCGAGGGGCCGAATGGCCTAGTCCTGCTCCTATCTTCTATGTTTTCCCTTGCCGCAAAAAAATTATATGGAAATTTTTTTTTTTTTTTTTTTTTTTAAGTACTTGTTTGCGACATCAGTTCGCCATCACTTTTAGACCAAAAATCTTTTTGTTGTGTAATTAAATTGTAACGTTTTTTCTTTCAAGCGGTTGCATGAAACTTTGCAAGAAATATTTTGAAAATGCAAAGCCTTTGCGTGGTGTATTTTTTTAAATGTATATTTTCTCTGCAGTTTACAAGAGTTTGTTAAAGACTGTGGGAGCTCCACAAAGAAAATGGTGGATGACTTGTTGAATCAAATGACGGCAGGGGAACATGCCAAAGCTGTCTATCATTTATCACAGGTAAGAGCATTTTTGCCTGGCTGTAATGAACATTGATGACACTTCGGTTACTGCAGATTATCCCAATGTGAGCCTCTGCTTTCAGGGGAGGATGGGGTGAGGAGGGGGAGAAACTAGTTAGTCAATCAATACTTCAGAATAAAAACAAAAAATGCTAGAAATACTCAGCAAGTCAGGCAGCATCTGTGGAGAGAGAAACAGAGTTAACATTTCAGGTTGTTGACCTTCAACTCCTGGGAGTAAGGGACGTTGAAGGAAGATGTACAACAGTGTAATCTGTTGATTTAGTAAGATATTAGAATACCTACAGTTCTAACACAGCCCCAGGGTAGTTTCAAATTCCATAAACCAACTTGACCATTCAAGTTCAAGCTAAATCTACAATCGCACCTGTGATTGAGTATCGCAGAGTCTGTTTTAACTTGATGGTAATCCAGTGCCTACTTCAGTGAAGTCCAGGGGATTCCGAGTGAAACTGAATTATTTGCCAGTTGCCCTCAATAATCATACTTTTTTTTAAAAACAGAAATAACGAACATGAAAATTGTCCCTACATCAGAACCGTTTCAATGTATTTTTAAAAAAAACTGTATAATCTATTAAGAGGTTGGGGTAGGGATATTGTACTGCTATGTTGGTTTGAAAAGGTCAGAAATATAAGATTGTCACTAATAAATCTGAAACTTCTTTACCCAGAGAGTGGTTAGAATGTGGAAATTGCTACCACATGGAGTAGTTGAGGCAAATAGCATAGATGCATTTAAGGGGACTCTAGATAAGTACATACAGGAGAACACTGATTCTTTCCACGGTGTTCTGGTCCCTCTGCGGATGGGAGGGAGGAGAGCAAATCGAGGTAGGAGAGGGGAGCATGGGCGAAGGGGGAGTAGAGGGGATTGAAGCGGGGAGAAGGTCAGGAGCTTGGGGCTGAGGGGAGAACGTGATCTGGGTCTAAAGGAGATGGTGGGGGAGGGCGATTGAGAGGAGGAATGTGATCCAGGTGCAAAGATAGATCACGTGTCCCCCCCCCCCCCCCCCGCTGTTAGGCCTGGATCACGTATACTTCCACCCTACCCCCTTTACACCTGCACCACGTTCTCTCTATTTCCCCCACCCCCCCACCAAGACCGCAGGGATGGGAGGAGAGGGGACCGAGGGTTGGAGGGAGGAGAGGGGACCGAGGGTTGGAGGGAGGAGAGGGGACCGAGGGTTGGAGGGAGGAGAGGGGACCGAGGGTTGGAGGGAGGAGAGGGGACCGAGGGTTGGAGGGAGGAGAGGGGACCGAGGGTTGGAGGGAGGAGAGGGGACCGAGGGTTGGAGGGAGGAGAGGGGACCGAGGGTTGGAGGGAGGAGAGGGGACCGAGGGTTGGAGGGAGGAGAGGGGACCGAGGGTTGGAGGGAGGAGAGGGGACCGAGGGTTGGAGGGAGGAGAGGGGACCGAGGGTTGGAGGGAGGAGAGGGGACCGAGGGTTGGAGGGAGGCGAGGGGACCGAGGGTTGGAGGGAGGAGAGGGGACCGAGGGTTGGAGGGAGGAGAGGGGACCGAGGGTTGGAGGGAGGCGAGGGGACCGAGGGTTGGAGGGAGGCGAGGGGACCGAGGGTTGGAGGGAGGCGAGGGGACCGAGGGTTGGAGGGAGGCGAGGGGACCGAGGGTTGGAGGGAGGCGAGGGGACCGAGGGTTGGAGGGAGGCGAGGGGACCGAGGGTTGGAGGGAGGCGAGGGGACCGAGGGTTGGAGGGAGGCGAGGGGACCGAGGGTTGGAGGGAGGCGAGGGGACCGAGGGTTGGAGGGAGGCGAGGGGACCGAGGGTTGGAGGGAGGCGAGGGGACCGAGGGTTGGAGGGAGGCGAGGGGACCGAGGGTTGGAGGGAGGCGAGGGGACCGAGGGTTGGAGGGAGGCGAGGGGACCGAGGGTTGGAGGGAGGCGAGGGGACCGGGCCGAGGGTTGGAGGGAGGGGAAGGGAGGGGACCGGGCCGAGGGTTGGAGGGGGGCGAGGGGACCGGGCCGAGGGTTGGAGGGAGGGGAAGGGAGGGGACCGGGCCGAGGGTTGGAGGGGGGAAGAGAGGATCGAGGGCGGCGGGGGGGGGGGAAGGTCAGGAGCTTTTTTTGTGTGGGGGGGGGGTGGAGAATGTGATCCAGGTGCAAAAATAGATCATGTTTTCCCGCCCTCTGTTAGGCCTGAATCATGTTCCACCCTACACCCTTTACACCTGCACCACGTTCTCGCTCTCCTTTTGTTCCTGCTAAGCTACACGACCATGCTGTCTGGAGGTCCCATGCAGGCCGCTTACCGGCTTTTGAAGGGGAAATTTTGAACATGCGCAAAATTTTGAATGGGCCTCGCAGCCTGTTAATGGGACTGTGCTCTCAAAAAAAAAAAAAAAAAAAAAAAAATGAGGGAGAACATTTATCCACCAACACCTTGATTGTAAAATTCTCATCCTCATGTTGAAATCCCTCCATGTCCTCACCTCTTCCTATCTGAACTCAGCAGTGTGAATGCTCCTAACCTGGGAGAGTGAGCCCTGTCTATTCTCTGAAAGCAGTAGTGTTAGCACTGTGAACTCTCGAGCCTGGCTGTCACAATGAATGGATCAAATTACACATTACAAAGATCCTGATTACTCTCCAGCAGGCAGGATCAAATTACACATTCCAGACAAACTGTTGGGTGTGTCTGAAGGGGGCCAATCAGAAATTTGGTGTTGCAAATAGACACGATAGAAGGCTATGCTGATAGGGTTAGATGGAGTGGGGTGGGAGGAGGCTCCTCCTCAACACTGACATAGACCAGTTGGGCTGAATGGCCTGTTTCTGTGCTGTAAATTCTATGTACAGTAATTGTTTTACAACATTTGTACCTTTTCTTTCAGAAAAGAAATATTGAACAAAAGGCAAGTAAAGATATCAATATGAGTCTTGAAGTGCAGGTGAGGCTACAGAACTAACTTTGTTCTGTTTTATTGGAAACTAAAATTTGCTGCAAATGGTAACTGAGATGTAAGTTACAATGCACAGTCAAGGCAAAGCTCCAAGCTACATGGAAAAGTGAAATCATGCAGGTCCTGAGTTCAAAGTGCTGCTTTGTGCTTGATCATCCCACTTACTAGTTCCTTATGCTTGTACTACTGGCTGAGCATGTCTGCAGCTTAAGTACCAGAACATTCAAGCCAAATAGGATGGTGAGCAGTGTGGTTGTTAAGAGTATTGTCCTCTCAACTTAGACCTGGGTTTGAATGAAACCCATCTAATACCATAAAGTTTTCTTCCCTCTGCCTCTAAATCCTTTAAGTGGATTGATTTGGGTCATCCTCTATCTAGTTCCCAAAAGACATGCAAAATTGCCTCTAATTTGGTGCAGAGTCAGTCTTAATCAGGCTACAGGGATACCCAGTTTGGGAGCTACTACATTGGTGCAATAAAGACTACTTGTTTGATGTTGGAGATTAAGTCGAAGGGTACAGTAGACTGGAGTTGTGTTGGATTAGCAACCTACAGTTGACCCCACTCCCACATGGTTGACTCTTGATGCCTTTTGAAGCTACTCATTGTTGGGCAACTAGAGACGGACAATAAATGGAGCATCACACATGTCCCAGGAATGAGTTTAAAGTAAATGTTGTTGAGGATCCCAGGAAGTTCACTCACAAGGTCAGTCTTACCAAATTTCTGTGTTATTATTTACTAGGATGTTTTTTCCATTGCTGAGTTCTAATGAAACACGTTTTCTGCAATGGGAGCAAGAGTTTTCCTTGGGTAGCTGACACTGTCTTTCAGAACTTAAGAACCTTTTTTCATTCCATATTTGTGTTAGCCTACAAAAAATAATTTTTAGGGCCACCATGATTTCTATAAGGAAACTGAAGGATAAAGCATTATTCTAGAAGTTGTCTTTAACACTTTATCAGCTGACGAGTCCCACTCTTGATATGTGACTTATCAATATCCCTTTTGGACATGTTACCATTGGCTGATATAGAATTCTTGCAGGCACTGGCAGGAGCAGATCCAGAATCATATATCATTGTTCTAATATTTCTATATTAAAATACTTATTCTTGGGGTGATTGTGGGGAAAAGTTCTATTCAGAGGCTTTAAGTTCACTGGTCAAAAATCCTAAAGCATGACAATTTGGCCTCCAAAGAATTTTTTGGTTTATGGTATCATATGTTTTTGATGTAAATTCAGGTTCAGAATTTCTATGACTTAATTCCCAAAAGTCCAGCATACATTTTTTCTAACTTAAGAGGCTGTAACCACTGGAACAGAGGGTGACTGGGGAATGTTCATGAGCTTTCCCAAAAGGAGATGGATAGTCTGTTAAAAAGGTTATGTACAGTATGTCCGATTGAGGCATGGTTCATTAACACAGTCCAGAGAGGAAATTGGGTGTTGGAATGGCTTCATTCATGTGAGCTCAGTGGAGTTTGGATATCCGGAGTCAGTCCCAGCAGGCCAATCCCGGTTTGGCGGCGGGGGGGCGCGGTGCGCGGTTGGCGCATTAGAGGTCAAGCCGTTGGCTTCCTCTCCAATTAAAAGAGCCCAGGCAAACTGTATCAACCTGGTAAGGATATCAAACACAGAGAGTGCCCTGCTTAAGTATAGCGCCAGTTATTTTCAGAGAAGTGCTTCTGGCCTGTTGATAGGGATAGTATGACTTGCTTTATTTTCTATATTACGAGAAGTATATGAACTATTGAATTAATCATTGCAAAATAGATTAAAACTTGTTGTAAACGTTACTGTGGCAGATAGCACAATGTAGAAAAGGTAGGCAGGGTATTGGGTGATGTGTTTCATGGTCACTGGTCTCCTGGAATTTGTTTTGATCACCTTTAGTGGTTCAGAGAGGCATTTCACACATTCTTTTCCCCCCTGAATTGCCCTAGGGTATTTTTCTGTTTGTTTTTGCCTCTCCCAGGAGGTTATGTGGTTACTAGCCGATGGAGGGCATTGGGGATCATCATGATGTTCAGTTACACCAAGACACTATGGGGCAGGTTGGATGGGCCAGGTTGTATTTTGCTGTTTGTCGTTTTTCTGCATTCGTATGTTTACATAAGAAATAGGAGCAGGAGTAGGCCATTTGGCCCCTCGAGCCTGCTCTGCACATCGTATGATTTATAGTCGACCTCATCTCACTAAAATGTTCATCAGTCCTCCTTCCAGAAGATAGAAGAAATGTGTGTGAGGGCAAGTGCGAGATTACAGTATCCAGTTCATACAACTCTGGGTCACGCTATCCTATGAGTAGATGTTGGGCAATAAATGTGAGCTATTGCTTGCAAGGGACGGGGGCTAGCTTATAGGACAGAACTTGAGAATATCTGGAGCAGACCGAAATTTTGATACATACTTTTGAATCACAAACTCTTGGTCATTAGCTGTTGCAATCTGATTTGAAATGGCAGCGGGATTTGTAAAAGCAGTTAACTGGGCAAGTGCTGACCAGAACCCTTGTAGTTCTCACTCTTTGTCTACGAACAAATTTTAGACTTCCCTCGTAAATTTCAATTTTCAGGAGTTCACTGTTAACTTTTCAATTGTTTATTGCTATATTTTCTGATTTAGGCACACATGCATTTATCTTTTCTACCCCTCTCTGATCTTTTCCTTTTCCCTGTACTGCCATTGTCTTAACTAACTTTTTGTTTTGTTGTAGGCTCCAGCAATTTTTATAAAAGAGGAACCCAAATTGCAGTCTGCCTGTCCAGAAACATCTAAACCAATAATGGTGAGAGGGCCTGAGTGTTCATAGGTTATGTTGAAAGTACTGTGCAAATAACGGTTTAGATAGAAAGAAAGACTTGTATTTATATAGTGCCTTTCACAATTTCAGGACGTCCCAACCCACTTCACAGCCAGTTAAGTACTTCTTGAAGTGTAGTCACCGTTGTAATGTAGGAAACGCAACAGCCAATTTACACATGGCAAGCTCTCACAAACAGCACTGTGATAATGAACAGAAGACAGGGTCATATTATAATCTAATACAGCCCAAATGGTCAGTTCTGTTGAGCAACAACTTGCATTTATCTGGTGCCTTTAATGTTCCAAGCAGCAGGCGATTAGTCTTTTCGGGAGGCTTAGGAGTAGTGACTGGAAGCTTGGTTGAAGAGTTGTGCTTTGAGAAGGCGGCGAGAGTCTGGGGCTTGAGTTGGAAAGTTTCACATAGGTCGGTGGATACTACTGGGGAGAAATTCATGGAGGTGCATCGTGGAAGTTAAGTTTCATCCTGCGGCTACAGATCTAGAATACCCAGAATACAGCACAACATCCCATAGGTGGAAAGGAACCAAGAAGTTAATTGTTTCTGTTGATGAATTCTATGAGTGATGCATCGTGGGGGTTGCAGGTTTCACCTTGCTGCTGTAGAACTATGGTATCCAGAGTATAACCTGACAACCTGGAGAAAATAATTTAAATGTTCCCTTTTTTGTGCCCCCTGAGTTTTTAATGTAGGTTAAGCTAATGAATAATTCGGAACTAATCGCATTTGCGGTGAAGTGGTTTTTGTTTTGCTGAGAGACTGGTTCCAACCCAAGAATCAGAGAGGAGGAATGTTTTAGGTGCTTTGATGCTGGCCTCAAACATTACAGCTGATAGCATCAGACACTGTGGCCAGTGTTGGTCAGTCCCCAGACCATAGCAAATGGCCATCTGTTTAGCTGCTGGTCATAGGAGACTGAGCAGTGGGGGAAAAAAACCTCCCTGGTACAGCACTACATTAATGACTGTTTCAGAAACAGCTACAAATCCCTATGAGAATTAAAGAGGGGCGGGGCGATAGCTTTATAATTTATGTAAATAACCTGAGGAAAAGGAGGATTTAGAGAGGGGAAGGAGGGAAAAAATAAAGTACTTGTATCTTCAGCAAATACTACAACTCCATCATGGGAGGTGGAGCAAAAATATAAATACTTGTAATGTAAAGGACAGAATAGAAGGATTTGGGGAGAGAAGGAAGAACCAAGTTACTTGCACCTTTAAATAAGTTTTGCAAGGTGGAAGGCAAAAAATATTACCCACATTGTATCTGTCGGGCTTTTATCTTTCAGTATTAATATGGTGTGTTTTTTGATACGCAAACTTAAGTGTGGGTCATATATTTATTATCGCTGAGACAGTAAAAGGTCATTTTCAAGAAAAATATAATTCAAGGCTGATTGATTAGCTGCTCAGAGAAAGGTCAACATTTCAACTGTATCCCTTCATCAGAACTGACTTTCCATTTTAGTTTTCCAGTATTCAATTCAAGCTTCTTTTTGTATTATGCTGTGGTCCAATAGACAGTATTGGTCAAGGAGGTGTTGAGAGTACTGGCCCATCGTATCAAGGTGTGAGTTTGCATTGTGGGCCACAAGGTCTCAGAAATACAGAACTGGCAGGATGTTTCAACAAGTATATAGATTAGTGTTGGTGAGAAATATATTAATAAAAGCAATTTTGGTCTCGTGCATCACTTGCTTTTGGATAGATTTTCACCTATCTGAATTGTGAATTGCTTTACAAACATCTACCTGTGTTAATGGGTTTATACAGTAGTTTTAATGGTATTCTACATGAAACCATTATTGAAGTGTGAAATGTTCATTTGTCCAGAACCTGTGAAACTGATCATTGAGACACATTACAGGACAATAAGTCTAACCTACATTTTATGGTTATAACTTTGTACTTTATTGATTGCTATAGGTTGGAGGGGCAAATGGCAGTGCAGGCGACAACCGGACTGGCCTGGATTTCATACCTGTGAAGTCTTATTCTGACGTCTCCTTGGATATTTCTTTATTGAACTCGCTAGGTAAGTACGAGTTGTACTTTGAACACACTTTTTTTTTTTTAAATGATTTCAAATAGACAGGTTTACCTGAATCCTAACTTGTACACAATCAAATAACTTACTGTACCTACTTTTACATTAAATGAATGCAGTTTTAAACATTTGCCTTGGGAGTAATAATCTCCTAAAACCACAGCTGACCATGTTTAGAAAGAAACCTTCAATTGGGATTACCAGACTTGTTTTGCTTTTCTCCGATTTACCTTGATGTACTTTTAACTTTATTACCTTTATATATAGATACTAGTTGGTATCCTGTGACATTGCTTATGAGTACCTGGGGTCTGGAGTGTTGTGATGACTGGGAGAAATGCTATAAGCAAATTATTGCTCCTTCTTGTCATCTTAACCTCTCCAGGTTATCTTGTGGTCAGAAAAATGGTTGGGGGGGGGGGGAAGTAATGTATATAATATATCTATGCCTGCAATGTTTTTGTAAGGAGCAAAACCATGACTTTGTGACAATTTGCATATGCCCAGATTGCAATGATTGGGCTATACATTTCCTTAAATATATAGCGTACACTATATTTCCTATAATTTGTGACGAAACAAAACAGTAAGGTATTTTCATTGACTTTATAAAGATCGCTGATGTCTGGCAGTGAGTTTAAGACAGTAATTCAGTCTTGTAGTTTGTGTTAATTTTGCTCTTTTATGGTTTGATGTAACTGAGCTGATGAATTAACAGCTTCAAACACCACCAGCATTTCTGTGTATATTGTTGTGACTTGCTGTGTTTCTTGCAGAGTTCACTCTCTTCAATCTAAGGAATTTTCAGATCCTCTCAAATGAGATTTTCTTGCTTTTTTTTGTTTTGGCTTTGTTTTGTTCTTCCTTTCCTGAGTTATTTGCATCCACATATCCTTAAGCAGCTGAGTGAACATGCATCACAGCTTGCCCCAGCACTGTAGGTCAATTGCTCAGATAATTTCTACTTGGTTGATTATGTTTGTGGTTTCCTATAGTGTGTTTTTGAAAGTTTTTTTTTCAATTTTCAAGCTGAGATATTTCAGAAAAGCAGCAAGAAATGTCCAATGTTAGCAAATATTAGCAAACAGGAGTTACCAGTTAAGTATTCACCTACCAAAATCCACGCATTGAAATATTATCATTATGGGGAATTGGGTAGTCCAGTAGGTTAGCATAGTCTTCTCTACCTTTGGGACACAAGTTTAAAACCAGCTGCGACTGATGGGACAAAAGACTCTTTCTGTCTGTCTGCAAATTTCCCACATAAAATTGAACCTGTGCAGTATCAGTCTGGTTTCTGCTGGGTTTGGGGCTCAAGCACAAAAAACAATCTGTAGTTCAGTGCTAAATCAGCAGGCTTACTCTGAGGCCATAGGATGACTGGTGTGTGAAATAGAAAAATATCGCAGTGGTGCAGTCGGAGGCATTCTTCAGAGTTTGGGACTAGGCTGCATTGTTGGGTCAGAATAGATGGAGCTTTACTCAGTATCTAACGTCCTATACTAGACATGGGAATGCTTAATGTTAACTGGGTGACTGAAATGGAAAATGTTCCCTTTCTCAACGCTAACATCCCTTGCCCTCAATGAGCAGAAAATTCACCAGTTTTTTAATACAAAAAAAAGTTGAACTTTTACAGTTTGCTTAATTTGTACCAATAGCATTTTGAGTACCCTATCCCTTAAAAGCTTGTCCAGTTTCCGAAGATACCTAAGCCGTACCTTAATTGAAAATTTGTCACATTTTAGGGAAAGTAGTGAAGAAGGAGCCTGATCACGATGATAACCAGAGAAATCTAGATGAGACCACCAAGTTGCTGCAGGACTTGCATGAGGCTCAGACGGAACGTGTCAGTTCCCGACCTTCCTCAAATCTCAGCTCAATCTCCAGTAACTCCGACCGCGAGCAGCACCACCTAGGTATAAGCTAAGTTCAAATTAGCCTTGGTTCAGTTTGTGCCTGCAGCGCATAAAGATTGATTATTCTTCAGTAACTGTCCACAAGACCCTTCTTGACTGTTTGGGGGCAAAGTATGTGAGATTAGATTTGTGTCTCTGCACGTTCTGCTGTGGTACTGTAGATTTAAATGATGAGGATAAGTACAGATGAGGGAGGCCATTTTATCCAGTTGCTCTTCCTTTTGTAGAAATCTACTGTTGTCTTTCCTTCCTCTTTCTCCCCTTCTCCCCCTCCTCCCCTACCCCCCCCCCCCCCCTCCAATCCAATCATTGTATCTAACTGCTTTTTGAATGATTCCAGAGTTCTTGTCTCCACTAACCAATCCGGAAGACTATTCCAGGTATTAATCACTTTCTGTGAAGAAATACGTCCAGGTATCGATTCTGAAATTGCCTTTTACCAGTTTACACCCATACTCCCTTATTCTGCTGGCGAAGTTGAACTTAAAATAGTACTCTGGAGTTATGTTTTCTATTCCATTTAATGCCTTTTTTGCCTCTTTAAGGTCCCCTCTCATTCGCTTCCTTTCATGGTTGAAGAGTGCAAGTTTTTCCAGCCCAAATCCTCTGACGCTTGGAGTCAACCCTTCACCGGCTAGTCGTGGTTCTGCCGAACCTCCGGGTTCAGCAGTATGTTTTCATCATCGTTTCTTCTGCAAACTGCAGATAATTCTCTTACAATACATTATGGTTTTGAGCTTCACTCATCTCGCATGCAATTTATTCACAAAAAGCCCTATAGAGGTGTTCAGAAATGATGTGGCCTTAATAAAAAGAATATTAGTGTAAGTAAGATTGCCCTCATCTAAGGTGCATATTTATGTGTATGAGGGTTTGTGCTAGTGAAAGTTTTTTTATATGCAACCCATATAGCCTGCCAGATATGTTGCTTGAACAGTTTTCTTTTATAGTACAAAATGTTTTAAAGTGGAGCATTTTGTTTTATGGCTACTTTGGCACATTCCTCCAAAATATCTTTGGATATTTACTTGAAGGAAAAAAAAGTTTATCTATCACAAGTCAAACCCACATCCTTCTACACAAGAAATATGTGACCGTGTGTGTGAAATATGTGATCTTGTGTGCTAAATGTGTGAAAACAGAAGAGGATGAGTATAAAGCTACTGTACAAGAAGGGCATTAGTACCAAACTGAGGAGTGTGCTGATGACCTTGCCCTTGTAGTATTTTTTTGGAAATGTCTAGTACACACGTACAGAATTTGTGCTGTCAGTTTTGGGAATAGAAGCCTCACCCAATGTAGAAATCTTTAATGTCTAGTATGTTGTGAATTGTAAACATTAGCATGCATTTTGCTAACAACACATTAAGTAATGCAACGCTAAAAGTGTAGCAGCAGTGAGACTGGTGTGGAAATCCAATCTGTCATTCCAGCTTACAGAACTTTATCTGTCTTCTGTCTTCTTTTTCTTAATCCTTTGTCTGCATAACCAAGCTGTCATGAGGAAATGCCATTCTTGGGCCAGCTGCTGGCGTGAGAAGGGAAACATCGTTAACTTCAAAAATAGTTAACTGCCTAAAAAAGCAAGTCAGTAAAATTTGAAGTTTTATGAAGCTTCATTGGTTTTCCCTGGTAACTTATTGCACAAGTCTTATCCATTTTGAGCATTCTGTATTCATGTTAGCTGAAGTCCAGAATCTAGTTTTAGGCTAAAGATGTTTTAATCTATTTTAATTTAAATCTCCATCTACAATTGGATTATTCAGTACTGAGCAATATTTTATTGGCATGCTCTTTTAAAGACGATGGGCCTGTTACATACCTTTTAAATACTCAATCTATAAAGTCTTTTCTGAGCGCCTTTGATCAATATGATGCATCCCCTTTGATGCATTTAAGGGAAAGCTAGATAAGTACATCAGGGAGAAAGGAATAGAAGGTTATGCTAATAGGATTAGGTGAAGAGGGATGGGAGGAGGCTTGTGTGGAGCATAAACACCAGCATGGACCAGTTGGGCCAAATGGCCTTATTCTGTGTAATCTGTAGGGGCCGCTGAGCAGCTGGATTGGGCGAGATTGTAGGAGAAAGCTTCTACAAGGAGTTAAATCAAACCTGTAACACCAATTGTCTTTTTTTTTAAATCACAATGAAATCATATTAAATCATATGAATTATGTATTTGAAATACTGGCAGCTTCCATGGTTGGTTGGTTTGTTAATTTTAAAAGATTAGCTGCTTATTGGAGAAAATAGAAATCACTTGAATTTTGTGATAAATTGGCTTTTAAACTGGTCTGGATAGGTGATTGGGAATCTGGTTAAATAGCAGCAATTTCTATTTTTATAGAGCTGCTCACACTCCGAGACATGTCTGAGTGCTTTACTGGGAGATGATAACAAGCAGACAAAAATCAGGAGGGAGAAAGGAAATAGAGGCCGGGTGGGAGGGCAAAAGTATACTCGAGAAGGGACTTTGAAAGTAGGGAGCGAAGTGACAGGATTGGATGCTGAGAGGAGAGCGTTCCAGGGTATGGGCGCCTAGTGGCTGAAGGAGTAGCCATCGATGGTCGAGCAGAGGGAGCAGTAAGCCGGTTGGAGGCATAGATCAAGGACATAGGCCTGGAGGAAATTGAGTAGGTAGGAAAGGGTGAGGTAGAGGGATTTGAAGATAATGAGGACCTTAGTCAATTCTCTAGGGCACATGGAACTTGGTGAGTATGTGAACAATGGCATTGTGGGCCTTATGGGAGAGGATGTAGGTCTCCACATTCTGGGCAACTCGTCACTTATGAAAAGTGGAAGCAAGAAGGCTGGCAGTTGGAGGTAGGGATGGAGGCAGGTCATGTTTCAGATATGGGGGGGAGGAAGTTGAACTTGGGTCAAGGAATGCACCATGGGTCTGCACCTTTGGGTTTAACCTGAACTAGTAGCCAAGGATAAAGATGGAGCTGAGGCTGAATATGCAAAGGAGTTTCCAGGATCCAAAGAGGGAGACTTTGGTTTTACTGACATTAAGCTAGAGGAAGTTGCAGCTCATCCCAAGTTAATGTCAAATAGGCAGTCGGCAAGAGTGGCAACAGCATGGAGTTAATGGGATGGTTTGGGGGAGGAGAGGAGAAGTGGCAAGATTGGTGTGCATAGGAAAGCGGTTTGCATCTTTCCAAATGATGTCATTGAGGGGTAGCATGCAAACTATGGGGGAGGGAGTCAAAGCTGGAACTATGGGGCCCACCAAAAATTGCTATGCCGGCATGGGAGCAGAAACTACTCTAGGCAGTGTAATGTCTATGATATGATAGGGAGAAGAGGGCAGCACCACAGAGCTAGACTGTGGAAGTGAGACAATCGAGTAACCCAAGTCTAGAATAGAAGAAAGATGTTTAACACAAGCTGTTAACTTGCATTTCCATTACGATTCCTGTTGATATTGCTGATTTGCAACTGCAAGTTCACCTGATTCTTAAGCATTTAACACTAACGCACTCCATATGTGTGCTGCACAATGTAAACAACGACAATTTACATTTATATAGCGCCTTTAACTTTTAGTAAAACGTCTCAAGGTGCTTCACAGGAGCGTTATCAAAACAGAATTTGACACCGAGCCATGTGAGGACATGTTAGGGCAGATGACCAAAAGCTTGATCAAAGAGGTAGGTATTAAGGAGCTCAAATGTAATTTTAAGGTTACTCAAATGTAGCAACTGGACAGTTATGAATTGTAGGAAGATATTTAGTTAGCGTGATCAGATTTTGGAGTAAATGCTTTCGTCATTATAGTGCTTCGAACTACCGAGAGGTTTTTCAGAGGTAATTTTAATGCCGCTTGACACACACCTCGGTGCAAGTAAGGATATATTGGGGGAGGACTGCCTTCAGTTTGAGTGGTTGTGATTACTAGACTTCACCACAGAAATGTTTATAGAATGAGTGACAAAGCACTGATGGTTGGTTGACATGAGTCACAGGATCAGTCTCTTGTCAATACTTCCACTGCAATCACATGTGGCTATCAAGTTGGAAGGAAGTGTTTTGAGTCAGTATGAGAATTTTAATAGATTGCTTGATAATTATCCAAACCTAAATGGTGTCAAGTCTCTCCGTTGTAATAAGTCATCAGTAGGCCCAATTCCCTCATTTAACAATATGTGGCTACAAATTGCTGTTTTCATCCAACTCTGCATTAACTGCTGCTGTAGCTCATTCTAGTTGTACTCAGTGGGAAGACATATGTAACTTGGGCATGTTTGAGAGCACAGGACGTGATGTTTTAGTTGAGATTGTAAAACTGAGGATCAATAAGACACGCAACAGAAGCAATCTTTCCTTGACCAGTACCTCTGCAGTTACTAGCAATTAAATTTTTTGCACGTGAAATCAGACTTTAGATTTGTGTGCGTGTGTTTTTTATATTCCTTCAGAAAGCAAAAGCCTTTTCCTGTTGGCCCTTTAACCATGTACAGTAGAAAGTCAGCCTTACTTGGACATTGTAGAGCTGTGCTTTAGTGTCACTGTTCTCCCAGAGCTCCAGTACAAATGTGTCTTAAATTGCACAGAGCCACTTCAAATGGAATCAGTTTGTGTCAGCTTCCAGTACTCTGAAATCCATCCTCTTTACATTGGAGGACAGATCTCAGAACTCAGGCGGCAGCACAAAAATAACTCAGCAATTCCAAATGCATATTTGGCCGCAGATCTTTCCCAATGTTGAGGAGAGGTGTGTGTAAAGCCCAACAATGTGGAATTGGCGTCTGTTGACACGGGTTAAGGACGGGGCTTGGCTTGGCTGTGATCCCTCCGATACGGGCTGACTGGGCTCACACATGAAGAATGGCCACTTTGGCAAGGTACCAGGGGTGACTGCGGAACTGTACACCATCTTCAGGAGAGGAGAACATTGGAGAGAAAAATGGTGCCGTTTATGCTGAATGCTCATTGTTATGCTGGTCAAGTTTTTATTTGTGTAGTAAATGAAAACCGCATGCAGAAAGCTCAGGTATGTAAAGCTAAGTTGTAATTTTCTGTTGCCATGTTCAGGGATACTGGATACCAACAGGAGGTTTATTCCGGAAGCACTTCCCATAGTAATTGTCAGCCTCAGTATACTGAGAGTAAGTCTTTACCCGGCAATCTGTGTAAGATTCCTGTGTTTGCTTGGTGTAAATTATACATGACCAGGAGATGAGGGAGTGTCACCAAGTTGTGTTTGTGACAGAGGAGCTAGAATTTTTATAACCCAGCACTAACTGGCAGAGGCAGCATGCACAAAGCCCAGGTATTTAAATCTAAGCTGTCGGCATTTTGTGTGATACATATACTAGTGACAGTATTTAAACAGTGTATACTACTGCAGTGTGAATTCACATTAAAGGCTTTCAATTTGTGTCAATTGTCCTAACTTTCCATGGTAGTCAAGATGTCTTGTTGCACAGTTTACCCTACCATTAATGTCCTTTTAATAACGTAAAGGAAATTGGAAGATTGCACTGTGCCGCACACCTTGGTCAGTAAGAATCCGATAGTAGCAGGTGTTCTCTGTTTTACTAGAATTTATTACTCCTAAATTGGCCAGCAGTGAGGCCAATATTGCCAAGCAGACTGAAGCTATTATGTAATTTCTTAACCTTCCCTTTAACCTCAACACTACACTCATGTAGTTGCATATGAAAATCTAATCGGAGGGGTTTAAACATTCCCAGTATAGAAGTGCTTGCATAGTACACACCCCATCTGCTATTTCATCATCACTGCTCAAAGGGAACACAGCAGCAAAGCTGTATTTCTCAAATCCCTCTGATCTACATCTGGCTTCTGGTGTAAACTGTAGCTGCCAGCAGTGAAGTGATGCTGGTGGAGCAAACTTTCCCAGAACAGATACTATCTTCCAGGAATTGTCTCTCAAACCCCTCGGCAGCAGAGTATTAAACGTGTGAGTTGCATCATCTATGGTAAGGCAAATGACCCACCATTTGTGGTGGGGCAAATGGACAAACATACCAGAATAGCAAACAACTCTTTTTAGCTCAACCATTTTTAACTTTAGTTGCTATTTGAAAGTGCGCCATCACTAACTTTTTTTAGCCTAAGTTTTTATGAAGACATGATTCTCCCTTCCCATTGTTCCTTCTTCCTGATGGCAGGCACTGCAACTTCTACCTCCCTGCTCAACTTAGAATTACACAGAAATTACAATACAGAAACAGGCCATTTAGCCGAACCAGTTCGTGTTGGTGTTTATCCAATCTGTAGTCCTGTTCCCATGCACCTACCCTGTTCCCATATACAGGAAACTCTTTATTATCCAGCACCAACGGGACCGGCGTGATGCCGGTTTATCAAAAAGTCCGGATTACAGAGAGGTATAGTTTAAAAGGTACAAGAGCTCTGTACACAGCAACAAATCCAGACTTCCCTGTTGCTTAGCAACATGTGCAGGAACTCCGGCCACAGACCAAGCAGCCCTGTTGCTTAGCAACAAGTGCACGAACCCCAGTTACACAGCCACAGATCCAGGAACTGCCACTAATATGAAGTAAAACTTACCTGAACCTACTCCTGAATTTTGCCAGTTAACAGAGATTTCTGCCAGTTAAAAGAGAGTTCCCTATCGAACTCTTAAATGTTCACATGGTCCCTGCTTCAATCATTAACTCTGGTACTGCATTCCATAGTCTCATAACCATCTATTTTTTTTAAAGTTTCTCTCACTCTGACCTAAGTCTTTTACATTTACTCTTAAATCAGTGTCCTGTCATCCTTGAATCATTGGAAACCGTCTGTGTCTATCTAATCTATCCCATTCCTTCGATCAAATCACCCCTTAATCTCTGTTCTAATGAAAACAGCCCCAATATTTCAAGTCTGCCTTTGTATTTTTATTTCCTGATACAAGACCGCATCTGCACTGTATCCTCTTGATTGTCTCACCATTCTTCTAGTGTGGAGGCCAAAACTGAACTGTGGTATTACTAAGTAGATTCACCATTACATCTCAACTCGTATATTCTATGCCTCTTGTCCTAAAATTCAGTATTCCATTAGCTTTTTTATAGCCTAATCCACTCGAGGTGCTGCTTTGAATGTCTTGTGAACCTGAACACCTATATCCCTCTGCTCTTCCACATCACCCAGCTTTTCTCCCCATTCAAAGTATAATTAATACTTTTAATTTTCTTACAAAAATGTACCACCTCACATTTACTGACATTGAATTCTATGCCACTTTTTTGCCCAGACCACCACCTTATTAATATCCCCTTCCTTTGGTTCTCAGAATTAATTACTATGCCTTGTTTTTTAGCATCTTCTGCAAATTCAGAAACCACTCCCTATATCTAAAACATTGATGTACACAGTGAACAGAAGCAGTCCTAGAACAGAACCCTGTGGGACACCAATATAATTCCTAGGGCTTCCACTGTTTCTTCCCCATTTCCTTCGGGATCCATGGATGTATCCCGTCAGGTCCTTGCAATTTGTCCTCCTTTAGCTTAACTAACTTCTGTAATATATTGCTTTTATTACAATATCGCTCATCTCTTAAACCAATTCAGGATTTGCCTCTTCCCCAATATTAAGTATCCTAATATAACTTGTTATTCTTTTATTTTGGGTCCCACCTCAGATTTAACTCTTCACGTTTTACTACTATATTAGTAGAATACTGTTTTTAATATTTTTCGGATCCTCTTGGCATGCTCCCTTCTTGTTTTCCATATCCCTTTCTTAACTTCTTTCTATATTTTCTCGTATTCTTGCTTACTTTTAGCATACCTATAGCCCCCATATACCCTATTCTTCAATTTTAGTTTACCCCTTTATCCACAGCATTCTGAAACTTGAAGTAGTCTCTTTTTAATGGTATATATTTATTCTGCAAATTTGCAAATTCCTTATTTAAAAGTATTCTATTGTTGATCTAAATGAACTTTGTGCCAAGTTCTCTCTTCACATGGGCCTCAGCTAGATCACTTCTCACCTTTTTAAAATCAGCCCTATTCCAATCTGGAGTCGTTGGCCGGGATCTTACCTTTCGGGGCGCGTTGAGGGCGAGACAGCTGCCTTCCGGGTTCTAGTCCCGCCCCCAGCAACGTCCAACGCACAGATGCGATTTTGCATCAGTTGGCCTTGTTATGCCCGCCCTGCAGGCTTGCCAGCCAATTAAGAGAAAGCCGGTGTCAGATGACGTCAGTTGATGACGCGTCATCTGCCGGTTTTCTTAAAGGGGCCACGACCATTTTTTTTACATGATTTTTCAGTGTTTAACAGCATTGAGGTGCTGCAAACACTGACAATCACTGTACAAAGGTAAGCCCTTGCACCCAGACTCTCCAGTGACTCCCTCCTTAGGCTAAAACAGATGGCAGCTGCAGGTGAGGTTAGAACAGGACAGAAGCGATCTGTCACTGGTGAGAGAGGTTCTCCCACTGAGGTGGGACTACACAAACACTTCAAAGCTTGTCACCTACAGAAAATCCTAAACACATTAAAAATGAATATCCCAACATTTTCTTACCTCTGAAACTCACCAGTGTACCATTGGATTCTTCACACCACCTCTGCAGCTGTCATCAATACACAAACATTACAGTAGACCCACAGCACGCCACACTTAATCTGGCAGGGTTTCCCGACGTCTGGAAGCCCACAGTAGAACTGTCAAAATGGGAAAAGGCCTCATAACTACCTGTTAACAAGCAGTTAAGTGGCTATAATCCTCTTCCCGCTGCTAGAAGTCGGGTCCCTTCGCAAATCGGGGACCCGACTCCCGGGAAGATTGTTGGAGGTGGGTTGGCTACGGGTTCGGGACCTGCTGCCAATCTTTTTGAATTTGCCAGCAGTCCCGCCTCCAAACCCGATCCCTGAGCATCAGCAAAATCCAGTCCCTCATTTTTATGCTAAAAGTGTGAAAAAAATCAAATTCCTGGAGGGTAAAAAAGCAAGCATTTCTTTGTGCGCTGCATTGTCAACACTACCCTTACTCCACCACCACAATTCTGCCCAGATTGCATAATTATTGCACTCTGCTGCCATATTCCTGCTTAATGATGTGCATCAACATCGATCCTCCCTTTCTTTAAATTTTCTTGATTTAAAAAAAAAATCACTAAACCCGTTGTATCAGTAGTAGATTAGATGTTATAATACTGTATTTAAATAATTAATGGACCCTACTAGACATAACGCACTTGCAGTTTTGCAAGGACGGGTCCACTGGTTGGTTGTTTTACATATCACATCGGGGCCTGTACTGTCTCATCTGTACAAGAAACAAGGGAGATATTAGAGCATGGGAGGCAGTGCAGAGAAGAATCACAAGACTGACCTGCAGTGTCAGGTATGCAGATAGACTAAAGAAATTTGGACTTTGGGCCTTTCAGCCTGGAAACGAGGTACCTGAAATGTGATCATCTAGCAATGTTTACGATAGTAAATTGTATGGGAAAAGAACCTAAAATATTAGTTTAAATCAAACTGGAACTAAGATGAGAAACACAGCTTCAAACTAGTAAAAGGTAATTTTATAACTAATATTGGAACGTTCTTCATGCAGAAAGGGATCAACACTTGGAAAAGACTGCCTCATAGAGGCGAAAACCCTAGAATCAGATACAGCAATATGGGGACTAGGGTCTTTCTGGATGGATGAATTAAAATGGGCTGGATGGTCGCCTTCATCTGTAATTATCTTACAACCTGTTTCTGTAATATCATCACTTTAAACGCATTCTGGCTTAGCCGCTGGCTGCTCAGTAATTATGTTGCTATGGCATCTGATGAGTGAAAGTAGGATTAATCATTCTGTAATTGGTCCTCATTTAGATCTTGTTGCCATGGCCTAATAGATTGTGGAATGTACAGTCCTTCACGTAACATCAATATAACCGTTCAGGTTTTGAGGATCTTGTTCTGCATGCAGTATGCATCTGCTTTAGTTATAAATACTATTGTTTAATTGCTAATTCAGTATTCTGTGTATGATGGGCATTGTACTTTTTTTTATTAATGAAAGGCTTTATAAATAGTTTGTTTGCAAAGGATTAAACGTGGGGGGGGGAAATTCGGTTGGTTAGCGCCTCCGGGCGGGGGGCGGTAGGAACTTAGCACCCGAGCGTGGCGATTTTAGCGCCACGTGTGAAATTGAACAGTCGTTTTGCGGCGGTGCTAAACTGTACTGCCATGATCTCCTGCTCCCACAGATCGTGACATCAGTCAAGCGTGCAACGCCCCGGTAGCACCCCAGACCGGATATTGAGTCGCGCCTTAGTGCCTGCCACTAGGAACGACCGGTAGAGGGGAACGTTTTCAAGTTGGGAAGGGGCTGGGGGAGCGCTATTTAAAAGTGGGTGCTTCCTGCCTTTTCTTGTTGGCAGAATTTTTGGTTTTACCGCTGCCCTAAGGAGTTTTGGCCCTCAGCACCACTTTTGAGGTTCCTAAGCGCCGAGCTCTTTCCCTGGGCCTATCCATTAGTGCTTCCAACACAATTGCTTTTGAGGTCTCTCCAGGCCGAGATTCAAGGCTGCAATGAGCGGGGAGTGGCTGGCCAACAAGGTGGCCCCTCCCCTTTAAAAATTGGACGGCGCCAGTCTGTCTGGCTTCCATGGTAATTGGCATCGCCTGAGCTTCAGTAGTGTTCTGAGGTAGCGCCTTGCTCCCTGACGTTTGCGCCTTGAGAGGTATGTAGCATCTGATTTAGCACGCAAATCACCTCCAGGGGTGATGGAGGCGAATTTTGCAGTCAGAGGCAATAATTAGCGCTGGGCGCTAAACTTTGCGCCCAGCCGATATTAGCGCCCCAAAATGGGCGATACCGAATTTCTCCCTCGTGAACTCTTTATTCCAAATCTATAACTATTACACAGCATGCATCCAAAAATAAGTTGAAGTCTTTTTTTTGTTTTTTTTGTTTTAATAATTAAATATTTTGATTATATTGTTGATGTCTGTTTGGAA
The DNA here is from genome assembly GCF_052327205.1 of Somniosus microcephalus. Classification (NCBI taxonomy): domain Eukaryota; kingdom Metazoa; phylum Chordata; class Chondrichthyes; order Squaliformes; family Somniosidae; genus Somniosus; species Somniosus microcephalus. The sequence continues at coordinate 285,948,634 of NC_140991.1, forward strand.
ACTGAGCAGCATTAGCTGCAGTGGGCGGTAGATGCAGTGCAAGGCATCCCAACCCCTTCGATGACATCACTGGAGCACAACCACTTAACTTTTCAATGAAGGATATGGGTGTCTTCAGGAGTTTACAGAGGGTCCTTTTTAAAATATGATTCAAATTTAAAATTCATGTGAACATACGATTAAAAAAAGGTAAGAAAAGACAGCTTAGCCCCTCAGTTCCTAAATAGTAAAACGGTAGTCAAAGGAAGGGCAGTGCTGATTAGGGACCAAAAATGAGTTCTTGTGGAGGCAGAGGACATGGCTGAGGTACTAAATAAGTACTTTGCATCTGTCTTCACTAAAGAGGATTCTGCCAATGGCACAGTAAAGGAGAAGGTAGTAGGGAAAAGGCATTTGATGAAGTACCACATAATAAACTTAGCAAAATTGGAGCCTGTGGGATTAAAGGGGCAGTGGCTGCATGGATACAAAAAGAAAGCAGAGAGAATAGTGGTGAATGGTTGTTTTTCAGACTGGAGGGAAGTGCACAGTGGTGTTCCCCCGGGGGGTTGGTATTAGGACCACTGCTCTTTTTGATATATATTAATTACCTGGACTTGGGTATACAGTGCATAATTTCAAAGTTTGCAGATGACACGAAACTCAGAAATGTAGTAAACTGAGGAGGATAGAAACAGACTTCAGGAGGACATAGACAGACTAGTGAAATGGGTAGACACACAGAAGATGAAATTTAACGCAGAGAAGTGTGAAGTGATTCATTTTGGTAGAAAGAATGAGGAGAGACAATATAAACTAAATGGTACAATTTTAAAGGGGGTGCAGGAACAGGGAGACCTGGGGGTGTAGGTACACAAATCTTTGAAGGTGGCAGGACAAGTTGAGAAGGCTGTTTAAAAAGGCATACAGGACCCTTGGCTTTATAAATAAAGTACAAAAGCAAGGAGATTATGCTAAAACTTTATAAACACTGGCTAGGCCCCAGCTGGAGCGTTGTGGCCAATTCTGGGCACCACACTTTAGGAAGAATGCCAAGGCATTGGAGAGGGTACAGAGATTTACTAGAATGGCACTAGGACTTCAGTTATGTGGCGAGACCAGAGAAGTTCTCAAAGCAGAGAAGGTTAAGGGGAGATTTAATAGAGTTGTTCAAAATCATGAAGGGTTTTGATAGAGGAAATAAGGAGTAAGTGTTTCCAGTAGCAGAAAGGTGGTAACTGGAAGACACAGATTTAAGGTAATGGCAAAAGAACCAGAGGCAACATGAGGGAAAAAAATACGCAGCAAGATGTTATGATCTAGAATGCACTGCCTGAAAGGGCGGTGGAAGCAGATTCAATAATAACTTCCAAAAGGGAATTGGATAAATCTTTGAAAGGGGGGAATATTTATAGGACTATGGGGAAAGAGCACCGGACTGGGACTTACTGGATAGCTCTGTCAAAGAGCTGGCAGGATGGGCCGAATGCCTCCTTCTGTGCTCTATGATTCTATACTTACTTATCCATTGAGCAATCAATTACAAAACTTTAAAAACAAATCCTTTGCAAAGTTGCTGGTGGTTAATATTTTACATTGAAAATAGTAATTCAAGAGCTGCTTTCTTTTTAATAGTTTTACTTCTGAAAACTACTTGCCCCAGTAACATTTGAATGGGAAAATCCTGTGTTTTAAACAAGTCTGTAAATGCTTTTTATGCAGTGCAGATTTCCACTTCTGCACCACCCTATCTAGCATTTGAACTGAATGTGTTTGATTTAAAGGTCTTTTTTGCTGGAACGGGACACCTTGCAGTATGCCCCGTTAGTTAGACTTGTTCATGCATGTTTGGGTTTTAAAAACTTTTACCTACAAAGTTGCTGGAAGTGCAAGCTGATAACTGTGTGATGTGGGCAACAGGGCATCTTGGACCTTGGTGAACAACAGGACAAACAGTGTATCCCTTAACCAATGAAATTTAAGGATTGAAAAATAAACAGAGGAAGGAGTGTGAATTAGAGTGGGTGAATTCAGTGTCAAATCAGGTACATAAAGAGTGGGAAAGAAAGATTGGATTACAAGAGAGTGAAAAGGACAAAGGAAAAGTAAGAGAAAAATGTAAAATTTTAAAATTTGACATTTTTAAAATCTAAAACAATTTGCAACCGGAAGGAATGAGACTCCACACTTATAATTGTTCACTTTCTGGGCAGTAGATGTTGATTGGCAGTCATGAATAATTACCATGTCGTTAAAAGGGTACTTGCGCTGTTAATTACTAGACTTCACTTTCTGTGGTGAGTTTAATGGGCAATTTATGTGCAAATACATCAATTTCATGAAACTCACTGGCAGGTTAAGTGCGAGATGCCGGTTTTGCGATGCTAATGGCAGAGTGGCGCAAATCGGCCAGCAACTTGTGGTGATTTGCAATTCACTGCGTGTATCTTCCTCTCCAAGTTGCTGGCCAGTTTGCATGTTAATAACGGTGTGCATCGTTCACAGTTAATTTTTCAGCAAAATCTGGCCCACTGCTTGATCTAAAGGATTTTCTGAATTTGGGTTTGAGATCTTCCATGGACTCAAATATTAATAGGGTGTTCTTGTCTCACTCCACAGTTTCAAAGAGTATCTTAAGTCATGAATATTTTATTTAAGAACAGAATTAAGATTACGTAGTAAAGGTGGTGTTCATGACTAGACCAAACCTAGGTTTACCCAAGGAGTTAAGCCAGATTCTGCTTTTCTAAAGTCAATACCTGTGTTTGACTTGCTGGTTAAAGGTTTCTTTGTAACTTTGTTTCTTGTTGACTTTTGTCAAAATGGCGACCTGATTTTCTTCTTTCTCTATAGGGAGTCCTCCTCACCTGAGTGTCGGAGAACAGGGAGACCTAGTCCAAGACTTCCGTGAATTTCTTCAGTCTCCAAGTAATACAGCTGCAGGCAGCCTAAACCGGAGTAGCGAAAACTCCTAGCATGTTTACTGTAGTAAAAATAAGCCATCCTGTCGAGCGAAGGAATGGATTTCTCTTCACTTTTACACACAGACCTGAGAGTATGAGAAAGAGACATTCCAATAGCTTTCAAATGCAAGATGAACATTTTCTAACCTGAAATCTGCTGCAAATCGGAAAGGAAGTCTCTGATTCTCTGTTCAGTGTGCATTGAATGAACAGATAAGTTATTGGCTCATGCAACATATTGTCCAGTCTGTACATTACCACAAGTGTTTAGGCAATGTGAATTGAGAAATTTTCTCTTGGTTTTGTCAGGTAGGTGTGTTGTAGCAGTTTTCAAAATCTGTACAGTTTTTAAAAATAGCTTTGTATATAGGATGCCCTGGTCTTAATCTTGTTCATGATTGGCAATGGTGTGCGCTTTCTGGCATCTATTCACTTTTTCAAAAACGTTTCTTTTCTAAATCTTGATGTTTCTTTGGGATTATGACACCTCAATGATGAATGTAAAAGTGTGTACTATAGATCCACTTCCTTCCACTCTTGTATGGACAACCTCTAAAACATCTGAGAATTGATGCAACAAAGCCCAGAGGGGTTCTAGATAATATGGACTCCTCTTTAACACACTACAGGACTATGATATCAGGATTTGTACATATCTTAGAAAGGTAAATGAGATGGATAGTGACCACCAACTTGGTTTGCTGATGCTTTAGAGTTAAGCTGAATGACAGCTTGTGTGGCATTTTTTTCAATGTGTGTTTATTGTGATTTAAAAAGTATACCAATGAACTTACTGGATCTAGATAACATTATTTCTAACAGGTGATCCAGATTGGTTTTGTTGAAACTGTGATGGACTTTTCAAATGTATATGGTTGGGTAACAGATCCGCTTCATTTTTGGCATTGCCAATCTAGCCATTTGAGGAATTAACCTGACCTTTTTTTGGGGGGTATTTACACTCAAGATGCTACTTAATGAAGGGAGATTCTTCCAGGTCTGTGCAATGGATCTCCTGCACACAGCAACTATCAGAAAATTGAGTGGGTCAGAGCACGCCTGTGAAGGAACCTGTCCAATTTTCTGTCGTTAATTTAAATGGAGGAAAATGGGGTGGCCTTTTACAGGCGTGCCCTCTGACCTGCCCGATATTTCCCGCACCCTGGCGATTCACTGTCCCAGGAATATCTCCCCTATATTCGCCAGAGTGTGGCAGTTCTCTGGCACTGCTCCTGGTTTCACTATAACATCAAGGTCCTGTAGTTTAATCAAATACACTGTTATCACTAGGTTTATTTAGCATAGTATTGGTACTTTTTATGGTTTAGGAAAATTCACACTTAAACTAACACAGGATGTTGCCGTATCAATACGTCTTATTGTGGACTATGCTAATTCATTCCTTCTCGTCGCTCCCAACACCAGCATTTCACCCTTGCGTTGTGTACTCAAAATACATTCTTCAGACACAACCCAAGTTTAGAAGCACAGAAATGTTGTGTGTTTGAGTTCAAATGGACAAAAATGTTACCCACCCACCATCGCACTTGCTGACAGCGTTGAAATAATGTGCTTATAAGAAATGGTGTCTCTACTTAATAAATATTCTAAATTAGAATTTGTTGCAGAAAAAATGAAAGCATTTATAACATGCGTATTATGAATTTTAATAAGTTTTATTGGAATAATGATATTTGAAGGAGACTCATCACTAAACATTAAACCAGAACAGAACCACAGTTAAAATAAAATAAAAAGCCATGTAGCAAAACATTGAATTTGATAAAGATTTAGTCAATTTAGCTTGGCTATGACAAATATTTTGTTTTCTTTCTATTTTGGAAATTTTAGTGAGTCATTTTTGAAGTATTGTTTCGTACTAAGCCATGCAATCAGGATACGGATTTTTTTTAAACTGCTTCATCTGTAATTTGACTTCTGGTTTGTGACATGCAAGTTAAGTATTTAAGTATTTGATTCAACAAAGTAAGCTTTGAAATGCTGCGCTTCTAATATTGTAGCTGCAGAGATTATTTTAAACCCAATTGCTATTCCCAACTGCTTTTCTGGTATTTCTATAGTTTTATATTTGACACAAATTCTAACATTTTTATGGAAATTAACTAAAGAATGAATAGAACTTTTTAATATAGACTTTAAAATTAAATATTTTAATCCAAATTAGTTTAAAACTAATTAGACAACAGATTTTTCCTTTTCTTTAGGATGTTCCTTTTCACATCGATGCTTTATCAGAATTTTTTTAACATTCTGTCTTGGCGAAGCTAGTGACTGGGCCTCGTATGCATAGCCGCTGTATAAATGACATAACGGTTTTGTACCAGCTTGGCTTAGTGGTAGCACTACACTCATGCTTCTGAGTCCGAACATTGTGAGTTCAAGCCCCACTCTAGGACTTAAGCACATAATCTAGGCTGACACTTCATTGCAGTACCAAGGGAGTGTTGCACTGTCGGAAGGACCATCTTTGAGATGAGACATTAAACCAAGGCCCCCGTTTCCCTGCTGAGGTGTATGTAAAAGACTCCATGGCACTGTTTGAAAGCAAGCAGGAAATTCTCCCAGTGTCCGGCCAACATTTATCCTTCAACCAACACCACCAAAGCAAATCAGTTGGTCATTTATCTCATTGCTGTTTGTAGGACCTCCAGTGCACAACTTGTCTGCCTTGTTTGCCTACATAACAGTGACAACATTTCAAAACTAATTCATTGGCTGTAAAGCACTTTGGGACGTCCTGGAAAGGCGCTATATAAATGCAAGTTTCTCTCTATAAGATTCACAACGATCATGACTGACTTTTCAGTTGTATAATGTGTTGCTGAAGAATTTCTTACCTTTTCATTCATCATTGATTTCTTCCCTTTGTACTTTTTTTTGGAACAGGATGTGGTTTAATATGTCTTGCTGTGTTTTGAAATGTACACCAGATGAATTCCACTTTGTTGAGGGAGTTTAATCAACAAGTATCTGAATATGTCTAAATTACATTGCTGTTTGTGTGTCTGAAAGAATATTCATGGTTGGTAACTACTGTTTTTGTGAAGGAAACCTGTAATAAGGGAATAAACTAGTATATATATATAAATGTGCCTGTAATCTTTCTGTTTAAATCACTTTTTATGTTCTACATAAACTGTATACCACTAAATGTACAAGAAAAGCCAATTACAGTTCACTTTTCTACTAGTGGCATTGTGTGATCAATCATTACCAAGCACTCCCAGATAAAGAAAGGCAAGAGTAAGATGCCAAGGAAGGCTCTGACGACCCTCCCCAATAGTGTTCATTAAGCTTACAGCTCAAGAATATGCCCCTATTCCACTGCATAAATGTGAATTATTCCAGAGATAGCACTTGTCTCTGAGTCACTGACGGTTGTGGGTTCATGCCCCACTCCAGAGACATGAGCACATAATCCAGGGTGACACTATAGTGCAGCACTGAGGGAGTGCTGTACTATCTGAGATGCCATCTTTAGGATGAGACATTAAACAGAGTCCCCATCTGCCCCGTCAGTGGACATAAGATCCCATGGCACTATTTTGAAGAACTGGGGATTTATCCCGTGTCCTGACCAGCATTTATCCCTCAACTACACCAAAAACATGATTTGGTCATTATCACATTGCTGTTTGTGGGACCTTGCTGTTCGCAAATTGGCTACTGTGTTTCCTACAATAGTGACGATACTTCATCAGGTGTAGAACACTTTGGGACGTCCTAAGGACATGAAATGCGCTACAGGAAACTTTCGATTTACCGGCACCTAAATAACCGGAAATCTCGGTTAACCGGCAAAATTCAGGAGTAGGTTTTACTTCATATATTTATTTGCCTTCTTCCATCTGTGCTGTGCAAGGGTGTGGCTGCAGCTGTTGCTAAGCTACAGAGACGCTTGAAACTTGTGTTCATTGTTCTACAGTTGTTGCTAAGCAACAGGGTTTGTTGCTTTATACGGAGCTGTCAGCTCTCCCTATCTTTTACTATAGCGTTCGGTTATCCGGAATTTTTGATGAACCGGCACCACGTCGGTCCCGTCCGTGCCGGATAAAAGAAAGTTTCCTGTGTATATAAATGCAAGTCTGTCTTATTTGTCACGCCATCTGAGTATGATCAGTTCTGTGTTGTGCTGTGCACTTGCATTCAATTGGAGAATGCCCAGTCTTATTTTACTTGTGTTCCCTCTTCTAGCTACAAGGATCCTGCTCTACATCTGGGATCAATTCAAATTGGGTCCTAGAGGTGAAAAGATGATGGCCTGTCCCGTTGCACATGATTCGGCAGAGTCAACATGGTTTTATGAAAGGGAAATCGTGTTTGACATTTATTAGAGTTTTTTGAGGATGTAACTAGCAGGGTAGATAAAGGGGAACCAGTGGATGTATATTTGAATTTCCAAAAGACATTCAATAAGGTGCCACATAAAAGGTTATTATACAAGATTAGGGCTCACAGGGTTGGGGTTAATATAGTAGCATGGATAGAGGATTGGTTAATGGACAGAAAACAGAGAGTAGGGATAAACGGGTCTTTTTCAGTTTGGCAGGCTGTAACTAGTATGGTGCCGCAAGGATTAGTGTTGGGGCCTCAGTTATTTACAATCTATACTAATGACCTAGATGAAGGGACCGAGTGTAATGTATCCAAGTTTGCTGATGATACAAAGCTAGGTGGGACAGTAAGCTGTGAGGAGAACACAAAGGGCTAGATTTTCAGGGAGCCGTCAGGCAGGGTTTCAGGCATGGGGGGGGGGGAAATCCCGACTGGGGGTCCCGCCCAAAACCCCGCCCCACGTAAGTTTCAGGGGTGGCAGGTACCCGCCCCGCACTGGGACCCGCCGAAACCAGGTGGGAAGGGATTAGTGCCAATTAACTGCCTATTAACAGCTAGTTAACAGGCAGTTTTTAGCCTAATCCCCATTTTGGTGGGTTTCCCGACGGCTCCAAACCACACCAGGTTGGAGCGGCGGGCCGTCGGGTTGAATGAGTTGGAGGGGTCGCGATGTCGGCACTCAGGTGAGTGATGGGTACATGAGTGTAAAGGTAAGTGTGTTTGGTGTGTCTAAAGTGTGTAAAGAACTTTTACCTTTACTTACCTTAACATCCTTTCTTCCTGTAGGCGTCGGGAGCGCATCAGTCAGCTGTTCGCTTTTAGTGCTGCTGAGATTTCTAACTGAGTCTGCGTAGAAGGACTCCGCTTAGAAATCAGACTGTCAGTGTTTCACAGCTTCAAATAGCTGTGAGACACTGATATTTCATCTGTCAAAAATCTTGACAGATGAAATTGCAGTCTGTAAAGTCACCTGTTGCCGGGTGGCCCTTAATTGGCCTGCTGAGCCTGCTTAACAAGGTCAATCAAGGGAAAATAGCGCAGATTGGCTGGACGTCGAAGTAGGCGGGTCAGAAACCCGAAAGGGGAAGTCCCGCCGCCTTCCCGATAGGTTTGACAAAATTGACCCCATAGTGTCTGCAAAGGGATATAGATAGACTAAGTGAGTGGGCAGTAGGTTGGCTGATGGAGTATAATGTAGGGAAATGTGAGATTATTCACTTTGGTAGGAAGAATAGAAAAACAGAATATTTTTTAAATGGTGAGAAACTTTCAACTGTTGGTGGTCAGAGAGATTTGGGTGTCCTCGTGCAAGAAACACAAAGCTAGCATGCAGGTACAGCAAGCAATAAGGAAGGCAAATGGCATGTTGGCCTTTATTGCAAGGGAGTTGGAGTAAAAGAGTAGGGAAGTCTTGCTACAATTGTACAGGGCCATGGTGAGACCACACCTGGAGTACTGTGCACAGTTTTGGTCTCCTTATCTAAGGAAGGATATACTTGCCTTGGAGGCGGTGCAACACAGGTTCACTAAATTGATTCCCTGGGATGAGAGGGCTGTCCTATGATGAGAGATTGTGTAGAATGGGCCTACACTCTCTGGAGTTTAGAAGAATGAGAGGCGATCTCATTGAAACATACAAGATTCTGAAGGGGATTGACGGTAAATGTTGAGAGGTTGTTTCTCTTGGCTGGAGTGTCTAGAACTAGGGGGCATAGTCTCAGGATAAGGGGTAGGCTATTTAAGACTGAGATGAGGAGGAATTTCTTCACTCAGAGGGTGGTGAATCTTTGGAATTCTCTGCCCCAGAGGGCTGTGGAGGCTGGGTCATTGAATGTATTTAAGGTGGAGATAGATTTTTGAATGGTAAGGGAGCCAAGGGTTATGGGGAGCGGGCAGGGAAGTGGAGTTGAGGCCAAGATCAGATCAGCCATGATCTTATCGAGGGGCCAAATGACCTACTCCTGCTCCTACGTCTTATGTTCTTATGTTGCATCATCCAACCTTACAATTGAGTCAACAAAAAATTGATGATCACAACTAGTAGCCCCACCCAAATGTGAAGGGCTGTTTGGAATCTTCAATATATGAATCTGCAAGCAGCATGGAACATGTAAAGCAGAATGTATTCTAACATGACTGGAAAGAGTGCATATGTACTTTGTCACATCATGCAAAGCACTCTTGCTGCTTTAATATTCCTTTTTCATGTTATTCCTAATGTCTATAAGCCGCAACTGTACATGAGCAATGAGTACAGCCAGCTAACAGCAGGCTGCTACAGAAAGTCTGTAATTTATCTTTAAGCCTTTTGAAATTTAGTAAGAACAGAATTGATATTTCAGTTATGCCCATAGCTTCATGGAAAACATCCCACAAGGACCTATCATTAACACCGTGAGTAATTAAGTTGTGAATTAGAATTATGCTATGGAATATCTCATATTTGCCGAACACACATTCTTTCTATAACATGGAGGTGTTGTGAAATTGGAGTACTGAGCAGCTTGAAGTTGTAACTTTAAAAAAAAGGCTTTAATTTAATTTAGCCCTAAAGTATTCCTGATTCCTACATTACAACAGTGTCTACACTTCAAAAGGTACTTAATTGGCTGTAAAGTGCTATTGGACATCCCGAGGTTGTGAAAGGCGCTATAGAAATGCAAGTGCTTTCGTTTGCGATTGGCCTACACCATGAATCCAATCAACAACATAGTGAATGGTATAGATTGCCCTAACACCAAGGTGAAAAAAGTCCCTGCTTAAAGCTTTGCTGGAGAGGTGGAACATCCAAACTATAGCAGAACAATATGTGTAATGATCAGCTTTGAGACCCCTTAAACCAGTTGGCTAGGGCATTGATGCTTGGAAGTATTAGGTTGCCATATAATTCATACCTAAACATAGGTTTACACCAGTGATGGGGTAAATCACAGGTAACATTTTACTTTAGTAATAGCAAACTTATTGCTTGTCCAATGTTGCCTATTAACCAGATTTTATTCCTGGCAATCTTAATGGTTCTTCTGGACGTCCCATTCTGTACTGGTAGAAAGGAGGTGGAGACGAGCATTAATATGACCCAGTAAATGCTGCCAATGATTATTCCCAATCACTCAAACTTTCGGCTGGCAATTTGAGGGATGTAATCATAATCAACTTTATTGTCATTGTTAGTGCACAAGTGCAGTACAACGAAATGTAGGCTTGCGGCTCCGAGAGTGTACATTTAGATGTACATTTAGGGCAAACTAGAACATAATTTACTTTCTGCTGCATAAAATTGAGCTGACATTTGTTTTTGCAATCTTTATTTAAACTGAGGGGAAAGCATTCTCCAAAATGGCCTCTTTAACTGCCAGCAGGGTTCTTGGCTGCTCTTCAGGTGCTCTACACTTCTAAGACTGAGGATGTTGGTGACATTAAACCATCTAAGAAATGTATTGAAATTAGGATTACAATACTTGTTCAATGACACAGGGTTAAATGTTGCAATAGATATTTTTCACTGATTAAATTCTGCTCAATAGTTTGCAAGAAAGATTAAAATGTAATGCGGGGTCAAGCAAGGCTGTGTCATCGCACCAATGTTCTTGTCGATCTTGCTGCAATGCTACATCTCACCCTCCAGTAAGCTCCCCGTTGGAGTGGAGCGAATTTACAGAACTAACGGGAAACTCTTCAACCTCCGTCGCCTCCAGTCCAGATCCAAGGTCATCCCATTCTCCGTCATCGAATTACAGTATGCAGATGACGCTTGTCTCTGCGCACACTCGGAGGTCGAACTCCAAACTATCGTCAACATCTTCACCGAGCATATGAGAGCATAGGCCTTACACTAAACATCCGTAAGACAAAGGTCCTCCGATTATCAAAATCCACGACAAGGCCTTGGACAATGTGGACCACTTTCCATACCTCGGGAGCCTACCGTCAACAAGGACAGACGTTGATGACTAAGTCCAACACCGCCTTCAGTGTGCCAGTGTAGCCTTCGGTCGCCTGATGAAGAGAGTGTTTGAAGACCAGGACCTCAAACCCGGCACCATGCTCATGGTCTACAGAGCAATAGTGATACCCGCCCTCCTATATACCTCAGAGACATGGACCATGTACAGCAGGCACCTCAAAGCACTGGAGAGGTACCACCAACAGTGCCTCCGCAAGATCCTGCACATCCATTGGCAGGATAAGTGCACCAACGTCTGTGTTCTCGCTCAGGCCAGCATCAAAGCTTTGACCACGGTCGATCATCTCCGATGGATGGGTCACATTGTCTACATGCTCGATACGAGACTCCCAAAACAAGTGCTCTACTCGGAGCTCCGACACAGCAAGAGAGCCCCAGGTGGGCAGAGGAAACGCTTCAAGGACACCCTCAAAGCCTCCTTGAAAAAGTGCAACATCCCCACTGACACCTGGGAATCCCTGGCCCAAGACTGCACAAAGTGGAGGAGAAGCATCCGGGAAGGTGCCGAACACCTTCAGTCTCTTCGCCGGGAGCAAGCGGAAGCCAAGCGCAAGGAGCGCACGTCAACCCAAGCACCATACCCACCCGCCCCTTCAACCACCGTCTGCTCCACCTGTGACGGAGACTGTAGGTCCCGCATTGGACTCAAAGTCACCCGAGAACTCATTTTTAATCTGGAAGCAAGTCATCCTCGGTTCTGAGGGACTGCGTAAGAGAAGAGAGAATACTTGTTCAATGACACGGTTAAATGTTGCAATAGATATTTTTCGCTGATTAAATTCTGCCCAATAGTTTGCAAGAAAGATTAAAATGTAATCTGTATGGTGAAAACAAACAATCAATTGGACCTAATGGAATACTGTACTAGGATGTATAGCCGGAACAATAATACACAAGTCTGCAGTAGTTATGATGAATCTTTGAGGTACTGGTCAATCTTTAGTGATCATGTCACAGAAAAGATATACTCTACTTCTAAAAAGGGCACAGAAAGAGCAACAAGACCGATCCCAAGTATAATGGGGTTGAGCTATGAGGAACGATTAGAGAAGTTTCAGCATTTAGAAAGAAACCAGTAAAAGGAGGAATCTCATCAAAGTGTAAAAAATGTTAAATGGTATAGATAACGTAAACCTAGACTTAAAAATACTGCAAGAAAGTCGGGGCACGTGACCTAAGTAGAAGTAAGTGGAAAATTAAATTTAGAACGGATATCAGCCAAAACATCTTCACTCAAAGGGTAATTTGTTTATGGTAACCTACCAAGCAAGATAATAAAGACAAAACATTGGGGCTAGTCAAAATTCAGTTAGATGCCCTGATGGGAGAGTTAATATACTGAAGGGATGAACATTGATGGGCTGAATGGCCTTCTCATTCCTGACTTGTTTCTGAAACTGCATAATTCTATCCCTGGTGCTCCCAAATTTCAAAAAAGACGCTCCCATTTTTACAACATTACAACTGCATGACTCCTAGCTTTTTTTTCATTTGTTCTTGGGATGTGGGTGATGCTGGCAAAGTTGCATTTTTAATGACCATCCTTCGTTACCCTGAGAAGGTCGTGGTGGGGCTTCTCCTTGAACTGCTACAGTCCTTGTGCTAATGGTGCTCCCACAATGGTGTTGGGTAGGGAATTCCAGAATTTTGATCCAGTGATGATAAAGAAATGGTGTCATATGTCCAAGTCAGGATGATGTGTGACTTGGAGGGGAACTTGGAGGTGATGGCGTTCCCACGATGTCGCTGCTCTTGTCCTTGGTAGTGTAGGTCGAGACTAGGAGGTCCTGTTGAGGCAAGCTTGGTTAGTCATATGTTAAAGAATCAGCATGTCCCATTCATAAATCACCATAAAAGTCATCATGCAATGTCATTTTCTTCAAAATTGATACAAAATCAAGGAAGAGGGCATTGATTCATTACTTGTTCTGAGATCTACACTTTATTAAAATAATTTACTGTTTCTGTCTGTACCCACACAGGATGCTACAAGTGGAGAGTTGTGTGAAAGATTGATCTTCCATCCCTCTGAATTTCCAATCTCAGCCAGGCTGTTTTGGGGAGAGAAAAATCAGGTGGAGTGTCTTGAGTGAGCTACATGGTGGCCAGCTAAGAGCACAGTTGACGGGGTTGAAGGCTTGTTTGAATAACATGGGCCCAGATTTTCCTGTCAAAGTAACAGTGAGGCTAATGGCGCTCGTGGTTATTTATGAGCAATGCTGCAGTTGTACAGGGCCTTGGTGAGACCGCACCTTGAGTATTGTATGCAGTTTTGGTCACCTTACCTGAGGAAGGACGTTCTTGCCATGGAGGGAGTGCAGCGAAGATTCACCAGGCTGATACCTGGGATGGCAGGAATGACGTACGAGGAGAGATTGTATCAATTGGGCTTATACTCACTGGAGTTTAGAAGATTGAGAGGGGATCTCATCGAAACCTATAAAATTCTGTCAGGTCTGGACAGACTAGATGCAGGAAGGATGTTTCTGATGGCCGGGGAGTCCAGAACCAGGGGTCATAGTCTAAGGATAAGGGGTAAGCCATTTAGGACTGAAATGAGGAATTTCTTCACCCAGAGAGTGGTGAACCTGTGGAATTCTCTGCCACAGAGGGCGGCGGAGGCCAGTTCATTAAATATATTCAAGAAAGAGTTGGATATATTTCTTGAGGCTAAAGGGATCAAGGGATATGGGGAGAAGGCAGGGACAGGGTACTGAATTTGGATGATCAGCCATGATCTCATTGAATGGCGGAGCAGGCTCGAAGGGCCGAATGGCCTACTCCTGCTCCTTCTATGTTTCTATGTTACAGCAACTTCAGGCAAGGGGCAGATGCATGGTTAAATTCAAAAATCTAAAAGTTGCTGTCCGAGTTGCGGACTTCCGCCAGTAGCTTTGCGAAAACAGCATCTCGCTGCCTGGCTCACCATTGAAATGCATTGAATGGCGTGAAGTTGCTGTATTTGCGCAGTAGATATAAACTAAACTCGGCACAGAAAGTTAAGCCTTGTCCATTCTAGTCTAAGTATCCTTTTAACGACGTGATAAATGTTAATTCCTGCCAATCATCCTTTCCAGCACTGAAAATTAACTATTACAAATATGGTCGCATTCCTTCAGGTTTTAATTATTGGAGATTTTTAAAATGTCAAATTTAAACTTTTTTTACTTTTCCTATCTTTTTTTCTCTCAATCCTTTCTTTCTTTCTCTTTATGTACCTGATTTGAGATTGATTTTACCCACTGTAATTTACACTTCCTTCTCAGTCCTTGCGCTATTAATTTCACAATCCTTCAATCCTATTTTGCCCTGCTCACTCCGGTCCCAGATGCCCTGTTTCCCTCGCTGCGCCATTATCAGCTCGCACTCTCAGCAACTTGCCATTCAAAAAATGTAAAAACCTAAGCGGGCAAGTCTAACTAACGGCAGATGTCATTAGATGCCCTGCTACAGCAAAATTTGGCGCACTATTTTGGATGCAGGAGTGCATGGGTGGTAACTATTAAGGAAGAAAATGTGGGGGGGAAACTAGATATGCATTATCATAACATGCACCCAAAGAAAATGGGGGTAATTTTGACTTTAGGAAATCTGGCCTCTCGTCCCATGTTTTGCAAGTATGCAATTCCCTTAATGCTACTGTAGTAAGTTTGTTTGGAGTCACAAAAAAGTTTGCATTAAGGACCCTACAGGTGTACTGGTTTGCTGGTTGCCTACTTAATTGCTCCTGGTGTTTAGTTTGCTATTTCTGCAAGGTGACACAGAAAGCATATTTGCTAACTCGCCATTGGACTTGGAATATTAGGCAACATGTATGTTGAGGCTTCACAGAAATTAGGTTGCAGAACTAGATATCTGAGAATAATATTTTTGCATTGCATAGTTCAGAATATGCAATTGCAGCTTTAAAAGGTGGAGAATGCATTTGCCACATGACTCTAGCTCCAAGCTGGCTAGGCAACAAGCATCCTACCTTGACGTATACTGCTGTAGAAACTGATTAAAATCAAGCAATTGTGAACAGGTCAACATGACATGAACATGTCTTGACAAAGGGTTTCGACCTGAAACGTTGACTCTATTTCTCTCTCCACAGATGTTGCCTGGCCTGCTGAGTTTTTCCAGCATTTTCTGTTGCTATTTCGGATTTCTAGCATCCGCAGTATTTTGCTATCATGACATGAATAGGATTAGGTGAGAAAATAGCTATCCAGGTGACATTGGCAAAATGTAAATTACCCGATGAGGCACTGAAGTGGTGCATGGGGGAGGGGCCGTTAATGTTTTTCCCAGAACTTGTAGATGAAAGTTTAAAAAAAAAAAAAATTACATTGTCAACTTACCAATGTAAGTATTTGGTTCAGGTGCTACTTATTCACTAGCATTACCAATCAACATCATGATCCAACTAAGACAGAACTTTAAAAAGCTGCTAAATGACACTGCTCTACCTACGTCAAATATAAAAGGCATGGTTTAAGCAAAAACGTGTCACTGTCCATGTGCAAGAATAGCGCAACTTGCCCACTCTTCATTAATGTATGAATTTGGTGGAATGATCAGATTTTCATTGTTCTGCAAAAAAAATTTCATATGATTTTATATCCCATTCAAATTTCAGAATGTAAACAAAACTGTGCATCTTTCCTGAACAAAATGTCAGTATCTCACAAGTTTAAAAATTGAGAGGACATTGGATAGTTGTCAATAAACTACAAGACAGTAATCTAATTGAAGGATTGCGATAGTTTCATAAACTACAGCAGCACAGCCAGAGTGCTTTATGATTGTTATCTGTATCGTCAGATTAAATTAGTCTTAAATTCAGAAAAAAACCTTTTAACATATATTAGTTTTAGCACTAATGGCAACTTGTTACTTTGAATACTGCACCATTAAGATGGGACTTCTAGAAATAGAGCAGCAGGGTGACGTATGTATGCATTTTATACTAGTAGATGTCTCATAGCCGTGCTCTCGGAGAGTCTGGCATGCCGACCTCCTATGAACGGAAACTAGCCATGTAATATGAGCTGTCACACTCCAGTCCTGATCTCCAAGTTGACAACACAATCCCTTATAAGCCATGATAGTTGAAGCTAATCAAATTTATTTCAAGTAAAATTATGCAGAAGTAGAAATAGGCCACCAGATTACATGGCAATACACTACTTAACTTGTAGTGGATGGGGTGTATTTGGACTTTCAGAAGGCTTTCGATAAGGTCCCACATAAGAGATTAGCGTGTAAAGTTAAGGCACATGGGATTGGGGGCAAGGTATTGACTTGGATAGAGAACTGGTTGGCAGATAGAAAGCAAAGAGTTGGAATAAACGGGTCTTTTTCCGAGTGGCAGGCAGTGACTAGTGGGGTACCGCAGGGATCGGTCCTTGGACCCCAGCTATTCACAATATATATTAATGATCTAGACAAGGGAACTAGATGTAATATCTCCAAGTTTGCAGACGACACAAAGCTGGGTGGGCGTGTGTGCTGTGAGGAGGATGCCGAAAAACTACAGGATAATTTGGACAGGTTGGGTGATTGGGCAGAAGCATAGCAGATGCAATATAACGTGGATAAATGTGAGGTTATCCACTTTAGTGGCAAAAACAGGAAGGCAGATTATTATCTGAATGGCAATAGATTGGGAGAAGGGGAAGTGCAACGAGACCTGGGTGTCCTTGTGCACCAGTTGCTGAAGGTAAGTATGCAGGTGCAGCAGGCGGTTAAGAAGGCAAATGGTATGTTGGCCTTCATAGCGAGAGAGTTTGAGTACAGGAACAAGGATGTCTTGCTGCAGTTGTACAGGGCCTTGATGAGACCACATCTTGAGTATTGTGTGCAGTTTTGGTCGCCTTATCTGAGGAAGGATGTTCTTGCCATGGAAGGAGTTCAGCGAAGATTCACCAGGCTGATACCTGAGATGGCAGGAATGACGTATGAGGAGAGATAGGGATGATTGGGCTTGTACTCACTGGAGTTTAGAAGAATGAGAGGGGATCTCATTGAAACTTATAAAATTCTGACAGGACTGGACAGACTAGATGCAGGAAGGATGTTCCTGATAGTCAGGGAGTCCAGAACCAGGGGTCACAGTCTAAGGATAAGGGGTAGGCCTTTTAGGACAGAAATGAGGAGGAATTTCTTCACCCCAGAGAGTGGTGAACCTGTGGAATTCTCTACCACAGAAGGCAGTAGAGGCCAATACATTAAATATATTCAAGAAGGAGTTGGATATATTTCTTAAGGCTAAAGGGATCAAGGGGTATGGGGAGAAAGCAGGGACCGGGTGCTGAACTTGGATGATCAGCCATGAGCGTATTGAATGGCAGAGCAGGCTCGAGGGGCCGAATGGCCTACTCCTGCTCCTATCTTCTATGTTTCTAGCTATACATTAAATATTTTATGTGCTCAACGTAACATCTTTGAGATTTGTGACTTCTGGGATTGGCACAATGGATGAAAATGATCATTTTTGGGTCCTGAACCATCCTATGTTCCTTTGGATATTGGGAGGGGTTAATTAAGTACATCTTGGTCTTCTGAAGCTTGCCTGATTGACTTAAGGAGTCAGGAATGAATTTCTCTGATTTTTTTCTCTAGTTTTATTTGCCTCCCCCAGCGATTAGGGAAAGTGGTAAATGTAACGTCCGTGTGTAATTGAGACATGGACTGCAGAAGTTGGTTATAACAGGTGTTTACTGAATGGAGACAAAACTGGAACTACTATACAAAGTTACTACACAGGCTTATATACAGGGGTGGTCACTACTGGTACTGCAGTATATAGTTCCTTCTTCAAGGTACATACACTACAATTCCTCCCCTTTTAGCTAAACAGTACATAACATTCGATTAATAATTAAATAACATATTTACAATTACAGTTGCTATATACGTTAGCTGAAGTTAATCAATTATAAATTCAGTCTTTGAGGAGGCTTCCTGATTCTGTCCGGATAACGCCTCTTTGTGGTATCAGGTTCTTCTGGCAAAGTTGATTCGGGATCAACGTCGTTGTTTGGTTCGTCTGCTTCCAATATCACCGATTCTGAGGTAGATGCAATTGGTACTTCGGTTTCATCACCAGGTGTATAGGATCGTGGTGTAGATTTGACGTTTTCCAGTTGTAGTGTATGTGCCTTTAAGAGCCCCATGTGTACTGTAATGCTGGTAATGGCCACTCGGGCTATATAAGCCTGTATATTGTGTTGTATCAGTTAGTTCCCCTCCAGACTTTGTTTAGTAAACACCTATGAAACCAACTCCTGTCTTCAGTATCTCTATCAACACACAGACACAACAGTGGCGACGAATTGGAAACGGACTTGCCTGCAATTCGGCAGCACCTTAAGGACATCGATTCTTCTGGCGTCCAAAGTTGAAGAAAAATCAAGAAAAAGAAAAAGCTGTGGTTTCACCAGCTAGCCAAGCTGGTGGCAGGTACTGCAATAATCCTTCCTGGGCATCGGGCTGGGGCTCCAGCAGCTGGCTCTATAGCTGGGCCAAGCAGCGAAAGCGGAGGCAAGCAGTAACAGACGGGGAGGGAGCACTCTGGAGACGGCCGGCGCTGCAAGCAGGTCGGCGTTCAGACCTAGAGAGAGAGTCCGGCGGGAACGAGTCTCCAACTGTAAATAAATAAATAAAAAGAACGGAAACCACGGGAAACAGCGTTGTCATCGGCAGCAGCGGCGGGGCAGCGCCATATCTTTTCTGCAGAAAAGAAAGAAAAGCGCGGGAAGCGCCATTTTATTTCTAGGATGCCTAAGTCTGGCAATATTGATGCTTTTGATAACAAGATAGAGGATTGGACCACATATGTGGAAAGAGTGAAGGTATATTGCACTGCAAATGGAATAGAAGATGAAAAAAAAGCTTCAGTACTGCTAAATCTAATGGGCGCAAAGACATACGGGCTGTTACGAAATTTAATCACTCCAGCCAAACCAAAGGACAAGAATTTTAAAGAAATTGTTGATACCCTACAGGACCACTTAAACCCAACACCGCTGCTGATAGCGGAACGATTCAAATTCTTCAAGAGAAATCAACACAAGAATGAAAGTAACGCTGATTACCTCACCGAATTAAGAAAGCTATCAAAACACTGCCAATTCGGGGCAGGACTAGCGGATTATCTTCGAAACAAATTCGTCTGCGGTCTCTTAAGTGAAGGAACACAGAAAAGGCTGCTTTCTGAAAAAGATTTAACACTGGACAAGGCTTTCAGTATGGCTGTATCATACGAAGCAGCCGCAAGAGGAGCTGCAGAGATACAACAAAAGACACAGGACTTCGGCACCCAGGAAATGACACAGGGTTTCGAGAGAGATCGCTGCGGCAGATCCACCCATGACCAGAGGGACTGCTGGTTCAAGGACAAAGCATGCAGGCAATGCGGAAAGATTGGACACATTGCACGGGTATGCCGATCTGGACAAAAAAAATCAATAAAGAAAAGTACAGAAAGGTACAAATGATGACGGACAGTTGCTCCGAAGACCAGAAGAGCGATAGCGACTCCGAAAACAAGAGACTAAGCTCTCTCAAATTACATAATGTAATTGCCAAAGATGATTACCAGACCATTTGGGTTACCCTCATGATAGCAGGGTCCCCAGTTAAAATGGAGCTAGATACAGGATCAGCTCTGACCGTCATAAATCGACGGGATTACGAGCGGCTATTTCCGCATATACCTTTAAAAGACACATCCATTATCTTGAAAACATATACGGGGCAGAAAGTATACCCCAAAGGAAAAATAAGGGTGCCTGTCGTATACAACGGCAAGGAAATACAAAAGTTGTATTTATACATTCTACAAGATGGTGGTCCACCGCTGTTGGGACGTGAATGGATCAGGAAGATACGTTTAGACTGGCACTCCATTCAGGCACTGACGGTGACCAGTAAGAAAAAAAACGATGATGACGTCATACCTGAACGATTAAAAGACATCTTGGCCAACGCCAAAGAAGTGTTTCAAGAGAAACTAGGAACCTTGAAAGGCATCACCGCCTCAATAAAAGTGGAAGATGCAGCAATTCCCAAGTTTTTTAAGGCAAGACCGGTGCCATACGCAATTCGTCCAGCAGTCGAGGCAGAGCTGGAGAATTTGGAAAAGGCAGGCGTATTATCCAAAATAGATTGGAGCGAGTGGGCAACACCCATCGTTCCAGTCATGAAGAAAGCATTGAATAATGATAAATCTGAAGAACAGAGAAAAATTCGCATCTGTGGAGACTTCAAGGTGACTGTAAACCCGGTCCTTCACACGGTACAGTATCCTCTTCCGAGGATAGAAGATATTTTTGCCTCACTATCCGGAGGGAAACGTTTCACCAAAATCGACTTGGCACAGGCATATCTACAGATGGAGGTTGAAGAGGCCTCTAAAAAGTAACTCACGATAAATACACACAAAGGCCTGTACCAGTACAATCGACTGGTTTTCGGAGTAGCATCCGCTCCAGCTATCTGGCAAAGAGCTATGGAGCAAGTCCTCCAAGGGATTCCGGGGACTCAATGCTACCTAGACGATATCCTTGTAACAGGAGAAAACGACAACGAGCACCTTGCCAATTTGGAGCAGGTGCTCACTAGGCTGAGAGAACGGGGCCTACGAGCAAATCACCCGAAGTGCGAATTTTTCCAAAATCAAATATCATATTGTGGCCACATAATTAATAAGGAAGGGTTGCATAAGTCACCTGAAAAAAATTGAAGCGGTCATAAAAGCCCCAGCACCTGAAAATGTTTCACAATTAAGGTCGTTCCTGGGATTAATAAATTACTATCATAAATTTTTACCGAACTTATCAACTCTTTTACACCCTCTTAATGAACTGCTACAAACAGGAGTAATTTGGAAATGGAGCAAAGACTGTAAACGTGCCTTCCATAAATGCAAAGACTTAATCACGTCCAAAGAAGTTTTGGCTCATTACAACCCATCACTGCCAATCAGACTGGTGTGCGATGCATCCCCTTACGACGTAGGAGCAGTATTATCGCATAAATTCCCTGATGGCTCGGAACAGCCGATAGCTTTTGCGTCACGCTCATTGAACTCAGCTGAGCGTAACTATGCCCAAATCGACAGGGAAGCACTCAGCCTGGTATGGGGAGTGAAGAAATTCAACCATTACCTACACGGACAAAAATTTACCTTGTTGGCTGACCATCAACCCCTCATCTCCATATTCAACCCTAAAAAGGGTGTTCCCATTATGACAGCGCAAAGGCTACAGAGGTGGTCCCTTTTTCTAGGGGCACACCAATACAACATAGAATACAAAGGATCAAAACAGCATGGGAATGCTGACGGGTTATCGCGCCTACCATTGCCAACGGTAGAAGAAGCACCTACCGTAGACCCAGTGGAGATTTTCCACTCTACCATAGTCGAATGTCTACCAGTAACAAATTCTGCCATTGAAAGGGAAACTAGAAATGACCCGACTCTCTCACGAGTCTACGATTTAACAGTGAAGGGATGGCCAGCAGATGGCAAACCACTGTTGCCAGCATTCTCGCAAAGAGGAGAACAGCTGTCAATGTGCCGAGGAACCTTGATGTGTGGATCCAGAGTGGTGATTCCACCCAAACTCCAGGATAAAGTGCTAAAGGAGCTTCACGAGGGGCATCTGGGTGGAGTGAAAATGAAGAACCTAGCCAGGGCGTTTGTATGGTGGCCAGGTATCGATGGAGACATCGAAGAAATGACCAAGAGCTGCCTAGGATGCCAGAAGGTCCAAAACGCTCCACCCCAAGCCCCTCTACATCCATGGGAGTGGCCCTCATCTCCCTGGCAAAGGGTACACATCGACTTTGCTGGTCCATTTATGGACTCAATGTTCTTAATCACGGTTGATGCACATTCAAAGTGGCCGGAGGTAATAAAGATGTCCTCCACCACCACAGAAAAAACCATCACAGTATTAAGGACCATATTTGCCAGGAATGGGCTGCCGGAACAGATCTGTTCTGATAATGGACTGCAATTTGTGTCCGAAGAATTCAGGAAGTTCTTAAAAAAACAATGGGGTTAAGCACTACACGTCCGCCCCATACCATCCCGCCACCAATGGATTGGCTGAAAGGTTTGTCCAGACCTTCATAAAGGCCATGGGTAATGAAGACATAAAACTTCAGCACAAGGTAGATAACTTCTTGTTCGCATACAGGAATGCAACACATATGGTTACAAACCAAACTCCCGCCATGATGTTCTTCAATAGAAGACTAAGATGCCGGCTGGATTTGACCAAGCCCAACATCAGAAGGGACGTGGAGAACCAGCAATTTCAAGGCATGAATGAAAGGCCAACTAGAACCTTCCAGATAGGTCAACAAGTTTTGGCCCGGGACTACCATAGCGAGAAATGGCAGCCTGGAACTATCTGCACACGACTAGGACCGCTGATGTATACCGTGGACATCGGAGAAAGCATAATAAGGCGCCATGCTGACCAAATCATAGTCATCCGAAAAGGGACAACCTACACCACAACTCTATACGCCTAACGATGAAGCAGAGATACCCATATCTACCTCCGATCCGGTGATACTGGAACCCGATGAACCCGACACTGGCATTCAAGCCGAATCAGCCTTGCCAAAAGAACCTACACCACCAGAAACTACTACACCACCGAGGTGTTATCCGGACCGAGTCAGGAAGCCTCCAGAGAGACTGGCTTATAATTAATTAACTGCAGCAATGTGTAGATTATTTTTCTTGTAACATGTAATTAATAATTACTTAAAATATTATGTACTGGTTGGCTAAAAGGGGAGGAATTGTAGTGTATGTGCCTTTAAGAGCCCCATGTGTACTGTAATGCCGGTAATGGCCACTCGGGCTATATAAGCCTGTATATTGTGTTGTATGAGTTAGTTCCCCTCCAGACTTTGTTTAGTAAACACCTATGAAACCAACTCCTGTCTTCAGTGTCTCTATCAACACACAGACACAACACCAGTGACTCTAGAATCTGGTCAGCATGGCGTCTTACAATGCTCTCTCCAACGTCCACGGTATACATTAGAGGTCCTTGCTGTGTACAGATCGTTCCTGGCTGCCATTTCTCTGTGCGGTAGTCCCGGGCCAAAACTGGTTGACCTACCTTGAAACTCCTGGTTGGCCTTTCATTCATATTCTGAAACTGCCTGTTCTCCACATCTCTTCTGATGTTTGGCTTAACCAAATCCAAGCGGCATCTTAGTCTTCGATTGAAGAACATCATGGCTGGAGTTTGGTTGGTAACCGCATGTGTCGCATTCCGGTAGGCAAACAAGAAGTTATCCGTCTTGTGTTGTAGGGGTATGTCTTCATAAAACATTCAAGAAGGTTATCAAGGCAATGTGTAAACGAACCTCTCAGCCAATCCATTGGTGGCTGGATGATATGGGGCGGATGTGTAATGCTTAACACCATTGTTCTTTAAGAACCTCCGGAACTCTTCAGACACAAACTGTGGTCCATTGTCGGAGCAAATCTGTTCAGGCAGCCCATTTCTGGCGAATATGGTTCGTAAGACTGTGATAGTTTTTTCTGTGGTGGTTGAGGACATTTTTATTACCTCTGGCCACTTTGAATGTGCATCCACCGCAATTAAAAACATCGAGTCCATAAATGGACCAGCAAAATCAATGTGTACCCTTTGCCATGGAGATGAGGGCCACTCCCATGGATGTAGAGGGGCTTGTGGTGGGGCGTTTTGGACCTTCTGGCATCCTGTACAGCTCTTGGTCATCTCTTTGATTTCTCTATCGATTCCCGGCCACCACACAAATGCTCTGGCTAAGTTCTTCATTTTTACCCCTCCCAGATGACCCTCATGAAGCTCATTGAGCACTCTATCCTTCAATTTGGGTGGAATTACTACTCTGGATCCACATATCAAGGTTCCTCGGCACACTGACAGCTGTTCTCTTCTCGGCGAGAATGCTGGCAACAGTGGTTTGCCATGTGCTGGCCATCCCTTCACAGTTAAATCATAGACCCTGGAGAGTGTTGGGTCATTTCGTGTTTCCTTTTCTATGTTTGCATTCGTCACAGGTAGACATTCGACTATGGTCGAGTGGAATATCTCCACAGGATCCACTGCAGGTGCTTCTTCCACCGTCGGCAACGGTAGGCGCGACAATCCATCAGCATTCCCATGCTGTTTAGTTCCTTTGTACTCGATGTCATATTGGTGTGCCCCTAGGAAAAGGGACCACCTCTGTAGCCGTTGTGCTGTCATTATCGGGACGCCCTTCTTAGGGTTGAAGATGGAGACAAGGGGTTGATGATCAGTTAGTAGAGTAAATTTCTGTCCGTGCAGGTAGTGATTGAACTTCTTCACCCCCCACACCAGGCTGAGGGCCTCTCTGTCAATCTGGGCATAGTTACGCTCGGCTGCAGTTAACGAGCGTGACGCAAAAGCTATCGGCCTCTCTGAACCATCAAGGGATTTATGTGACTGTACCGCTCCAACGCCGTAGGGAGACGCATCACACGCCAGTCTTATCGGTAGTGATGGGTTGTAGTGAGCCAATACTTCTCTTGAAGTGATCAGGCCTTTACCCTTCTGAAAGGCCCGCTTACATTCATCGCTCCATTTCCATGCTACTCCAGTTTGTAGCAGGGCGTTCAGTGGGTGCAGAATTGTGGACAAATTCGGCAAAAACTTACGGTAGTAATTCACCAATCCGAGGAATGACCTCAGTTGCGACACATTTTCAGGCGCTGGAGCCTTAACTACCGCTTCAATTTTGTCGGGACTTATGTAACCCCTCTTCATCAATCACGTGGCCACAATACGATATTTGTTTCTTAAAAAACTCACACTTGGGGCGATTGGCTCGTAGCCCATGTTCTCTTAGTCTAGTGAGCACTTGCTCTAGGTTGGCAAGGTGTTCACTGTCATTTTCACCTGTCACTAGTAACACTGAGTCCCCGGAATCCCTTGCAGGACTTGTTCCATCGCTCTTTGCCATATAGCCGGAGCTGATGCAACTCCGAATACCAGTCGATTATACTGGTAAAGACCTTTGTGAGTGTTTATCGTGAGATATTTCCTAGCGGATTCTTCAACCTCCATCTGCAAATATGCTTGCGCTAGGTCAATTTTTGTAAAACGTTTCCCTCCAGATAGTGAGGCGAAAATATCTTCTATCCTCGGAAGAGGATACTGTACTGTGTGAAGGACTGGGTTCACAGTCACCTTGAAGTCCCCACAGATGCGAACCATCCTTGGCTCCTCAGACTTATTGTTTAACGTTTTCTTCATGACAGGAACGATGGGTGTCGCCCACTCGCTCCAGTCTGCCTTAGTTAACATGCCTGCGTTCTCCACATTCTCCAGCTCTGCCTCGACGGCTGGGCGAATTGCATACGGTACCGGTCTTGCTTTGAAAAACTTGGGCATTGCATTCTCTTCTATTTTTATCGAGGCGGTTACGCCTTTAAGAGTTCCCAGTTCTTGTTGAAATACCTCTTTAGCGTTAGCCAAGATTTTTGACAATCGTCCAGGTGTGACGTCATCCTTTTTACCAGCCACAGTCAGTGCCTGAATGGAGTGCCAGTCTAAACTTATCTTTCTGATCCATTCACGTCCCAATAACGGTGGTCCACCATCTTGCAGTATGTACAGATACAATTTCTGTAAAACCTTGCCGTTGTATTCGACAGGCACCCTTATTTTCCCTCTGTGGTATACTTTCTGCCCCGTAAATGTCTTCAAGACAATGGATGTGTCTTTCAAGGGTATGTGTGAGAATAGCCGCTCGTAGTCTCGTCGATTCATGATGGTCAGGGCTGATCCTGTATCCAATTCCATTTTGACTTGGGACCCTGCTATCATGAGGGTGACCCAAATGGTTCGGTGATCCTCTTTTGCGATTACGTTGTGTAGTTTGAGACAGCTTAGTCTCTTGTTCCCGGATTCACTATCGCTCTTCTGGTCTTCGGAACTACTGTCCATCATCTTTTGTACTTTCCTGTACTTTTCCTTAGTAGTCTTTTTGTTGTCGTTAGTCTTCCCAGACCTGCAAAGTCTTCTTCCCAGACCTGCAAACTCGTGCAATGTGTCCCATCTTTCTGCATTGCCTGCGTGTTTTGTCCTTGGACCAGCAGTCCTTCTGGTCATGGGTTGTTCTGCCGCAGCGATAACATTTTTCAAATCCCCGTGTCATTTCATGGGTGCCGTATTCCTGTGGCTTTTGCTGTATTTCCGCAGCTCCCCTTGCTGCTGCTTCGTACGATACTGCCACGCTGAAAGCCTTATCTAGCGTCAGCTCTTTCTCTGAGAGTAACCTCTTCTGGGTTCCTTCACTCAGGAGTCCACAGACAAATTTGTCCCGTAGGGTATCTGCCAGTCCTGCTCCGAACTGGCAGCGCTTTGATAGCTTGCGTAGTTCCGTAAGGTAATCAGCATTGCTCTCATCTTTATGCTGACTTCTCTTGTGGAATTTAAATCTTTCTGCTATCAGCAGCGGTGTCGGATTTAGGTGTTCCTGTAGGATATCAACAATTTCGTTAAAACTCTTCTCCATGGGTTTGACTGGAGTGATCAGGTTCCGCAATAGGCCATACGTTCTTGCGCCCATTAAGTTTAGTAGTACCGATGCCTTTTTCTCATCGGCTACTTCATTTGCCTTGCAATATACTTTGACTCTTTCCACATACGTGGTCCAGTCTTCTATTGCATTATCGAAGGCAGTGATATTGCCAGTCTTCGGCATCTTGGAGATCTAAGATGGCGCCTCCCGCGCTTTGCCTTCTTCCCCGCTGGATTAAGATGGCGCCTCCCGTGCTTTCTGCCTTTTTCGCTGCTGCCAGCGCTGTTGCTGGCGTTTTTATGCCTTGATGGCGATGCCCTATGGTCTTCGCGCGCTTCCCCCCGCGCTGCTGCCAACGCCGCTCTCCGCGGTCCCCGTGGCAAACTGCAGCTCCTTGCGGCTTTCTGTGCTTCTAATTTCTTTTATTTTAATTACTGTTCCCGTCGTCAGAGCAGACCCTATGGGACACTTTCCTCCCTCTTCTCGGGTCTGTACGCTGCCCGGCTTCATAGCACCGGCCGCGCCCTGTGTGCTCCACCCTCTCTCTCCTCTTCCCGACAACGCTGCTCGGCCCCGTTGAAAAGCCACCTGATCGAGCTCTAGCCCGCCGCAGCCCAGGAAGGATCAGTGTACTACCTGCCACCAGCCCGATTAGCTGGAACACCATAGACTGGATAACCAAGCCCCGCTCTCGACAGCCTCTCCTGCAAATCTTCGAATTCAATGAATCAGAGGGCGGTTGCCCACGGTCGACGCCCGTTTCTTCTGTTTGTTTTTTTCTTCTTTTTGGATTTCTTCCTTCTGGCCTTGACCTCGAACAACTTCGCTTCAGGGATGGATCCCCGTGAGGTGGTGCAGAACTGTAGGTAAGTTCGGATCTGTTCGTCGCCAATGTAACGTCCGTGTGTAATTGAGACATGGACTGCAGAAGTTGGTTATAACAGGTGTTTACTGAATGGTGACAAAACTGGAACTACTATACAAAGTTACTACCCAGGCTTATATACAGGGGTGGTCACTACTAGTACTGCAGTATACAGGGGCTGCAGAATATAGTTCCTTCTTCAAGGTACATACACTACAGTAAATTTAAGTTTTATATAGAGGTTACAACATGGAAACTGACCATTCGGCCCAATCAGCCCATGTCGGCATTTATCCTCTACATAAGCAAATAGTCCTAATCACGTTTACCTACCTTGTTTCTTCATCCACCTATCCAATCTTAATGTTGAATATTGACACCGCTTCTGCTTCACCCACTAACCCTGGAAGTGAATTCCACAGCCTGACAACTCTCTATGTAAAGAAGTTTCTCCTGCCCTCTATTCGAAATCTCTTGCAATTAATCTCGTATCTATGGTTCCTCATTCTAGTCCCTAGAGTAGTGTTATCACTGACTTTATTTGTTGCCCCTTTTCCCCATACGTTACTATAACCACCTCCCCTTGACATCCACCCACCATCAACATCCTGGGGGTCACCATGGACCAGAAACTTAATTGGACAAGCCACATAAATACTGTGGCTATGAGAGCAGGTCAGAGGCTGGGTATTCTGTGGCGAGTGCCTCACCTCCTGACCAATGTTCCCTCTAAGCTGCGCAGCCGCCTGGCTCTCTGCGTGGGATCGGCTTTAGAGTCATAGAGTTTTACAGCACAGAAAGAGGCCCCTCGGCCCATCGTGTCTGCGCCGCCCATCCATCCCTGTCCAGTCTAATCCCATTTTCCAGCATTTGGTCCATAGCCTTGTATGCAATGGCATTTCAAGTGCTCATCCAAATGCTTCTTGAATGTTGTGAGGGTTCCTGCCTCTACCACCCTTTCAGGCAGAGAGTTCCAGATTCCAACCACCCTCTGGGTGAAAAAGTTCCTCCTCAAATCCCCTCTAAATCTCCTGCCCCTTACCCTGAATCTATGCCCCCTTGTTATTGACCCCCCTACTAAGGGGAAAAGTTCCTCTTTGTCTACCCTATCTATGCCCCTCATCATTTTGTACACCTCAATCAGGTCCCCCCTCAGCCTTCTTTGCTCCAAGGAAAACAACCCCAGCCTGTTTAGTCTTTCTTCATAGCTGAGGCGCTCCATCCCAGGTAACATCCTGGTGAATCTTCTCTGCACCCTCTCCAAAGCAATCACATCCTTCCTATAGTGAGGTGACCAGAACTGCACACAGTACTCCAGCTGTGGCCTCACCAGCGTTTTGTACAGCTCCATCATAACCTCCCTGCTCTTATATTCTATGCCTCGGCTAATGAAGGCAAGTATCCCATATGCCTTTTTAACCACCTTATCGACCTGTTCCGCTGCCTTCAGGGATCTATGTACATGTACACCAAGGTCCCTCTGACCCTCTGTACTTCCTAGGGTCCTACCACTCATTGTGTATTCCCTTGCCTTATTTGTCCGTCCAAAATGCATCACCTCGCACTTTTCAGGGTTAAATTCCATTTGCCACTTTTCCGCCCATCTGACCAACCCGTTTATATCGTCCTGTAGCCTGAGGCTTTCCTCCTCGCAATTTACCACCCCACCAATTTTCGTGTCATCTGCGAACTTACTGATCATACCTTTTACATTCTCATCCAAATCATTTATGTAGATCACAAACAACAAGGGACCCAGCACCGATCCCTAAGGTACCCCACTGGACACAGGCTTCCAGTCACAAAAGCAACCTTCGACCATCACCCTCTGCCTCCTGCCACTCAGCCAGTTTAGGGTCCAACACGCCAAGGCACCCTGGATCCCATGGGCTCTTACCTTCTTGACCAGTCTCCTATGCGGGACTTTGTCAAAAGCTTTACTGAAGTCCATGTAAACCACATCCACAGCATTTCCCTCATCCACCCCCCTAGTCACCCCCTCGAAAAATTCAATCAGATTTGTCAGACATGATTTACCCTTGACAAAGCCATGCTGACTATCCCCGATTAATCCTTGCCTCTGCAAGTGGAGACTAATTTTGTCCCTCAGAATTTTTTCCAATAATTTCCCTACCACAGATGTTAGGCTCACTGGCCTGTAATTCCCTGGTTTATCCCTGCTACCCTTCTTGTATAATGGTACTACATTAGCTGTTCTCCAGTCCTCTGGTACATCCCCTGTGGCCAGAGAGGTTCTGAAAATTTGTGTCAGAGCCCCTGCAATCTCCTCCTTTGCCTCCCACAGCAGCCTGGGATACATCTCGTCCGGGCCTGGGGATTTATCCACTTTTTGGCCTGCTAAAACCGCTAGCACCTCCTCCCTCTCGATGCTAATATGTTCAAGTATGTCACAGTCCCCTTGCCCGATTTCTATGTCCGCATCGTCTTTCTCCATAGTGAACACAGATGCAAAAAATTCATTTAAAACCCCGCCTACATCATCTGGCTCTACACACAGATTGCCACTTTGGTCCCTAATGGGCCCTACCCTTTCCCTGGTTATCCTCTTGCCCTTAATATACTTATAAAACATCTTAGGATTTTCCTTTATTTTGCTCGCCAGTGTTATTTCATGGCCCCTCCTCGCCCTCCTAATTTCTTTTTTAAGTATGCCCCTGCACTTTTTATACGCCTCTAGGGCTTCTTCCGTCTTTAGTCTTTTGTAACTGCCAAAAGCCCCCCTTTTATTTCTAATGCATTTTTGTATATCCCTTGTCATCCAAGGTTCCCTTTGCTTGTTGGTCCCACCCTTGACCTTTATAGGAACATGTTGGCGTTGTACTCTCTCTATTTCCCTTCTGAAAGTCTCCCACTGTTTTGATGTGGATTTTCCTATAAGTAGCTGCTCCCAGTCCACTTTGGCCAGATCCTGCCTTATCATATTAAAATCGGCCTTCCCCCAATTTAGAACCCTTATTTCCGGGCCGTCTTTGTCTTTTTCCATGACCACCTTAAATCTCACCGAATTATGGTCACTGTCGCCAAAATGCTCTCCTACTGATACTTCCACCACTTGCCCGGTTACATTCCCCAGAATTAGGTCCAGTACCGCCCCCTCTCTTGTAGGACTTTCTACATGTTGGCTCAAAAAGCTCTCCTGGATGCACTTTAAGAATTCTGCACCCTCTAAGCCTTTCACACTCTGACTATCCCAATTTATATTGGGGAAGTTGAAATCCCCCACTATTATTACCCTATTATTTTTGCACTTCTCTGAGATTTGCCTACATATCTGTTCCTCTATCTCCCCCTGACTGTTTGGGGGCCTATAGTACACTCCCAGCAAAGTGCTTGCCCCCTTTTTGTTTTTAAGTTCTACCCATAAGGCCTCATTAGAGGAACCCGCTAATATATCATCCCTCCTTACAGCAGTAATTGACTCCTTAATCAATATTGCAACACCCCCTCCCCTTTTACACCCCCCTCTGTCTCGCCTGAAGATTCTATACCCCGGAATATTGAGCTGCCAGTCCTGACCCTCCCTCAACCATGTCTCCGTGATAGCAACAATATCATACTCCCATGTGCTCAACAACAACTTCAGTTCATCCACCTTATTTGCAAGACTCCTTGCATTAAAATAAATGCCTTCCAGCCCTGCCATATTCCCTTTTGCCTTCACATATTTGCTCTGCCTTCCCAGCTGACTTGTTTTTTCCTCTGTATTTGGCTGTAAATCACCCCCTACTATAGCTCCACTCTGTACCCCATCCCCCTGCCAAGTTAGTTTAAACCCCCCCCCAGCAGTGCTAGCAAACCTCCCCGCAAGGATATTAGTTCCCCTCTGGTTCAGGTATAAACCGTCCGACTTGTACAAGTCCCACCTTTCCCAGAAGCAGACCCAGTGATCCAGGAAACTAAAGCCCTCCCCCCTGCACCATCCCTTTAGCCACGCATTCATCTGTTCTATCTTCCTATTCCTATACCCACTAGCACGTGGCACCGGGAGTAATCCAGAGATTACAACCTTTGAGGTCCTGCTCTTTAATGCTTCCCAATGCTAAACTGTGAATGGGCTGCGCAGTCTCTTAAATGGGCTGCACACCCAAAAATAAATTCGGTGGAACATTACTCCTAACTCCCCAAAGCCTTTCCAACATCTACAAGGCACAAGTCAAGAGCGTGATTGAATACTCTCCACTTGCCTTGATGAGTGCAGCTCCAACAACACTCACGAGGCTTGACCCCATCCAAGAGAAAGCAGCCCACTTGATTAGCACCCCATCCACCACCTTAAACATTCACTCCCTCCAGCATACTGTGTCTGCAATGTGTACCAGCTACAAGATGCACTGCAGCAACTCACCAAGGCCTCTTTGACAGCACCACCCAAACCCGCAACCTCTACCACCTAGAAGGACAAGGGCAGCAGGCCTATATTAACGATTTGGAGGAAGGGATCGAGTGCAACATATCCAAGTTTGCCGACGATACAAAGATGGGAGGGAAAGCAGTGAGTGAGGAGGACATTAAAAACCTGCAAAAGGACATAGACAGGCTAAGTGAGTGGGCAGAGATTTGGCAGATGCAATATAATGTTGGAAAGTGTGAGGTTATGCACTTTGGCAGAAAAAATCAAAGAGCAAGTTATTATCTAAATGGAGAGAAACTGCAAAGTGCTACCGTACAAAGGGATCTGGGGGTCCTGGTGCATGAAACACAAAAAGTTAGTATGCAGGTGCAGCAGGTGATCAGGAAGGCCAATGGAATCTTGGCTTTTATTGCGAGGGGGATGGAGTATAAAAACAGGGAAGTCTTGCTGCAGTTATACAGGGTATTGGTGAGGCCACACCTGGAATACTGCGTGCAGTTTTGGTTTCCATATTTAAGAAAAGATATACTTGCTCTTGAGGTGGTTCAGAGAAGGTTCACTCGGTTGATTCCGGAGATGAGGGGGTTGACGTATGAGGAAAGGTTGAGTAGGTTGGGACTCTACTCATTGGAGTTCAGAAGAATGAGAGGCGATCTTATCGAAACAAATAAGATTGTGAGGGGGCTTGATCGGGTGGATGCGGGGAGGATGTTTCCACTGATGGGTGAGACTAGAACTAGGGGGCAT
Source organism: Somniosus microcephalus (assembly GCF_052327205.1). NCBI lineage: Eukaryota > Metazoa > Chordata > Chondrichthyes > Squaliformes > Somniosidae > Somniosus > Somniosus microcephalus. The sequence goes on from NC_140991.1 coordinate 285,981,438, forward strand.
AATCTAAGAATAAGGGGCTGCCCTTTCAAAACTGAGATGAGGAGAAACTTCTTCACTCAGAAGGTAGTAAATCTATGGAATTTGCTACCCCAGAGAGCTGCAGAAGCTGCAACATTAAATAAATTTAAAATGGAGATTGACAGTTTCCTAGCAGATAAGGGAATTAGGGGTTATGGGGAGAGGGCAGGGAAGTGGACGTGAGTCTAGATTCGGATCAGCCATGATCCTATTGAATGGCGGAGCAGGCCTGAGGGGCCGTATGGCCTACTCCTGCTCCTACTTCTTATGTTCTTATACCACCATTTCCAAGTACCCCTCCAAGTCACACACCATCCTAATTTGGAAATATATCGCCGTTCCTTCATCATCGCTGGCTCAAAATCCTGGAACTCCCTAGCTAACAGCACTGTGGGATTACCTTCACCATACTGACTGCAGCGGTTCAAGAAGATGGCTCACCACCACCTTCTCAAGGGTAACTAGGGATGGGGAATTAGTGCTAGCATTGCCAATGATGCCCACATCCCGTGACTGAATAATAAAAAAAATATGAAATACTTGGTACTTTTTTCCAGATTCCTTGAATTGAGTTTCTAGGCACCACAGAGTTCCATCTAACCACTGTTGCATACAACTAAGTAGCTGAATCATGAAGCATGTTGAACTAGCCAATACATCCAATATTTATATGTGAGGCCTCAATCAAAAACAGCATCAAAAATATATTCAGGTCTTTCATACCTAGTTAATTCTTTGATGAGACACAATTGGATTACATCTGGAGGCTGCCAATCAACCTGAAGAACAAAACACCTGGCCTAAACACTACAGGACCCAAAGTTTCAGCATCATGTTGTAAACAATAAGTTGAGAAAAAATTCATCTGCTATAGATGAAAGGTATCTACAGATCCTCAGATAATAGTCAGCAGAGAAAAAACAATGTCCTTTCAAAAAGAATGCACCATTATGGTTCAAAGGCTGATGAGCACTTCAAACCAACTGACCTGGCTGCATTCCAAGCTACTGTATAAAGATCAGACCTTCCCCATGGGAATTGCTGATTGAAGTCCATTTTAGAACCCTAGAATATTGGATTAGCTCTAAATTTTAGAGGTCTCAAAATTCTTCCCCAGTGTTCCTCGGGAATGCTCAGTTCCCAGGCACGTAGGAAAGGGTAAAAGTGGTGGATATCCATGATGGCTGGTTTCTTCCCGCCCCCCCCGCTTTACATTGGCACCTACAATAGGCGCAAGCTATGGGCAGATGTGTAAATGATGTGCGACGGGGTGTTCCCGACCCACCGCTCTCCCCCCCCCCCCCGATTATCCTGAAGGTTCTCTGGAAGGGTGCCCAGATACAGGGGTTCCAGAAAAAGCTTCAACAAAACCCTTGCCTGGCCCCTCTCATAACGTGGGGTCTCAGAGGGACAGGCAACAAGATGAATGTGACCCAAACAGGTAAGTAACCCTTTTAAAAAAAGAAAAAAAAAAGGGATCTGTCAGATCCTTGGAGCTGGAGGACTTCAGGTTGCTGTTGTTGGGCAACGGCCAAAAAGCCCCACAGCCGACCCCAATCCCTACTGCTCCAGATCTATCGGGTCTGCTGCAATGGCAGGCTATTCACCCCTGATTCTGGATACAGGCCTCTGCTGGGGTTGGGAGGATGGCAGGGCTGTGCCAGGAGCACATAGAGGCGAGGTAAATGAACTGAACCCACCAATCGAGGTAGAGTCAGGTCAGATGCAGGACACTGTGCCTGATTACTGCCCAGGTGATTGGGGAAGGAAGAGGAATACTAGGGCCAGAATTTCTTATGAATTGAGATTGAATGGTCTGTCACATTCAAAGTGGCTCCCTGTTTTTGTTTCTTCTGCCTCTCTCACGCACACTCTCTTTTTATAAAAAATCTCCGTATAACCTTTACCCGAATAAAGCTTTTGAAATTTGCCTTGTAGCTTTCCTTCAAAAAATGTTGCAAAAGCAAAGTGTGCACTGCATACTACCAAGTCAAGAAGGTATAGCAGTCAGGATAGAAAATGTATTAATTCTGAAGTTCAACGTCTCTTATTGGAAGGAATCATTGAACCTAGTTGTTCGCCTTGGCGGGCACAGGTAGTTGTCACGACTAACGAGAGACATAAGAAACGAATGGTGATAGACTATTCCCAAACTATTAATAAGTATACTCAATTAGATGCGTACCCTTTGCCTAAGATTGATGAGCTTATCAATAAAGTATCTCAGTATAAGGTTTTTAGCACTATTGACCTAAAGAGTGCTTATCATCAGATTCCTATTGTTAAGAAGGATCAACCATATACGGCCTTTGAGGCTGGTGGAAAGCTGTATCAGTTTTGCCGAATACCATTTGGTGTTACTAATGGTGTTGCTTGTTTTCAACGGGCAATGGATGCTTTTATAAGTGATAACTCTCTCTCTGACACCTTTTCATACTTAGATGACATCACGGTGTGTGGCAAATCAAGGGTGGAGCATGATTCTAATTTAGAAAGATTCCTTCAAGCTGCGGAAAAAGTTGGTTTAACTTTCAATAAAGAGAAGTGTACCTTTTCGACTACTGAGGTAAATCTACTGGGGTACATTATCTCGGGAAACAAGATTAAACCAGACCCAGAACGTCTGCGACCATTGATTGATTTACCTTGTCCTACTAATTCTAAGGCTTTGCAACGAGTTGTTGGACTGTTTTCTTACTATTTTAATTGGATTGCAAATTTTTCACAGAAGATCCGGCCTCTTATTCGGGTTACGACATATCCTCTATCATGGGAGGCCAGGACGTGTTTTGATAATTTTAAAAAGGATATCCTTGGAGCAGTTGTGCATTCTATTGATGAGCAGGTTCCTTTTGTGATTGAGACGGACGCTTCTGATTTTGCAATTGGGGCTACTCTGAACCAAAATGGAAGACCTGTGGCCTTTTTCTCACGTACCTTGAACAATAGTGAAAAAAGGCATTCTTCAATAGAGAAAGAGGCGTATGCAATAGTAGAAGCGCTGCGTAAATGGAGACATTATTTATCGGGGCGACATTTTACGTTGGTAACTGATCAAAAGTCTGTGTCCTTTATGTTTGATGTCAAACATTTTGGAAAGATCAAGAATGATAAAATAATGAGGTGGAGGATTGAGTTGGCATGTTACCATTTTGATATAGTTTATCGTCCGGGGAAGGATAATGTTGCTGCTGATGCGCTGTCGAGGGCTTATTGTTCTGTGATTCACGGAGATACGCTTATTAATCTTCACAATGCCTTATGCCATCCTGGGGTTACGAGGATGATACACTTCGTACGCAGTAAGAATTTGCCCTTTTCAGTTGAAGACGTCAAGCGGATGACTTCATCATATTCTATCTGTGCTCGGTGTAAACCGAATTTCTTTAAGCCTCAACGAGCTCATCTTATAAAGGCTACTTCTCCTTTTGAACGTTTGAGCGTCGATTTTAAGGGGCCTCTTCCTTCAACTACTCAAAACCGATATATATTTACTGTTGTGGATGAGTTTTCAAGGTTCCCTTTTGCTTTTCCTTGCGCAGATGTATCAGCTGCTACAGTTATCAAATGTCTGACTCAACTTTTTGTCATCTTTGGGATGCCTGCGTATATCCATTCGGATCAGGGAAGTTCTTTTATGTCTTCCCAGTTGAAGGAATACCTTCAGAGTCGGGGAATTTCTACTAGCAGAACTACCCCATATAATCCCCAGGGTAATGGACAGTGCGAACGATACAATGGGGTGATCTGGAAGGCAGTTATGTTGGCTTTGACATCCCGGAACCTTAAGAATACACAGTGGGAAATGGTACTGCCTGATGCCCTGCATTCCATTAGATCATTGCTTTCAACGGCTACTAATGTGACCCCCCATGAAAGGCTCTTTAACTATCCGCGGAGATCTACTACGGGATATTCGGTACCTTCATGGCTTACTATGCAGGGACCTGTGCTGCTTCGACGCCATGTTAGATTGTCAAAATATGATCCTTTAGTGGAGGAGGTGGAGCTGTTGGAGGCAAATTCCCAATATGCTCATATTCGATTCCAAGATGGGAAAGAAAGTACCGTTTCAATTAAAGACTTGGCTCCTTGTGGTGGCCAGCCCTCTTCTGAGGATATTAACAATAGTCATGATTCAGATAATGTGGATGCTGTTACAGATACTACGAATATTTCCAATCCGACTGCAGATAATTATACTTCTATTAGTCAGCCCTCGATGGATGTTCATGACCGTCCCAGTTTACCTCCTGATGGGATTTCTAATCCGGAAACCGTTGAAAATCGGGATATGGATAGCCTTCCTGCAGAAGATACTTCTGTGTCTCCTGGTGTGGGAGGGCAAGGAATTTCACCAAGGTTAAGAAGGTCGACACGAACAAGATATCCGGTCGACCGATTGAAAATGGACTTTTAAATTGATAGTAATGTTTTAAAATTGTTGAAATATTATATTATATTGTTTTAGTTGAGAGATACTTAATACTTATGTGCAATGTTACTATTTGTTGTTGCTCACTTAGTATTGTGTCATGTTGAATAGTTTTATTTTGTCTGTGCATAGTTTTAGTTGTAAATAATTAATTATAAATTGTAAAGGTTATTTAGGTTGGAGTATATTTTAAAAGGAGGGGTGAATGTGGTGATTATTCTTTATGTTTAGTAAGAAGTATTGTGATTGGTTGTTTGTTTCCTGCCTTGGGATATATGCTGTAATCTCATTGGTAGTTGATGTCATGTGATTTGTGGTGGCCATCTTAAATTCAGTTCTTTCCTGCCTTTAGTTGGGACTGGGTGTTGAAAGATGTGCTACAGGATTTTTAAATTAATAAAGCCTAGATTAGAAAGGCAAATCTATTCTTTATTTCAGGGGCATAGTCTGAAAATTAGAGCCAGACCTTTCAGTGTAATTAGGAAACACTTCTACACACAAAGGGTGGTAGAATTTTGGAACTCTCTTCTGCAAATAGCAATTGATGCTAGATCAATTGTTAATTTAAAATCTGATAGATTTTTGTTAACCAAAGGAATTAAGGGATTATGGACCAAAGGCAGATATATGGAGTTAGGTTGTAGATCAGCCATGATCTCATTGAATGACAGAATAGGCTCAAGGGGCTGAAGGGCCTACTCCTGTTCATATGTTCTTATAAGTTCTGAGGATGGGTTAACCTTAGCTTGTATTCCCTTGAGTTTCTCATTGACAATGTTCTAGCTAATTTCTTCACTGCTAATTGGTACATCCCTGAGTGATCTGCACAGAGCGGGATTAAATGGAGTGGACTTGAACAGAGTGCTTTATTTGGGAATTTGGATAGAGTGGGAATTTGGAGAAGAAAGGGAAGGAGTTGTTGCTTTTCGCTTACACTACTTGTAGTGCTTTGTATTACAGATAGATATTTAATTTCAGTACCCTTAATTTAATCTAGATCAAGTAAGTAGTCAAGAAACTACACTGTAAACTAAGTGACCTACTTACAAATTGAATTAAATTTAATTAAATAAATCAAGGTCATATAGGGATGGCAGTGCAGGCGGTGTGCCACAGTGCAGCATATGGGAGTTTATGGAGAGCATTGTGATCCCGGACAACCACATTTTCAGTAAGTGCCTGCATCTTGAAGAAATTCAGCTCAGGAGTTTTTGAACTGGGGTCTGAGGTGAAGACATTGCGGGACATCAGGGACGGGGAGAGTTACCTGGACACCTTGACCCAGGAGGCAGTCACACCCCTTAGGTTAGGTAGTGCTACAGGTCTGGTTAGTGGTCAGGGACAGGAGGGTGTGACTGCAACTCGGGCAAGTAAGGAAACCCCAGGTGCAGTGCTGGAGGAGCCTCAGCCTTTGCCCTTGTCCAACAGGTACATAGAAACATAGAAGATAGGAGCAGGAGTAAGCTATTCGGCCCCTCGAGCCTGCTCCGCCATTCAATGCGATCATGGCTGATCATCCAAATTCAGTACCCTGTCCCTGCTTTCTCCCCATATCCCTTGATCCCTTTAGCCTTAAGAAATATATCCAACTCCTTCTTGAATATATTTAATGAATTGGCCTCTACTGCCTTCTGTGGTAGAGAATTCCATAGGTTCACCACTCTCTGGGTGAAGAAATTCCTCCTCATCTCTGTCCTAAATGGCTTACCCCTTATCCTTAGACTGTGACCCCTGGTTCTGGACTACCCGACCATCGGAAACATCCTTCCTGCATCTAGTCTGTCCAGTCCTGTCAGAATTTTATAAGTTTCAATGAGATCCCCTCTCATTCTTCTAAACTCCAGCGAGTATAAGCCCAATCGACCCAATCTCTCCTCATACATCATTCCTGCCATCCCAGGTATCAGCCTGGTGAATCTTCGTTGAACTCCCTCCATGGCAAGAACATCCTTCCTCAGATAAGGCGACCAAAACTGCACACAATACTCAAGATGTGGTCTCACCAAGGCCCTGTACAACTGCAGCAAGACATCCTTGTTCCTGTACTCAAACCCTCTTGCTACGAAGGCCAACATACCATTTGCCTTCTTAACCGCCTGCTGCACCTGCATACTTACCTTCAGCAACTGGTGCACAAGGACACCCAGGTCTCGTTGCACTTCCCCTTCTCCCAATCTATTGCCATTCAGATAATAATCTGCCTTCCTGTTTTTGACACCAAAGTGGATAACCTCACATTTATCCACGTTATATTGCATCTGCCATGCTTCTGCCCAATCACCCAACTTGTCCAAATCATCCTGGAGTTTCTCGGCATCCTCCTCACAGCACACACGCCCACCCAGCTTTGTGTTGTCTGCAAACTTGGAGATATTACATCTAGTTCCCTTGTCTAGATCATTAATATATATTGTGAATAGCTTGGGTCCAAGGACCGATCCCTGCGGTACCCCACTAGTCACTGTCTGCCACTCGGAAAAAGACCCATTTATTCCAACTCTTTGCTTTCTATCTGCCAACCAGTTCTCTATCCAAGTCAATACCTTGCCCCCAATCCCATGTGCCTTAACTTTACACGCTAATCTCTTATGCGGGACCTTATCGAAAGCCTTTTGAAAGTCCAAATACACCACATCCACTGGTACTCCCTTATATATTTTACCAGTTACATCCTCAAAAAGTTCCAGTAGATTAGTCAAGCACGATTTACCTTTTGTAAATCCATGTTGACTTTGTCCGATCCTGTCACTGTTTTCCAAGTGCTCTGCTATTACATCTTTTATAATGGACTCTAGCATTTTCCCCACTACCGATGTCAGGCTTACCGGTCTGTAATTCCCCGTTTTCTCTCTACCACCTTTTTTGAATAGTGGGGTAACATTAGCTACCCTCCAATCCATGGGTACTGTTCCAGATTCCATCGAATGTTGGCAGATGATCAGCAATGCATCTACTATTTCTAGGGCCACTTCCTTAAGTACCCTAGGATGTAGATTATCAGGCCCTGGGGATTTATCGGCCTTCAATCCCATCAATTTCCCTAACACCATTTCCCTACAAATACTGATTTCTTTCAGTTCCTCCCTTTCATCAGACCCTATGTTCCCCAACATCTCTGGGAGGTTATTTGTGTCCTCCTTTGTGAAGACAGAACCAAAATATGTATTTAATTGGCCTACCATTTCTTTGTTCCCCATTATAAATTCCCCTGATCCTGACTGCAATGAGGTTCTTGCTGCCTGTGTGGATGAGGGAAAAGGCTGTAGGGTGGATAAGCAAGCTGACCATGGCACCATTGTGCAGGGGGCCATTCAAGTGGGGGGAGTGAAAGGGAATGTAGTTGTGGTAGGGAACAGTATAGTCAGGGCGATAGATACTGTTCGCTACAGCCACAACTGAGAGTTCCGAAGGTTGTGTTGCCTGCCTGGTGCCAGGGTTAAAGACATCTCCTCGCAGCTGGAGAAAAACTTGGAGTGGGAGGGGGAGGCAGTTTTCATGGTCCACATAGGAACCAATGACATAGGTAGAACTAGGAATGAGGTTCTGCTGAGGGAGTTTGAGGAGCTAGGATCCAAATTAAAAAGCAGAACCTCAAAGGTAATAATCTCTGGATTGTTACCTGAGCCACACGCAAATTGGCATAGGGACAAACAGATTAGAGGTTTAAATGTGTGGCTTAAAGAGTGGTGTGGGAGGCAGGGGTTTCAATTAATGGGGCACTGGCACTAGTACTGGGGAAAGAGAGAGCTGTTCCGTTGGGACGGGCTCCACTTAAACCGGGCTGGGACCAGGGTCCTGGCAAACCAAATAACTAGGGCAGTAGACGGGGCTTTAAACTAATGAAGGGGGGGCAGGAGGATTCAGGAAAGAGTCAATTTAAAAGCAGTGAGAGAAATGTCAAGGCTCTAGGGCAGAGTAGAGTTTTGGGTAAAAATAAGCAGAGTGGGTCAGGAAGGGACAGAGAGAGTAACAAAGGTAATAAGGCATCAGTGACTAAAGTGACATCAGGGAAAAAGAGAAATAAGTCAAAGCTAAAGGCACTATATCTATGCGCGAAGTATTCGCAACAAAATAGATGAATTAATAGCACAGATAGAAACTAACAGGTTTGATCTAATAGCCATAACTTAGACGTGGTTGCAAAGTGGCCACAGTTGGGAATTAAATATTCCAGGATACATAACTTTTAGAAGGGATAGGCAAAATGGAAAAGGAGGAGGGGTAGCCCTGATAATAAAGGATGGGATAAAGACAGTCGAGAGAAATGATCTTAGCTCTGAAAATCAAGAAGTAGAATCAGTTTGGGTGGAGCTAAGAAACAGCAAGGGGCTGAAATCATTGGTGGGAGTTGTTTATAGGCCCCCAAAAAGTAGTTGTAATGTAGGGCAGGGTATAAATCAGGAAATTAGAGGCGCATGTAACAAGGGTAATACAGTAATCATGGGGGACTTTAATCTACATATAGACTGGACAAACCAAATTTGCAGTAATAGTGTGGAGGACGAATTCATGGAAAGTATGCAAGATAGTTTTCTAGATCAGTATGTTGAGGAGCCAACTAGGGAACAGGCTATTTTAGGTCGAGTATTGTGCAATGAGAAAGGGTTAATTAATAACTTAGTAGTAAAGGGGCCTTTAGGGAAGAGTGACCATAATATATTCGAATTTTATATTGAGTTTGAAAGTGACTTAGTTAAATCCGAAACTAGGGTCTTAAATCTAAACAAAGCAAACTACATAGGTATGAGGGGCGAGTTGGCTAAGGTAGATTGGGAAACTACATTAAAAGGTATGACAATGGACAAGCAATTGTTAGCATTTAAAGAATTAATACATAATTTACAACAAATATACATTACTTTAAGGCGCAAAAACCCCACAGGAAAAGTGGGCCAACCGTGGCTAACAAGAGAAGTTAAAGATAGTATTGGATCAAAGGAAGAGGCTTATAATGCTGCCAAAAAGATTAATAAACCTGAGGATTGGGAGGATTTTAGAATTCAGCAAAGGAAGACCAAGAAATTGATAAAGAAAGAGAAAATAGAAATTGAGAGTTGACATGAATCTTGCCATTCATGTAGAAATGACTTATGAAATAATAATGGGCGACCTGCTGGTGGCGATGTCCAGGGAGAGTATAAATACTCGGGCATGGGCCCAGCTTGCTCAGGACATTTTGTAAACAGGAACTAGTGAAGGACAACTAGACCTCCATGTTGTGAAACAGTTGATTAAAGCCTTGTTTAATACTCAGACCAAGTGCCTAGTAGTTTTCTTATGTCAATTTAATCAACTGGACCTGCTCCACGCTCTGAGTGGTTTTGGGAACAGACAGCTACGACTCAAATGGTAGAAGGGAACCAGAAGTAGTAATCAATCCATCATGGAGAAATGACTCCGACTCGCCCGTCTTGACCTGGACCCAAATTCACCTACAACTGCTAAGGTATGGAAACACTAGTATCGTACGTTCAGCAACTTCCTCAGGGTGTGTGGTGAGAATGTTCCTGATAAGTTAGAGATACTTGCCAATTATGTATCCCCTCATGTGTTTGACTATATCGAAGACTGTGTAGACTATGACTCCGCTATCCAAATACTACAGCAACTATATGTTAAGGCCCCAAACAAAATTTTTGCTCGGCATCTACTGGCCACAACTCGACAACAACCCAGGGTATCACTTGACGAATTCCTTCAAAAGCTTTGCAGGTTCAGCAAGGATTGTAATCTCAAAGCTGTCTCAGCTGAGCAGTACCAGGAGGAGTTAATTTGTGATTCTTTTATTAATGGAATTGCGTCTCCCTTCATACGCCAGTGTCTATTGGAGAATAAAACCCTCAAGTTACAAGCTGCCTATGACTAGGCATGTTCTCTGGTCCAATGGGCCACGGGCGGAAGCCCTCACTGATGATGACTCTATCCTAGCTGATGACGACCCTACCCTAGAAGCCCTCACTGATGACGACCCTGCCCTAGCGGCATCTTGGCAATCTGGAAGGAAGTGTTTCTTCTGTGGAGGCGCATTCCACTATAGGAAATTTTGTCCTGCTCGTAATGCAATCTGCAATCATTGCAGTAAGAAAGGTCACTTTTCTAAGGTATGCCAGTCAAGAGCCTCTGTTAGTAAGAAAGGTCACTTTTCTAAAGTATACCGGTCAAGAGCCCCCGTTAGTTTTGCAGCTGCTATCTATAAAATTGCTCCTCCCCCAAGAGCCACTACTAAGGTTAGAGCTATCAAGGGTAAAACTGCTCCTCCTCCCATCATAGCTGTTTTTCCCCAAAACCTGTCCCATGCAGCCACAAAGGTTTCGGTAAATGGACACATTTTGAGTGCACTAATCGACTCATGCAGCTCTGACAGCTTCATCAGTGAGCAGGCTGTCAGTAAGTTAAAACTGCGTATTTACCCCTCGGACAGGGAAATTGCAATGGCTCTGACGACACTGACCACCAACTCTTCCGGCTTTTGTCTTGTCGGCCTTATTCTCAATGGCCGCACTTATTTCTCCACCCGGCTCGGGGTACTCAAAAACCTATGCAGTGATGTGCTCCTGGGACAGGATTTCCAGAAACAACACAAAATACTCACTTTCGAGTTTGGAGGGCCAAAGCCGGAGCTTACTATTTCCAAAGTACCGTTTTGTGCGCTTTCGGCGGCTTCGCTCAACGAGCCCGCCTTGTTTGCCAATCTTTCCCCCCGATGCAAGCCCATAGTCACTAAATCATGACGTTTCAGCCAAGATGATCTATCCTTTATCGAGGCAGAGATCTCTCGCCTTCTAGCTGACGCTATCATTGAGCCATGTTCATCTTCCTGGTGGGCTCAAGTTGTTGTTGTTAAAAATCCTCTGAAGCAACACAAGAAACGTCTTTGTATCGATTACTCGCAAACTATTAACCAGTATACTGACCTGGATGCCTACCCACTACCACGCATCGATGACATGGTCAATTACCTTGCCAACTACAAGGTATTTTCAACTTTTGACTTAAAGAGCGCATACCATCAAGTACCATTAAAGGACTCTGACAAAAAGTATACAGCCTTTGAGGCCAATGGTCAGCTTTACCAGTTTTGTCACCTTCCATTTGGAGTCACCAATGGGGTGGCCGTCTTCCAACGGACAATGGACAGCCTAGTCAAACAGGAGAACTTAACGGGCACTTTTCCATATCTGGATAATATCACCATTGCTGGTCATGACCAGAAGGAGCATAATGCCAACCTCCAGAAATTTCTTGACGTTCTCCGTTGTCACAACTTAACCTTAAATGAGTCCAAATCTGTGAAATCAGTACCATCAGTCAACATCCTTGGCTACTGGGTGGGCAACGGTGTCATCAAACCAGATCTGGAGCGACTTTGTCCGCTTCAGGAGCTCCCTCCTCCTACAAATCTCGGCTCTCTTCGTCGGGCCCTCGGCATGTTCGCCTATTATGTGAAGTGGATACCCCACTTTTCCAACAAGATCCAGCCCCTGCTTCACGCAAAGTCATTTCCGTTGGAGGCAACGGCTATTTCGGCTTTCAACCTCCTCAAGCAACAACTGGAAAAAGCCACGCTTCGCTCCATCGATGAAAATCTCCCTTTCGTCGTCGAGTGCGGTGCATCGGAGGTGGCGATCTCGGCTACCTTGAATCAAGGTGGTCGACCCGTTGCATTTCTGTCCAGAACTTTGCAGGGTAGCGAGCTCCATTATCCTCCTGTCAAGAAGGAGGCCACGGCTATCATCGAAGCAGTACGTAAATGGAGTCATTTTCTCGCTTGTCACCATTTCACGCTTATAACCGATCAGCGCTCCGTGGCCTTTATGCTGAATAACCGGAAACACACTAAGATCATGAATAACAAAATATAGCTCTGGAGGATGGAATTGGCCACCGTTGGCTACACCATACATTACATATACATACATCGACCCGGCAAAGAGAATGTGGCCCCGGATACCCTCACGCGTGCATTCTGCTCTTCCATGTTAACTTCGACTCTTGCGGATCTTCATACTGACTTATGCCATCCTGGCATTACCCGTATGTTACACTTTGTGCGATCTAAAAATCTCCCATTTTCTATGGAAGACGTGAGAAGAACATCCTCCACTTGTAGAATTTGCGTGGAATTAAAACTGCAATTCTTCCGTCCGTCGGATGGCTCGCTCATACACGCTACACAGCCTATGCAGCGACTTTAAAAGGCCATTGCCTTCCTCAACGCGAAACACCTACTTGCTTACTATGGTGGATGAATATTTATGCTTTCCCTTTGCTTTCCCCTGTCCCAATATGCTTACTTCCACAGTGATCAAATGCCTCGATCAGGTCTTTTCCCTTTGCGGTACGGCCAATTTCATCCACTCTGATCGGGGTCCCTCCTTCGTGTCAAGCGAACTCAAAAGTTATCTTTCCCAACGGGGAATCACCACAAGTAGAACGACACCGTATCATCCTATTGGAAACGGACAGGTTGAGAGATACAATGCTATCATTTGGAACGCTGTTCGTCTTGCATTGAAGTCACACAACCTTCAGACCAGCAGTGGGAAACTATGCTCCCTGACGCATTGCATTCCATCAGGTCTCTTCTTTCTACGTCCACCAACGCTACTCCTCACGTACGATTCTTCGGGTTCCAGCATCGCTCCACTCAGGGGACGTCCCCACCATCATGGTTGGCAGCTCCTGGCCCCGTGCTGCTCCGAAGATTCGACCGATCCCCTAAGAGTGATCCCCTCGTCGACGAAGTGGAACTGACGGATGTCAATCCCACGTACGCATACGTGCGGTACCCTGATGGCCGGGAATCCGCTGTGTCACTTTGGGATCTGGCTCCCTGCCCAACCGGTCCCACAGACCCAATCGATGGTGGGATCCGTATTAATGACGCCGATACCCTGCGCTCCTCTGAGGATGATGCCCTACCCGGTTCATCAAGGGATCTGCCAGCTATTCCGCCGGATCAACCCGGGGAACAGAGCGCTCCCCGCGGGATGGCCACCTGAAGCCAGGGCGCCGGTCAATCACTGACTACTGGGCAGGGTGAAGCCAGCTCTGCGCCTGTGGGGGCCCGCACCCGGAGCCACGATCTCCCCAGTCCCCCTCAGGTCGATCAAGGCGACACAGACTCTGCCAGCCCGCCAGTACGAACTAAGCGACCCAGGGACCAAAACACGGTCCGAGGAGACGTGCCTTCTGGCCACCGACAGAGATCCAAACGCACCCGGAGCCATGATCTCCCCAGTCCCCCTCAGGTCGATCAAGGCGACACGGACTCTGCCAGCCTGCTGGTACGAACTAAGCAACCCAGGGACCAAAACACGGTCCAAGAAGACGTGCCTTCCGGCCACCGACGGAGATCCAAACCACTGCGTCTATTCTTAGTCCGATTAATTCGGTAGAAAGAAGCTGCCGGACTTCTAATCTTTCAGGCGGGAAGAATGACATGAATCTTGCCATTCATGTAGAAATGACTTATGAAATAATACTGGGCGGCCTGCTGGTGGCGCTGTCCAGGGAGAGTATAAATACTCGGGCACGGGCCCAGCTTGCTCAGGACATTTTGTAAACAGGAACTAGTGAAGGACAACTAGACCTCCATGTTGAAAAACAGTTGATTAAAGCCTTGTTTAATACCCAGACCAAGTGCCTAGTAGTTTTCTTATGTCAAGAGTAAACTAGCGAGAGACATAAAAACAGACTGTAAACGCTTCTATAGGTATGTAAAAAGGAAAAGATTATCGAAAGTAAATGTGGATCCCTTACAGGCTGAGACAGGAGAAATGATAATGGGGAATGAGGAAATGGCCGAGAAATTAAACAAATACTTTGGGCTGAATTTTATCAATGGAAAGCTTTTGGAGGTGGGACTGCTGCTTGCTGGCTTTCAATCCCGCCTCCATCAGCTTCTGGCCAACCAGCGGGATTTTCCCCTGATTGACCTTGTTAAGCTCGCCCAGCGGGCTCAGCAGGTCAATTAGGGGGAAGTCACTGACAGAACATGTCAACGTCTGACGTGCCATCTGTCAAGATTTCTTGAAAGAAGAAATGTCAGCGTTTGACAGCTCTGTGACATTCTGTGTAGATTGATGTTCAGGACTCATAAAACCTTTCAACTTTGCAGAAATCACCTGGCTGTTGGTTCGGAGGATCCAACAGCCAGTCTGTGAAATCTACAATGAAGATGTCGGGACTCCGAATCCACAGCGGCTGAAGGCTATAGGCAAAAACAAATGTAAGTGAACATTTTATAACACTTAACACTCACCTTACACTCCACACTTGCACCCATCACTCACCTCTACATCTCCCTTTCAGACCCCTCTGACCCCCGCAGACCTCCTTCCCATGGTGGGGGGCGGGGGGGGTGGGGGGTGGGTGGGGGGTGGGGGGTAGGTGGGGGGTGGGGGGGAGGGGAGGGCGGGGGGGAAGTTATGACTGAACAATCACTGGAACTCAGTAAGACACTTCTCAAGGTTCGCTCAGATCTGTCCAATAAAGGGAACTTTTTGTAAAAGAGATTTCACTGTATGACAACACATTAGCCAATGTCCATGTGAAGTTTCTAGTAAAGCTCTCAAGTACCTACCCTTGTGTGTTGTTAGTTGGTATGCTTGCAGTAGGGTGAGGGTGAGCGTGAGGGGTGTCTAGTGAGATGGGGAAGGGATAAAGTAGATAGAGAGGGTTGGGTGGAGGTGCAAGGTAAGTTGGTGTCCTGGGGAGATCTCTTCCGCCCATGGGAAGGGAAGAGAACCTCCCTGTGTTCTGTGACTCCCTCCATAAGGAGGGAGTCATTGGAGCACCTGGGTGCAAGCGTTCACCTTTGTGCAGTGATTGTCAGTGTTTGCAGCACCTCAATGCTGTCAAACACTGACAGAACAACTGTCAAACTCCATGTGGAAGTGGTCCCTTTAAGGAAACCAGCTGATGACGTGGCATCAAGTGACGTCATCAGGTCTGCTTCCTGTTAATTGACCTGGAAGCCCGCAGGGCGGGCTTAACAAGGCCAATCAAGGGAAAATTACATCTGCAGAGCTGGGGGCAGGACCGGAACCCGGAAAACAGCTGTCCCGTCCCCATCCCGCCTCCAGAATTAAATAAGCCTTTGTGTCTGTCTTCACAGAAGAAGATTAAAAAAACTTCCCGGAAATAGTGCAGTTCCAAGGGTCTAGCGAGAATGAGGAACTGAAAGAAATTAGTATTAGTAAAAAAGTAGTACTGGATAAATTAATGGGACTGAAAGCCAATAAATCCCTTAGACCTGATGGCCTACATTCTAGGGTTTTGAAAGAGTTGGCTATATAGATAGTGGATGCATTGGTTGTCATTTTTGAAAATTCCATAAATTCTAGAACGGTTCCCACGGATTGGAAGGTAGCAAATGTAACCCCACTATTTACGAAAGGAGGGAGAGAGAAAACGGGGAACTACAGACCAGTTAGCCTGACATCAGTAGTGGGGAAAATGCTAGAATCTATTACAGGAAACTTTGTGCTATCCGGCACCAACGGGACCGAGCTGCTGCCGTTCCCTCAAAACTGCCGGACACTCCAGAGCTAATGTTGAAACATAATTTTCATCTCCGTATGAATCAACAAACCCTATTGCTTAGCAACAGCCTCTAAACAGTCGGCAAGCGTCTCTGTAGCATCTCTAGCTGAAGCTGTTGCTTAGCTACAGACGTTGCAGAGCTTGACTGTTCAAAAAAAGCAAAGAAAAGAAACGAAAATAATAAAAAACGGCTCCTGATTTTTGCCGGTGGCTCGAGCTTGCCGGACGGTTCGCCTCCGGATAACACAAAGTTTCCTGTATTAAGGACGTGGTAACAGGGCACTTAGAAAATAATACAGTAATAGGATTGGGCAGAGTCAGCGCGGATTTATGAAAGGGAAATCGTGTTTGACGAATCTGTTAGAATTTTTTGAGGTTGTAACTAGGGTTGCAAAATTCCGGGAATTTTTAAAAGAGGAAACTTTCGATGGGAATTTTCAGGAATTTATGGGAATTTATGGGAATTTTGAGTTTTTTTGCACACTAATGGTTTTTGTCTCTGACCTTTATATTATCTTTGTCATCAAAATAGACATACTGTTCCATACAAATAAAAACAGGCTTTCAAAACTTTATTTAGGTTATCATTTTGAACTTTATTAAACCCCCACTCTGTTATACTCAACCTCCAGCAAATAAGTAGACAAAGCATGTCTGGTGGGAGGACAGTATGCAGGGTGAATAACATTGAAAAATCTCTTCCAGTACACATTGGCTGTGAGCATGAGGGGTGAGCCTGTCGCATATACAGCTCGAGCAAGGCACTCATCTGCATTTTTCTGGCTATGGTTATCTGCATTCTTCTGGCTATGGTTATCCATTGTATCAAAGAACCTTCCAAGTGGGCCAGGAGTTGCTGATGATAAGGAGCCTGATGCTGAATGTGAACCATCATCTTCTTGAATGGAAGCAGAGGAACTCTGGGCTGACTGCTGTGAGCTTTGAGTGAAGTTGTTGCATTTGGATAAATGCTGCTGCATCTTTGTGGCATTCTTTACATATGGCTTTGTACAGTGTTTGCACATGTACACAATCTTTCCATCTTTAATGCCTGGGGTAAAATGCTTCCACACATCTGACGGTAAACATGGCTTTGTTCTATGCAGAGAAATAAAGGGCATTCGTCTCTGTGTCGAACTGTGGTTGATCAGCACGATTGCAACAGGGTGAGTACATTTTTCCCGATGCTCCATGTGATGGAAGCATGACCTGTGCACGCACGACGCTGCATCACCAATAGAGGGAGCTAATCGCTCATCCACTCATCCAACCAATCAGGACACATTTGTTCACAGTCACACACAAAACTTGTAATTATTAAAACAAGCCAAGTAAGAAGATAAACATATATTGATTAAGAAATTCCTTAATAATTAAGATTCCATCTCTGTTAGTAATTTTAAGAGAGGACCTGTGAAAAAAAATGAAAGAAATACAAAAAAAAAACAATATTATGCTAGCATGTGCTTTTTTGGGCAAAATTCCCAAAATTCCCAAGCTAAACTTCCTGTGGAAAATTTCTGGAAATTTACCGGAAACTTTCCACCCCTTCACAACCCTAGTTGTAACTAGCAGAATAGATAAGGGGGAACCAGTGGATGTGGTGTATTTGAATTTTCAGAAGGCATTCGATAAGGTGCCATACAAGAGGTTATTAAACAAAATTAGGGTTCATGGGATTGTGGGTAATATACTAGCATGGATTGAGGATTGGTTAACGGACAGAAAACAGAGAGTAGGAATAAACAGGTCATTTTTGGGTTGGCAGGCTATAACTAGTGGGGTACCGCAAGGATCAGAGCTTGGGCCTCAGCTATTCACAATCTATATCAATGATTTGGATGAGGGGACCAAATGTAATATATCCAAGTTTGCTGATGATACAAAGCTGGGTGGGAATGTAAGTTGTGAAGAGGATGCAAGGAGGCTTCAAGGGGATATAGGCAGGCTAATTGAGTGGGCAAGAACATGGCAAATGGAATATAATGTGGAGAAATGTGAAGTAATCCACTTTGGTAGGAAAAATAGAAAAGCAGAGTATTTTTTAAAAGGTGAGAGATTGGGAAATGTTGGTGTTCAGAGGGATCTGGGTGTCCTTGTACACGAATCACTGGAAGTTAACATGCAGGTACAGCAAGCAATTAGGAAAGCAAATGGTATGTTGGCCTTTATTACAAGAGGATTTGTGTATAAGAGTAAAGATGTCTTACTGCAATTATATAGGGCCCTGGTGAGACCACACCTGGAGTATTGTGTACAGTTTTGGCCTCCTTACCTAAGGAAGGATATACTAGCCACAGAGGGAGTGCAATGAAGGTTCGCCAGAGTGATTCCTGGGATGGGGGGATTGTCCTATGAGGAGAGATTGTATTGACTAGGCCAATGTTCTCTAGAGTTTAGAAGAATGAGAGGTGATCTCATTGAAACATACAAAATTCTTACAGGGCTTGACAGGCTAGATGCAGGGAAGATGTTTCCCCTGGCTGGGGTGTCTCAAACCAGGGGTCACAGTCTCAGAATAAGGGTTCGGCCATTTAGGACTGAGATGAGGAGAAATTTCTTCACTCAGAGGGTGGTGAATCTTTGGAATTCTCTACCCCAGGGGGCTGTGGAGGCTCGGTCATTGAGTATATTCAAGACAGAGATCGATAGATTTTTGAACATTAAGAGAATCAAGGGATATGGGGATAGTTCAAGTGGAGATGAGGTAGAAGATCAGCCATGATCTTATTGAATGGCGGAGCAGGCTCGAGGGGCCAAATGACCTACTCCTGCTCCTATTTCTTATGTTCTTGTGTTCATTCAGTTCTGCTTTGCTCCTGTTTTACTTTGAGACAATGAACAACATGCTCTGATGAAATTATGACTGTGACTGAAAAAAGTCACCAAAAAACATGTTTCCAGCAAGTAAGTATTGCACAACAGGAAAATGCAAAACTTTTAATATATAACAAGTTTCAATTTTATAGCAATCTTAAGGTAGATCTGCTTCATAATGGAAATAGATGGGGATACAGATGCTGAGATAAGGAAAAAGACATTAAGAAAAGTGACTGAAAGCTAGGTTGAAAAGAAGGGTGTTGAGTTGTTTTTTGAAGATGGAGAGAGATATGGAGGGGTTTAAAAAGAGGGAGTTACAGAGAATATGGCCAAAGCGCCTGAAAGCTCTACCACCAACGGCAACAACAACAACAACTTGTATTTATATAGCGCCTTTAACGTAGTAAAACATTCCAAGGAGCGGCACAGGAGCGGAGTAAAAGGAGAAGGGATGCACAAAAAGCCAGAGGCAGAGGATATAAGGCCAAAGAGTAGGGTGAGGCCATGGAGAGATTTGAAGATAAGGGCAAGGATTTAAAATTTAATGTATTGAGGGACATGGGCCGAAATTTTCCCCTAAAAAAAATGGGTGGGTTTGGAGAGTGGGAGCTGTTAAATTGTTAAAAATGGGATTCCCAACCTGATCCCGCCTCCAACCCGTCCACTTCCAGTTTTAACAGAGGCGGGACGGCGGGCAGGCGACCAACTCGCTCTCAGGGAGCAGTACGTCAATTTAAATATTCTTCTTCTTCTTAGGCAGTCCCTCGGAACCGAGGATGACTTGCTTCCACATTAAAAATTAGTTCTCAGGTGACTGATGAGTCCAATGCGGGACCTACAGTCTCTGTCACAAGTGGGGCAGGTGGTGGTTGAAGGGACGGGTGGGTGGGGTGCTTGGGTTGACGTGCGCTCCTTGCGCTGCTTGCACTTGGCTTCCGCTTGCTCCCGGCGAAAAGACTCGAGGGGCTGGATTTTCATTCAGAAGTCGGGAAGGAGGCGGGACTACAACTTTCGGGTTTTAGTCCCGCCTCCATTGAGATGCGGCAAATCCACGCGATTTTCCCTTGATTGACGTGTTGACAGATGAAATATCAGTGTTTCACAGCTGTTTGAAGCTGTCAAACACTGACAGTCTTACTTCTAACCTGAGTCCTTCTACACAGACTCAGTTAGAAATCACGCCGGCACTGAAAGCTGCAGGCTGTCACTTTTGACAGATCACGTTCATTCTGCTTTCTGTGCCGGCTGAATGATGGACTCCCGAAGCCTAGAGGAAGGAAGGCTGTTAAGGTAAGTACAGGTAATTTAAACTTCTTTACACACTTTAGACACACCAAACACCTTACCTTTGCACTCATGCACACATCACTCACCTGAACACCGACATCGCGACCCCTCCAAGTCCTTCAACCCGACGGCCCGCCTCCTCTAACCTGGCGTGGTTTGGAGCAATCGGGAATCCCACACGACACACTTCAAAATAGGGATTAGGCTAAAAACTGCCAGTTAACTACCTGTTAACAGGCAGTTAATTGGCAGTAATCCCTTCCCGCCTCGGGTCGGCATGTCCCAGTGCGGGGCGGGTATCCACCTCCTTTGAAACTTAAGTGGAGGTGGGTTTTGGGCAGGATGGTGTCGGGACCCCCGAATTCGGGATTTTTGCCCCCTGCACGCCTAAAAGCCCGCCTCACGGCACACTGAAAATCGACCCCGAGGTGTTTGGCGCCTTCCCGGATGCTTCTCCTCCACTTTGTGCAGCCTTGGGCTAGGGATTCCCAGGTGTCGGTGGGGATGTTACACTTTTTCAAGCAGGCTTTGAGGGTGTCCTTGAAGCATTTCCTCTGCCCACCTGGGGCTCTCTTGCCATGTCGGAGCTCCGAATAGCGCGCTTGTTTTGGGAGTCTCGTATCGGGCATGCGGACGATGTGACCCGTCCATTGGAGCTGATCGAGTGTGGTCAAAGCTTCGATGCTGGGGATGTTGGCCTGAGCGAGAACACTGAGGTTGGTGCGCCTATCCTGCCAACGGATTTGCAGGATCTTGCGGAGGCAGCGTTGGTGGTACCTCTCCAGTGCTTTGAGGTGCCTGCTGTACATGCTCCACGTCTCTGAAGCATACAGGAGGGCGGGTATCACTACTACTCTGTAGACCATGAGCTTGGTGCCGGGTTTGAGGTCCTGGTCTTCAAACACTCTCTTCCTCAGGTGACCGAAGGCTGCACTGGCATACTGAAGGCGGTGTTGGACTTCGTCATCGACGTCTGCCCTTGTTGACAGTAGGCTCCCGAGGTATGGAAAGTGGTCCATGTTGTCCAAGGCCTTGTCGTGGATTTTGATAATCAGGGAGCAGTACTGTGTGGCGGGGGCAGGTTGGTAGAGGACCTTTGTCTTATGGATGTTTAGTGTAAGGCCCATATTTAGTGTAAGGCCCATATAATTTAAATATTATAATGAAGCTGGAAGACTCTTTTTTAACCTCCATTTTGAATTTAACTGCATGTGGATGGGTTTCATACAATTCGTGAAACCCGGCAGTTAAACCGAGGTGGAAACTGCTGCATCCAGGAGGTAAATGGCTTTATATCTACCTCCTGGATCCCGGGACCCCCTCACGAGGCCTCCCCTCCACCCCACCGATGATGTTGAGGCCGGCCACAATCATCCGGAGGCTGGCCCAATCCTCTCACACCCCTACTGATCCCCGGCAAATCTGCCCTGCCGATCCTCCAGTCGACTCCCCCGCACCCCCCCCCACCGATCCCTGATCCCCGGCCGACGCCCCACTGCCCATCCCCGATCCCCGGCTGACCCTGCCGATTCCCACCCTGCCATCCCCGATCCTCCCATGCCAATCCCCGACCACTTCCCCCCCCCCGCCGATCTCCAAGCCAGCCAATCCCCGACTCCCCCCGCGATCCCCGACGGAGCCAGCCAATCCCTGAACCCCCTGCCCTCCCCCGCCCTGCACGATCCATCCCCTGGACCGACCCCTCGCTCCCTCTCCACATCTGCAGGTCTACCCACCCGCAACCAGCCAGTCTCTCAATCTGGCTGGCTGCAGGCGGGAATCTGAGGCCTCACATGCAAATTAGGCCCTGCTATTAAAGCTGGCCTCCAGGGTTTCCCGCCTGCCTCGGAGGACCCCCACCCCCAACCCCCCATCTGGAGAAAGTTCTGGCCATGGAGTTAATGTAGGGGTTAGCAAAGATAGGGGTTTTGAGTGAGCAGTACTTGGTATGGTGCAGGTTAAAGGCAACTGACTTTTGGACAAATTGGAGTTGATGGATGGTGGAGGATGGATGGCTGGCAAGAGAGCATTGGAATGATCACATCTTGAGATAGCAAAAGTGTGGATAAGGATTTTCGAGGCTGCAATGAATCTGAAGTGGAGTATTGGTTGAGGCGGAAATAAAGTCCTATTGATGGATAAGATGTGGGGTTTAAGGCTCAACTGTGGGCCAAACAGGATGCCAAGGCCTTGCACAGCTTGGTTCAATCTGAACATGTGGCTCGGGAGAGAGATGGAATCGATAGCAAGGAATAAGAGTTTATGGCGGAAACCAAAGATGCAGGCTTCACTCTTCCTGATGTTGAAGGAAGTTGCGACTCATTCAAAGAAAAAAATATTACTCCCAATGCAAAGTGCAGCTGAATATTACCAATGCAGAATTAAGCAGCAGCAATACCTATGTCATTTAGCAGCAACATCAGCAAAGTCATTTGAAATGAATGAATTACCAACTGGAAAAAGTCTCCACTTTCAGGATCCAGATAAAAAGCACTTTCAGCCACACATTTCCTATTTATATACAGCAGACATCTTGGAACAACCAAACTATTGCTGAAGCATAGATTATATCCTCGATGTAAAACGGGACACATTTTACAAGTATCCTGACTCGAGCACACACGGCACACTCCATTATAAATCCCAGCTTCCTCCTGTCACACGGCTGAGCTTTTTGTAGAGTTAAATGTAATTTAATACATATTTGTCCATGGCAACTGTTCATAGAATCGTGCAATATGAAACAGTGCTATGGTGCAATATGAGATATTGGATAAAAAGATAGGTGTAAAGTTTTTAGCTTATTTCTATTTCACAGAAATGTGTCAGGAGATGTCAAATTGCAAATATTATGAATAGGCAATGTTAACTAATGGTTGTGTATAATAAATGTTACATTGTTTTTTTTAAAACCTTATATCCGTTTCTTATTTAACTAATTATATTCTCTTTTATACCTGTGTGTGCAAATGGGCTGCTGTGTTTCCCTACATTACAACAGTGACTACACTTCAAAAGTACTTCATTAGCTGTAAAGCGCTTTAGGACGCCCCAAGGTTGTGAAAGTCGCTATATAAATGCCAGTCTTTCGTTCTTCTTTCTTTTAAGTTCATCTATGCCAACTGGTGCAGGGTAAGCTGCCTCCTGATTCCACCTCCCCCTCACTCAGCCCCCCTCAGCCCCCCACCCCACCTTACCTTAGGAGAAGTGACTTTTCTCTTTTTGGTGCCTTTCCCAGATACCCAGCAGGACAGAGAGACTAAAGGGTTGGGACAATCACAAGAAGAATTAAAAGGGAGGCCTCTGCATTGCTAGACCAGTAACATAACCACTACACTACTGTACCCTGTCATTTCCTGGCTTCTCCCTGTCTACTCTTTTTCAAGAGAGGAGTCATATTTGCTCTCCTCCAATCCTCTGGCGCAATTTTCATTTCCAAAGTTATGGTCAGAGTCTCCATTAGTTCTTCGTTATCATCTTTCAGGATTTTCAGATGTAAACCATCATGTCCTTTTTAGCAGCCTGACCCTGACCTTGACCATCCTTTTTCTACTAATGTGTCTCTTATGAAGCTAAAAAACACTTTGTTGTTTGTTAAGTTCCTTCATACTCCCTCTTATACTTTTTAATATCTCTCCTTTGTAGTTTTCATATATTCTTTATATTTGTCCTATCTTTCTTTTAAATATCTGACCTGTAAGTGCTAAATGCTTTTTTTTAGTTTCAGTTTGATCTGATCTCCCTATTTGGGTAGTGTAGTGGTTATGTTACTGGGCTATTAACCTAGAGGCCTTGGCTAATAATTTAGATGAACGTGAGTTCAAACCCCACCATATGAGTTTCAGAATTTCAATTCAGTTTCCAAAATCTAGAAATAAAATGCTGCTATCAGTAAAAGTGACCATGAAGCTGTCAGTTTGTCGTAAAAACCCAAATGGTTTGCTAATGCCCTGTTGGGAAGGAAACCTGCCATCCTTACTCAGTCTGGTCTATATGTCCCACACCAATGTGATTGGCTGTTAGTTGATCTCTAGCAAGCCTCTCAGTTGTATCAAACCTCTACCAACGGTTCTAGAAGAAGACACACCATGACCTTCTCAAGGACAACTAGAGATGGCTGTTTGTTGGATTGGAGAAGGGTTGGAAATGGTATCCCCAGGGGTTGGTGCTGGGTTCAGTTTTGTTCTTTGTATAAAGATATTTTGGACTTGGGGAGCATGATATCAAAATTTGCGGAAGACACAAATGTAGGGGGTTTGGCAAACAGCAAAGAAGACTAGGAGATTTTAAGAAGATGTAGACAGGTTAGTGGAACAGGTAGAGCAATATAATGAAGAAAATTGCGAGGTGACACATTTCAGGAGGAGAAACAACGAGTGTACACTCAATGGAATTGATGAAGCATATGGATGAACAGGGAGTGCAGGAAAATAAACCCTTTAAAAAGACCAACAGCATTTTGGATTTTATAAAAAGGGGCATAGAGTACAATAGCAAAGATATTGTCATAAACATGTACAACAAAATGGTTGGGCCACAGTTAGATTACTGTCCAGTTTTGGGACACCATTATAAAAAAATACATTCAAATCATTGGCAGTTTGCAACATAGATTCAATAGGATGATATCAAGAATGCCAAAATATAGTTATGATGAGAAACTTGAGATACAAGGACTATTTCCACTGGAGCAGAGAAGGCTAGAGCAGATTTAATAGAGGTTTTTAATATTATGAAGGTTTTTGATAGGGTAAATAGAGAAAGTCTATTTCCTCTGGTTGAGGAGTCAGTTACAAGGAGTCAACAACTTAAAATTGTTAAAAGTGAGGAAAGATTAGGAAAAATGTCTTTATGCAGAAAGTTGTTAAATCATGGAATGCTTTGGTACAGGGAGTAGTTGAGACATAGAACACTGCATCTTTTAATAGAAAATAGATCAGCACTTGAAACAGAGGAAAATACTGAGCTATAGGGAGAGATTGGGATGAGTTTTGGATTGCTGTAGCAAAGTGCCGACACAGAGACGGTGGACTGAATGGCCTCTTTCTGTGCTGTAAAAATCAATTATGATAAATGATTGAATAAATTAGCTGTATTACAGAGATGGACGAACCACTGTCACAGAGGAACTATCTTCCAGATCCCACATGGGCAACTTGATGAGAGATCTACTAAGTACAGTATAATTATACATTACATTATCTATATTGTGGAGTTGTGGTTTACTGAGTGCTGCACACACAAAGTGTAAACAACCCAGCCAATGCCTGAGCTCTACATCTGACGATGCTGCCCCAAGTATTGGCCCACCTGCAGCAACAAGGGTAGGTAAGAACCCAACCAAAATGAACTCATGATCACTGCCACAGCTTAGTTGGTTACACCATGTGTGAATTGGAGCAATCTGGAGTAATGCAGTAAGATCCCATAGTTGTTACATTTGGTACTGCTTGTGCTGGTTCTCAGTTGCTCGCACTCTGGCCTCAGAGTCAGAGGTTGTGGGTTCAAGCCCCACTCCAGAGACTTGGCCACATAATCCAGGCTGACACTCCTAGTGCTGTACTGAGGGAGAGCTGCACAGTTGAAGGTGCCGTCTTTCAGATGAAACGCTAAACCGAGGCCCCATCTGTCCTCTCAGGCAGAAGTAAAAGATCCCATGGTACTATTCAAAGAAGAGCTGGGGATATCTCCCCGGTTTCCTGGTCAATATTTATCCCTCAAACAACATCTAAAAAAACTGATGATCTGGCCATTATCTTATCGCTGTTTGTGGGATCTGCTGTGTGCAAAGTTGCTGCCTACATTGCAACAGTGGCTACACTTCAAAAATACTCCACTGGCTGTGAAGGGCTTTGGGACGTCCTGAAGTCGTGAAAGGCGCTAGATACATGCAAGTTGGATCGGTTGCCTTCTGACCTGTTGACTCAGGGTCGCCACATCGGTGTGCACCTCCATTCAGGTGTGCAACCAGGTGAGCATTAGGACCCGGAGCGGTGTCTGGTGCTGTGTTGAGGAGCAGCTGACAGCTTCCATAGTGGCTGTGTTCAGTTCAACAGCTTCAAGAACCAGCGGCAGTTCAGAAGCAGAGAGAGGGAGCCGCTTGCGTCCCATCTTAAACCATCCAGGGGGCAAAGCTGCTGAGGTGGCCGAATAAACAGGATAGTGTTTGCCATTTCACTTTATTTTGTGTGTGTGTGAGAAACCCTGCTTTTTTCTCTCTCCTGCTGATAAGTTTGTGAAGACGCTGGGATCTGGTTCTATTTATTGGAAATGTACGTAACCTAGGAACAGAATGGCAGAGTGAAGCCCGAAACACCAGTACAAAAGGGACTGAGGTGAGCAACAACACACTAACCGAGAGTGTATTTGTTTGTTAAATATACTTAAAGTGCTATATTTTTAATTTGTTTAATAGTTGAATCAGTTCCTCCCAGCAGTTATTAAGTTGAAATGCCCTGTTACTTTTTTTGTTGCTTTCTCATTAAACTCTCAATCACTTTTGAAGTTATCAGCAGTAAGTATTTATTGTCGTTTTCAGGAAGCAACTATTTACAAGAGCCCACCAATACGAGGGATTTGATAGTCCAGTGCATCTTTCGAACTTCACGCACTGAATATCAGTTTATAGCCTACCTGTGATTGTTAATATTTGTGCCTAATAGTTTATATTTTGTGCTTGTTAGAGGAATTTTATGGGAACTGAGAGGGAAGTGGTCAGTTCGATCTGGGTAAAATGTGTACAGGACTCTCAGTCGCCCTGTACCCTAGCTTCCAGAGAGGAACCTTTACAGCCCATTAATGCGAGTCACCTGATCGGGTTTTGCGGTAGAAGGGACTCGGGATGAGTAACTAACTGATTTGAAGTTTGAATTGTTTGTTTCAAGAGTTGCATTGCACCGATTTACAAGCTTGCTGCTTTTAATTACAGTTAACTAAAGTCCAGGCTTAACCCTTCTCGGCCAACTGGTTATCAATATTGAACTATACTACATGATGATGTAACCCATTGGGAGGGGGTCATGTTTCCACAAGGCCTCTTCATTATACAAAAATTCTAAATGAAGTTAAAATTAAGCTGACGCAAATTTGAAACTCGCCATTAAAATTGTGAAAGGGATTACTCCTGATTTAATATGAAAGTTTTTTTCTTTCTATGATCAGAACACTGTCCTCACCTCTAGGTTGGCCTGACATCAACTTTCCTGATTAGGGCAGCACGGTGGCATAGTGGTTAGCACTGTTGCCTCACAGCGCCTCAAATCCGGCCTCGGGTGGCTGTCTGTGTGGAGTTTGCACATTCTCCCCGTGTTTGCGTGGGTTTCCTCCGGGTGCTCCGGTTTCCTTCCACAGTCCAAAGATGTGCAGGTTAGGTTGATTGGCCATGATAAAAATTGGCCTTTAGTGTTAGGGGGGATTAAATACGTGGGGTTACGGGGATAGGGCTTGGGTGGGATGGCTGTCGGTGTAGGGACTGGGTGCTAGGGTTTGGATGATCAGCCATGATCTCATTGAATGGCGGAGCAGGCTCGAAGGGCCGAATGGCCTACTCCTGCAATGTTCTAATTATAGATAAATTGTGGTGAACATATCATGTCCTTCATGAATCTCAGAGTTAAAGAAAGAACTATCATTTATATAGAGGTCCCAAAGTGCTTTACAGCCAATTAAATAAATTTGAAGTGTAGTCGCTGTTGTAATGCAGGGAAATGTGGCAGCCAATTTGTGCAAACAAGGTGCCACAGATAGCAATGAGATAAATGACCAGATAATCTGTTTTTAAGTGCTGTTGACTGAGGGATAAATAATGGCCATGGAACCAGGGAGAAATCCCCTGCTCCTCTTCGAAATAGTGCTGTGGGGTCTTGTATGCCCACCTGAGAGGGCAGACAGGGCCTCGGTTTAATATCCCATCTGAAAGACGACACCTCTGACAGTGCAGGATTCCTCTCAGTACTGTAATGATGTGTCAGTCTAGATTATATGGTCAAGTCTCCTGGAGTGGGATTTGAACCCACAACCTTCTGACTCAAGGCACTGAGCCTAGGATGACATGTTTAACTTTTAAGAGTTGCTCTTCCCACTTTTTAAAAACGGCGGTTACCATAATCATCATCAATTATATCTTATTTCAATGCATCACAATTTTTGCTTATACTGCGAATGCTGATGATCAAAGCCCATTGGTTTATTGTGACTGAATAAGTCCTTCATTATCGGGGTTTTTGCTGGCATTGGGAGGATTAAATTTCATGATTTAGTCCATTTTCAGTAACTGGACCTGCTGATTGTAACCACTCCCAGCCAGTATATTCAAAGTGCAGTGTCATGCAAATGAGTCAACCTTTTATTTTATTCATTACTGGGATGTGGGCGTCGTTGGCAAGGCCAGCATTTATTGCCCATCCCTAATTGCCCTTGAGAAGGTGGTGGTGAGCTGCCTTCTTGAACCGCTGCAGTCCGTGTGGTGAAGGTACTCCCACAGTGCTGTTAGGGAGGGAGTTCCAGGATTTTGACCCAGCAACTATGAAGGAACGGCAATATATTTCCAAGTCAGGATGGTGTGTGACTTGAAGGGAAACTTGGAGGTGATTGTGTTCCTATGCGCCTACTGGCCTTGTCCTTCTTTGTGGCAGAGGTCATGGGTTTGGGAGGTGCTGTTGAAGAAGCCTTGGTGAGTTGCTGCAGTGCATCTTGTAGAGGTACATACCGCAGCCATAGTACACCAGTGGTGGATGGGGTGCCAATCAAGCGGGCTGCTTTGTCCTGGATGGTGTCGAGCTTCTTGAGTGTTGTTGGAGCTGCACTCATCAAGGCAAGTGGAGAGTATTCCATCACACTCCTTACTTGTGCCCTGTAGATGGTGGAAAGGCTTTGGGGAGTCAGGAGTGAGACACTCACCACAGAATACCCAGCCTCTGACATGATTTTGTAGCCACATTATTTATGTGGCTGGTCCAGTTAAGTTTCTGGTCAGTGGTGACCCCCCAGGATGTTGATGGTGGGGGATTCGGCAATGGTAATTCTGTTGAATATCAAGGGGCAGTGGTTAGATGCTCTCTTGTTGGAGATAGTCCTTGTGTGGTGCAAATGTTACTTGCCACTTATCAGCCCAAGCCTGAATGTTGTCCAGGTCTTGCTGTATGCGGGCATAGTCTGCTTCATTATCTGAAAACTGTGCCATCATCAGCGAACATCCCCACTTCTGACCTTTTATGATGGAGGGAAGGTCACTGATGAAGCAGCTGAAGATGGGTGGGCCTAGGACACTGCCCTGAGGAGCTCCTGCAGCGATGTCCTGGGGCTGAAATGATTGGCCTCCAACAACCACAACCATCTTTCTTTGTACTAGGTATGAATGACTCCAGCCAGTGGGGAGTCTTTCCCCTGATTCCCATTGATTTCAGTTTTACTAGGGCTCCTTGATGTCAAGGGCAGTCACTCTCGCCTCACCTCTGGAATTCAGCTCTTGTCCATGTTTGGACCAAGGCTGTAATGAGGTCCTCAATGATGGCAGAGCCCAGCATGCGAGTGCAAAAGACAAGGCTGAAGTGTTTGCAACCATCTTCAGCCAGAAGTGCTGCGTGGATGATCCATCTCAGCCTCCTCCTGAGGTCCCCACCATCACAGAGGCCAGTCTTCAGCCAATTCGATTCACTCTACGTGATATCAAGAAACGGCTGAGTGCACTAGTTACAGCAAAAGCTATGGGCCCCAACAATATCCCAGCTGTCGTGCTGAAGACTTGTGCTCCAGAACCGGCCACACCTCTAGCCAAACTGTTCAAGGGGTTGCTCTTTAATTAGTAAAATCATTGTTATGCTGAAATGGATTTTACACAGGAATGTTGAACCTAATGAGGTGTATTTTTTTACATGTAGTTCAAGATAAAAGTATTTTGTTTCAGTAAGGTTGACCAGCATTATAATATGTCCCACTTCTCCTATTCAAAGGTACACCCTTCACGATGAAACTTAGGTTTCAGAGGTGAGCAATGAGTGACTCCAAGCGTCAGGATTTTGTTCTGAGGAAAGATTAGGAAATTGTTCTTGTTTCCTTTGGGTGAATTGAAATATTCTTGATTTTTTTTGTGAAGGGAACTGCTCAAGGCAAATAGTTCACTATGGTGAAGGGTTCAAATATCAAAGAGCACAATAGGAAGACAGGAGTACAAAGAAAAGTTGGGCAGAAATAGTTCACCCTAAAGGATAACGGAGTTGTGGAATAAGTTAGTGGGGATGGTCACTGGAACAAACAGTACTAGTGGATTCAAGAGGCCGTTAGATGTGTTTCTACAGAGAGTGGATTGAGGGTTATGGGAAGAAGGTGGGTAGATGGGTTTGATCTATTTATATTACAATATAAAAGGAACATACAACACAAATTTGCTGGATTGGAAGCAAGTGTCAAAGAAAAAGTGAATGTAAAAAAATAACAGGGATTTGGCTAAAAGTAAGAGATTGATTGAAGACTAAAATACTAAATGTACAGTCTATAGAAGGGACAAATACAAAAAACGGGGAAGAGCGGCATTGTAGGTACCAAGGGACTCTGTTTCCATAGAAATAAATGATATAAGTGCCTTGGCTGAGATGGCTGAAACATTACAGACTGAGGTAGAAAAAGAAAGGTCATTCCTGATTGTTATGGACCTTCTGTAGAGGAGGAAAGGAGATTTAGGAAAATGTTTTTACAGATCGGGGAGGCTTGAATAGAACACTGATCAAAGAAGATTTTACTTACCCAGTTATAAACTGGGAAGACAGCTGGGCAATAACTAATGAGAATAGGAGAACATGTTTCTTGAGGTGGTGTAGGATTGCTTCCTGACTCATTTAATCAGATAACTAATGTGATCAGAGGCTATTCTGGACCCAAGACTTGGGGGAATTTTCCCAGCCCTGAGGAGGCAGGTTTGGAGGCGGGACTGCCGGGAAAATTACAGAAACTGGGAGCGGGAACCGACCCCACTCCTAACCTGCCTCCATGCCATCTTCCCGGGAGGCGGGTCCCTGAGTCACGCAGGGACCCATCTCCTCAAGGCGGGAAGGGGATTAGAGCCAATTAACTACCTGTTAACAGGCAGTTTTGATGCTTTTCCCCAGTTTACGCCTGCAATCGCGGGCTTCCCGACGGTTGCGAACCTTGCCAGGGTCAGTGAGGCGAGCAATGGGTCTGCGGGGGTGAGAGGGGTCGAAATGTCAGCTGTAGAGGTGAGTGATGGGTGCAAGTGTGGACAGGTAAGTATGAGAGGTGCTTGTAAAGTGTTGGAAAAAGTTTCCTTACCTTTGCTTCTTTCTGCAGGCTTCAACCTTAAAGGATCCGGAGGTTCCTCATCTCAACGGCAGAGATGACAGAATGGCTGCTGCATTCTCAGATGCAGCAGCCATCTGCTTTCTGCTGAGGAGAGAGTTCTTGGTGAGCCTTTGTGCAAGGGCTCACCTTAGAACAGAGATTGTCAGTGTTTGACAGCTTCTCAAAGCTGTCAAACGCTGACAATTCATCAGTCAAAAATTTTTCGACAGATGAAGTGTCATACGCTGATGCCATCTGTCACCGGCTTTCCCTTAATTGGCCAGTAAGCTTAACAAGACCAATCAAGGGAAAATAGCGTGGGTTCTTCAGACATCGCTGGGAGCGGGACTGAAACCCGGAAGGCAGCAGTCCCGCCCCCAACTCGTCTCGGCTGGCGAAATCCAGCCCATAGATTCAGGTATGGAACAACAGGTAGAAGAAGGGAAGCAGGTAGAATCCAGTGGTCATAACATTTAGAACTTCAAATACACAGAAGAACAATAACACAAAAATATTGACATTAACAGAACAAAAGGATATGAAATGTACTAAGATGGTTATTTGGGCACAATACTTGGGAGAACTACAGGAGGAAAGTGGGAAGTATTTAATGATATGTTGGCGAAACTATAGTTGAAATTCATTCCAACCACATCAAAGCAGTTTAAAGGGCAATGGAGACCAAATGATTAAGTAATATGTAAAGAATAGTATTAGGAGTCATAGGAACATAGGGATTGCTAGACAAAGAAAGGCTAAGGTCCATCTAGTTCAACTTTACATAGGATTACATAGGATATACAGCACAGAAACAGGCCATTCAGCCCAACCAGTCCATGCCAGTGTTTATATTCCACTCGAGCCCCCTCCTGTCTTTCCTCATCTAACTCTATCAGCATAACCCTCTATTCCCTTCCCCCTCATATGCTTATCTAGCCTCCCCTTAAATGCATCTATACTATTTGTCTCAACTAGTCCCTGCGGTAGCGAGTTCCACATTCTCGCCACCCTCCAGGTAAAGAAGTTTCTTCTGAATTCCTTATTTGATTTCTTGGTGACTACCTTATATTGATGGCCTCTAGTTTTGCTCTTCTCTCTGTGTCTAGTCTAACAAAACCTTTCATAATTTTAAAGACCTCTTGGGTCACCCCTCAGCCTTCTCTTTTCAAGACAAAAGAGACCCAGCCTGTTCATCCTTTCCTGATGGGTATAACCTCAAATTTCAGGTAACATCCTTGTAAATCTTTTTTGTCCCCTCTCCAGTGCCTCTGTATCTTTTTTTATAATTTGGCAACCAGAATTGTACACAGTACTCCAAGTGTAGTCTAACCAAGGTTTGATACAAGTTTAGCATAACTTCCCTACTTTTCAATTCTATCCCTCTAAAAATAAACCCTATTGCTTGGTTTGCTTTTTTTTAATGGCCTTACTAACCTGCGTCGCTACTTTTAGTGATATTTGTACTCCGCGATCCCTTTGCTCTTCTACCCCATTTAGATTCTTATTGTTCAAGTAATATGTGACCTCCTTATTTTTCTTACCAAAATGTAATAGCCCCCATTTATCTGTTGAAATTCATTTGCCAATTATAAGCCCATTCTGCAAGTTTATTAATGTCGTCTTGTAATTTGTTGCAGTCCTCCTATTCCTCCCCCTCCCCCCAAACTTTGGTGTCATCTGCAAATTTAGAAATTATGTTTTTTGATTCTAAAGTCTAAATCATTAATATAAATTGTGAATAACATTGGTCCCAGCACTGTGGGACCCCACTTTCCACTTTCTGCCACTCTGAATAGCTGCCCTTTACCCCTACTCTCAGCTTTCTTTCTTAAAGCCAGCCAACTATCCATTCCGCTACTTGTCACCTGACTCCACATTCCCTGTCTCTGCATTTTCTCACCTTAATCATTAGTCTATTATCGAAGGCCTTTTGAAAATCTAGATAAATTACATCTACTGCATTACCCTTATCTACTCTCTCTGTTACCTCTTCAAAGAATTCAGTGAGGTTGGTCAAGCAAGACTTTCTTTTCTGAAATCCATGCTGACTATTCATTATTTTTTTGGTTTCTAGATATTCTTCAATTTTTTCCTTTAGAAGGGATTCCATTATCTTTCCTACCACCGATGTTAAGCTGACTGGTCTATAGTTCCCTGGACATGTTCTATCTCTTTTCTCAAATATAGGTATTACATTAGCTATCTGCCAGTCCTCTGGCACAATACCTTTTTCTAACATTATTAAATATGTGTAATAGTGCCTCTGCTATCTCTTCCCTAGATTCTTTTAAAATGCATGGATGTAATCTGTCCGGTCCAGCAGTTTTATTTGGAGTTTGATTAGTTTATTTAATATTTCTCTTTATTTAAAATGCAATTATATAATTTCTAATCTCATCTTCTGATGTCATGTCTACCTGATCTGTCCACCTGATAAATACTGAAGCAAAGTAATTATTTAATATTTCTGCCATTTCGCTATCGCTGCCTGTGATTTTTATCCTGACCATCCCCAAGTGGCCCTATTCCCATCCCAGCTTTCCTTTTTTATTTGTGTCTGCAGAATATTTTACTATTTTTGTTTTATGTTCCTTGATAATTTAATTTCATAGCCCCTCTTTGCCTTCCTAATTGTTTTATTGACGTCTCTTCTCTTCTAATCTCTTTGTATTCTCCCTTGTCATGCTCTCCCCTGCTGTCCATGTACTTGGCGTATGCCTCTTTCCTTGCCCTCAATTTTTCCCTAATGTCTTTATTCATCCATGGTGTCTCATTTAGTGTTTAGCTTGTTCATGTTTTTTTAGCGGAATATATTATCCTGGACTCTGTTGAACACTGTTTGAAATGTTTCCCATTGCTATTCTGCATCATTGTTTGTATCCTGGTAGTCACACGATACAATGATGATGGAATCAATAATGAGGATCATCAGATGGGTTTTGAATGCTGTTGGAAGGATAATTGTCCTTTTAACATTTTACTTGAAAGCCTCAAGTTCTCCCAAAAGCCAGGTGTTCCTAATTTTCACGTTTTGCAGTAGATATTATTCTTGGGTTCAGCATCACCCATCGCTCCCATAAGGGTACCTCACATCCTTGTATTGCTCAATATGATGTTGTGGTGATAACGGAGACCTGGCTCAAAAAAGGGCAGGATTGGGTATTAAATATTCCTGGATATAAGGTGTTTAGGAAAGATAGGGAAGGAAAGAAAGGAGGTGGGCTGGCAGTATTGATTAAGGCGAATATTACAGTGCTGGAAAGAGAGGGGTAAAGGACAGAATCTATTTGGTTAGAGTTGAGAAACAATAGAGGTGCCATTATACTACTAGATGTATTCTATAGGCTGCCAACTAGTGGGAAGGATATAGAAGAGCAAATTTGCAGGGAAATTACAGAGAGGTGCAAGAGCTACAGAGTAATGATAATGGGGGACTTCAACTTATCCTAATATAGACTGGGATGGCAGTAGTGCAAAGGGCAGAGAGGGCGAAGAATTTCTGGAGTGTGTTCAGGAGAACTTTCTTGATCAGTATGTTTCCAGCCCAGCGAGGAAGGAGGCATTGCTGGATCTGGTTCTGGGGAATGAGGTGGGTCAGGTGGATCAAGTGTCAGTAGGGGAGTATTTAGGGAACAGTGATCACAGTATCATAAGGTTTAGATTAGCTATGGAAAAGGACAGGGCACAATCTAGAGTAAAAATACTTAATTGGAGGAAAGCCAATCTCAGTGGATTGAGAATGGATCTGGCCCGGGTAAATTGGAATCCAAGATTGGCAGGCAACGCTGTAATTGAAAAATGGGCTACCTTTTAAAGAGGAGATGGTTCAGGTATAGTCGAGGTACATTCCCATGAGGGGGGAAAGGTAGGGCAACCAATGCTGGAGCTCCCTGGATGATGAAACAGAGAGAGAGTAAGATGAAGCAGCAAAAGGGGGCGCATGACAGATGTCAGGTTGAGAGTACAAGTGAGAACCAGGCTGAATGTAGAAAGTTCAGAGGAGAAGTGAGAAAGGAAATAAGAGGGGCAAAGAGAGAGTATGAGAATAGATTGGCAGCTAGCATAAAAGGGAATCCAAAAATCTTCTATAGGCATATAAATAGTAAACGGGTAGTAGGAGGATGGGTGGGGCCGATTAGGGACCAAAATGGAGACCTACGCATGGAGGCTGAGGTAATAAATGAATACTTTGCATCTGTCTTTACCAAGGAAGAAGATGCTGCCAAAGCCATAGTGAAAGAGGGGGTAGTTGAGATACTGGATGGGATAAAAATTGATGAGGAGGTACTAGAAAGGCTGGCTGTTCTTAAAGTAGATAAGTCACCAGGACCGGATGGCATGCATCCTAGGATGTTGAGGGAAGTAAAGGTGGAAATTGCGGAGGTACTGGCCATATTCTTCCAATTCTCCTTGGATACGGGGCTGGTGCCAGAGGACTGGAGAATTGCAAATGTTACACCCTTGTTCAAAAAAGGGGGTGTCAAGATAAACCCAGCAACTACAGGCCAGTCAGTTTAACCTCTAGTGGGGAAACTTTTAAAAACAATAATCCAGGACAAAATTAACAGTCACTTGGACAAGTATGGATTAATTAAGAAAAGCCAGCATGGAATTGTTAAAGGCAAATAGTGTTTAACTAACTTGATTGAGTTTTTTGATAAGCTAACTCAGAGGGTTGATGAGGGTAATGCGTTGATGTGGTATACATGGACTTCCAAAAGGCGTTTGATAAAGTGCCACATAATAGGCTTGCCAGCAAAGTTGAAGCCCATGGAATAAAAGGGATAGTGGCAGCATGGATATGAAATTGATTAAGTGACAGGAAACAGAGGGCTGGATTTTGTCGTTGGGGGTGGGACTGCTGGTTTTTGGGTTTTAGTCCTGCCCCCAGTGATGTCCAACCAACCCACGCTATTTTCCCTTGATTAACCTTGTTAAGCCCGCCCTGCGGGCTCAGCTGGCCAATTAAGGGAAAGCCGGTGACAGATGAATTGTTAGCATCTCTGTTCTAAGGTGAGCCTTTGTACTGAAGACTCACCAAATCTCTTTCCTCAGCAGATATCGGATGGCTGCTGCATCTGAGAATGCAGCAGCCATTCTGTCATCTCTGCCATTGAGATGAGGCACCTCCGGATCCCCAAGGGTTGAAGCCTACAGGAAGAAACAAAGGTAAGTAAACTTTTTCTAACACTTTACACTCCCCTCTCATACTTACCTCTCCACACTTGCACCCATCACTCGCCTCCACAGCACATTTTTCGATCCCTTTCGCCCCCTGCAGACCCACTGCTCACCTTGCTGACCCTAGCAAGGTTCGCAGCTGTCGGGAAGCCCGCACTTGCAGGGGTAAAATGGGATAAGCCTCTTAACTACCTGTTAACAGGCAGTTAAATGGCTGTAATCCCCTTCCCGCCTCGAGGAGACGGGTCTCTGCGCGACTCGGGGATCCGCCTCCCGGGAAGATGGCATGGAGGCGGGTTGGGAGCGGGTTCGGTACCTGCTCCCAGTTTCTGCCATTTTCCTGGCAGAGTCTCCTCCATACCCACCTCCCCAGGGCTGGCAAATTTCCCCCAGAGAGTAGTGGTGAATGGTTGTTTTTCGGACTGGAGGAAGGTATACAGTGGTGTTCCCCAGGGATCAGTACTAGGACCACTGCTTTTCTTGATATATATAATGACTTGGACTTGGATGTACAGGGCACAATTTCAAAATTTGCAGATGACACAAAACTTGGAAGGATAGTGATAGACTTCAAGAGGACATAGACAGGCTGGTGGAATGGGCGGACACGTGGCAGATGAAATTTAATGCAGAAAAGTGCAAAGTGATACATTTTGGTAGGAAGAACAAGGAGAGGCAATATAAAGTAAAGCAGGTGCATGAACAGAGAGACCTGGGGGTATATGTGCACAAATCGTTGAAGGTGGCAGGGCAGGTTGAGAAAGCAGTTAAAGTATATGGGATCCTGGGCTTCATAAATAGAGGCATAGAGTACAAAAGCAAGGAAGTTATGATGAACCTTTATAAAACACTGGTTCGGTCTCAACTGGAGTAGTGTGTCTAATTCTGGGCACTGCACTTTAGGAAGGATGTGAAGGCCTTAGTGAGGGTGCAGAAAAGATTTACGAGAATGGTTCCAGGGATGAGGGACTTCAGTTAAGTGGACAGACTGGAGAAGCTGGGGTTGTTCTCCTTAAAGCAGTGAAGATTGAGAGGAGATTTGATAGAGGTGTTCAAAATCATGAGGGGTCTGGACAGAGTAGATGGAGAGAAAGTGTTCCCATTGACGGAAGGGTCAAGAACCAGAGGACACAGATTTAAGGTGATTGGCAAACGATCCGAAGGCGACATGAGGAAATACTTTTTTATGCAACGAGTGGTTATGATCTGGATTGCACTGCCAATAACACTCTTGTGCCAACAATCCCTCTTTAGGGCAAGATTTTCATTTGAAGTTTTTCGAAGGGTAGGTGTTGGTGGGTGGTTTCTGGATCCTTTGTGTGGTGCTGGAGGGCAGAAGTGTCGGTGATACTGTTGCCACTGTGATCTTCATGTGCGAGTACTGTTCCCTTGGTAGTGTATGAAGGAAGTGCTTTGTGTGACTCATTAGGCCAAAAATTCACAACATACGCTGTTAATGTGTGAAGTGGCCAGGAAATTCAGGGGATTAAGAGATATGTTGTGAATCTCCAGAACTTTCTGGTCAATTTATACTCCTAAGGAACAGCATAATTACCCTTTTAATCTGATAATTGCTAATGCAATGCCAAACTAACCTCTCCAACCCAGAAAGGGAACAATTTAAACTGTGGAATCTCATTCCTGCATGTAGAATATTGTTCTTAGCAGTGTTCCCTGTAAGGTGTGCAGCTGTGGACTGCTACAGGGAAACCGCGCAACCGGCTTGCTGGCATGTCAATGTAATAACTGTGCATGCACGGTATTTTGAATGGCCCGTGCAGCCCCTTAAAGGGGCCATGCAGAGCCCAAAAAAATTACAGGGAACATAGGTTCATAGAGATTTTAAAACATTTTAAATTTAAAATTGTTGCATTTTTTTTTTCCCTTTTTCCCTCAATTTAATCTATCTTTCCCTCTCTCTTTATTTCTCTTTCTGTACTGGATTTGTCTCCAATTCACCCTCCTTCTCAGTTGTTCCTCTGTTTCTTTCTCGATCCTTAAATCTCATTGATTAGGGAGATAGACTGTTGGTCCTGCCATTCACTAAGGTCCCAGATGCCCCATTGCGCTCGTCGCACCGCTATCAGCTCACACTTCCAACATTTTACGGTACAAATCACATGTGAGCTAAAGGGTACAGGAAAATGTCTAACTAATGGGGCACACTGAGATGCCCCGCTTCAGCAAAGATTTGGTCCAACGTTAATGCTTCTGTCAAGAATATTCCAGGACTGAGTCTTATAATGACATCACCTGAGACTTATCCTGGCACTTGACTGATTGAATGGAAGGTCCTGAAATCACTTTGTGTGGCACCTGGCAAAACCTCCTTATTCAAATTCCCTTTATCCCCCTGCTGCTAGGCACTGGAATAGAACATAAAGCAGTT
The DNA here is from genome assembly GCF_052327205.1 of Somniosus microcephalus. NCBI lineage: Eukaryota > Metazoa > Chordata > Chondrichthyes > Squaliformes > Somniosidae > Somniosus > Somniosus microcephalus. The sequence continues at coordinate 286,020,407 of NC_140991.1, forward strand.
GGAGCGCAGGTGGTAAATTGGGCCTGTTATCTTTGGGCAATGGGTTCAAATCCAGCGCATGCTGATGAGATGAAAGTCTCCTCTGTCTGCTGGCTGTAAAGGGTGAAATGAGTTTGGCTAGTGAAGGAAGCTATTTGGCCTAATGTGCCTCTTTGAAAGTGCTGTCCAATTAGTCCCACTCCCCAGGTCTTTCCTCACAGCCCTGCAGATTTTTCCTTTTCAAGTATAAATCCAATTCCCTTTTCAAAGTTACTATTGAATCTGCTTCCACTACCCTTTCAGGCAGTGCATTCCAGATCATCATACTTGCTGCGTTTATATAAAAAAAGAACATTCCTCTCCTTCTTTTGGTTCTTTTGTCAATTACCTTAAATCTGTGACCTCTGGTTACCAACCCTCGTGCCAGTAGAAACAGTTTCTTATTAACTCTACCAAAACCCTTCATAATTTTGAACACCTCTATGATCTCCCCTTAACCTTCTCTGTTCTAGGGAGAACAATCCCAGCTTTTCTAGTCTCTCCACATAACTGAAGTCCAACATCCAATTACAATTTAGTTCCCAGTGGGTGAACTGGCAATTTATTCAGCATTAATTGACACTCCCAGAAGTCACAGGATGGCTAGTGTGGGAAAATATTTGCACTCACTCGATCTAGAATACTTTTCTGATGCTGGAGCCAAGTTGCATTGTTGCAACAAATCCGAGAGAGCTATACTCTACATCAAACCATGTTGTATGTATGTCTCCTGGGAGTGCTTGATGGTAACACTAGGTGCCTGAAATGTCCATTCTCCAGGACTAACATCCTAATCTTGATGAGCATTAAAATACAACAAAAGATATCATTAACCATTCACTTCATCAAACTCGCCTGAATATTTTTTTGAGGTAGATTTTTATAAATTGAATTGTCATATCCGGAGTCTTTTCTAAGTGCCTTGGGGTGTATTACTACATTAAAGGCGCTATATAAATGCAAGTTGTTACCACCCCCAGACTGAGTATTAAAGTATATTTAAAATAAATTAAAGGTAGACCGTTCATCATGTTTCCTCATTGCTTAGGAAAATATTGTGTAGAACTTAGAGAAAAAAATGAGAAGCAGATGCATTGTACTGGAACTGAGGCAGACTGCTAGAGTAGAGGATATTAGGGCATGGCTTGGAACATATTGCAAGGCATCGCTGATTTTAAAATTCACTAGCTGAGTACGTAACAGTATTTTGTTGGATCTGAGTCTTAAAATCGTTGACTCCTCTTGATCAGAACCCAGGACTGAAAAGGATCCTGGTTGGCTGCCCTAGTGGGAACTTCTCATGGTAGACCTGCCATTGACCTGTGTCTCTCTTTACTGTTGACCAGACCCGGAATGTCAGGTCTCTGTAGTTCCCTGGAGCAGGGATTAGCAGGCAAAGGAAGAACATGCATTTATATAGCGTCTTTCACATCCTCTGGACATCCCAAAGCACTTTACAGCCAAATAAGTATGTTTTGAAATGTAGTCGCTTTTGTAATGTAGGAAATGTAGCAGCCAATTTGCGCACAGCAAGCTCTTAAAACAGCAATGAGATAATGACCAGATCAGTTTTTTCAGGTGTTGATTGAGGGATAAATAGTGAACAGAACACTTGGAAGAACTCCCCTGCTATTCTTCAAATAGGATCTTTTATGCCCACCTGAGAGGTTAGGCGAAGGCCACAGTTTAACTATTCATCCGAAAGATGGCACCTCCAAGATCTCCTCCTCGGTTGGAAGGTCTTAAATTTGTGAATGGGGGTGACATACTCTACATTAAGCGTAGTCTTCACCTTAAATCTAATCAACAATAGAAGTTTATAGGGGGTCATTTCTGTCCCAAAAGGGTTCTATCTAGCAGCACGACTGAGCGCTAACAGATGAGTAGTCATCTGCTTGAGGAAGCTTCTGGTGTAGTTTTCAGGTTGCTGATAAAATATTAAAATCCATTAAAAGAAATGAATTAGTAGAAAAAAGGGAAGTTTCTTTTTGAATTATCTAACTGCTAAAATGTACCAGAAAATCTCCTCTTTACTAAATTTAATGAAATTCATTACCCCTTCTTATTTGGGCTCCATTTATATTGATAGAACCAATTAAAGACAATTTAGAAATGGAGCAATTGAAGAGTAGAAGTCTACATGTTCAGAAAAGTTGTAAGGAAGCGCACCTAGCCCTTACAGTATTTAGTTTCCTAAAGAATAACTTAAACCATCTCTTAAAATACCAAACAGTGGTTCTGTAGCCTGTAGTATAGATGTTTGGCTATGGGTCAAAGCTGATTGTTCAACTTCAGACTGACTTCCAAAGGAAAACTTGAGAATTTGGAAAAGTTAATGTTTTGGGTGTGACTATTAAGACATTTATTTAATCCTTTCTATCTCGGCATCTGTTCTTGTGTACACTATCTTATCCATTTAACAAATTCAAAAAGGCGTCAACAAATTCAAATCCCTGATCTCTCCACAAGGCAGGTTCCTGATCTCGTCCTTTTCAAAAGGAGGGTTAGGACTGCCAGCAATTGTCTCCTCCAGATGGATTTGAGAGGCTTAAAGGTTGCATCCCTGAAGAGCCATGAAACGAGCAACTGTGCACCCAATTATGGATGCATCATGGGTTATTTGCGGGGAAATACTACCCTTCAACATCTACTTTGCGTTTTTGTTGATGGTGGTTTGGGTTTCTGTTCACGGTTGGTGATTGGGGGGCAGTAAAACACTTCTTTGTTTTAGCTCTGCTATTGGTTCCTCTTGATGCTCATTGGTTGCAGGGGAATGATATTATTTGCATAGTTCCTTTAACCTTCCCATGCAGGCAAGATGCCAAAACTGTAAATACAAAGATCATAATGTCGCTTGAAAAATTGTGTGCGAGTCTGTATTTCTTTTAAATTATTTTAGTTCTTCTGCAGTTACTTTTAGATGTAGAGTCTGCACGTGTCGCACAGATTTGATACCAGTACTGTACTTGAGTGTGATGCTGGATTAAGAGACTTGAGTTATGCTGCAAGTCCTGTGCCACTTGGAGGCCAGGGAAACTAGAGATTGCTACCTCGGGGTGGTCTGACACCTCTTGTGTAAATTTGATTAGGGCGACTTCAAACCTCAATTATAGTACAGTTTGTTTGCATCAATATGAAGCTGAGATCATTCTGTATCAATCCAAGCTGTGTAGTGTAACTGTTATTGTACAAGTACTGCTTACTCACTGCTTACTCATTTACTATTCTAGCATGTTCGGAGAACGTGCGGGTTTAGAATTGTGAAACACACACACCAACCTAGAAAAGTAGCAAAATATGACCCAGCCCAAAAACAACTGATCACTAAATAAAATGGCCCTAGATACAGTCTTAAAACATGTAGTTACACTGTAAATGCAGTGGGACATGAGCTTGTCATGACATAATATGCAGGTAGATGCAACATTTCATCACTTGTATGGTGAGTGAGTGTAGCAAAAGATGGAGGTATTTTCCTCACTTTCCATCCCGCTAGTTCACTGCAACATTCTTCTTTACCCCAGCTCAGACCGACTGACTTCAATAAAGGTGGGTGCAAGAGATTTTACTTGTGTTGGCATTTGCACGTGGCGATAGTGCTTGATATTAAACATTTTAATGCAGTGGAGAAAGTAACAATTATTTAATCAGGTAATTAGTTAATTTTATTAAATATAAGACAATGAATCACTTCTCCAGATGTCTATCTCAGATTATGTAGTTTTTCACTGGCCTTTCAATGTGAATCAGTGGAATTTACTGAAAACTGCTCTAAGATGGGAGGGCCCAATGGTCAAGTGTCTCATTGCAAGTTTCTTGATTAGACATGGTTGAAGATGGTATAGCCTTTAAACCGCCTCATGTCACAGTATGAGTATCATTTGAATTCTAATTAGATATTTACCTTGTATTGAAGTACCTGCAGACCTGAATCTCTTTTTGTAAATACTGGGATGTCTCCTATGATATTCTCGAGAGTTCTGTGAAACAGGAGAGCTTTAACACCTTCCTCTGATCATCTCCAAGATTCTCCCACCATTAACTCTGTAACTCAGAGTCACTGCATTTGCTCCACTTGCTTTGGAAGGAACCTCATTGCATCCCAGCTCCATGTCCACACTCTAACCATTTGTCTGACTGCAGAACATCACTCCCATCTGTCCCTCCTGGTACATCCAGCAACAACTTATATTATATAGCATCTTTAATGTAGTAAAATGTCCCAAGGAGCTTAACAGGAGTGCTATCAGATTGAATTTGGCACCGAGCCATATGAGATATTAGGACAGGTTACCAAAAGCTTGGCCAAAGAGGTATGTTTTAAGGAGTGTTTGAAAGGAGGAAAGAGAGGTGGAGAGGCAGAGTTTTGGGGAGGGGATTTCAGAGCTTTGAGCCTAGGCAGCTGAAGGCATAGCTGCCAATGGTGGAGCGATGCAAATCTATGGCTTTATCTCCAAAGCTGTCTGAATCCATTCTTCACACTAATGAGTCCGACTGATATAGCAACATGGTTAAAACATTGGCCAATAAAGGGAGTGAGAAAGATTTAATATATATAGCTGTGTGATGCACTGAATAAGAAATGGGTTCTAGAAAAGGACATTGTAACTCCTTGTGGACTTTCTATTTTTGTTTTCTAAGTATCTGTACCATCAGTATTTTGCTTTGCTGTACTGATTCTGTGTAATGTCTTAGTTTAAAAAAAATCTGATTATTAGTTTTAACCTGAACATAATGATGGTGTTGTGGCGACACGCCACCATTGGACATAATCCGCTCACGGCAGCACGGACAGTTTACGCAGGCGCACTGCCGGCAGCAGCCGCCCCCAGCCGTGGGCCCTTTCCTCCGGCAACTTGTTTCCCGCAGGGACAGGCTGCCGGGAGCACTTCCTGTCTGGGGAGTATTTAAGTGGTTGCGCGGGCTTTTTAACTTCTCTTGTTTTGCCATGATGTAAATTAAAGCAGTTGTGTTCCATCAACTCTGGTCTCAACTCCCACGTTTGCCGCGGTATCTCAACAGTGTGATATTTATCACCTTTCAGAGTAGATAGGAGAATCTGGTGGGAATCCTGAGGATTACTGTTGTAATATATCCTAGTTAAGAGATGATTGTTAGTCCTGTAGCATGTTATCCCAAAAATTTGACACTCCGCCACATGAGTTATTAGGACAAGTTAGTCAAACAGGTAGATTTTTAAGGAGCGTCTTGGAGAAGGGGAGAGAGATAGAGAGACGGATAGGTTTAGGGAGGACATTCCAGAGCTTAGGGCCTAGGCAGCTGGAGGCATGACCGCCAATGGTGGAGCGAAGGAAATCAGGAATGCGCAAGAGACCGGAAGTGGAGGAGTATAGAGATCCCTTGAGGGTTGTAAGGTGGGGCGAGGGGCGCGATTTGAACATCAGGATGAGTATTTTACAATCGATGTGTTGCCGGATTGGGAGCCAATGTAGGCCAGCAAGCACGTGGGTGATTGGTGAGTGGGACTTGATATGAGTTAGGATACGGGCAGTAGAGTTTTGGATGAGCTCAAGTTTAGTATAGCAGACTCGATGGAAACTACCTTTCCATTGTGAATGCATATTAAACTGTTGGTGGAAAGCCTGAGCGATAATGAGGGGGATTCCTTTTCTAAGGTATTGAAGCCAAAATGAGCCAACCCTTTTGAATATAAGTTACCAAACCGAGGCAAAGGCAACTTGACTTGCCATGACTTGAAACTTCTCAATTACAATGCACAAGTATAAATTTAACGAACCTAAAGCAAGGTTCAAGATTTAATTTTGATGGAATTTAACTCCTAATAGTAAGTAGGTGGCATAAGCTCCAGCCAAAACAGCTACTGTATTACTCCGTTAGTTAACATCTTGACAACATGGAGATGAATATCTGCTTGGGAATATGACTGGACTGACGGGGCGTCTGGAAGTGTCCCGCCAAGAAGGTAGTTGGTTAGGGATATTTAATGTTGAGTTCAAGACTAGAACGATAGTCTGGAGCTTTGCTTGATTTATCTTTGGGAGACGTGTAGAAATTGTAGGATCTTTCCTCACGAGATGAAATGGGTAAAGTCCATGACTGATTTGGAATGTACATGATCCATCAAAGAGTGGACTTGGTGGCTTTAATGGCTCTTTCTCATTCTATACCTTTTGCTTTTGTTCCATGCTCCTTGGTGCACCATCAAATGTGCATGCCCTAAAACCTTGTAAAAATAGAAGTTAGGCAGTGGATATTGCAGTGAATTAAGATGGATTAATTCTCAACCCTTAAATGAAAGACACTTATAAACCCTAAAGTAGATGCTAAATTATTTTTTGAAGTGATGCAGTGTCAGTTTTTGTGTCTCTCTATTCTGGGGAGTGAATCATAGGATGGTTACAGCACAGAAGAAGGCCATTTGCCCGTCGAGCCCGTGCCAGCTCTCTGCAGAGCATCTCCGCTAGACCCACTCCCCCCGCCCTTTCCCCGTAGCCCTGCAAATGTTTTTCTTTCAGATACTTATCCAACTCCATTTTGAAAGCTGTGATTGAGTCTGCCTCCATCACCCTTTCAGGCAGTGCATTCCAGATCCTAATCATTCGCTGCATAAAAAAGCTTTTTCTTATGTCGTCTTTGGTTCTTTTGCCAATCACCTTAAATTTGTGTCCTCTGGTTCTTGACCCTTCTGTCAATGGGAAGAGTTTCTCTCTCTCTATTCTGTCCACACCCCTCATGATTTTGAACACCTCTATCAAATCTCTCCTCAATCTTCTCTGCTCCAAGTAGAACAACCCCAGCTTCTCCAGTCTATCCACGTAATTAAAGTCCTTCATCCCTGGAATCATTCTCGTAAATCTTTTCTGCACCCTCTCTCTAAGGCCTTCACATTCTTCCTAAAGCGTGGTACCCAGAATTGGACATAATACTCCAGTTGAGGCCAAACCAGTGTTTTATACAGGTTCATCATAATTTGCACGCTTTTATATTCTATACCTCTATTCATGAAGCCCAGGATCCCGTATGCTTTTTTAACTGCTTTCTCAACTTGCCCTGCCACCTTCACCGATTTGTGCGCTTATACCCCTAGGTCTCTCTGTTCATGCACCCCCTTTAGGATTGTACCCTTTAGTTTATATTTCCTCTCCTCATTCATTCTTTCTACCAAAATGTATGCCTTCACACTTTTCTGCATTAAATTTCATCTGCCACGTGTCCGCCCATTCCACCAGTCTGCCTATATCCTCTTCAAGTCTATCACTATCCTCCTTACTGTTGACTATACTTCCAAGTTTTGTGTCTTCTGCAAATTTTGAAATTGTGCCCTGTACACCCACATCCAAGTCATTAATATAGTATATCAAGAAAAGCAGTGGTCCTAGTACCGACCCCTGGGGAACACCACTGTATACCTTCCTCCAGTCCAAAAAACAACCATTCACCACTACTCTCTATTTCCTGTCACTTAGCCAATTTCATATCAATGCTGCCACTGTCCCTTTTATTCCATGGGCTTCAACTTTGCTGGCAAGCCTATTATGTGGCACTTTGCCGAAAGCCTTTTAGAAATCCACGTACACCACGTCAACTGCATTGCCCTCATTAACCCTCTGTGTTAGCTCATCAAAAAACTTGATCAGGTTGGTTAAACATGATTTACCTTTAACAAATCCGTGCTAGCTTTCTTTAACTAATTTTGTCCCTGATCATTGTTTCTAAAAGCTTCCCCACTACCGAGGTTAAACTGACTGGTCTGTAGTTGCTGGGTTTATCTTTGCACCCTTTTTTGAACAAGGGTGTAACATTTGCAATTCTCCAGTCCTCTGGCATCACCCCCATTTCTAAGGAGGATTGGAAGATTATGGCCAGTACCTCCATGATTTCTGCCTTCACATCCCTCAGCATCCTAGGATGCACCCCATCCGGTCCTGGTGACTTATCTACTTGTAAGTACAGACAGCCTTTCTAGTACCTCATTTTTTATCAATTCTTATCCCATCCAGTATCTCCTACCTCCTCCTTTACTATGTCTATGACAGCATCCTCTTCCTTGGTGAAGACAGATGCAAAGTACTCATTTAGTACCTCAGCCATGCCCTCTGCCTCCATGGGTAGGTCTCCTTTTTGGTCCGTAATCAGCCCCCCCCACTCTTGCTACCCATTTACTATTTATATGCCTATAGAAGACTTTTGGATTCCCTTTGATGTTAGCTGCCATTCTATTCTCATACCCTCTCTTTGCCCCTCTTATTTTTATTTTTCACTTCTCTGAACTTTCTATATTTAATCTGATTCTCCGATATATTCTCAACCTGACATCTGTCATTCATGCTCTTTTTTGGCTTCATCTTACTCTCTATCTCTTTTGTCATCCAGGAAGCTCTGACTTTAGTTGCCCTACCTTTCCCCCTAGTGGGAATGTACCTCGACTGTACCCGAACTATTTCCTCTTTAAAGGCAGCCCATTGTTCCACTACAGTTTGGCCTGCCAATCTTTGATTCCAATTTACCCGGGCCAGATCCGTTCTCATCCCACTGAAATTTGCCTTCCTCCAATTAAGTATTTTTACTCTAGATTGCTCCCTGTCCTTTTCCATAGCTAATCTAAACCTTATGATACTATGATCACTGTTCCCTAAATGTTCACCTACTGACACTTGCTCCACTTGACCTACTTCATTCCCCGGAACCAGATCCAGCAATGCTTCTTTCCTCGGTAGGCCGGAAAAGTACTGATCAAGCAAGTTCTCCTGAACACACTTCAGAAATTCTTTCCCCTCTCTGCCCTTTACACTATTACTACCCCAGTCTATATTAGGATAGTTGAAGTCCCCCATGATCACTACACTCTAGTTCTTGCATCTCTCTGTAATTTTCCTGCAAATTTGCTCCTCCATATTTTTCCCACTAGTTGGTGGCCTATAGAATACACCTAGTAGTGTAATGGCACCTCTATTATTTCTTAACTCTAGCCATATAGATTCTGTCCTTGACCCCTCCAGGACTTCCCCTCTCTCCAGCACTGTAACATTCTCCTTAACCAATACTGCCACACCACCTCCTATCTTTCCTGAACACCTTATATCCAGGAATATTTAATACCCAATCCTGCCCTTTTTTTGAGCCAGGCATCTGTTATTGCCATGACATCATATTCCCATGTGGCTATTTGCTCCTGCAGCTCACCAACCTTGTTTACTATGCTTCTTAGGTTTACAGTGCTGTAAACCTATCTTAGACCATCCTGTGTTCTTAGTCTGACCCCACCTAATACCTTACTATTTCTTGCTTTAGTGCTATTCGTCTCTCCCAACCCTTTGTGCCCTTTGTTTCTCCTTTCTAATGCCTCATCCTGGTGCCCACACCCCTGCCAACTTAGTTTAAACCCTCCCCAACAGCACTCGAGCGTGGCACTGTGAGTAATCCAGATATTACTACCTTTTGAGGTCCTGCTTTTTAATCTCTTTCCTAGCTCCCTAAAATCTGCCTGCAGGACCTCATCCCTCTTTCTACCTATGTCTACCTATATAAAACTGAAGACCGTTTGAGAATGGAAAAATTGTTTGAGGAATTGTTTGTCGGGATAGATATCAAATTAATTTAATGGCCTAGTAATGATACAATATAGGTCATCTTGGGTCTATTTTTAAAAACCAGAGTTGTCCAAATTTGGACTAGTTTTGAACCAGGTGTGGACTTGTTTGGATGACATGTAGAGAGGAAAATATTTCTCATCCACTTGAATGTTTTTTCTCTCAGATGGTCTCCCATCAACTTGGGACAACCATTACTGGCTGGCTGAAAGTAGGTGTTGTATACCATTGCAAAAGAATAAAATTAGTGGTCTAATTGAAGGAGCGCCACATTCTCTCCCCGTCCCCATTCTGTCTCAATCTGAGTTGTGCCTTTAATTATGCCCTGCCATTGACAGTAGATCTCCTGCAAAAGGAGAAGTTCCATTTGCTGTCCACATGAACTTTTTGTCCCAAGTTCTCTTTCTGTTTAGCATTGGCAATTCAAACCAGGATCAGAAGGTATTTGTTCCTTTCCAAGTTCTACCAACTCAAACATCCACTTCCTCAACCTCTGAAGCATCATGGTTGCCGTGTGTACTATCCACAGGATGCACTGCAATAATTCGCCAAGACTTCTTCAACAGCACCTCCCAATTCCATGGCCGCCTCCACCTAGAAGGACAAGGGCATCAGGTGCATGGGACCACCATCGCCTCCAAGTCGTACACCACCCTGACTTTTTTATGGCATGCTGTCATCAATATGTATTCGACAAGTGGTTCAAAGATTCTCTAATGCCACAGGAAGATGCTGTGGACTCTTTGGGTTGTAAGCTTGACCTGAATTGGCTGCGTAACTCGATCACTGTGGTCCTGAGATTGTTTCCCATAGCTAAACTGTGTGCAACAATTGAACATATTTAAGGTGTAACTAGACTTAGTTGGGCGATGGGCAATTATGTGCTTTGGAACTGGAAGCAGAAGTTTTCATTTTGTCAGTCCCTGCTTTGTACAGTTAGAAAATTGAAGCACTGAGTGCAGTTTTATTACTGCGGCATCACTGTTCCATTTGAGTTTTATAAGTGATCTGCAGAATCAGGATCTGTATATAGCATTGTGAATGGAGCGTCATTTTATTTTACATTGATCGCGGTGAACTCCATCAAACAGAAATACATAAAATGCTCGAGGTTTCATTTTTACCATTCTGGTCATCTCTTGATCTCGCATGCACTGCTTTGTTACTCCAGTTTAGTTAATTAGCTATTTACTACTCTGTGTAGTGTAATGTAATATAGTGACAGGTGCAGCGAGTTAATTAGATCAAGGGGGACACAAGCAAAGGAAAACTGAATCGCCATAAAATTAATTATTTAAACTTATTAACTACTGGTTTTAAAATATATTGTACTTGTGTTGCAATTTCCTTCATTTTAATATTTGGGAGTCTCTCCCGAATTGGCTTCTATTGTATATGTAGCAGTGATGTGCTGCTTTACTACAATAGAATAGGTACGCTGCAATAATTGAGCTATGTCCAGGGCAATGACTCATTCCTCTCTTGTACATACTGCATCATCAGTGTACTGTACAACAGGATCATGCCATGAGACTTGTAGTTCAGTAAAAATGTAGTTGTTGATGGGGAATACTGTAAATTTCTGTATATAGTGTGCACTTGCCTATAAGGTGCATTTAGGGGGAATGGTTATGAAAATGAACTGCATAGAATATACTCACTTACAATATGCAGTTGGTTTGGGACCTAAATCCTAAAATGTGTCCACTATAAATGAATCTTTTTTTTGTACAGTGCTAAAATCTGCCCAAAAGAATGGTACATTGATGAGTCATAAACTAGTTGAAGCTTTAATGATGCAAGTACCACTAATCATTTCCTGTTTTCACCCATACTTACTGCATCAGTATACAGTTTACATGGTATGAGAAAATGCTCTATAGAGGTCTTTGTGCAATTTATTTCTTCTTCCGTTGGCCATTATCAAGGGTCAAGATTTATCATAGATCGAATGTGGAGAAATGTGATGGTGCAACTGTGGGGTGAAACTTTATGTTGTGACAGTCTTTTTGTTGTGACATGTCTTGGAGCAAACAATGTGGGCTGGAACTTGCTGGACAAATAATAGCGTGATAACGATACACGCCATTATTAATGTGCAAACTGGCCAGCAAATTCAGGGGATTGAGAGATTCGCTGTGAGTTGCGAATCTTCAGAACTTCCTGGTTGATTTACACCGCTCCACTGTTTGCTTCGCAAAAATGACATCTCGCCCTTCGCCTCCCCGTTATTTTTAACAACTTGTTGGATTTGCACATTAATTGCCCATTAAACTCGTTCCAGAAAGTTAGGGCACATAACTAACAGCATAAGTACTGTTTCCTTTTTTTTCTCTCTGTCCAATATTTCTTTCCCTCTTTATTTCCCCCTCTTTCTGTACCTGATTTGACTGTAATCCTCCATCATTCCTCTGATTCTTTCTCAAACCTTAAATCTCATTGGTTAAGGAGATACACTGTTGGTCCCATCATTTACTGAGGTCCCAGATGCCCTGTTGCCCTCGCCACATCATTATCAGCTCGCAGTCCCAGCAAGTTACGGCGCAAAAATATTTTGAGCTGCAGGGTACAGAAAAAAAGTCTTAACTGGGCATACCCCGCTCCATCAAGATCTGGCCTAATGATTCTTTTTCTTTGTGTAGTTTATTTACACTTTTTTCATTTACCTACTTTCCTTTTGTACATTTTTTTGCTGTCTGTATAGACTATTGGGTCATGAGTTAGTAAATGTATTGATAGTTCTGGCTGTGCTACAGCAATATGTCAACAAAATGCAAAGATTTCTATTTTTTTTTCCATAATTCATTCTCTGGACGGGAGAGTCGCTGGCAAGGCCAGCATTTATTGCCCACCCTAGCCGTCCATCCCTAGTTGCCCTTGAGAAGGTGGTGATGGGCCGCCTTCTTGAACTGCTGCAGTCCATGTGGTGAAGGTGCTCCCATAATGCCCAACATTTTTTAATGTTAAAGTTCCTAATGGAGTTCTGGCTACAAAATGGAGCCCTGAGATTCTGATGTGGACTAAGGCGGAATCCCGATGAAACTCTTGGAGAGTGGGCTGGAAAATGAGGATAAACCCGCCCCCCCTGTATTTTCGAGAGATCAATTTTCTGATTGGAAGCTTGGATGAATCCTTCACCCAATCCTGAAGGGGATTGACTCTTTGAAAAAATCATAACCACTGCCTCTTATCAGAGCTGAACATTTCTTTGTAGTTTTTTTATTTGGTCTTGAAGGGCCTCTAGGGACCTAGGGGGGTGTGGGTCGCCTGGACTTACAGAAGTGGATCGGTCACATGCTGCAGACAATGGGGACTTGTCCCAACCATTGCAAAAGACCCCTCAACACGCACACGCACCAATTGATTCTTAACTTCAGTTCTTCAATTGGTGGGAGCTCACCTACAAAATGATGGCCAACTTCCAGCTGTTCTCAGTAGGATAATGCTCCTTGTGGAAGAGCTATTCTGGGGCGAGGGGAAGGGAAGGGAAAGACAGAGAGAACTTGCATTCCTATTGCATATTCCATGACCTCCATGTCCCATGGCGCTTCACAGCCAATTAAGTACTTTTGAAGTGTAGTCACTGTTGTAACATAAGGAAACTTGGCAGCTAATTTTTCCACAGCAAGGTCTCACAAACGGCAATGACCATATAATCTGTTTTTTAGGTGTTGGTTGAGGGATAAATATTGACCACGACATTGGGGAGAACTCCTCTGCTCCTCTTCACACAGTGCCAAGGGATTTTTTATGGGGCCTCAGTTTAATGTCTTTACTTTGGCTCCCGGTCATCCAACTCCTCCATTTTAAAAATTCTTATCTTGGTGTTCAAATACCTCCATGACCACGCCCCCTCCCAATCTCTGTAAGCTCCTCCAGCCCCACAACCTTCCGAGATTTCTACGTTCCTCCGACTCTAGCTTCTTGTGCACCTGCCACTTCCTTCACCCTGCCATTGTCAGCCGTGCTTTCAGCCGTCTAGGCTGTAAGCTCTGGAATACGCTTCTACACCTCTCTCCTCCTTTTAAGGCACTGTTTAAAACCTACCTCTTCGGCCAAGCATTTGGTCACCTGTCCTAATATCTCTGTGGCTCGGTGTCAAATTTTGCCCAGTTACGCAACTGTGAAGTGCCTGGAGATGTTTTGCTATGTTAAAGGTGCTATATAAATGCAAGTTGTTGTTGTATTGTGCTTACTGATCTGAATCCCGAGATGTACTGCCGCACTCACTTGGTTGCACATTACAGCACACTTTGATAAGCTGCAGTAGGAAAGTTCCAGGTTACGGTAGGAGGGGGCGCTGTTCTGAGAAATGGGGTATTGTCGAGGTAGCTTTCCTCCACAGCTTGCTGTCATCAATGTGTGCTTGATGCTAACACTGGGTTCTTGAAAGGGGGAATGTGCTACAATTCCCAGCACAAACGTCCTTCACCCAGATTTGCTTGTTCCAACCATGAATACGATTTGCAGTTTGTTTGCTACTGTACAAGTAGATGCTTATATAGCATCATGACCTTGTGCGTTATACAAGATAGTGTGTTGTTACATAGTATGGAAGTTTTAAGTTGATTCAGTTCAATTGTGAACAGTTGGTGAGGCTGGCCACTTCCTTTCGCAGTTTCCTCTTTCCCCAGCTCCAAGGGAGGAGGGTTGTCAGGTAGTTGTGACAGAGCAGAACTACACCAACTGAAGGAAGTCACTGCTCCACAAGCACGGAGACATTGGACTCGGCTGCTGAGCACAGCACATGGTTGAAATGCTGAGAGAAGATGTAGATTTGTGCAGAGGCCGACTTATTTCTGAGCGTGCTGTTAAGAACTTTCAAGGGGTTATTTTTTTTGCCTTGAGCTCAAAATGTCGGTAATCCATTCGGCGTTACACTATCCTTGCTTGTGTGGCGCTCAAAGCTGCACTTCTTTCAAGGGATACAGCACCGTAGTCAGGAACCATTATGGACAAGTGGGATTTTTTAACCATTATTTTCAATGCTGCTGTGTAATCTGGCACTGGGTATGTATGATCATTCTTCCTAATATCCCTAGCTGTAATGTCACAGATTAAGTAATTATAGTGGTGTCTTAAAATTGTTCATTTGAAATAAATTAGATTATTCATTGTGCATTTGTTTAAAAAAAAGTTACATTTTCGCTGCATGTCCTAGCTTGCCAGTACAGACTGACATTGCAGATGCCACTCACCCTTTAATTACTGCAGCATGCTTCCTGTATCATGTCAGAAAATAATGCAGGACAATTTTAGTTGCCTTATTCTGTTTTCAAGCTGTGTTATACATATAGACTGTTCAACGTATTTGGTTCACTAATATCCAACCTTTTTTTCTGAATAATAGATTTAAAATATATGCAGCAATGCTTGAGTTCCAGCAACACAATGTTCTACAAAGTTTAAAAAAAAAGTAGATCACAACTGAAAGCACTCCACCTTTAGATTTTATCTACATTTTCGATCAGTGTCTGATGTTAAATAGAAGGTCACATTTCTATGACTGGAGATTTTGAGAGATCCTAATAATTTACAGACTTTAAAAGAGACACGAGAGTAAATCAATATCTGGTTTAATTAATTTAGTTACACTTTTAACAAAATAGCAGTGAGAATCATAAACGTTCAAATTTTTATGTGTCACAGACATCTGAGCTGAAATTTGTGGCCGGGGTTGGGGATTTTTTTTAAGTCTATTTCATTGTGGTCAACAGTATCTCATGCAACATTTGCTTTTCAACCAGCAACATTATATCAGGCTGTTTTCTAAACATTAAAATGGACACAAGTGTGTTAAGATGGTAATTCTGTTTTGTGTTTATCTCCCTACTATCCAAATTGGGAAGATATGTTCAGAGAAAAGATTTTTGCAGCTGACAGACCAAGCACGTAACCTTTAAGAATGCAAGGTTTAAGAGCTGGTTTATGATTGGATTTTATCTGGGCAAGAAATAGAACCATGTTTGACAAATTTGCTCGAATTCTTTGAGGATGTAACATACAGGGTGGATAAAGGGGAACCAGTGGATGTAGTGTATTTAGACTTCCAAAAGGCATTTGACAAGGTGCCACACAAAAGATTACTGATCAAGATAAAAAATCACAGGATTGGGGGTAATATACTGGCATGGGTGGAAGATTGGCTATCTAACAGAAAACAAAGAGTTGGGATAAATGGTTCGTTCTCGGGCTGGCAATCAGTAACTAGTGGTGTTCCGCAGGGGTCAGTGCTGGGACCCCAACTCTTTACAATCTATATTAATGATTTGGAGGAAGGGACCGAGTGCAACATACCCAAGTTTGCCGACGATACAAAGATGGGAGGGAAAGCAGTGAGTGAGGAGGACATAAAAAACCTGCAAAAGGACATAGACAGGCTAAGTGAGTGGGCAGAGATTTGGCAGATGCAATATAATGTTGGAAAGTGTGAGGTTATGCACTTTGGCAGAAAAAATCAAAGAGCAAGTTATTATCTAAATGGAGAGAAACTGCAAAGTGCTACAGTACAAAGGGATCTGGGGGTCCTGGTGCATGAAACACAAAAAGTTAGTATGCAGGTGCAGCAGGTGATCAGGAAGGCCAATGGAATCTTGGCTTTTATTGCAAGGGGGATGGAGCATAAAAACAGGGAAGTCTTGCTGCAGTTATACAGGGTATTGGTGAGGCCACACCTGGAATACTGCGTGCAGTTTTGGTTTCCATATTTAAGAAAAGATATACTTGCTCTCGAGGCAGTTCAGAGAAGGTTCACTCGGTTGATTCCAGAGATGAGGGGGTTGACGTATGAGGAAAGGTTGAGTAGGTTGGGTCTCTACTCATTGGAGTTCAGAAGAATGAGTGGCGATCTTATCAAAACATATAAGATTGTGAGGGGGCTTGATCGGGTGGATGTGGTGAGGATGTTTCCACTGATGGGTGAGACTAGAACTAGGGGGCATAATCTTAGAATAAGGGGCTGCCCTTTTAAAACTGAGATGAGGAGAAACTTCTTTACTCAGGGTAGTAAATCTATGGAATTTGCTACCCCAGAGAGCTGTGGAAGCTGCAACATTAAATAGATTTAAAACGGAGATAGACAGTTTCCTAGCAGATGAGGGAATTAGGGGTTACGGGGAGAGGGCAGGGAAGTGGACGTGAGTCTAGGTTCGGATCAGCTATGATCCTATTGAATGGCGGAGCAGGCCCGAGGGGCCGTATGGCCTACTCCTGCTCCTACTTCTTATGTAACCAGATATCAGGCAGGAATACATGACTGAGGCTGGTAGGTTTAATTTGCTAAGAATGTGTAGAAAACAGTGTTTACATTCATTCAAATGCATTTTGGGGGGAGAAGAAAACACTTGAGAGTGAGCAATTTTTCTCTGCAGCTACTATATTGACTGGGTTGGTCATTGTTCCAAAGGCCTTTTTGAGATTTTTGCAGCCTTGGCCAGAGACAATAATTATTCTTTCTCATTTGGTATACATGATGCTTTACCCAATTTTTATGAGGGGGAGTTTCATCACAATGTACCCTTTTTGTAGCTGGCAGAGTGTGAAGAAAAAAGGACCTTCTCAACCTCAGTACATCCCAACGCCCTTTACAGTTCATGAAGTACTTTTGAATTGTGTTCACTGTTGTAGTGTAAGAAACGTGGCAGCCAATTTGTGCACAGCAAGCTCTCGGAAAACAGCAATGAGGTAATGACCAGATAATCTGTGATTTAAAAAAAAAAAAAGTTCCTGGGATGTGGTGTCGCTGGTAAGGCCAGCATTTACTGCCCATCCCTAATTGCCCTTGAGAAGGTGGTGGTGAACTGCTGCACTCTGTGGTAGAGGTACTCCCACAGTGCTGTTAGGGAGGGAGTTCCAGGATTTTGACCCAATGAAGGAACGGCGCTATATTTCCAAGTCTGAATGGTGTGTGACTTGGGGAACTTGGAGGTGGTGGTTGGTCCCATGCGCCTGCTGCTCTTGTCCTTCTAGGTGGTAGAGGTCGCGAGACTGTGAGGTGCTGTCGGAGAAGCCTTGGCGAGTTGCTGCAGTGCATCTTGTAGATGGTACACACTGCAGCATGGTACACCGGTGGTGGAGAGAGTGAATGTTTAAGGTGGTGGATGGGGTGCCAAACAAGTGGGCTGCTTTGTCCTGGATGGTGTCGAGCTTCTTGTGTTATTGGAGCTGCACTCATCCAGGCCAGTGGAGAGTATTCCATCTCTCTCCTGACTTGTGCTTTGTCGATGGTGGAAAGGCTTTGGGGAGTCAGGAGGTGTGACACTTGCTGCAAAATACCCAGCCTCTGACCTGCTCTTGTAGCCACAGTATTTATGTGGCTGGTCCAGCTAAGGTTCTGGTCAATGGTGACCCCCCTGGATATTGATGGTGGGGAATTTGGTGATGGTAATTCCATTGAATTTCAAGGGGTGGTGGTTAGACTCTCATTGACTGGTGCTTCTGTGGAGGGAATGTTACTTGCCACTTATCAACCCAAGGCTGAATGTCGTCCAGGTCTTGGTGCATGCGGGCACAGAATACTTCATTATCTGAGGAGCTGCGAATGGAACTGAACACTCTGCAATCATCAGTGAACATCCTCACTTCTGACCTTCTGATGGAGGGAAGATCATTAATGAAGCAGCTGAAGATGGTTGGGCCTAGGACACTGCCCTGAGAAACTCCTGCAGCAATGTCCTGGGGCTGAGATGATTGACCTCCAACAACCACAACCATCTTCTTTTGTGATAGGTATGACTCCAGCCAGTGGAGAGTTTCCCCTCCGATTCCCATTGACTTCAATTTTACTCAGGCTCCTTGATGCCACACTCTGTCAAATGCTGCCTTGATGTCAAGGGCAGTCACTCTCTCTCCTCACCCCTGGAATTCAACTCTCTTGTCCATGTTTGGACCAAGGCTGTAATGAGGTCTGGAGCTGAGTGGTCTTGGCAAAACGCAAACTGAGCATCAGTGAGCAGGTTATTGCGGAGTAAGTGCCACTTGATAGCACTGTCGATGACGACTTCCATCACTTTGCTGCTGATTGAGAGTAGACTGATGGGGCGGTAATTGGACAGATTGGATTTGTCCTGCTTTTTGTGGACAGGACATACCTGGACAGTGTTTCACATTTTCTGGTAGATGCCAGTATTGTAGCTGTACTGGAACAGCTTAGCCAGAGGCACGGCTAGTTCTGGAGCACAAGTCTTCAGCACGACAGCCGGGATATTGTCGGGGTCCATAGCCTTTGCTGTATCCAGTGCACTCAGCAGTTTCTTGATAATATGTGGATTGGATTGCATTGAATTGGCTGAAGACTGACTTCTGTGATTGGGGGGCACCTCTGGAGGAGACAGATGGATCATCCACTCGGCACTTTTGGCTGAAGATGGTTGCAAATGCTTCAGCCTTGTCTTTTGCACTCGTGTGCTGGGCTTCGCCATCACTGAGGATGGGGATATTCATGGAGCCTCTGGTGGAAAAGTGCAAATGAAGAAAAATGTCCCAAGGCCCTTCACTGAGGCCTAATCAGATGGTGAAACAAAGGAGGAGATATTAGAAAAGGTGACTAAAAGCTTGGTCAAAGAGGTGGGTTTTAAGGAGAGCATTAAAGGAGTTGAAGGAAGGTGGAGGGGTGGGAGGGAATTTCAGAACATGGATCCCAGATAGCTGAAGGCACGGCTGTCAAATGTTGGTGCTCATTAAAGGCACAATTTAAATGCAAGTTGCTGTTTTTTCTCAGACGCTGGGATAGATAAATTAGATCAGGAATTCTGCTAGTCTAATCGGTAAGTTTGTCATTCTAAAGAGCTCAGACCATCTGGATACCTTGCCACTTGAGAGAGGTTCCTTTTAAAGACAATAGTGTGACCCCGTGGTTAGAGGAATTCGTTAAATTTAAGAGAGAACCTGGAATCTTCCATATCTGCCAGATCACTTGCCTCCTTCCTCTCTTTCTTCTCCCCCGCCCCCCCCCCCCCACCAATCTGCAACGCAGTTGCACTGATGGGGGAGGGGCACCAGGGCGTTGAAGGACCATGACTTCGATCCAGTGATTGGAACCTTGAGTTGAAGGATGGCGAAGACTGTGAACAAATGGCCACATTTGGCCAGCACTGG
Organism: Somniosus microcephalus; assembly: GCF_052327205.1. Lineage (NCBI taxonomy): Eukaryota > Metazoa > Chordata > Chondrichthyes > Squaliformes > Somniosidae > Somniosus > Somniosus microcephalus. The sequence goes on from NC_140991.1 coordinate 286,040,092, forward strand.
TATATCCGTGCATAAACGTCATTTGACAGGTGCACAGTACATACTTAGTTGTCTGGGTTTGGGGTGATGGGGGGCGGGGGTGAGATTGGCAGGGGGGGGAGATTGTGTTTGACATGTACTTTAGGGAGTTGAGGGAAGGAATGTCTGACAAGAAGCAGACTTGCCACTTCAGAGGTTGTCATTATGCTTTCAATTCAGCTTCCACTTGTTTCACTTTGTGAAATAACTTTTTGAATGCTCCTGCATCTAATCTTATGCCCCCGTATTCCTCGGTGGCGAATCCGTCTACCTTTACATTTTGTCTTTCTCCCCTCTTTTGAGACTGCTGCCCTCTGGTTTTTAGCAAATTAGTTCATGAACAAAAGGAGGGACTGACTTCCCAGAGAACACTGAAGGGCTGGATTTCAGCAGGAGAAGCTCCGTGTTAATCTAACTCGTCGATGGAGATTTTTTTCATGATCATGGCCTATTTTTTTGAATGAGGCCCCTCAAACTCTGAGGACACCAACGGACTTCTTTGTCACTAAATTGGCCAATTTTAAATAGGTGTCCCTGCTCTGCTCTCTTTTTGTCTATGGAGCCAGTGGGCTCCTGTCTTACGTTTGTGGTATGCTGTACAGATCTGGACTGCATACATTCCGATGGGTGGAAGAATGTTTGCACTTTCTGCCTAACAGTTGTACAAGAGAAAATCTGAGGTATGTAAAATAAAATGTTAATTGTAATTCTGTAATCAGGGATGTGGAGAGAGGTTTACTGATTTTGTGCAGATCCTTCCTAATGTGGGTTCCCGATCGGGCCATATGGCCCGACGAAGGGTCCATATTCGAAATGTCAACTTGGTTCTCTCCAATGACACCTACTTTAGTTGACCAATTGGTTGCCCCAGTGTCATCAACAGGAAAACAAATCACGATGATCAAATAATTCAAACAAAGTCTAATTTAAACAAAAGGTAGAACTTGTACATCTAAATAGTAATATTGTTATTTGTGTCTACCAGTTGCAGTAGGCCCCAAGTGTCTGATTAACCCGCTGTGTGCTTTCAGCATTTTCTGTTTTTAGAGTCATAGTCATAGAGTTATACAGCACAGAAAGAGGCCCTTCGGCCCATCATGTCCACACCAGCCATCAAGCCCTGTCTATTCTAATCCCATTTTCCAGCACTTGGTCCATAGCCTTGTATGCTATGGCGTTTCTAGTGCTCATCTAAATGCTTCTTGAATGTTGTGAAGGTTTCTCTACCACCCTTTCAGGCAGTGAGTTCCAGAATCCAACCACCCTCTGGGTGAAAAAGTTTTTCCTCAAATCCCCTCTAAACCTCCTTCCCCTTACCTTGAAACTATGCCCCCTGGTTATTGACCCCTCTACTAAGGGGAAAAGTTCCTTTCTATCCACCCTATCTATGCCCCTCATAATTTTGTACACCTCAATCAGGTCCCCCCTCAGTCTTCTCTGCTCTTAGGAAAACAACCCCAGCCTGTCCAGTCTCTCTTCATAGCTGAAGCGCTCCAGCCCAGTAACATCCTGGTGAATCTCCTCTGCACCCTCTCCAATGCAATCACATCCTTCCTATAGTGTGGCGACCAGAACGGCACACAGTATTCCAGCTGTGGCCTAACTAGTGTTTTGTACAGCTCCATCATAACCTCCCTGCTCTTGCCTTCATTAGCCGAGGCATAGAATATAAGTATCCCATATGCCTTTTTAACCACCTTTTATCTACCTGTCCTGCTGCCTTTAGGGATCTATGTACATGCACACCAAGGTCCCTCTGATCCTATGTCCTTCCTAGGGTCCTACCATTCATTGCGTATTCCCTTGCCTTGTTAGTCCTCCCAAAAGCATCACCTCACACTTTTCAGGGTTAAATTCCATTTGCCACTGTTCTGTCCATCTAACCAATCCGTCTATCGTCCTGTAGCCTGAGGCTTCCCTCCTCGCTATTTACCACTCCACCAATTTTCGTGTCATCTGCGAACTTACTGATCATACCTCCTACATTCATATCTAAATCATTAATGTACACTACAAACAGCAAAGGACCCAGCACCGATCCCTGCAGTACACCACTGGACACAGGCTTCCAGTCACAAAACCAACTTTTGACCATCACCCTCTGCCTCCTGCCACTAAGCCAATTTTAGATCCAATGTGCCAAATTGCCCTGGATCCCATGGGCTCTTACCTTCTTGACCAGTCTCCCATGTGGGACTTTGTCAAAAGCCTTACTGAAGTCCATGTAGACTACATCAACTGCACTACCCTCATCCACACACCTAGTCACCCCCTCGAAAAATTCAATCAAATTGATTAGATATGATCTCCCCCTGACGCAGCCACGCTGACTATCCTTGATTAATCCTTGTTTTTGCCTGAGCCCATTGCTGGAGTTTAGTCTGCAGATCAGGATGCACGAGGCAGCTGTTTATTTTTCATTTGAAGCTAAGCAACCAAAGTGCCCCAGCTCCCCAACAGACAGAATCTCCAATTAGTGCCTGTAATTTAACACAACTGAGATGTAGGTAGAGAAAGGAGAGATGTCATCTTGATAGCTATCCTAAGACTGGCATCTCCATCAAAAGATAGAAATGACAGTGGAAAGCAACAAGCCTTTTTCTGTTAGTTCTTAGGATATGGGTGTCGCTGGCTCGACCAGCATTTATTGTCCCTCCCCTAGTTGCCCTTGAGAAGGTGGTGGACCACCTTCTTGAACTGCTGCAGTCCGTGTGGTGAAGGTACTCCCACGGTGCTGTTAGGTAGGGATTTTGACCCAACGATGATGAAGGAATGGCGATATATACCAAAGTTGGGATGGTGTGACTCGGAGGGGCGCTTGGAGGCGTTGGTGTTCCCCTGCAGCTGCTGCCCTTATCTTCCTAGTTGGTGGAGGTCAGAAGTTTGGGAGATGTTGTCGAAGAATCCATGGCGAGTTGCTACAGTGCATCCTGCCGACACATCGAGTTACATAGGCCTAGAAATTCAGTTGGTAGCGCCAGCGATTAGCGCCTAAAGAGCCCGAGAATTGGGGCGTTACCCAATTTTCGGGCGGGCGCAGTGAATATAGCGCCACCTCCCATATTGAGTATCCTTTTAGCGCCGACGCTAACTCTTTGCGCGCGCTCGCGGGCGCAGGCAGATCATGACGTCATTTCAGTGTGCAACGCCTTTTTGGCACCCCGGACCAGATATTCGGTGGCACCCGCAACCTTTCCGCCTGGCGCTATTAGTAACAGTTGGATGGAGCGTTCCCAGGCCCTTCTCTGACTCGGGGGGCGCTATTTAAAGGGGACAGCGCTAGTGTAAAAGCTGCAGCCATTTGGGCTGGCCATTCTGATCGTTGCTGGAGAGAGTTGCTGACCTTCTGTTGGACAGTACTTTTCTCATTGAGCCTTCGGAGGCACTGGCACTGGCAGCTTGAGGGCCTGGCTCCCGAGCTGGTGATGCAGCATCTGAAAGCAGGGAGGTGGAAGAGTGGCTTTAGCAAAAGGACAGCTTGGCAGCAAAGGATGCCAGATTGTGGCAAGGCTATGACATGGGTCCACAGTGAGAAAGCATGCTGGCGGGGGGAACAAGTGGAAGGAGACATTGTAAAAGGTGAGAACCTTACCATCGCTGTCGACAATGGGGTCGGCAGCTGCAGTGGTTACAGGACCACTTAGACGTCCTCCAAGAAGCTGGTGGACTCTCTCCTCGAGATCCGTGAGAGTGACCACTTGTGGAGGTCCACCACCGGTGCGAAGCTGGTCTTTGCCAATCCTCGCCAGCTTGGACTGAAGGGGAAAGGAGGGGAAGTTATGTTACCTGATGCCCTGAGTGATCATCTCATGCCCACCATGGTGGAAGAGCCCTTACATGATGCCCTGAGTGATCATCTCATATCCCCCCCCATGGTGGAAGAGCCCTTACATAATGCCCTGAGTGATCATCTCATGCCCCCCATGGTGCAAGAGCCCTTACATGACGCCCTTGAGTCAAATGTGCATGTGTGTGCCCAGAAAGGGCCATGGGTGCTTGCTGGCAGATGGCCAATGGGGCACAGGCCACCCTGTAGCCATAAAGTCAGGTGCAAATGAAGGGATGCAGAAGTTTGCAGAAACAACACCCACCCTCACGACCCGAGTGAGGTCGTTGAATTTCTTTCTGCATTGGTCAGGGCTCCTGGTCACCATGCTGCTGGAGTTGACCCTCTGGCATACATACCTCCAAGCTCGTCTGTAGTCCTTATGATTCGGCCTCCTGCCATTGTCTGGGTAGAGAACATCTCGCCGGCGCTCCACTGCGGCCACCAATTGCTCCAGGGCCTCATTGGTGAAGCGCTCTGCTCTCTGTCTCACCTTCTCCATCTGGTCCAAGTTTTTAGCGCCAGAGAAGGGCCTGCGCCGATTCTGAGGCCTGCAAGGCACAGAGTGTGGATGCTGAAGCTGACTGACCCACCCCTTTAAGAGCTGGCCGGCGCCTGGAAGTCTCGTGGTCATCGGTAATTGAGAGCACCTGCACTGCGCCCGTCCGCTCCGATATTGGGTTGCGCCGGAAGTTTAGCGCCTTAGGAGTCCCGTGTAATGCCTGAATTCGCGCCTCAATCACCTTTAGGGGCGATGCAACCCAATACACGCCAGGTGGCAATAAGTTGCGACTGGCTATAAACTTTGCGCTGCGCCAATTCTAACGCCCCAAGCGGGGCTATACCCAATTTCTAGGCCATAGAGTCTACAGCTCTGAAATGAGTCTACAACTCTGAAATGGGCCATTCAGCTCAACTGGTCTATGCCGGCATTTATGATCCACACGAGCCTCCTTCATCTAATGCTATCCTTATGTACATGCCCTTCTATTCCTTTCTCCATCATGGTTATCAAGCTTCTCTTTAAATGTATCTATTGTTGAGATACCGCGGCAAACATGGGAGTCGAGACCAGGGCTAGTAAAACACAACTGCTTTATTCAACCTCATGGCAAAGAGGAACCGGAAAAGCCCGCGCATCCACTTAAATACTCCCCAGACAGGAAGTGCTCCCGGCAGCCTGTCCCTGCGGGAAACAAGTTGCTGGAGGAAAGGGCCCCCGGCTGGGGGCGTCTGCTTAAACTGTCCGTGCCGCCGTGAGCGGATTAAGTCCAGTGGTGGCGTGTCGCCACAGAGCTCCCCCCAGAATCCGCTTAGGAGGAGTGGACGAGTCGCGACGGTGGTCTGATGGTTCTGCCGCAGCGGCTCTGAGTGGTCGCCGGTCTAGTTGGTGGGGCCGGGCGGTTCGCCGCCGGCTGTGCTGGCTTGCTGGCGGGACGGCCTCTAGTTGGAGGTCGGGCCACGGGGACCTGTTCCCCTGGTTCTGTGTGTGCTGGTTTGAGCCGGTCGATGGAGACTGTGTCGACCCTGTCGCTGAGTCACAGCTTGAAGACCTTGTCCCCGGTTTGTAGTACCTCGTACGGTCCGTCGTACGGGGGTCGCAGGGGCCCACGGTGCGTGTCGTGTGGCACGAAGACGAAGCACGCCTGCTGTAAATTTGGCGGGACGTGAGGTGCGAGTTCACTGTGTCGGTTGACCGGAAGTGGGGCGAACTGCTGAGGGGAAGAGAAAGAGTTGAGCCGCTGCTGTTTGGCCGACCAAGGCGTGGTAGCCTCCGGAAGGAATTCGCCTGGGACGCGCAGCGGTTGTCCGTAGACTAACTCCGCTGCCGAGGACTGGAGGTCTTCCTTGACCGCGGTGCATAGGCCTAGTAGCACCCACTGTAGGCGGTCAGTCCAGGTACTGTCCTGCAGGCCGGCGCGGAGTGAGGCCTTGAGTGACCTGTGGAAGCGTTCACACAGCCCATTGGCCTGCGGGTGGTACGCCATGGTTCGGTGGAGCATCACCCCGAGGTTGCGTGCTGTGGCCGTCCAGAGTTCGGAGGTGAACTGGGCGCCTCTGTCGGAGGTTATGTCGGCTGGTACGCCGAACCTTGCGACCCAGGTGTTAACGAACGCCCTGGCGATGTCGGCTGTAGTGGTGGAGGGCAGCGGCACTGCCTCAGGCCAGCGTGTGTAGCAGTCGACCATCGTGAGGAGATAAGTTTGGCCTTGCGATGGCAGCAGAGGACCAACGATGTCGACGTGTACGTGGTCGAAGCGGCGGCTGGGTACCTCGAAGTCTCCCAGGGGTGCTTTTGTGTGTAGCTGTACCTTAGCCCGTTGGCAGGCGAGGCAGGAGGTGGCCCAAGTCCGAACATCTTTGCTGAGGCCGCGCCAGACGAAACGCTGGGAGAGGAGTTTGACGGATGCGCAGGCACCCGGATGGGAGAGCGCGTGTAGCGCGTCGAAGATGCAGCGGCACCAGGTTGCAGGGACGACCGGCCTGGGTTGGCAGAGTGAGACGTCGCAAGTGACTGCCGTGGCTTCGGGCCCGTGCACGACCTTGGCTAGGCGTAGCCCTGGCAGGCTGGTAGCCGCCGAGAGGAGGTCTGGGTCCGTGAGCTGGGCCGCTGCTAGTTGCGCGTAGTCGACCGCGAGGTGATTCGCGCAGATGGCGGGACGGGAAAGGCAGTCGGTGACAACGTTGTCTCTACCGGAGACGTGCTGGATGTCCGTAGTAAACTCGGACACGGCCGCGAGCTGGCGTTGCTGCCTAGCGGACCAGGGTTCGGTGTGCTTGGCCATCGCGTATGTGAGCGGCTTGTGGTCCACGTACGCGGTGAAGGGGCGGCCTTCCAGGAGGAACCTGAAATGGCGGACCGACAGGTGGAGCGCGAGAAGCTCGCGGTCGAAAGTGGAGTATTTGACCTCCGGGGGGCGCAGTTGGCGGCTGTAGAAGGCAAGTGGCTGCCACGCGCCATTGACCCACTGCTTGAACACGGCTCCGACCGCGTGGTCGGAGGCGTCGGTGGTGAGCGATACCCGAGCATCGGCCCTCGGGTGCGCGAGCAGGGTGGCGTTGGCGAGCGCGTTTTTGGTGGCGTCGAAGGCGGCTGACGTGTCAGTGGTCCAGGCTACGTCCATCTTGCCGGATTTACCTCGGAGGGAGTCGTATAGGGGCTTCATGAGGGCTGCAGCTCTGGGGATGAGCCTGTTGTAGAAGTTCACCATCCCGAGGAACTCCTGGAGGCCCTTGATGGTTTTGGGGCGGGGGAATTGCTGGACGGCCTGCACCTTGTTGGGCAGGGGGACGGCCCCAGCAGGGGTGATGTGGTGACCGAGAAAATCGATCTCGGTTAGGCCGAATTGGCACTTCGCCGGGCTGAGGATGAGCCCGTGTTGGGCTAGGTGCCCGAACAGGATGCGAAGGTGTTCGAGGTGTTCCTGTTTGGAGGAGCTGGCCACGAGAATGTCGTCTAGATAGACGAATAGGAAGTTCAGGTCCCGGAGGACTGAGTCTATAAGGCGCTGGAAGGCCTGGGCTGCATTCTTGAGGCTGAAGGGCATCCTCAGGAACTCGAACAGGCCGAATGGGGTGATGACGGCCGTTTTGGGGATGTCCGCGGGGTGTACGGGGACTTGGTGGTAACCGCGCACCAGGTCGACCTTGGAAAAGACGGTTCATCTGGCCAGTCGGGCTGAGAAGTCCTGGATGTGTGGCACCGGGTATCGGTCGGGGGTGGTGGCATCGTTGAGGCGGCGGTAGTCCCCGCAAGGGCGCCAGCCTCCGCCGGGCTTGGGGGCGATGTGGAGGGGCGAGGCCCAAGGGCTGCTGGAGCGGCGGATGATGCCGAGTTGTTCCATGGTGGTGAACTCGGCCTGCGCGATTTCCAACTTGGCCGGGTTGAGTCTGTGGACGTGGGCAGAAACTGGGGGGCCGGTGGTGGGGATATAGTGCTCCACACCGTGTTTGACGGCTTTGGCCGAAAAGGTCGGGTTAGTGAGGGCGGGAAACTCGGCTATGAGTGCCGAGTAGTCGTCCGTGGCTCTGGCGAGGCAGTAGGTCGTCAGGCCGGCCGAACGGGCCGGGGTGAATATGGCCCCCATCCCCGGCGCAGTGTTGATGTCGACAAGGCGGTGCCTCGGAATGTCGACAAGGAGGCCGTGGGCGCGTAGGAAGTCGGCGCCGATGAGTGGGCGGAGGACCTTGGCTGTGAGGAACTCCCAGCGGTAGCGGCGGCCTGCGAGGTCGAGCGTGACCATGCGGGTGCCATATGTGCGGATGTCAGAGCCATTGGCTGCGGCCAGCGTGATACCCCGTGTGCCGCATTGGATTTCGAGGGCGGAGGCGGGGGTGATGTTGTGCTGGGCCCCTGTGTCGCACAGAAATCGGCGGTTGGTTCTGTCGTCGGTGATGTACAGTAGAGGCCCCTTTTGCACGGGGGCCGGTGCCGGGGGGGGTTTGAAAGTGCATGGTGGCATGCAGCGTTGGGCCCTAGTGCCAAAATGGGTGTGGTAGTAGTAGTGACCCGGAGTGGTAGGGCGGTCGAGCCTAGTGGGCCGGGAAGACCGCGTGGTCGTTGCCGTGAGGTCGGGCGCGACGTCGCGAGTGGACTGCGCAGAGAGCAGCCGGTCGGCCTTTTCGGCTATGTCATTCAGGTCCGTGGAGCCAGACTCCACAATGAGCGGGCGGATGCTGGCGGGGAGCAGCCGAATGAAAAGCGTGCGAAAGAGGGCGCCGGTGTTTTTGTCGTCCGAGAGGGACAGCATGTGGGAAAGCAGATCCGAGGGTGAAGCGTCACCAAGGCTGGGGAGGTCAAGGAGTTGGCGGTTGTGCCGGTAAGAGGACGTTTGAAATTTTTTAAGGAGCGCAGCCTTCAGATGTTCGTACTTGCCTTCCACTGGTGGATCCTGCAGCGCTGCCCAAACCTTGGGGACTGTGGCGTAGGTGAGAGAGGAGACGAGGTAGTCGTACTTTGTGGCGTCGACTGTAATGTGTTTCAGCCGGAATCTGGACTCAGCTTGAACAAACCAGGCTTCGGCCAGGTTCTCCCAAAAGTCCGGTAGTTTAACAGTGACTGCGTTTGTATCCGCCATGCTAGCTTAGGATTCGTCCTGAGCGTCTGGGTCACCAGTGTTGAGATACCGCGGCAAACGTGGGAGTCGAGACCAGAGCTAGTAAAACACAACTGCTTTATTCAACCTCATGGCAAAGAGGAACTGGGAAAGCCCGCGCATCCACTTAAATACTCCCCAGACAGGAAGTGCTCCCGGCAGCCTGTCCCTGCGGGAAACAAGTTGCTGGGGGAAAGGGCTCCCGGCTGGGGGCGTCTGCTTAAACTGTCCGTGCCGCCGTGAGCGGATTATGTCCAGTGGTGGCGTGTCGCCACACTATGCTATTTGCCTCAACTACTCCTGCAGATAGTACACACTGCAGCCACAATGCATAAGTGGACAGAGTGAATGTTAGGTGGTAGATGAGGTGCTGATCAAGTGAACTGCTTTGTCCTGGATGGTGTCCAGGTTCTTGGGTGCTTTTGGAACTGCACTCATCCAGGCAAGTGGAGAGTATTCTATCACACTCCTGACTTGTAGGTGGTGGAAAGGCTTTGGGGATTCAGGAGGTGAGTCACTCACCACAAAATAGCCAGCCTCTGACCTGCTTTAGTAGCCACGACATTTATGTGGCTGGTCCAGTTGCATTTCTGAGCTGAACTGTGAATGGATAAATGAGATTTTGCATTGTTACATTTAGGGGTTGAGGAGTTTTTTTTTAACAAAGCTTTCTTCAGCTCTTTGAGTGGATTAGAGTCCATGATATGGCAGATTGATTGGGGCCCTTTGAAGGTGGGACTGGCTGCCCCTTTCTCATTCTCGTGTCTCGTGTCTAACCGCAGCACCAGATCAACAGCGTGTGGAGGAAATGACTCTATTCATTGTGAGTAGTTTTCTCCCTTGTGCTAGACTTCTTTTTACATATTACAAGTGTGATGTGAAGGGAGACTGTCTTCACACTTCCTGGTGGATTTTAAAAATAATTTGCTCTGTTTACCCACACTGGATTTCCTCCAGTGATTTATCACATTGGAAGCAAATTTAAAGCTGTGCGACATTTGCGTGATTTTATTTTTAATTTTGCCATGCTTTTTGTAGGCAATTGCAGGCAACGGGGGGAAAAAAAAAGTTTCTTTTAAATAACTCTTTGAAGCCGAGTATTTAGATTTAGGAGCAACCATACCCTTTCAATCGCACTTCAATTGCGATCATTTTAAAGTGTCGAGGAAGTCGTGTTAAACGACGTGGGCACTCATGAAAAGTCCAGCTCTGAGGAACGATTTGTAAACGCATGGGTCTAGAAATTAAGGCATGCCATTTTTGGACACATGGGGGTGGGGGCATAGGATATGGTTCCTACGCCTGAATGGTGAGGCCTGAGGTGCCCCCAATATTAGTAGCGGTGGCCAGGGGAGGGGTGGGGGCGGGCAATGAGGCTGGGGGGAGTTGGAGGAAACTCCCCGCTTTATTTAATGAGAGGTCGGGGGTCATTGTCCTGCTCCTCCCACGTTGAGGTAAGTATGGGGCCCTTCCTGCCGGCTAGCACTACGTGGGAGTTCAGTACGTGGCGAGTGAAATGCTGGGGCATTCAAAAATCTACAACGGGTCCTGCAAAACACGCTGGACCCTAAATTTACATAAATTGTGTCCTGTAAATGTTCCTGCTGTGCACACCTGCCGCCAGTGGTTCTACCTTTATCCAATATGACGAGCGGCACTTCCGGCCGAAAATGCTCCTGGCCCGTCATACTTGGAGCGTAGTAGGCTGTGTGGTGCCTGAAAAACTGGCACTGCATGACTGAATTTCTAGGCCCCGATTGTAATTCCATGTTATGGAGGGAGTCACCCACCCAGTCACTCTCTTACATCACTAAGCAGTAGGATACCAGCTTTTGACCTGTTGGTAAAAGGGATAGGGTGAGGCATGCTTTGAGTTGCAGTACTGCTTTACTGCTGGCAAAACTTCACTGAAAACCTCAACATTAATGTCTTCATATCATATGGCAACCAAGATTATTTCAAATGCAGTCTTTGGTGTCAGGTTTTGCATTTTCTGAAATTTCCAGCGAACCCATTTAAACTCTACCTGGCTTTAGAGTAGCATTGATCGAGGTCTATAAAGAGGTAAGCCACACACTCGTAGGTATGGTCAATCCACCCGTTACTCCACCTCAAACCAAAAGCCTTGAAAGTACACTTGCCTTCACCAAAAAAATAAGAATTTAACCTTCCTGATGGATAAGGCAAGTGATTTGTCAATACATGAACTACCATCACAAACTCCACGATTTTCTGTACTGACTCTGGGTAACGTGAGTTTCTCCCCTAATAGTGTGATGATTTTTAAAAAAATAAATAATTTCGATATGATATTCAATACGAGACTCCCAAAACAAGCGCTATACTCGGAGCTCCGGCATGGCAAGAGAGCCCCAGGTGGGCAGAGGAAACACTTCAAGGACACCCTCAAAGCCTCCTTGAAAAAGTGTAACATCCCCATCGACACCTGGGAATCCCTGGCCCAAGACCGCACAAAGTGGAGGAGAAGCATCCAGGAAGGCGCCGAACACCTCGAGTCTCTTCGCCGGGAGCAAGCGGAAGCCAAGCACAAACAGTGGAAGGAGCACACGTCAACACAAGCACCCGCCCTTTCAACCAACGTCTGCCCCACCTGTGACAGAGACTGTAGGTCCCGCATTGGACTTATCAGTCACCTGCAAACTCATTTTTAAATGTGGAAGCAAGTCATCCTCGGTTCTGAGGGATTGCCGAAGAAGGGTGCGAATTTAAAAAAAAAAAAAAAAAAAAAAAATAATAATAATTTCTGGCTCCCATTGTCCCCACTGTGGCTGCTGGTTTCTGGTTATCTCCATTCTGCCATTTATCTTGATCTAGGGGTTTTTGATGCATGAACATGGGCTCAGTCCCTGAACGGGTGTGCCGAAACTGTCGCACCGATGTATATGCTCTCAGTTCTGGTATCATTCTTGTGAATCTTTTTTGCACCACCTTTAGTGCCTCTACATCCTTTTTATAATATGGAGACCAGAACTGTGCACCGTACTCCAAGTGTGATCTTAACCAAGGTTCTATACAAGTTTAACATAACTTCTCTGCTTTTCAATTCTATCCGTTTAGAAATCTTGCCTCGCAACCCCCCCCCCCCCCCACCCCCAAAAAAAAAAAGCAGTTGAAGTTGAGAGAATTGAAAATGTCGAAACAGAGATTGATAGATTTTTGTTAAGCAAGGGTATGAAATGTTATGGAACCAAAGCGGGTAGATGGAGTTAAAATACAAATCAGCCATGATCTGATTGAACAATGGAACCGGCTCGAGGGGCTGAATGACCTACTTCTATTCCTGTGTCCCAAGGTGCACTTGATACCGTTTGTCATTGTCTCATGTGCCTCATTTGTTTCCAGACATTTTTTGTGTGTGCCTTTAAAACTTCCACTGACTGAACTATAGCATTTCACAAGTTCTGTAAATATAAAGCACTGAAATTTCAGTGATGTTGGTCACAGGAAACAAGCTGGTTTTAAGTTCTAGGAAGAAGCCTTTTAGTTACTCTAAACTATTTCAAAAATAACCACAAGGCCGAGATTACTGCAGTTGCACTGTACACATTTTCACTTTTGTATCCGGGCTATGGTTTGTTGCGCCATTATTCCTCAATTCTTGTACACGATTAAAATAATTGAAGCAAGTTCATGGGAGACCCTTTCTCTGCTGTATGTTGCTTGTTACTTATTTTAAAGAGGTTTTATCATTCGAGTACAAGCTGTCGCAACATAGTATTCAACATTTATCAGCGCGATGCACTAATGACCTTGTTGAGTGTGTATCAACACTGTTGTGACACTCCAGGATGTGTGCAGCAAACATTTTGAAAGCACAAAATAATCACTGAATGTGAACTTCAACTGTGCAGATTGTCCTGCCAATTTTTATTACCCACTGCTGGATTGGGACGAAGCTGAGCTAACATTTTATTTTGCCCTTACTGGCTAGCCAGGACAATTGTAGCCCTCCTAACTGCAGCCCCCAGCTGAGACCTGTTAAGTCGGCACAAAACAGGGATGCGATCAAGTTGGTCTGAATGGGTCGGTTGCACACCAGACAGTGCCTTCACATAGCGAACTTTTACGAGATGTGATTGGAGCCTAAATTGACTACCTATTTAGAACTGTTTGGCTTAAATATCCACATTCTCCACCACTGGCGCACCGTGGCTGCAGTGTCTACTATCTACAGGATGCACTGCAACAACTCACCAAGGCCTCTTTGGCAGCACCTCCCAAATGCCTGTGTTCCACCACCCTGGAAGGTCAAGGACAGCATGTACATGGAACCGCTATCCCCTTCAAGTTCCCCCTCCAAGTCTCTCACCATCCCGACTTGGTCATATATCAGCTGTTCCTACATCATCGCTGGGCCAAATTCTTGGAACTCCCTACCTAACAGCACTGTGGGAACACTTTCACCACACGGACTGCAGCGGTTCCAGAAGGCAGCCCACCACCATCTTCTCGAGGGCAACTAGGGATGGGCAATAAATGCCAGCGATGCCCACATCCCCAGAATGAACAAAAGAAAATCACTGTAGTTGAATTATCATTTCCGGTGGACTTCAACTCTAATTACAGATGCAAGTATTACGGTGTGGTGTGCAAAGGAAAGAATTCCCATTATATGATTGAAGACCCCATCATTAAAATCACGGCTGGCAAAGACTTGATGGGATAATTGGGAAGACTTGGCCATTGGATGTCTTGGGGAGACGAGAAGGAAAGAAAGACTTGCATTTATATAACGCCTTTCACAACCTCGGTGTCCCAAAGTACTTTTGAAGTGTTGTCACTGTTGTAATGTAGGAAATGCGGCAGCCAATTTGCGCACAGCAAGATCCTACAAACCGCAATGTGATAATATAATGGCCCAGAAATTCGGGTTGGGGGCCTCCCGCGGGTGTAAGCCCCCAACCTGCACGTACCTTGCGCACCGGCCTTTGAGCTGTGGGCCCGCGTGGAATTCCGATCCTGGGCCTTCTCCAACTGCCGGCGCGCAGTGCTTGCGTATCCCAGGGGTGCAGTTAGTTCGATGTGGGCCATGGGGAGCCAATCGGAGCAGGGAATGCTCCATTCATAAGATTGACAGGAAGAGCTGTCAAAACTTATAAATACTACGGCCCCAAAACAGCACTAAATCTTCAAATAACTGTTTTAAAAAAAAAAATCACATTTTTTAAATAAACTATAAATTACATGAAATAACTTTTAAACAATAAATTAAATTTTTGAAAAATAATTATTTTCTAACGGGGCTAAAAATAAACTTACCTTGCTTTAATATATTTAAAAATAATAAACCTGTGGGAATTTTTTTTTTTTTTAATTTTTAATTAATTCACCACTTACCTTGTAAAAAGCAGGCCTTATGCCTTTTTACATGTCTAACTTCTGGAGACTTACCCTCTCGGGAACCACCTGCAAAAAAAAAAAAACCTAAGTTCGATGCGCACGCGCAGCCTCTCCTGCGCACGTGTTCGAACTCTGAACCCCTTTCAGGGGATCGGAAGTGCCGGTTTCCCGCGCATGCGCAGTGCATGCAGGAAACCGGCACTTCCATTGGGCTTACGGGTGAGTACCCCGTGCGTACTCACCCGTGGAGACCCGAATTTCTGGGCCATTATGTTTTTTATTGTGATACTGGTTGAGGGATAAACATTGGCCAGGACTCTGCTACTTTTCTTCCAATGGTGCCATTGGATCTTTATTGTCCACGTGAGAGGGCAGATGGGGCCTCAGTTTATCATCTCCTCCAAAAGAGAGCACCTCTGACAATGCAGCACTCCCTCAGTCCTAGACTTAAGTGTCAGCCTAGATTTTTGTGCTTCCATCTCTGGAGTGAGACTTGAACCCATAACCTTCTGATTCAGAGGTGAGAGTGCTACCCACTGAGCCACAGCTAACAATATGAAGGCTGATCAGCAAAGGGAGAGCCCTGTTCTTTAGGGCGAATATGCTCATACCTTGGCTCAGGTTAAACATTTTGAATTCTTCATGACAGTTGGCACACAAGACCGTAGTTTACAGTGCGTGCCCAGGTACAGACTGCATGCTACAGTGAAAAGGAACACACTCAGCACCATACTGACATTGCAAATACTATGTTCACCTCATTAAAAAAATCCCCAGTTCGGATGATCCATAAACAATTAATTTAAACAGATCTTAAACTGTGTTTTGGTTAAATCATTATAATGTATGCTTGGATGTGTTGCTACACAATTAATCAGCTGTGGATCAGCACTGAGAAACTTCCTGTAATTATGCAGCAATCTTCAATCCTTCATTGCAGATGCCCTTGTCTGTTAATTATATAGAAGGTATCGGGCAAAATAAACTGACCCAAATATAAAATAAAACTATAAAATAAAACTGCTCCACAGGCTCTCCAGGACATGCTACAGAAATAAGGAATATTATAGCAAATCGGAATGATTTCAAGCTTGTAATCTCATCTTGAAGGACAAAATAGAGTTAAATGACGCATAAAAATCGCTTACTTTATTTGTAAAATTATCCCTCCAGTTTGCTGCATTGTAATTAATCCTGCGCCCCTTATTCTTGAATACTCTTGGTATGAAAAAGCAAGTCTTGCATTTATATAGCGTCTTTTCATGACCTTGGGACGTCTCCGCGCTTCACAGCCAATGAAATACTTTCTTCAAATGTAGTCACTGTTGTAGGAAACGTGACTGCCAATTTGTGCACAAGGAGTGTAGAAGAGCATGCCAGGAGCAGCACCAGGCGTACCTAAAAATGTGGTGCCAACCTGGGGGAACTGCAACACAGGACTACATGCATGGTAAACAATGGAAGCAGCATGCTATAGACAGTGCTAAGCGATCCCACAATCATCAAATCCGATCAAAGCTCTGCAGTCCTGCCGCATCCAGTCGTGAATGGTGGTGGACCATTAAACAACTAACGGGAGGAGGAGGCTCCATGAATATCCCCATCCTCAATGATTGTGGAGCCCAGCACACGAGCGCAAAAGACAAGGCTGAAGAGTTTGCAACCATCTTCAGCCAGAAGAGCCAAGTGGATGATCCATATTGGCCTACACCTAAGGTCCCCGCCATCACAGAAGCCAGTCTTCAGCCATTTCGATTCACTCCACGTGATAGCAAGAAATGGCTGAGCACACTGGATACAGCAAAGGCTATTGGCCCTGACAACATCCCAGCTGTCGTGCTGAAGACTTGTGCTCCAGAACGAGCCACACATCTAGCCAAGCTGTTCTAGTACAGCTACAACACTGACATCTATCTGACAATGTGGAAAACTGCCCAGGTATGTCCTGTCCACAAAAAGCAGGACAAATCCAATCTGTCCAATTGGTGCCCCATCAGTCTACTCTCAATCATCAGCAAAGTGATGGAAGGTGTTATCAACAGTGCTATCAAGCGGCACTTACCAATAACCTGCTCACTGATGTCCAGTTTGGGTTCTGCCAGCACCACTCGGCCCCAGACCTCATTACAGCCTTGGTCCATACATGGACAAAGGAGCTGAATTCGTGAGGTGAGGTGAGAGTGACTGCCCTTGACATCAAGGCAGCATTTGACCGAGTCTGGCATCAAAGAGCCCTAGTTGAACTGAAGTCAATGGGAATTTGGGGAGTGGGGGTGAACTCTCCACTGGCTGGAATTATACCTAGCATGAAGGAAGATGGTTGCGGTTGTTGGAGGTCAATCATCACAGCCCCAGGACATAGTTGCAGGAGTTTCTCAGGGCAGTGTCCTAGGCCTGAACATCTTCAGCTGCTTCATCAATGACCTTCCCTCCCAACATAAGGTCAGAAATGGGAATGTTCGCTGATGACTGCACAATGTTCAGTGCCATTCACAACTCCTCAGATAATGAAGCAGTCTATGCCCGCATGCAACAAGACCTGGACGACATTCAGGCTTGGGCTGATAAGTGGCAGATAACATTCGCGCACACGTGTGCCAGGCAATGACTATCTCCAGCAAGCGAGAGTCTAACCACTGCCCCTTGCCATTCAACGACATTACCATGGCCGAATCCCCCACCATCAACCTCCTGAGGGTTGCCATTAACCAGAAACATAACTGGACCAGCCACATAAATACTGTGGCAACAAGAGCAGGTCAGAGGCTAGGGATTCTGCGGCGAGTGTCTCACCTCCTGACTCCCCAAAGCCTTTCCACCATCTACAAGGCACAAGTAAGGAGTGTGATGGAATACTCTCCACTTGCCTGGATGAGTGCAGCTGCAACAACACTCAAGAAGCTCAACCATTCGGAACAAAGCAGCCTGCTTGATTGTAACCCATCCACCACCTTAAACATTCACTCCCTCCACCACCGGCGTACCGTGGCTGCTGTGTTTACCATCTACAAGATGCACTGCAGCAACTCGCCAAGGCTTCTTCGGCAGCAACTCCCAAACCCGCAACCTCTACCACCTAGAAGGACAAGGGCAGCAGGCGCATGGGAACACCACCATCTCCAAGTTCCCCTCCAAGTCGCACACCATCCTGACTTGGAAGTATATCGCCGATCCTTCATCGTCGCTGGGTCAAAATCCTGGAGCTCCCTCCCTAACAGCACTGTGGGAGTACCTTCACCACACGGTCTGCAGTGGTTCAAGAAGGCGGCTCACCACCACCTTCTCGAGGGCAACTAGGGATGGGCAATAAATGCTGGCCTTGCCAGCAACACCTACATTCCATGAACGAATATTTTTTTTAAAAACTCCTACAAACAGCAATGAAATAATGACCAGATAATCTTCATTGGTAATGTTAGTTGTGGGATAAATATAGGCCAGGCCAAAGTATTAATGGGATTTATCATTGAATTCCCTTTTATAAGGAAAGATTTTTTTTTTGTTTGGCCCTGAACATTTTTGTTAATCACATGTTTAATGTCTTCAGTAGATTAGATTAAAAGGTATGATGGAAGAAATATTCCAAAATTTACAATGAATATACATTCACCGAGAGGTTAAAAACTCCGCGGGTAAAGTGATCCATCCGTGGCTAACTAAAGTAGTTAAGGATGGTATTAGATTAAAAGAAGAGGTTTATAATGTTGCGAAAAGTAATAGTAAGCCTGAGGTTTGGGAGAGTTTAGAAACCAGCAAAGGATGTCCAAAAATTTGATTTGATTTAAAAAGGGAGACAATAGCATATGAGTAGACTAGCAAGAAATATAAGAACAGATTGTAAGAGCTTCTACCAGTATATAAAAAGGAAGAGTAGCAGCAAAAGTAAGTGTTGGTCACTTAGAGGCTAGGATAGGAGAAATTATAATGGGGATAAGGAAATGGCAGAGACTTTAAACAAATATTTTATATCTGTCTACATAAAAAGCATACCAAAAATAGTGGGGAACCAAGGAGCTAATGAGAGTGAGGAATGTAAAGTAATTAAGAACAGTAGAGGGAAAAGTACTTGAGAAACTAATGGGACTAAAAACTGACAAATCCCCTGGACCTGATGGCCTACACCCTAGGGTTCTAAAGGAGGTGGCTGCGGAGATGCTGGATGGTTTGGTTGTGATTTTCCAAAATTCCCTAGATTCTAGAACGGTCCCATTGACTTGGAAGGGAGCAAATGTAACCCCGCTATTCAAGAAAGTAGGGAGAGAAAACAGGAACTACAGGCCAGTTAGCCTGACATCAGTTGTCGGGAAAAATGCTGGAATCCATTATTAAGGAAGTGGTAACCGGGCACTTAGAAAATCATAACATGATTAGGCAGAGTCAACATGGTGTTGTGAAAGGGAAATCATGTTTAGCTAATTTATTAAGAGTTTTTTGAGGATGTAACTAGCAGGGTAGATAAAGGGGAACCAGTGGACGTAGTATATTTGGATTTTCAAAAGGGATTCAATAAGGTGCCACATAAAAGATTATGTAAGATTATGGGGTTGGGGGTAATATATTAGCATGGATAGAGGATTGGTTAACGGACAGAAAATGGAGAGTAGGGATAAATGGGTCACCTTCAGGTTGGCAGGCTGTAACTAGTGGGATGCTGCAAGGATCAGTGCTTGGGTCTCAGCTATTTACAATCTATATCAATGATTTAGATTAAGGGACCAAGGATAATGTATCCAAGTTTGCTGATGGTACAAAGGTAGGTGGGAAAGTAAGCTGTGAAGAAGACACCACCTACAATGGGATACAAGTCAAGTTAAGTGAATGGGCACTAAGGTGGCATATGGTGTATAACGTGAGGAATTTAAAAAAAAAAAAAAATTTTATTCATTGATGGGATGTGGGTGTCGCTGGCTGGCTAGGCCTGCATTTAGTGCCCATCCCTAATTGCCCTTGAGAAGATGGTGGTGAGCCACCTTCTTGAACCGCTGCAGTCCATATGGTGTAGGTACACCCACAATGCTGTTAGGAAGGGAGTTCCAGGATTTTGGCCCAGCAACAGTGAAGGAACGGCGATACAGGCCCAAGTCAGGATGGTGTGTGGCTTGGAGGGGAACTTGTAGGTGGTGATGTTCCCATGCGTCTGCTGCCCTTGTCCTTCTAAGTGGTAGAGGTTGCGGGTTTGGAAGGTGCTGTTGAAGGAGCTTTGGCGAGTTGCTGCAGTGCATCTTGTAGATGGTACACACTGCAGCCACAGTGCGCCGGTGGTGGAGGGAGTGCTAATCAAGCGGGCTGCTTTATCCTGAATGGTGTCGAGCTCCTTGAGTGTTGTTGGAGCTGCACTCATCCAGGCAAGTGGAGAGTATTCCATCACACTCCTGACTTGTGCCTTGTAGATGGTGGAAAGGCTTTGGGGAGTCAGGAGGTGAGACACTCACCGCAGAATTCCCAGCCTCTGGCCTGCTCTTGTAGCCACAGTATTTATATGGCTGGTCCAGTTCAGTTTCTGATCAATGGTAACCCCCAGGATGTTGATAGTGGGGGATTCAGCGATGGTAATGCCACTGAATGTCAAGGGGAGATGGTTAGAGTCTCGCTTGTTGGAGATGGTCATTGCCTGGCACTTGTGTGGTGCGAATGTTACTTGCCACTTGTCAGCCCAAGTCTTGAGTGTTGTCCAGATCTTGCTGCATATGGACACGGACTGCGCCAGTTATTCACTTTGGTAGGAAGAATAGCAAAACAATGGCCTAGAAATTGCGGTTGGAGGCGTACCCCCAGAGTACGCCAATGATCGCGAAAGTACCTCCTGGCACCCAGGCTGCGAAGAGTTGCAGTCCCTGGCCTCGAGGCAGAGGGCAGCGTAATGGCCCACGGATGCAGGCGGTTCGGCAGCGTCCCTGGGATCACGTGGGCCCAATGACAAAGGAGAATGCCATTGCAATCATTTACGAAGGGAATCCCCTAATGATGTGCAGTGGAATTCCAGAAGGTAAAAATGATGCAATGTACAGAATTGCAATTTTATTCATAAGTTCCTTCATTGCACCAACCTCAAAAATGTAATTTCTTGATAATGTTAAACATTAAGACTGTAATCTGGGCCAATATTTGCATAAACTCATTCAATAGTGTGTGCATAATTTAGGATGTAAAAATTTAAGGCTTAGAGACTCCCTTACACTGATGCAAGCAGGCCCTATGCCTGCTTGCATCAACCGTAAGATTTACGTGGGCAATTGCTGGCCCATCACTGGACAAATAGCCCAACTCTGCGTCAGCAACACTCAGTTTTCAGGCGGTTCAGATGATCTGTCAAGGCGTACCTTGACAGATGCAAATTCTGGATTTCGAGCATACGCAAGTGCTTGTGGAAATCTAGAACTTTCAGGGCATTGTAAAGGGAATATGACTGCGTACTCTGAGTGCACCGTCGCAGACACCGCAATTTGAGGGCCAACATTTTTTTAAATGTTGAGAAACTATTAAATGTTGGTTCAGAGAGATTTAGGTGTCCTCGTACAGGAAGCACAAACTTGGCAGGCAGGTACAGCAAGCAATTAGGAAAGCAAATGGTATGTTGTTTTTTTTTTGCAAGGGGGTTGGAGTACAAGAGTAAGGAAGACTTGCTGCAATTATACAGGGTCATGGTGAGACCACACCTGGAGTACTGTGCACGGTTTTGGTCTCCTTAGCTGAGGAAGGATACACTCGCCTTAGAGGCGGTTCAACGAAGGTTCACTGGATTGATTCCTGGGATGAGAGGGTTTTTCTATGAGGAGAGATTGAGTAGATTGGGCCTATACTCTCTGAAGTTTAGAAGAATGAGAGATGATCTCATTGAAACATACAAGATTCTGAGGGAGATTGACTGGGTAGATGCGGAGAGGCTGTTTCTCCTGGCTGGAGTGTCTAGAACTAGGGGGCATAGTCTCAGGATAAGGGGTTGGCCATTTAAGACTGAGATGAGGAGGAATTTCTTCACTCGGAGGGTTGTGAATCTTTGGAATTCTCTGCCCCAAAGGGCTGAGAGTATATTCAAGGCTGAGGTAGATAGATTTTTGGACTCTCGGGGAATCGAGGGATATGGGGATTGTAATGTATGTAGTGTGTATATATACCTTAAGGGAGAGAACTACTTTTTACACCTCCTGTATACTGTAGTACCGGCAGTGACCACACCTGTATATAAACCCTGAGTAGTGATCTGTACAGATAGTTCTAGAGTAACCCTCATTCAGTAAACACCTGTTGATCATTCCCTGCAGACTGTTGTCTGATTATTGAAGGACACAACATTAAGATACACGGATATAACAGTGGCGACGACGCAGATTCGAACCTACCTGCAACTCTGCATCACCTCCCAGGGATTCGCTCCTGGAGAACAGTGGAAGGAGGTCGAGTCCAGAAGCACGGGCGTCGACCACGGGCAACCGCCCAGTCATCCAGCAGAGATTTGAGCATCGCAGGGGAGGCTATCGAGAGCCAGGCTTGGCTTTCCAGTCACGGTGGTCCAGCGAAACGGGCTGGCAACAGGTACTGCACAGACTCTTCCCGGACAGCGGCGGCTAGAGCCAACCGGGCGGCACAGAAAAAGGCCGAGCAGTGTCGATGGGGGGGAGAGAGAGGGCAGAGCGCACAGGGCGCAGCCGGTGTTCAGGACCGAGCGGCGTCAATGGGGAGAGAGACGAGAGAGAGCAGAGCGCAGCCGGTGTTCAAGGGCCGAGCAGCGTCAACGGGGGAAGAGAGGCGCGCAGGAAAACGCGAGGCGCTGCCATTGCCACGAGGACCGCAGAGAGCGGCATTGGCAGCAGCGCAGGAGCAGCGCATGAAACCCACAGGGCGTCGCCATTTGCCACAAGGACCGCCAAGAGTGGCGTTGGCAGCAGCGTGGGAGACGCCATTTTAAGCCGCATCGGGGAAGAAAGGAAAGCGCGGGAGACGCCATTTTAAGCCAGTCTACCCACACCCAAAAATGCCGAAGAGTGGCAGTATCACAGCGTTCGACAATGAAGTCGAAGATTGGACGACATATGTCGAACGGATAGAAGTATACTGCAAGGCGAATGAAGTGCCAGATGACAAGAAAGCGCTGGTATTGTTGAATTCAATGGGTGCAAAAACATATGGCTTACTACGAAACCTAGTAACCCCAGAGAAGCCAGTAGAAAAGGATTTTGAAAACATAGTGTCAATCCTACAGGACCACTTAAACCCCACACCGCTGCTGATAGCAGAAAGATTTAAATTTCACAAAAGGAACCAGCATAAAGATGAAAGTAATGCTGAGTATTTAACGGAACTGCGCAAGCTATCGAAACACTGCCAGTTTGGAACGGGACTAGCAGATACTTTGAGGGACAAGTTTGTGTGTGGGCTTCAAAGTGAAAGAAGCCATTTCTGGGTTCCATCAGAAAAGGATCTTACGCTGGACAAGGCTTTCAGCATGGCAGTATCACACAAAGCAGCAGCACGGGGCGCTGCAGAGATACAACGGAGACCGCAAGAATATGGCAAAAATGAAATGTCATACGGAACAGTGAAGTGCTATCGCTGCGGCAGAACAACACACGACCATAATGATTGCTGGCTCAAGGACAAAGTGTGTAGACAGTGTGAAAAAGTAGGACACATAGCAAGAGTCTGCAGGTCGGGAAAGAAAACCAGCAGCAAGAAATCTCCACAGGAGAAGTACAAGAAGGTACATAAGGTGACGGAGAGTAGTTCAGACGAACAGAAGAGTGATACAGACTCCGGAAGCAAGGAGCTGGGTTGTCTGAAACTACATAATATGATCAAAACGGAGGATCACCAAACTATCTGGGTCACGCTCAAGATAGCAGGAGTCCAAGTGAAAATGGAATTGGATACAGGATCAGCCCTAACAGTCATAAACCAAAGGGACTACAAGCGACTATTCTCACATATACCCATGAGAGATACAAAGATTGATCTGGCCCAGGCGTACCTGCAAATGGAGGTAGAAGAAGCCGCGAAACAGTACCTCACGATCAACACTCATAAAGGTCTCTCCCAATACAACTGGCTGGTGTTCGGGGTAGCATCAGCTCCGGCTATTTGGCAAAGGGCAATGGAACAAGTCCTGCAAGGGATTCCAGGGACCCAGTGTTATTTGGACGACATCCTGGTCACGGGCGAAAATGACAGTGATCACCTCGCCAACTTGGAGCAGGTGCTCACTAGATTGAAGGAATATGGGCTCCGAGCTAATCGCCACAAATGCGAGTTTTTCCAGAAGCAGATCTCGTATTGTGGCCACGTTATAGATAAAGAGGGGTTACATAAGTCCCCTGAAAAGATTGAAGCAGTAGTCAAGGCTCCAGCACCGGAAAATGTGTCACCACTGAGGTCGTTCCTCGGGCTGGTGAACTACTACCATAAGTTCTTGCCGAATTTGTCTACCGTACTACACCCACTGAACACCCTACTGCAAACGGGGGTACCATGGAAGTGGAGTGACTAAAGTAAACGAGCTTTCCAGAAGAGCAAAGCATTAATCACATCAAAAGAGGTGTTGGCTCATTTCAACCCAGCACTACCAATTCGGTTGGCATGTGATGCATCACCCTATGGCATTGGAGCGGTGCTGTCGCACAAATTCCCGGACGGCTCGGAGAGGCCAGTAGCCTTTGCGTCTCGGTCACTAACCTCAGCCGAGCGTAACTACGCCCAGATTGACAGGGAGGCCCTCAGCCTAGTGTGGGGAGTGAAAAAGTTCAATCACTATCTGCACGGGCAGAAGTTCACCTTGCTGACTGACCACCAACCACTTGTCTCCATCTTTAATCCAAAGAAGGGCGTTCCGGTGATGACTGCGCAACGGCTACAAAGATGGTCCCTTTTTCTAGGGGTGCACCAATATGAAATCGAGTATAAGGGCACGAAACAACATGGAAACGCTGATGGGCTATCACGCCTGCCACTGCCTACTGCGGAGGAAGCACCAGCAGTGGATCCTGTCGAAATATTTCATTCGACTATAATTGAATGCTTGCCTGTAACTAACGCTGGTACAGAGAAGGAAACCCAAAATGACCCGACACTGTCTCGGGTATATGATTTGACGGTGAAGGGATGGCCAGCACATGGCGACTCACTGTTGCCAGCATTCTCATCCAGAAGAGAACAGCTGTCAGTATGCCAGGGGATCTTGATGTGAGGATCCCGAGTGGTAATTCCACCCAAGTTAAGGGAGAGAGTGCTCAATGAGCTTCACGAAGGTCATCTGGGAGGGGTGAAAATGAAAAGCCTTGCTGGGGCTTATGTGTGGTGGCCGGGGATCAATCAGCAAATCGAGGACCTGACAAAGAGCTGCTCAGGATGCCAGAAAGTCCAAAATGCCCCTCTACACCCATGGGAGTGGCCCTCATCTCCATGGCAACGGGTGCATATTGATTTTGCTGGTCCCTTCATGGACTCAATGTTTTTAATAGCCGTGGATGCATACTCGAAATGGCCTGAGGTGATCAAAATGTCCTCCACCACCACGGAGAAAACTATTGCAGTCCTACGGACCATTTTTGCCAGGAACGGCTTGCCAGAGCAGATTTGCTCTGATAACGGACCACAGTTTGTGTCCGAAGAGTTTCGAAGATTTATGAAAAGGAATGGGGTAAGGCATTACACATCCGCCCCGTATCATCCAGCCACAAATGGATTGGCTGAGAGGTTCGTACAAACCTTTAAAAAAGCAGTAAAGGCCATGTGCGATGACGACATTCCACTGCAGCATAAGGTGGACAATTTCCTGTTAGCCTACAGAAATGCGACACATGCAGTCACCAACCAGGCCCCGGCCATGATGTTCTTTAACCGAAGGTTGAGATCTCGTCTGGATTTTCTCAGACCAAATGTACGAAGAGATGTTGAGAGTAAGCAATTCCAGCACATCAATGAGAAGCCGACAAGGAGCTTCAATGTAGGGCAACCAGTCTTGACCCGCGACTACCGAACAGAGAAATGGCAACCAGGAACGATATGCACACAGCAGGGGCCACTAATGTACACAGTGGACGTTGGGGAGAGCATCGTGAGACGCCATGCTGACCAGATCCTAGAGTCTCAGGAACGAGTGAACCCCATGTCTCGGCCATACGTACCTGGTGAGGAACCCGACGTACAGGTCGCATCTACCTCAGAAACAATAGCATTGGAAGCTGATGAATCAACTGACAGGGTGCTAGAATCGCCGCCGCACCAAGAGCGAGACACTCGGGAAAGGCGTTATCCAGAAAGAATCAGGAAGCCTCCCCAGAGACTGAATATATGAATGGACTATTTTCATGTAACATTGTATATTAAAAATGTTAATTGTTAAATGAGTATTATGGTACTGTTAATCTAAAAGGGGAGGAATTGTAATGTATATATGCCTTAAGGGAGAGAACTACTTTTTACAGCTCCTGTATACTGTAGTACCGGCAGTGACCACACCTGTATATAAACCCTGAGTAGTGATCTGTATAGTTAGTTCTAGAGTAACCCTCATTCAGTAAACACCTGTTGATCGTTCCCTGCAGTCTGTTGTCTGATTATTGAAGGACACTACATTAAGATACACGGATATAACAGGGATCAGGTGGGAAAGTGGAGTTGAGGTCAAGATCAGATCAGCCATGATCTTCTTGAATAGCGGAGCAGGCTCGAGGGGCCGTATGGCCTACTCCTGCTCCTAATTCTTATGTTCTTATGTTCTTCATTATAAATAGCGAATAGTTCCCATAGCATCTTGGTCTTCCTTATGCCATGAAATAAGATTCTTGTTTAATGTTCTGCATTTCTAATCATATCGTTCTGTGTAAACTATTTATGTATTGGGAAACGTTGGTTTGTTAAACCCCCCCCTCGCCTCCGGCCCCCCTGTGCTGTTTCTAAATCCAATTTTTTTTAAATTTGGTCACACTACACATAGGAAACATAGGTACAGGAGTAGGCCATTTAGCCCCTTGAGTCTGTTCCATCATTCGATTAGATCATGGCTGATCTGTACCTCGACTCCATTTAGCGACCTTGGTTCCATATCCCATGATACCTTTGCTGAACAAAAATCTATCGTCCTCAACAGCTTTTTCAGTGAGTTCCAGATTTCCACTACCCTTTGTGTGAAGAACTACTCCCTTATCGCCCCTGAACGGCCTAGCTCTAAAGTTAAGATTATGCCCCCTTATTCTGAACTCGTCCGCCAGAGGATATAGTTTCTCTCTATCTACCCTTTCAACTCCTTTGATCATCTTAACACCTCAATTAGATCACCCCTTAATCTTCTATACACAATGGAATACAAACCTAGTCTATTCTTCATGAAGCACCACATTGGCAGTGGCGCCCATGTTATGTGGAGTTTATTTGAATAAGCATGTTGTGGCTCCAACTATTGAATAAAGGTTAGACTTTGTCTATAAACGTTCCCTCATCTATGAACTGGATGTCATTGTGTCCTAGCTCCAGCTGTCTTTGCAAGCCATTGTGCTAGATGATGATTGGGAATAATATAATTTCACTATGCCTATACATCATTGATTATAGTCTTGTGATTAGAGTCTGTTTCCCTTTCAGGCAGCACATTCAGATCATAATGACTCGCTGCTTTAAAAAAAAAAAAAAAAAAAAATTCTCATCTCCCCTCTGGTTTTTTTGCCAATTATCTTGACTTTGTGTCCTCTGGTTATCGACCAGCCAGCCAGTGGCAAAAGTCTCTCCCTATCTACTCTATCAAAATCCTTCATAATTTAAACCTTTATTAAATTTTCCCTTGGCCTTCTCTGCTCTAAGGAGAACAATTTCAGCTTCTCTAGTCTCTCCCACATAACTGAAGATCCTAATAACGCATTAAAATCAAAATCCTTGTCCTCATCTTCTAAATCCCTCCATGGTCTTTTCTCCACCCTATCTCTCTCTCTCTCTCTCTCTCTCTGCAATCTCCTCCAGCCTTGTAACTCCTCCAGAATGCTCCATTCCTCTGACTCTGCAGCACCATTAGCCTCCCATTACCCCACCCCACTCTCTGGAACTCTATCCCTAAACTTCTCCACCTCTCTAGCTCTCTCCAATTTTGGAAAACTTCTCAACAGTACTCCTCAGTCTTTTGGCCATCCTGCTTCAACATGCATTTCCTTGCACCTGATGTGAAGCACCCTGGGGCATTTCTTCCCATATAAATGCAAGTTTTTAAAACTTTAAGCAACAAAAAACAGTAACACTTGCCACGTGCATTATAAGACTTAATAACCTAGAGTAATAAAATGATATAATTGCTGAATAACTTGATTTTGTTGCTTGTAGGCAAAAAGAAGCAAGTCTTTCTAACAGTGGTCTCCATTTGACGAAAGGTCTGTTCTTGGACACTGTTTTTCTTCCTTTGTTTTCTAGGACCATCCTGGAATGTAAAGATAACTTCCGGCTTTTTTTCTCTACTACAAACCGCCGCCTTAAACCCCTCTTCCCCTGCCTCCTCCACCCTCTCCTCCAACAAGTGCAAGGCGCTCATGGATTTCTTTGTCACTGAGATTGAGACCATCCATTCAGCTGCTTCTGCCGCTTCCTTCCTAGCCCCTAAATCGCTAGGCCAAACTTCCTCTAAGGTTCACTGCTGCCCTAGCTCTAAACTCGCATCTTTCTCTCCTATCTCTCTCGTATCTCCCCTCATGCCCTCTCTGAGCTCATGATGTCCCTGAAACACACCACCTGCCCCCTTGACCCTATTCCCACTAAATTGCTGACCACCCAACTGCCCTTCCTAC
Source organism: Somniosus microcephalus (assembly GCF_052327205.1). Lineage (NCBI taxonomy): Eukaryota > Metazoa > Chordata > Chondrichthyes > Squaliformes > Somniosidae > Somniosus > Somniosus microcephalus. The sequence goes on from NC_140991.1 coordinate 286,068,150, forward strand.
CCCACATGTTAGCTGATATTGTTAATGGTTCTCTTTCCTCGAGTATTTTCCCCTTCCCTTTCAAATTTGCCGTCATCACCCCCCTCAAAAAAAAACAAAAAAAAAAACCCTTGACCACTCTGTCCTTGCAAACTACCGCCCCATCTCCAAACTCCTTTTCCTCTCAGTCCTTGAACGTGTTGTCGCCTCCCAAATCTGTGCCCATCTTTCCTGAAACTCTATGAATCCTTCCAATCGGGTTTCCGCCCCGCCACCGTACTGAAACGGCTCTTATCAAAGTCACAAATGACATCCTATGTGACTGTGACCATGGTAAACTATCCCTTCTCCTCCTCCTCCTCGACCTGTTTGCAGCCTTTGACACAGTTGACCACTCCATCTTCCACCAACCTGTCTCTGCTGTTGTCTAGCTGGGTGGGACTGCACTCACCTGGTTCCATGCTTATCTATCCAGTCATTGCCAGAGAATCACCTGCAATGGCTTCTCTTCCCACTCCCGCACAGTTACCTCTGATGTCTCCCAAGGATCTATCCTGGGCCCCTCCCATTTATTATCTACATGCTGCCCCTCGGCGACATCATCTGAAAACACATCAGGTTCCACACGTATGTTGATGACACCCAGCTCTACCTCACCACCTCTCTCGATCCCTCCACTGGCTTTAAATTGTCAGACTGCTTGTCTGACATCCAGTACTGGATGAGCAGAAATTTCCTCCAGTTAAATATTGAGACGACCAAACCATCATCTTTGGTCCCCGCCATGAACTCCATTCACTTGCCACCGACTCCAGCCCTCTCCCTGGCAACTGCCTGAGGCTGAACGAGACTGTTCTCAACCTTAGTGTCGAATTTGATGAGCTTCTGACCACTTATCCGCGTCATCAGTAAAACCGCCTACTTCCACCTCCGTAACATCGCCTGACTCTGTCCCTGCCTCAGCCCATCTGCTGCTGAAACCCTCATCCATGCCTTTGTTACCTCTAGGCTTGACTTTTCCAATGCCCTCCTGGCTGGCCTCCCATCTCGCACCCTCCATAAACTTAAGCTCATCCAAAACTCTGCTGCACCAAGTCCCGTTCACCCATCACTCCTGTGCTCACTGACCTACATTGGCTCCCGGTTGAGCAATGCTTCGATTTTAAAATTCTCATCTTGTTTTTCAAATCCCTCCATGGCCTCGCCCCTCCCTATCTCCGCAACCAACTCCAGCCCTACAACCCTCCGTGAACTCTGAACTCCTCCAATTCCAATCTCTTGCGCATCCCCGATTTTAGTCTCTCCACCATTGGCAGCCATGCCTTCAGCCAGCCCTAAGCTCTGGAATTCTCTCCCTGAACCTCTCCGCCTCTCTTTCCTCCTCTTAAGACCCTCCTTAAAACCTACCTCAACGTCTCTAATATCTCTATGTGGCTCGGTGTTAAAAACATTTTGTTTGCTAACGCTCCTGTGAAGCGCCTTGGGACATTTTACTATGTTAAAGGGGCTATATAAATGCAAGTTGTTTTTGTTCAGAATCCGAACAATGAATGTTGAAATTCTTTGCCAGAAGCGGATGTATTGAATAATGTGCAGTAGTTGTGACAAGTTAATTTTTGATGAGTTTTAATTGCAGCTTGCTGCATAGTTAACTCTTCATTTGTACAGCTAGAAACATGTTTTAACTTGCCATCTGGGAAGGACAAAACAAATTGTATATTGGGTAGTGAAACTAAGAATTTCCATTTCAATCTGTTTTGTCCCATACTCCAGTAAACCCTTTCAAAGTTCATTGTTAAAGTACATTACATACTAAATCTTCTTTATCTAACATCTTTTGAGTTATTTTTCCAAATGTCGCAGCAGCCATAATTAATGCAATGGCAGCATTATTGATCATGTGATTTTCATCAACTTTGCAATAGTACCTGACTTGGTAAAGGAAATGTGTTTGAATCACAGTATAAAGAACTTTAAATGATCAAGTTTAGAAGTGGATGTGCAGTAATCCTCATTAAATATTTTGCTATGCCTAGACATGACCTACATTCTTAACCGCGCTCTCCCTCATTGAGGAACTTCCCCTCTCTGCTGCGGATGGAGTGTTTTTCAGTGATGAAGCAATCCCATCTCTCGGAGGAAGTGAAACTATTGATCAGTCAGCAGAGGACCAGTAATTAGCAGTAGTTGTAGAAAGATCTAATCCTCATCCCTAACCCATCTCTCCTGACTGGTTGAGGGAGAACTATCTGACATCAGTGAGAAGCTACTAGAGAGGAGGGAGGCTTCTGTAATTTTAAAGGGTAAATAAAGAGATTGGTCCAATACTGTGATGATGTATCTTGGAACACCCGACTCTTGGGGTTGGATTTTGCCAGCGCTCAGAGGGCAGGTTTGGAGGCGGGTCCGCTGTCAAAATAGCAAAGATTGACAGTGGGTAGGAAACCCGCTGTCAACCCACGTCCACGTGAGTCTCCCAGGTGTCAGGGCTGTCTGCGCAGAACTGACCTGACACCAAGCAGCAGGAGAGACAATTTATATCGTTAAATTGCTTGTTAACAGTCAATTTAATGCTATTTCGAGCCTACCTTGTAATTTTACGTGCTTCCCCCACAGGTTGCCCGCTGCTCGGGGAACACGCCAGCTCACCCTGTTGTGAGTTGAGTCTGCTTGGATTTATCTGATGACCTGAAAGCTGCAGAAGTGGTATAAAGGATACCATGTTGCAGCTGTTCAGTTTCCGAGCTCAAACTGTTGATTACTGCATCTGTAAGACATAGAGATTTATTTAGCTTGCAAGTGTTTAGAGCCAACTGTATATCCAGTGGCACCTCACTGGAACAACCTCTCACCATTGACAGATTGCTTCTGTCATCTCAACTGCAGCTGCCATCTATTGCAGCAACATCGGTGGCCTTGAAAAAATCAGACCTTGGTCCTCTAAATCCTTCCGCGATCAGCCCCAACACCAACATCACCAACCTTCTCCGCCATCACCTGATGCTACACAGGTCATCAGCAGCTGACAACATTGCTGCCCGGGAGGCCAGCGATGGCATGACCATGGCCAGATTAACTTCACTTGATGCTGTACACCCTGGCTGCCACATGATGCATCAGGTTGACACCATCCCACACCAGCACCATAAAGCATCCCTTTAATGTCCAAGCCATTCCTTTCACACTCATCACGATAGCAGGGTGGGGGGTAGTTATGTCTCAACATTCACTGGAATGACACTTCTCTAGGTGCACGCAGATCTGTCCAATAAAGTGAAGTGTTGAAAATATAGATTTCAATGGATGACAACACATGAACAGAAACTTCACATGAACATTGGCTAAACCTCTCAAGTGCCTACCCTTGTGTGTTGTTAGTTGGTATGCTTGCAGTAGGATGAGTGTGAGGGGTGGCTAGTGAGATGGGGAAGTGATGATGTAGATAGAGAGGGATGGGTGGAGGTGCAAGGTAAATTGGTTTGAGTAAGGATGTGCAGGAGTAGGGTAGGGAAGGCGATGTGATGAGTGGCACAGCAGGGTGAGTTTGAGTGTGGCTTTGCAGTAATGTTTCGTGATCTACTGAGATCATTGAAAGGTTTGCGCCACTGCAGCCTGGTCCTCCTGACGACATCCCTGCTTGTACCCTCCTGTGCAATGTGCAACCTGGCTGTGTTGATCTCCTGGGGAGGTCTCTTCCGCCCATGGGAAGGGAAGAGAACCTCCCTGCATGCTGTGACTCCCTCCATAAGCATACACCTCAATGCTGCAGAACACTGACCGCACAACTGTCAAAATCAATGTGGCCGTGGTCCCTTTAAGGAAACCGGCTGATGACGCATCATCAAATGACGTCATCACACCCGCTTCTTGTTAATTGGCCAGGAACCCTGCAGGGCGGGCTTAACTAGGCCAATCTACGGAAAATCTTTTTGAAAGAGCAGCTGCAGACAGGGGCGGGACTGGAAATCGTCAACCACCTATCTCGCCTCCGCAGGGAAAATCCAGCCCTTAGCATCAGAGTGCAGAAGCACAGTTTTGACTTCACTTTGCCCTCTCTGCCTCTGCACTAAATTCCTGATCTCAAATGTATTGGTGTGCAGAGGAATAAGCAGCCATGTCATGTGCTGGCTGCCAACCCTCCTGGATTGTCCTGGAGTCTCCAGGGATTAAAAAATTAATTTCCCGGACACTGCAGCAAGCAACCTGTGGGGAAAAATCATAGGGTGGATTAAAAAAAATTGAAGATGGGGGTTAGCGGGGTAAAAGGATGTTTGACTAACAATCATCTAATTGGATAACAGAGTTCGCTTTGCAATTGATGTAGGAAGGTGGTGGGCTGCGAGGATGGACGTGTCTGGTAACCAATGGTGGGGGCGGGGCGGTTGGCGGCAAGAGGTCATGTGATGAAACCTCTTGGAATACAACCAACTAGAAGTTGGCTATTCTAAATGGCAGAGAGTAACTGCTGGAGAGGAAGGCAGCATGATGCTGTCAGAATTAAATCTAGACACTGCATGGAAAGACTCAAGAATTTACAACAGCATTTTGCATTTATTTGGCTTTTTAACACAAAAAGACACTTCAAAGAGAAGTAATCAAAAGTTTTAAAGGTTGGTTGGTGGGGGGTGCAGGGGTGGCTTGGAATGTTGGTTACTGACTGACGCTATGTTTGATATTATGCTTGTTATTAATTGGCGGATCTTTCTTTACAGCCTGTTAAAGCACTCCTGGTGGGATTTGGTTTGCTGGGTTTACTGTTGCTAGGTGTTGTGGAATTATGGATAGACCTGTCATCATTGTCACAGTCTCTCGGTCTTTATCTGAATGATGATGCCATGTGGAAGCTGAAGGCAAACAGTGAGTCACTGCCTTCCTGAGAGGGGGAATTAGGGAAGGTTTGAAGGAAATGAGAAGAAAAAGTGCTTATCAATTACAGGATTTATTTAACTAACAGCTTAATGTTTTGATTATATATGTATATAGTCTGGCTCACGCTCTGGCTCTTTGTTTAAGTATGGAGTTGATATCCGTATTTTAGGGGGCTGTAGTGTAACTTGGGGGCAGTGGTGAACCTGTGGGATGACCAGAGTTTTACTTCCTAATGGGTGTTCTGATTGAATTGTGTATTGACGCAGCAGCAAGTAGATATTTATGTAAGTAAGAGGCCAAGAGAGAGCATTTCACCAATGTGCAATCATTCTCATGTGCAATTTCCTTCCTCCTGATTAAAAATCCAAAAGCCTGCTCCCAGTTTCACTTGGAGTTATTTATGTTGCATTGCGCATCTTCTAAAATGAATATTGAAATATGAAATACATTTATAAATACAATTTGGGGCCCATAATTAGTCAGGGAAACTTTTTTTTTATGCAGCTTGGTCTGGTTGTGTCATAGAAAAAGCTGCCTTGACTGCATTACTGAGCCCAACAGTGTGAGCTGGGTGAACACACAACGACAACAGCTTGTGTTTATATAGCGCTTTTAATGTAATAAAACATCCCAAGGCACTTCATGGGGCGTTATCAAACAAAATTTGACACCGAGCTACGTAAGGAGATATTGGGACAAGTGGCCAGAGGCTTGGTCAAAGAGGTAGGTTTTAAGGAGTGTCTTAAAGGAGCTGCGAGGTGTTGAGAGGGAATTCCAGAGCTTGGGGCCTTGGCAGCTGAAAGCACAGCTGCCAGTGATGGTGCAAGAGGCCAGAATTGGAGGGGCACAGCGATCTTGGACGGTTGGAGGAGGTTCCATAGACGGAGGGGAGAGGAGAGGAGAGGCCATGGCAACTCCACTGAAGATCATTCAGTGATTCAGCCATGACATCACTGTGGTTGTGCTTCCCTTGAAACATGGCCTCAGTAAATCTTTCAAGGTCTCAGCATTCACCATTGAAACACATTAAAAGATGTTTAAGCTGTAATTTTATTTTAATATTTTATTGATAAAGCTCCCTTGATTTAATATGATCAGATCACACACTTCAGTGCACAATGCTGTGCATTGGTCCCTCATTACACGGGGTCATGGGACAGACGGAGGAGGGCTTCATCCCCATTCTACTGATTTGCTAATTTCATCTGCCCCATCTGGATGGCAGTGAGGAGAAGCTGGGTGTCTCCCTGCAACCCTCCCAGAACTCTGCACTCCTCCAATTCTGGCCTCTTGTCCATCCCCCAATTCCTTTACCCTACCATTGGTGACCGTGCCTTCAGCCATAGACCCTAAGCTCTGCAATTCCCTCCATAAGCCTCTCCACATCTCTTTCCTCCTTTATGACTGTCTTCTCGCCTCCTGAGCCAGAAGGTTGTGGGTTCAAGTCCCACTCCAGAGAGTGAGACTGCGCTGCACTGTTGGAGGTGCCGTCTTTCAGATGAGATGCTAAACAGAGACCCGGCCTGCCCTCTCGGTTGGATATAAAATATCCCATGGCACTATTTCGAAGGAGAGCAGGGGAGATATCACTGGTGTCCTGGCCAATATTTATCCCTCAATCAACATCATTAAAAAACAGATTATTTGGTTATACCACAGTGCTGTTTGTGGGAGCTTGCCGTGCGCAAATTGGCTGCCACATTTTTTACACTACAACAGCGACTACACTCCAAAGTACTTAATTGGCTGTAAAGTACTTTGGGATGTCCGGTGGTCATGAAAGGCGCTATATAAATGCAAGTCTTTTTCTTTTTTTTCTCTTTCCTTTTTCTTTTCCTTTTGCATTTTTGACCACATAACCTCATTTTATATTGGGGGAAAAACAATGCAGCAGTGTCTTACTGACTTCTGAGGGTTGGTAGCTGTCGACAACTAAGCTAGTTAACATCAACCTTAACAAACCCTCTTGCTGCGGGAGCGGAGGGGAGCAAAGTGGGACTGGTTGGCACCACATCAAGAGTCATCAGAGCCGAAAATAAAGTTCAAAAATCGTGCCAACTAGGAAAGGAAATTCAATATTGAAGGTCAGTGATTGGTTTCAGCGCAAATTGTATTCGGGTGGCTGGTGTTATTTTGGAGGTGGTCTGTTTTGTGTGCTGTGAATTCCATGATTAATCATAATAACTCCACTACAAGGCCTGTGTCGAAGTCATTCTCCTGAAATTCAAATCAAATTGTATTCACTGGAATAGGTTTCAACCCGAGAGATTTTTTGCTTTTGAAGCTATTTTTAAGATCCACGGATAATGAGAGGATTCTGTATGGGGTGTAATTTGAGCTTTATAAAATATATAAAGCCTACGCACTAATGTGAAGTTTTTTTCCCCAGTTAAAAAGCAAAAGGAGTTGCCATTGACCACCATATGTTTTATGTGTTCTGTTCAGTGTAATATAGAAACATAGAAACATAGAAGATAGGAGCAGGAGTAGGCCATTCGGCCCTTCGAGCCTGCTCCGCCATTCAACGAGATCATGGCTGATCATCCAAACCCTAGCACCCAGGCCCTACACCGACAGCCATCACACCCAAGCCCTATCCCTGTAACCCCACGTATTTAATCCCCCCTAACACTAAGGGCCAATTTTTTATTATGGCCAATCAACCTAACCCGCACATCTTTGGACTGTGGGAGGAAACCGGAGCACCCGGAGAAAACCCACGCAAACACGGGGAGAATGTGCAAACTCCACACAGACAGTCACCCGAGGCCGGATTTGAACCCGGGTCCCTGGCGCTGTGAGCGCTCCTCTCCTACGTTGACGATCCTTAAAACCTACCTCTTTGACCAAGCTTTTGGTCACCTGACCTAATATCGCCTTATGTGGCTCGGTGTCAAATTTTGTCTGATAATCAATCCTGTGAAGCATCTTCAGATGTTTTACTATGTTAAAGGTGGTATATAAATGCAGGGACTCTTGCCTCTGAGTCAGAAGGTCATGGGTTCAATCCCCATTTCAGAGACTTGAGCACATAATCCATCTTGACACTCCAGTGCTGCACTGTTGGAGCTGCCGTCTTTCGGATAAGACATTCAACTGAGGCTCCACCTGCCCTTTGAGGTAGATGTAAAAGATTCTGAGGCAATATTTGAAGAAGAGCAGGGTAGTTATCCCAATGTCCCAGCCCCTATTTTTCCTTCAACCAATCTCACTAAAACAGATTAAATGCTCATTATCATATTGCTGTTTGTGGGAGCTTGCTATGTGCAAATTGGTTGCCGTGTTTCCTATTTAACACAGTGATTACACTTAAAAAGTACTCCATTGACTGTAATGTGCTTTGGGACATCCTGAGGTTGTAAAAGGCGCTATATAAATGTAAGTATGACTTACTGTAAATTAATTTACACAAGACGGCAGAGATGAAATAGGCCTTTAACAAGGTACTACAAACCAAAGGGAGGGTCCAGGGTAAGGCCTGGATGTGGATTAGGAATTGGCTAAAGGGAAGGAAGCAGAGGATAGATTTAAGTGAAGCTAGGTCACAACAATGGTACGTATTGGGTGGGGTGTCTCGGAGGGATCCGTGCTAGGACACTTATTCCTAGCATGCCCAAATAACTTGGATTTTTTTGTTTCAATGCAAGGTACTTAAATTGACCGATGACACCAAGCTGAGAGAGCTGTAGATTAAGGGGAGACAGCCAAGATCGTATAAAAGAGTGCTTGATGATGTATTCGCCTGAGCAGGGTATGGACAAGTTATGTTCATTATGGGCAAGGTATGGCATCTAGAAATCAGATGTGAATATATTCTATGGGTGAGTTGGAACTACATTACAACAGTGACGACACTTCAAAAGTACTTCATTGACTGTAAAGCATTTTGGGACGTCCTGAGATCGTGAAAAGTGCTACATAAATGCAAGTCTCTTTTTTTTTAAACTTGACAGGGAGCCAATTGAAATGTAGGGTATCTGTTGACTCATTGCTCACTCTGTCCAAATAGCATGAGGCCTGAATAAACAAAAATAAAGTGGGTTCTGGGTGTATCATAGCATTAGGAACAGGAGTAGGCCATTTAGCCTCTCAAGCCTGTTCCACCATTCAATTAGATCATGGCTGATCTGTACCTCAACTCCATTGACCTGCTTTATCCCTTGGTGCTTTTTGAGAGCTAAATTATCAATTAATTCAAGTTAAACACTTCAATTAAAGAGTGGACAGTATTTCAGAACATGCAACTGGAATTTTTAAAATAAGTAATGCATCTATTTTTATAAGTATATTCGAGAGATACATTTTTTACCATTAGTTGTGTACTTGAAAAAAAATTTGAAAGATGTACATAAATTCCTTGGAAGCGGTGACCACAATATTCTTAAGTTTCAATTGACTGACGGATCCAAAAGTACTGAAAATGTTCAGTTAATTTTAATTTTTTAACTTTAATAAAATAGTAGAGAATTTGGAACAGGTTAACCCGATTGGGTGGGAATACAACTGATGCTGATTATAAATGGCAGGTTTTTAAAAGCAAATTAAAACACATCGAAGACATGTACTTCCCTAAAGCCAACAGAAGGGAGTGTGGTCAGAAGAAGGCAAGGTAGCTGACTGGTCACGTGCAAAGACAAATGAGACGTAAACAACATTATTTTTTTGTGGATTGAGAGTACATAATGCTCACAGAATTACATAGAAATTACAGCACAGAAACAGGCCATTCGGCCTGACTAGTCTATGCTGGTGTTTATGTTCTGCATGAGCCTCCTCCCACCTTCCTTCATCTCACGCTATCAGCATATCCTTCTATTCCCTTCTCCCTCATGTGGTTATCAAACTTCCCTTTAAATACATCTATGCTCTTCACCTCAACTACTCCATGTGGTAGCAAGTTCCACATTTTCTCCTGAATTCCTCATCAGCAAAACAGAGACAAGTACTCTGAATAGTTAAAGAAAACTAAGGCCGCTATTAGATCAGCTTAAAGGTTAATGGAAAAGAGGATAGTGGGCAACTGGTAGTAATGGGAAAAGCATTTTCAGCTATATTAAGAGTTCAAAGATAATCAAAGCCATATTGGGCCACTGAAAGATGTTCAAGGACTTTAGTGGTATGGTGGAAATGCTATCTGAATACGTTGCATGATTTTTACTCTTGAAGATGACAGCATTGAATGGTGCTATTAACAGTAAAATTGTGAATATTAAAATTGATAATGTCTTCTTGGATAGAATAAGGAACCATAGAATAGAATGAGCTTCCAGCCCAGGTGATATCCACTCGGGGATCCTTTAAATAAATAAAAAATGGGAGAGGGGCTGTGCAAGCCCCTTGCCCATATCTTTAATAGCTTGCTGGAGTCGGGGACTATTCCCCCTGGACTGGAAGGCTGCTAACATGGTTCCAATTTTTAAAAAGGATGATAAGGCAGAGCTGGGTAACTATATAGGCCCATTAGCTTGATGTCAGTAGAAGGTAAGATGCTTGAAGGAAGGTAAAGCTAGATAAGTAAATAAGGGACAAAGGACTAGAAGGATATATTGATAGGATTAGATGAAGTAGGGTGGGAGGAGGCTGGTGTAGAGCATAAACACCAGCATAGACTAGTTGGACTGAATGGCCTGTTCCTGTGCTACAAATTCTAAGTAATTGGGGATGCCCAATATGACCACTTGGATAGAGAAGGTCATCTCGGGGACACCCAAGAAGGCTTCTGGAAAGATTGTGCCTTACTAATTTGATTGAATTTTTTTGAACAAGTCACCAGGTTGGTGGATGAGGGTAATCTGGTAGACATTGTCTACCTGGACTTTCAGAAGACCTTTGATAAGCTACCTCACTTAGGCTTCTATACACAATAGAATCCTGTGGAATTAGTGGTAATTTGCTGCATTGATTTTGAGGATTGGTTGAATGCCCCACAAAGGAAATAAGTTGACTTACCTGGAGGGGCATCTTCTCCTGCTGATCCTCCGCCTGCTAGCTTCAGCCACTTCTCAAAGTTAAAATGGCAGTTGGGTCCCGATGACGATGACCCAGCTTTGGGCTAGTGTCTGAGGCCAGTGGGAACATTTTCTGCTCCCATTTTAACCGACATCCTGCTTGCACTCTGACAAGCAGGGGAGGCGGGTTAAAATTCCCTGCTGAGTGTCAGTGGACTGCTCAACTGTTGCGGCATCACAGCTTAGCCCAACTGTTCCTACTGTATGAAAGACCCTACTAGGTGTGGATGGTGGGTTGTCCAACAAATATGAAGCCTGTAGATCCTTCCTGGAATCCGCTCAATCAAGAAATTTCAATATAGATGTCAACAAAAATTTAAATCGGGAAAAACTTGCATTTATATAGCACCTTTCACGACCTCAGTGTGTCCCAATGCTCGTTACATCCAATTAAGTACTTCTGAAGTGTTGTCTCTGTTGTAATGTAGGAAACACGGCAGTCAATTTGTGTACAGCAAGATCCCACAAACAGCAATGCGATAATGATCAGATTTTTTTTAGTGACTTTGGTTGGGGGATAAATATTGGCGAAGATACTGGGGGAGAACTCCCCTGCTCCTCTTCGAATAGTACTGTGGGATCTTTTACAGGAGATTCCCTCTATTATGACTGATTTTGGAGGTTTCACCCGAGTGTAATTGTTTAAACTAAAAACTGACAACTGGGGTACGGTAGTGTTACTGGCCTAATAATCCAGAGAATGAGAGAGCAAATCTCACCATGGCCGTTTGAGAATGTGAATTCTGTTTAAAAATATCTGGACATATATAAAAACTAGTATTAGTAAAAGTGACCATGAAGCTGTTTGATTGTCGTAAAGCCCAACTGGCTCACTGATCTCTTTTAGGGAAGGAAACCGGTCTGGCCTATGTGACTCCAGTCCTACAAAAGCATGGTTCACTCGATGAAGTGGCCAACTCCGTTGTATCAAACCACTACAAAGAATACCCACATGGACTGCAGAGGATAAAGAAGGCCCACCACCACCTTTTTATGGGGCAACCAGGGAGGGTCAATAAATGCTGGCCTTGCCTGTGATGCCCACATCCCATCAATATAAGATGGTGACTGACGTAAGAAAACTCACTAAGCACTTGGTTGAGTATAAAACAAGGCTTTAATCAACTGTTTCACAACCATGAGATTCTAGTTACATCACTAGTTCCTGGTTGCAAAAACATCCTGGGCAAGCTGGGCCCACGCCCGAGTATGCTCCTTGGACGGCGCCACCAGCTGGCCGCCCAGTGTTATTTCATGAGTCATTTCTTCATGAATGATAAGTTTCATGACGGTGACCAAGAAATCAAATGGGGGATTCAGAAGAAACTTCTTTACTGAAAGAGTGGTGAGAATGTGGAACTCACTACCACAGGGAGAGGTTGAAGCGAATAGTATAGATGCATTTAAGGGGAGGCTGGACAAACATATATAGATATATGTAGATATATAGAGGGTTATGCTGATAAAGTTAGATGAGGAAAGACTGGAGGAGGCTCGAGTGGAGCATAAATGCCAGCATGGACTGGTTGGGCTGAATGGCCTGTTTCTGTGCCATATATCCTATGTAATCCCGGGAATGAATTTTAAGAGAACTTCCCAGAAACTGATTGGATTTTTCAGAAACAAAAGCTTATACACATTGGGGGGAAAAAATCACTAGAGGGGGAAAAAAATATTAATTTTTATCTTTCTTTTCTGCCCTCAGATGAATTGCTATGACCGGAGATTACGGAAAACTGGACCCGAACAGGAGAACAGCAGAAATGATCTAGTTGCTCCTCCAGCACGTTCAAGAGTCAACGGCTGGACCTTACCTCTCCATTCCTTCCAGTTGATTGCCTGGGTGCTATACTTCTACCTAGCTATTGTTGCCTTTGGGATTTACATACCAATGTTGCCATATGCTTGGAAATATGTTGGTTATACTGTATCCTTTACAGAATACGACTGGGTCAACTCACTTTAATATACAACTAGCTTGTGTGCATTCCATGATGTATGTGTTCATTGGACTGGGATGCTCTTTAAATTAATTTGATTAATTTTCCCCCCTCGCCAAATAAAATAACACTACTATCAAATAAGTAGCGGGTATATAACAGGTACAAGTTTCTGAGTGCACAATAATGGTTATGTTGTGTAGTTTCACTCGGCAAAGTTTATCTTCCCCGTGAAATGGGGTCAAGAGTTAATAAATACACACTCTTGAGATCGTTATTGGTATTGCCATACTTAACATGTTTTAAATGCATTTTCCATTTGCTGTACTTGTTTTCTGAGTTCACAGTAACATGTGGGTGGCTAGGGGGCTGGCTGGAGGTTGCCAACCCTCCCGGATTGCTCTGGAGTCTCCAGGATTTGAAGGCTAATCTCCAGGTCGCTGCTGCAAGCAACCCAGGAAAAAAATCATAGGGGCAATAAAAAATGATTAAAAAAAAACTTTTGTTTGCTAGTTATAAAAATATTGGACATGGTTGGGGGGTGGTAGGGGAGAAGGCTGTTTGACTGACAGTCAAAACTCATCCAATTAGGAAATGAAGAGTCTATTTGCTTTCCAGTTAGTGTGCGAAGGCAGTGCGCCGTGAGCATGGACATGTTGGGCGACTAACGGCAGGAGTATGGGGGCGGGGTGGTTGGAGTCAGGGGGTCATGTGATGAAATTGCCTGGGATATGTCCGGCCAGAGTTGGCAACCCTAGGCTGGGTGGAGCTGATTGTATGACTGATAAGCTCAAGAGATTAGGCCACTTGGTTTATGCATAGATGGAAAGTTCAGCATCGTGGATAATTTAAAACTGAGCACATGGCCACGTGAACGGTTCCATATTTATGATGGTCATCGCACAGGGTTACTTCAAAAATGACCGAGTCACAAAACCCCGGATTTTGTGTTTGGGACACCTTGGTGTTGAGATAATGGTGCAGGAAACCCAAGGTCACAATGATATCTCAGGACATTGTGGAGATTGAGATCCTAATGGTGTATTTCACCATCTGGATCATAATCGAGCCTTTAGTGAATGGATCTACATGAGGCTGGCCTCCTCAGGCAGTGCTCCAATCTGACCTGTTGTTCTCAGCAAGAACAATAAGCTGCACCAATCCTCTTGAACACAGGCTCCCACATAGGACTTCTTGTGTCCTGGCCTAGGTTCAAGAAGTTGCAGCTGTTCAAGAAGGAGGGCAACTGGGGATGTGCAATAAATGCCGGCCTTGTCAACGATGCCAAGAGAATGAATTTTTTAAAATCCTAGTTGAAAACTTGTTCCGTGTGTTTAATAACTGGAATATATATCCTGGCCAGCAGTAATGCTAGCAATCACCAATACTGAAGCTCTTCATAATCCGTATGATGATTTCACACGGTTATCTAGTCAGTCTCTAATATTGGCACAAGCTCTCTGTACTTTGTAGCTGGTGCTAAGATTCTGCCATGTGCATATAGTTTTTTTAACACTACTGCAAAGTATAGCAATTTTCAACAATTACAATTTTTATTTGCAGACTATATAATATGATTAGAAATATGCCTGGATATTGCAGTGCTGCTAATTACTGTAACAATGATGAAATGATCCTTTAAAATGCCAGCCTTATTCAGTGTCTGTGATATTGTATTGCTAACCCAGTCACACCATTAATTCTAAATGTAGCAAGCACTCAGCAATGCAATTTTGTGGCTGGAACTCAGTCGAGTGGCAATATTTACATAATCTTGGCATGCATTTCAAGGTATAAGGGTGATTTATTGATGTATGGTTTGGATTTGCTTTCCATGGTGAAGTGAAGGATGCATACGGATAGTCATTAGTAACAGTAGAAAATATCAGGTGAAAGCCAGTCGATTCATATTTTTTTTAAAAAGCTATTTTGTTCCACAATCTAATATCACCCATCAGGTAAATGTAATTTATGCCTTTTATACAAAGGTTTTTAATATTTGCACGATGCAGGCTATGGGGAAAGAACAGGTGTCTGGAACTAATTGGATAGCCCTAGGATATCGCTGCAGGAGTTCCTCAAGGCAGTGTCCTAGGCCCAACCATCTTCAGCTGCTTCATCAATGACCTTCCCTCCGTCAGAAGGTCATAAGTGGGGATGTTTGCTGCTGATTGCACAGTGTTCAGTTCCATTCACATCTCCTCAGATAATGAAGCAGTCCATGCCCGCATGCGGCAAAACCAGGACAACATTCAGGCTTGGGCAGATAAGTGGCAAGTGACATTCGTGCCACACAAGTGGCAGGCAATAACTATCTCCAACAAGCGAGAGTCTAACCATTGCCCCTTGACATTCAACGGCAATACCATCACTGAATCCCTAACCATCAACATCCTGGGGGTCACCATTGACCAGAAACTTAACTGGACCAGCCAGATAAATACTGTGGCTACAAGAGCAGGTTAGAGACTGGGTATTCTGCGGCGAGTGTCTCACCTCCTGACTCCCCAAAACCTTTCCACCATCGACAAGACACAAGTCAGGAGTGTGATGAAGTACTCTCCACGTGCCTGGATGAGTGCAGCTCCAACAACACTCGCAGCTCAATACTATCCAGGACAAAGCAGCCCACTTGATTGGCACCCCATCCACCACCTTAAACATTCAGTCCCTCCACCATTGGCACACCGTGGCTGCAGTGTGTACCATCTACAAGATGCACTGCAGCAACTCGCCAAGGCTTCTTCAGTAGCACCTCCCAAACCCACGACCTCTTCCACCTAAAAGGACAAAGTCAGCGGGTGCATGGGAACACCACCACCTCCAAGTTCCCCTCCAAGTCACACACCATCCTGACTTAGAAATATATCGCCGTTCCTTCATCATCGCTGGGTCAAACTCCTGGATCTCTCTCCCTAACAGCAATGTGGGAGTACCTTCACCCCACGGACTGCAGCGGTTCAAGGCGGCGGCTTGCCACCACCTCGAGGGCAATTAGGGATGGGCAATAAATGCTGGCCTTGCCAACGACGCCCACATTCCGTAAACTAATTTTAAAATAAAAACCTGCTCAGGCACAATGGGCTGAATGGTCTCTCTCTGTGCTGTCTCTTTCTGAGCTGCAAGATTCTATGATTCTATCTATGTTCTGAGGATAGTAATTTGATTTGTACTGTTTCCTAGTAACCATACAAGCAGGCTTCAGGTGAACTTTTACCAAAGCCCTTGGTGAGTAAGCATAACTCATAAGCAGGACAGTCATTAGTAACAGTAGAAAATAGCCAGTGAAAGCCAGTCAATCTAAAATAAAGACAGACTGAAGCTATTATATGCAGCAATTAGTTTTGAGTAATAACCAAGTCTCGTGCACCATTAACTAACCTATGTGTGCATTTTACTATGTTAAAGACACTATATCGAGACCCATTTTACATAAATCTACAGCACCGAAATAAGCCATTCGGCCCAACTAGTCTATGCCAGTGTTTATACTCCACATGAGCCTCCTCCCACTCTAATTACCTCTTTCCACCCTGCCCTGCCTCTCTCTTTCCCCCCCCACCCCCCTCCCTCTATTCCCTTCTCCCTCATGTATACATCAAGTCGTCCCTTAAATGCATCTGTGCACTCTGATTCAACCACTCCATGTGGCAGCGAGTTCCACATCCTTTCCCCTCTCTCTGTGTAAAGAAATCGCTCCGCAATCCTTTACTTGATCTGTTAGTGACTATATCTTATATTTGTGCTTAAAATCATTCAGGCTTCAAAGCACAATAGCCAAAGGGGCCTGGAGAAGAATATTTAAATGGAAAATCAACTATTCCCAGGAACTGGGCTAATTCCTATTAATATAACATGAATTACTATTTACTATGTATGAAAGGAATAAAAACAAATTGCTAGACATTTCTTTTAACAAAATTTTAATTTTATGTTTTTATTAATCCCATAGGCTTAATAATAAAAGCGGTTTACCTGGCTGGATTGTGAATAGTTGTCATTGTAGTTTAGAAAGAAAGACTTGCATTTATATAGCACCTTTCATGACCACCAGACATGCCAAACTGCTTTACAGCCAATAAAGTCCTTTTTTGAAGTGAAATGAGTTTGTGGAAATGTCAAATAAGTTCCTACCTGGACATTTATGAAGGTTGAGAGGTGATCTAATCGAGGTCTTTAAAATAATATAGGGATTTGACAGGGTAGACACAGAGAATCCAGAACAAAGGGGGGCACAATCTTAAAGTAAGAGCTAGGCCGTTGAGTGAAATCAGGAAGTACATTTTCACACAAAGGGTACTGGAAATCTGAAACTCTCGACCCCAAAATGCTGGGGGACAATTGGACCTTTCAAGGTTGAGATCGAATGATTTTTGTTAGGCAAGGGTATCAAGGGATATGGATCAAATGGAGTTGAGGTACAGATCAGCCATAATCTAATTGAATGGCCTACTCCTGTTCCTATGTCCCTAAGAGACAAAATTAGAAATCTTAAGTCAAACACCAAAAAGTGACTGGGGTGGGAAATGGAACTGTCCTAGCAGGGGAGACTTTCCTGAGGCTGGGAGAAAGGTACATCGTGCATATATCTATATCTAACCCATTCTATACTTCTGCCAAATAGAGGCAAACATTTGAGTTTTAAAAAAAAATGAGAGTGTTGTTTGATTATAGGCTCAGGCAGCTAGAAGGAGAGGGCCAAGACGAACACTGTCCGAAGATCAACTTGTAATTTGGTGTTAAAGACAGGAAGTGATGGTAAAGGAAGAGCAACATGTCTGAGTCAGAAGGTCATGGGTTCAAATCCCACTCCAGAGATTTGAGTACATAATCCAGGCTGACACTCCAGTGGAGTGCTGCGCTGTCAGAGGTGCCGTCTTTTGGATGAGACATTAAACCGACGTTAAAGCCTCTATCACAGCCAATGACGTACTTTTTGAAGCCCAGTCACTGTTGTAATGTAGGAAAGACGGCAGCCAATTCATGCACAGCAAGGTCCCACAAACAGTGATATGCTAACAGGTTAATTAATCTGTTCTTAGTGATGTTTGTTAAGGGATAAATGTTAGCCAGGACATCAGGTAGAGCTCCCCTGCTCGTCTTCAAAATAGTGCCATGGGATCTTTTATGTCCACTCGAGAGGGCAGGCGCAGCCTGGTTTAACATAGAAACATAGAAGATAGGAGCAGGAGTAGGCCATTCGGCCCCTCGAGCCTGCTCCGCCATTCAGTTCGATCATGGCTGATCATCCAAATTCAGTACCTGGTCCCTGCTTTCTCCCCATATCCCTTGATCCCTTTAGCCTTAAGAAATATATCCAACTCCTTCTTGAATATATTTAATGTATTGGCCTCTACTGCCTTCTGTGGTAGAGAATTCCACAGGCTCACCACTCTCTGGGTGAAGAAATTCCTCCTCATTTCTGCCTACCCTTTATCCTTAGACTGTGACCCCTGGTTCTGGATTCCCCGACCATTGGGAACATCCTTCCTGCATCTAGTCTGTCCAGTCCTGTCAGAATTTTATAAGTTTCAATGAGATCACCTCTCATTCTTCTAAACTCCAGCGAGTACAAGCCCAATCGACCCAATCTCTCCTCATACGTCATTCCTGCCATCCCAGGTATCAGCCTGGTGAATCTTCGCTGAACTCTTTCCATGGCAAGAACATCCTTCCTCAGATAAGGTGACCAAAACTGCACACAATACTCAAGGTGTGGTCTCACCAAGGCCCTGTACACCTGCAGCAAGACATCCTTGTTCCTGTACTCAAACCCTCTCGCTACGAAGGCCAACATACCATTTGCCTTCTTAACTGCCTGCTGCACCTGCATGCTTACCTTCAGCAACTGGTGCACAAGGACACCCAGGTCTCATTGAACTTCCCCTTCTCCCAATCTATTGCCATTCAGGTAATAATCTGCCTTCCTGTTTTTGCCACCAAAGTGGACAACCTCACATTTATCCACGTTATTGCATCTGCCATGCTTCTGCCCAATCACCCAACATGTCCAAATCATCCTGGAGTTTCTCGACATCCTCCTCACAGCACACACGCCCACCCAGCTTTGTGTCGTCTGCAAATTTGGAGATATTACATCTAGTTCCCTTGTCTAGATCATTAATATATATTGCGAATAGCTGGGGTCCAAGGACCGATCCCTGCAGTACCCCACTAGTCACTGCCTGCCACTCGGAAAAGGACCCATTTATTCCAACTCTTTGCTTTCTGTCTGCCAACCAGTTCTCTATCCAAGTCAATACTTTGCCCCCAATCCCATGTGCTTTAACTTTACATGCTAATCTCTTATGCGGAACCTTATTGAAGGCCTTCTGAAAGTCCAGATACACCACATTCACTGGTTCTCCCTTATCTATTTTACCAGTTATTTTACTTTCTGAAAGACGGCACTTGCCTCAGTACTGCAATGGACTGTCAGAGAACGTGCTCAGGTCCCTGTAGTGGGACTTGAACCCATGACCGTCTGGCTCAGAGGTGCGAGTGCTACCACTGAGCCACATATATGTCAACTTTCCAGTATTGGTCCCAGTAGACTAACTGAGGAAGGAGTTAAAGCATGAGGCATGTGTTCGATATACAACAGGTCTGTCTTCTGGTAAAATAAATAGGCTTTTGGAATTCAGTTGCCTCACAATGCAAGTGCGTACTGTGGCTTTAATAATAGTGAGGTAGAAGGAAAAAATATCTCCATAGCAACCAGTGGTAAACCCAGTTCCAGATGCTGCAACCTCAGCTACTCATCGAATACAAGGGATATTCTGAAAGAAAAATCATTTACGAGCCGGGCATCTACCTTCAGAACATCTGCAAATCTTAAAATACAAGCACGGTTTATCTTCGTGTGAAAATCTGTCACTGTTCTTTGTCAGACTGCAGCGACGAGGTCAAGATAATCTTCTGACTCACAATGGAAAATGAAGTGAAGTATTTTATTCAAGAAAGAACTTGCACTTGTATAGCGCCTTTCCCGACCTCAGGATATCCCAAAGTGTTTCAAAGTACTGTTGTAGTGTAGTCAATGTTGTAATGTAGGAAACGCGGCAGCCAATTTGCGCACAGCAAGCACCCACAAACAGCAATGTGATAATAACCAGATAATCTGTTTTAGTGATGGTGATTGAGGAATACATATCAGCCAGAGCACAGGGATTGAGTTAAAGAGCCAGCACTCCCCTGTTCTTCTTTGAGATAATGATCTTGTGCGTCCACGTGAGAGGGCAGACAAGATTAATCCAAAAGACAGCACCTCTGACAGTGTAGCACTCAGCACTTTATTGAAGTGTCAGCCTAGATTTCTGGGCTCAAGTCTCGTGGAAGTGGGATTTGAACCCACAATCTTCTGACTCAGAAGACAAGGGTGCTACCCACTGAGCCACAGCTGATTTCTAACAAAGCTGTAATATATTGGCAATAATGAACAAGGTGTGTGTCTCGCGTGGCATTTTACTGCACCAGGGTCTGAATTATCTTGCGATAAAGACACAGCTGCTTTCATTCTTATACGAATATGTGAAAATGTCGGACAGGAAGAGATCAGACGGTCTGTCTAGCCTGTCCCATGATGCCTTATACATTGGGGTCAAGCTGGACAGTAAGGTTGAGTTTGCAGCTATTAGCGTGGGACTCCATCGGAACATTGCTGATTTCCAGCCATATTCCTTTCAACCAGTGAAGTGATTGTTCGATGGCTTGGGGCACCGTGTACAGTCCTGTACCAAAGCTGCGAGTAGAGCGGACTTGTTTTTAATTTCCTTCACTCCCTAAGTCTAGTTTTGGTCCTTAACACCAGGGGATTCAGATAATTGGCCTGCTGTTTGTGTATCATTTCATTGTTCATCTGGTTGCTGTTTCCACTGACCCAGCAGACAACAGCGTGCGTACCAGGAAAAACTACAATACTCCCATGCCAACACTTGACCGAGCCAAGCATCCCCATGTCATTCAGAACCAGCACTGCTACCTGTGTGAGGTGGACGTGTATGTATCTGCCTGGTTAAGCACTTTAAAGGGTTCATGAGCTGACGCACTCTATTCTATTTGGGTCTCTGCAATTTTAGTGCTGAATGACTAAGGGGGCTGGGATTATTCCAACACCCATAGTAAATCAAATTGAGAATCAGCAGATCCCAACAATAGCTCAGGTGGTCTGTACACTGCCCAGTGAGCCATACAGACAAGAAGGGCCCAAGGCTTGATCCATGGTCTTTGAGTCAGGTCAACTTAGCCCAAGGTGGTTGCTGGAGCCTGAGAATTGGCCACAGCAACTTGGGGCGAGGGGAGGGAGGGGGTGGTGGGGAAATCAGCCTCGTTTCTCATTTATGGGTTCACTTGATTGCTATCCAGTGCACCCCTTCTCCACCCCCCCCCCCCCCACTGGAAGTTTGCATGTGTGGATGCAAGGTGTGGACAGAACAGACTCATCTGTGATGCCGTCCATGGTCAAATAGACTGCTGATACTGTTCAGGTTCACACAACATTAAAAGCTGGCTTTTATTTTGCATCATTGGTTAAAATCATGTTAGTCTTGTATGTCCTGTATAATTAATGGTGTGCCCATCACATCAAAAGACAAACACAGCGGTCCCGTACAGTAAAATTATATTTTGTGAGGAATGTTGAAACGTTTTTATTTTGATACATTATAAAGTGAAATTTCCAATAATTTTAAATGTTAAATCATTTGAGAGCAACAACTAATAATTATATGAGATTTGATTGAGAACAGTTTCTGTTTGAGTATTTCAGCATGTATTGTGCAGTTTATTATCAGAATTTTGCAGCACAGAAGAGGGCTATTCGGCCCATCATGCCTATGCTGGCTCCTGATTCAATCCAATTAGTCCCAGTCCCCAGCTCTTCCCCACAGCCCTGCACATTTCTCCATTTCAAGTATTTCTCCAATTCAGGCAATGCATTCCAAATGATGATTAACTCGCTCCATTAAAAAGTTATCTCCATCTCCACTCTGGCTCTTTTGCCAATCACTTTAAATCTGTGTCCTCTGGTTACCGAAAGTCAAAAGTCTTTGGCCTAGAAATTGGGTTTTGGCTTAGCCAGGGCTTTAGCGCTGGAAGTTAGTGCCGGCGCTAAGTCCCCCTGCGCGCGCCAAAAATTCAGCAGGGCCGCGCCCAAACGGCTGCCGGCGCTACTGAAGGGTCTTTGCGGCGGTAAATCGGCGCTAACTGCCGTTTCGCGCCGCAATTCCGGCGCTGCGGCACCCAATGCGGTGCGGCAGGCTCGGGAAGTGCAGGCCTCCTCCTTCCGTTAAGGAGGAGCTGCCTGCACCCGGCCGCGGCCCGCGCAAATCTGTCTAAAAATGAGCCCGGCACCTCGGACAAGTGCCGGGCTTGCATCTGTTCCGGGGGGTGGGGGGGAGAAGTCCGGGGAGGGAGCTGCGGGCAGGCGGCCGGCGGGAAAGCGGCCGGCCGCTGCGGGGCCTTTAATGCGCCGGCGCAAACTCATGCAAGACTCTGTTGCCAGAGTCTTAGTTGCGGCTGCCACGGGCGAGGCGGCCGCAACTGAATTTCGGCGCTAGGGCCCGTCGGCATGGCAACCGGGACGCTGCGCACACCGATGACGTCATCGGTGCCGGCGCAGCGCTACCGGTGCAACGCCGATTTAGGGCCCCAGGGAATTTTTAAACTGGCCATAACTCTGGCGCTAGTCCCTCTAGCGCCTCAAAAGCGGTGCTAAGGCAACTGAATTTCTAGGCCTTTCTGTTTCGAGTACAGGTAATCCTTTAAATGCAGACACATTGTTCTATGAGCCCTCTCACCAGTGAAGGGCTCCTGGAACTGTTGTCTAGTTTTCACCTGCCTCAGCACACTTGTAAAAGATTCCCACTAAATGTCATGAATCTTATCATGACTCATGAAATAACACTGGGCGGCCAGCTGGTGGTGCCGTCCAAGGAGTATAAATACTCGGGCGTGGGCCCAGCTTGCTCAGGATGTTTCTGTAACCAGGAACTAGTGATTGTAACTAGAAATCTCATGGTTTTGAAACAGTTGACTGAAACCAAGCACTCAGTAGTATTTTTACATCACTGAATATCTCCTTTAATTTTTTGTACTCTCCTAACACCGTGCATTTTTTTTGGGGGGCGAAATATGAGCACGAAATTCTAATTTTCTTCCCTTCATCCCTGAAGGTCAATGTGGGGCGCGACGGATTGTTTCACTAGCACCTGTAAGTCCCAGTACCAGGCCTAAGTGGTCATTCTTTAAGTGTGAGCCTTAACGGTAAGCATTGACAGACTATTTGACCATGGAGCACATAAAAATGCAAACAAAGCACTGGGGTTGATTTCTAGATGAATAGAATTGAAAAGCAGCAAATTAAACTTGTATAGAACCTTGGTTAGACCACACTTAGACTACTGTGCACAGTTCTGGTCTCCATATTATAAAAGGGTTATAGAGGCACTGAAGAACAGTGGGAATTTTTTTTTTACAAGGATGATGTCAGAACTGAGAGATTATAACTATCAGGAAAGACTAAACAGGCTGAAGCTCTTTTCTCCAGAAAAGAGAAGGCTGAGGGGTGACCTGATAGAGGTTTTTTTAATTATGAAGGGGTTTGATAGGGTAGACTAAGGGAAGATGTTTCCACTTGTTGGAGACCAAAACTAGGGGACATAAATAAAACCTAGTCACTAACAAATCCAATAAGGAATTCAGGAGAAGCTTGTTTACCCAGAGAGTGGTTAGAATGTGGAACTCGCTACCACAAGGAGTGGTTGTGGCGAACAGCATAGATGCATTTAAGGGGAAGCTAGATAAGTATGTGAGGGAAAAAGGAATAGAAGATTATGTTGATAAGGTTAGATGAAGTAGAGTGGGAGGAGGCTCATGTGGAGTATAAACACCAACATAAACTAGTTGGGACAAATGGCCTGTGTCTCTGCTGTTTTATGTAATCCACAACCAGATTTGAGTCGGTTTTTACTAGCACCCATGCACCTCCACTTTCCAGAACGAATCACGAGGCAGTGATTGAGAGTTTAAAAACCCTGTTTGCTTTATTTTTTTTTCTCCCTCCTAGGACTGGGAGCACTGAGGCTGCCACTGGTAAATCAGTTATAAGTGTAGTTAAAACATGTTAAAAGATGTCACAAGGCCTGAAGGTTTGCAATTAATGCAGTTTTGGAGATTGCCATCACAAACAGTGCGGTACATAAAGAAAATCAAGGCTGAGATAAGGCCATTCAGCCCCTCAAACCTCATCCCACTAGACCGCAACTCTTAAAATAAAGTTTAAGAAATCATAAAATTTTACAGCACAGAAGGAGGCCATTCAGCCCATTGTGTCTATTGATAGCTCTATGAAAGTACTATCCAGACTCCCATTCCTCGGCCCTTTCCCTTTTTAAATTTATCTTTTTTTCAAAATATTAATGCACTTTCCTTTTAAAAGCTATTTGTTGATTCTGCATCCACCGCCACCTCTAGTACGGCAATCCAGTTCTGAAATTTCTCCTAACCTCTCCCTGTGTTCTTCTGGTGATGATTTTAAACTTGAGCCCTCTAGTTACTGACTCACCAAATAGTTTGTCCTTATTTAACTCAAAACCCTTCGTAATTCTAACGTCTCTATCAGATATTCTCTTAGCCTTGCTTGTTCTAGTTGAAAGAGCCCTGGTTTCTGATGTAAAAACAGAAAATGCTGGAAAAACTCAGCAGGCCAGGCAACATCCGTGGAGAGAAAATAGAGTCAACGTTTCGGATCAAACCCTTTGTCAAGACTGAAAAAGCACAGGAAATAAAATAGATTAAAAGGCCAGGCTGGGAGAGAACAAAAGAGAAGTGTAGAGACATTAAGAGGTATTCAAAACGAGACGAGATGGTGATAGGACTAGTGGAGACAAAAGATGGCTCTAGATTAGGTGTGAAATGCGCTGGCAGAATGGGAGACAGCTCCCACATATTCCGAACGGCCGTGTGCTGACCTAAATGAATCTTTTTGCTTTTTCTCTTCAGGGGTATGAAAGCCAAACACTGCAGCACTTGTAACAAATGCATTTCCGGTTTTGATCATCATTGCAAGTGGCTGAACAACTGTGTAGGAGGACGGAACTACTGGTCAGTTGCGTGGCGATTAAGAAATTTACTTCCAACTCCACAGATGTTTTAAAAATGATTAATTAACCAGTTGAAAGAGTCAACGGATAGGCTTGATTAACCAGTAAAAGTATTTCAATCATCATTAAATTTTTGAAGAGAATTGGTAAATTAAAGAAAACAAAGACTTGCTTTTATATAACGCCTTTCATGACCTCGGGACATTCCAAAGCGCTTTACAGCCAATGAAGCACTTTTGTAGTGTAGTCACTGTTGTAATGTAGGGAAACATGGCAGCCAATTTCCGCACAGCATGCTCCCACAAACAGCAATGAAATAAATGACCAGATAATCTCTCTTTGGTGTTGGTTGAGGGATAAATGTTTGCCGGGATAGTAGAAGCTCCTTGCTCTTCTTCGATTGGTGGCCATGGGATTTTTTACATCCACCTGAGAGGGCAGGCGGGGCCTCGTGTTTAATGTCTTATCCGAAAGACACTACCCCCAACAGTGCAGCACTCCCTCAGCGCTGCACTGACGAGTAGCCAGGACTATGTGCTCAAGTCTTGCAGTAAAGCTTGAACTCGCAACCTTCTGACTCCGAGGCGATGTGCTACCAATGAGCCAAGCTGGTACGTGTTTGAATTATTAAACTGCTCTAGAGAGTTTTTATTTAGGTAGTAAGACTATAATTAAAATTCTATTGCATATCTCATTCAATTAATGCAGCATTTTAGCTACTAAAGCCAGTTTTCTTCATCCGACTCGGTCTATATAGCCAAGTTATTACAATATGACAGCAATGTTTTCTGCATCTGAGGTTTGCTAATTATATTAAATAGTTTTTAAAAAGGCAACAAAAAAACTGTAAATGCTGGAAATCTGAAATAAAAATGAAAAATGCTGGAAATATACAGCAGTGCAATCAGTACAGTATCTATAAAGAAAGAAAGGCAAATTAATGTCTCTAGTATAAAATGGTACTCGGAAGTAGATAATAATTAACCAGCCTGTTGGAGCATGACTGTTTATTCTGAGCCATTTACCATCAAAATTTATGTATGCAAATACAAAACTATTTTACTGGAACTTTATGTATTTTATAGACAAACTGGGCTGTACATAGAATTTACAGCACAGAAACAGGCCATTTGGCCCACCTGGTGTGTGCCAGCGTTTATGCTCCACATTAGCCTCCTCTCACCCTACGTCATCTCATCCTATCAACATATCTTTCTATTCCTTTCTGCCTCATGTACTTATCTAGCTTCTCCTTAAATCTCTGTTATTCGCCGCAACTGCTCCTTGTGGTAGCGAGTTCCACTCTCTGGGTAAAGATGTTTCTCCTGGATTCCTTATTGGAATTATTAGTGACTATCTTATATTTATGGCCCCTAGATTTGGTCTCCTCAAGATGGAAACATCTTCCCTATGTCTATACCCTGTCATAATTTTAAAGACCTCTATCAGGTGACCCCTCAGCCTTCTCTTCTCTAGAGAAATGAGCCCCAGCCTGTTCAGCCTTTCCTGATGGTCATAACTGTAAGTCTTGTGCACTGCCTGGTGATCTGTCCTTAAAGGATCTCGATGAAAAGAATATAGCAATTCTTGCCCATCTCTTGGAGAATGCTTGCCGCGCTGTGGAGTTTGTGTGGGTTTTTTTTCAGGGGAGGGAAGGGGCTTGTAAAAAAAAATTAAATGTTATCTCGAGGGATGCCATGGCGAGAGGGATTTACATGGATCCGTAGTAGTGAGGGGACAACAAACAATGAAGATTCTGAGAAATCGTGGTATGTTTAGGACTCTTCAGTTTAATAGGAGGCTGCTGTATTTAGAATATATTTTAAAGGTTAATCTCGCGCCCCAACTGCTTAATCTTTTACTTTGCAGTGAATTTAATCTGGATAATCTTGAAAACCACGTTTATAAAAAAAAGGTTTCCTTCTGATTGGGTAGTAGTTATTTATTACTGATCTAAAAATAAATGGTTCTCTAATTACACTTTTGGCATGTAACCTAATAACTAAGGGTACAGTTTCAGAGCGGCGCTGTAAGTATTGTCATAGAGCCAGGTGTAGTTAATCATTAACTGCATAGCAGGGCCAGGGTAAAGAAGGTACAAACAATCCAATTTATATGTAACAGTTGCCAAGGTAGCAATAAAATGCTTATTTACAGGTCAGATTGTGTTTACTGAGGCTTGGTGGATAGCAACTGTTTTCTTTGAGTCACTTAAAAACCACTTGGATAATTGTTTAAAGTTGCTTTTCTTCAACAATTGTCAAGATAAGTGACTTTAATCTCTGATGTGTTCATTTTATCCTAAATATAAACAAGCGTTCAAGTGACTGTATCCATCACCAAAACCACCTGTTCCCACATCTGTAATATCATCTGTCCCCGCCCCTGCCTCAGCTCACCTGCTGCTGAAACCCTCATCCATACTATTGTTACCTCTAGACTCGACTATTCCAAAGATCATCTGGCCATCCTTCTATCTTCCACCCTCCGTAAACTTCAGCTCATCAAAAACTCTGTTGCCTGTATCCTAACTCGCGCCAAATCCCGTGCACCCATCACCCATGTGCTCGTTGACTTGCATTGGGTCCCAGTCTGGCAATGCCTTAATTTTAAAATTCTCATCCTTGTATTCAAATCCCACATGGCCTTGCCGAGGGTTGCCGACCCTCCAGAATTGCCCTCGAGTCCCCAGGAATTAAAGACTAATCTCCAGGAACCTGCAGTGAACAACACAGGAGGAAAATCATATGGGCAATAAAAAATGGTGTTTTTTTAAAAATTCTTTGAACACTTTTCTCTATTAGTTATAAAAATATTGGACATGGGGGGAGAAAGGGCTGTTTGACGGATAAGAATCATCCAATTGGGTCATGAAGAGTCTGCTCGCTTTCCAATTGGTGTGGCAAGGCGGTGCACTGCGAGTATGGATACGTTGAGCAAGAGTGGAGGGAGGGGGTTGCAGGGCAGGTGGAGGCAGGAGCTCATGTGATGAAACCTCTGGGAATATGTCTAACCAGAGTTGGCAACCCTGCTCTTGCCTAGTATCTCTAACCTCCTCCAGCGCTACAACCCTTCGAGATCTCTGCACTCCTCTAATTCCGGCCTCTTGCGCAGTCCTGAATCTCATCGCTCCAACATTGGCGGCCGTACCTTCAGCTGCCTAGGCCCTAAGCTCTGGAATTCCCTCACTATACCTCTCCGCCACTCTACTGTTCTCTCCTCCTTAAAACCTACCTGTTTTAGCGAGCTTTTGGTCACCTGTCCAAATATCCATATAGGGGGCTCAGTGTCAAATTTTGTCTGAGCGCTCTTATGAAGCGCCTTGGGATGTTTTTACTGTGTTAAAGGCTCTATATGCAAGTTGCTCTTGTAATTAAAGGGAACTTTTAGTTGATTTGTTTTCCACCCAAATTTGAAAACGTGTTAAAAAAATGTTTTAAACCTTTGCACATTGCCCTTTTGTATCGTAAAGACCATGGGGCCGGATCTTGCTGTAAAAATAACGCGCATTAGCGATGCAGGTCGTTGTTAATGTCCAAATCGGCCAGCAAATTCAGGGGATTAAGAGATACGCCAGGAGTTGTGAATATCAGAACTTGCTGGTCAAGTCGCACAAACGACATCTTGCCCTTAGCCTCCCCGTTATTCTTAAGTACTAGCGGGATTTGCATATTAATCTCACTGCAGACAGTTAAGTCTAGTAATTAACGATGTAAGTACCTTTTTTAACGATTTGATAATTGTTAATGCAATGTCAATCGACCTCTCTGGCCTAGACATTGAACAATTTAAACTGTGGAGTCTCATTCCTTCAGGTGGTAAATTGTTCTTGGAGATTTTAAAAAATGTAAATGTTAAAAGTTTATATTTTTCTCTTTCTTTTCCTTTGTCTCTTTTCATTCTCTTAATCCAATTTTTTTCCCCCTCTATTTCTCTTTCTGTACCTGATTTGACTAATTCACCCTGCTTCTCTGTCGTTCCTCTGGTTCTTTCTCAATCCTTCAATCTCATTGGTTAATAAGATAGACTGTTAGTCCCTTTGTTCGCTGAGGTACCAGATGCTTTGTTGCCCTCACCATGCAGCCCAGTTCAGGGCTGTTCTCTTGCGATCTTTGCTGTTGGCACTTCCAGCAAGTTACACATTTTTGAGGTGAAGGGTGCAGAAAAAAGTCAAACTAATGGTGCACACCACGAGATTCTCCACTTCAGCAAGGGTTGTAGGTTATAGTGTGCGTGCTCACATTAAAGTGTTTTATTTCTTAAAAATATGAATCCCCAGACAGGCCCATGGCACTCCAAGAACCGGGTCGGGAGTAAGGAGTAACTCCGAAAGGGAATGGATGTGTTGTTTGTAAGACAATATCCTTTCAGAGACTGTTTTGTTTCTTCGTTCCAAATTAGGGTAAATATTTAAGCTTTAATTGTATAGCCTATTCTTTGAAGTAAGGTAGCAATTACCGTACCAGTATTCTCTATCTTTTTTTTTGTTTTATTGACATCCTGTTTTTCACATCATTTTTTAAAAAAGATTGAGCTGAGTGGGATTGATGTTTCACATTATAAAGTATAATTTGGTTCTCTGAATGTCGAGGTGTCAGCCTTTGCTCCGTGGTAATACTCTCGCCTCGGAGTCAGAAGGTTGTGGGTTCAAGCACCACTCCAGAGACTTGAGCTCATAATCCAGGAAGACACTCCCAGTGCAGTACTGAAGGAGTGCTGCACTGTTGGAGGTGCTGTCTTTTGGATGAGTCATTAAACCGAGGGCCTGTTTGCCCCCTCGGGTGAAGATAAGAGATCCCACGACACTATTTGAAGAAGAGCAGGGGAGCTCTTCCCGATGTCCTGGCCAACATTTACCCCTCAACCACCATCATTGGGGGAAAAAACCCAGATTATCTGGTCATTTATTTCCTTGTGTCTGTGTGTAAATTGGCTGCTGTATTTCCCTACATTACAACAGTGACTACACTTCACAATTACTTCACTGGTTATAAAGAGCTTTGGGACATCCTGAGGTCATGAAAGATGCTGTATAAATGCAAGTTCTTTCTATGTACAATATTCTGACAAAGAACTGCAAGCTTGCTGGCCTCAGAGGGTTAAGCAACATAAGCATGTTTTAATACTTAAATTCATCACATCTAATATTCCTTTTTTTTCAAATCTCTTTAGGTTTTTCTTCCACACTGTGGTGTCAGCCGTCCTCGGTATCCTGCTGATTGTACTCGTTATCCTTTATGTTTTCATCCAGCAGTTTGTAAATCCTGCAGAACTTCGCACGGCTCCTCAGTTTGAAAGTACGTGTCTTGAGGCTTAAGTTGAGGCCCATGTTAGTCGTAACATTATGGCCTTACAAAGGGAGAAATTGTTTCTGCCATTGTTGCTGTGCTTTTCCATCGCTCCACCATTGGCGGCCATGTCCTCAGCTGTTTAGGCCTTAAGCTCTGGAATTCCCTCCATAAACCACTCTGCGTCTCTACCCCTCTCTCCTCCTTTTAAGTCGCTCCTTAAAACCTAGCTCCAAGCTTTGGTCACCTGTCCCAATATCTCTTTATGTAGCTCGGTGTCGAATTTTGTCTGATAACACTACTGTGAAGCGCCTTGGGTCATTTTATGATGTTAAAGGCAATGTTGTTAGCAGAGGCATTGGGCAGGATTTTCATTGGGCCGTGGAGGTGGGATTGGCAGCGTGTGGGGGGTTAAAATCTCGAAATTGGGGGGCACGAACCCATCCCGCCCCCAACCCGCCTCCATGCCAGTTTCAAAGGAGGCGGGTACCCGACCCGCACTGGGACCCGCCTCCCTGAGGCGGGAAGGGGATTAGTGCCAATTAACTGCCTGTTAACAGGTAATTAGCAGGCAGTTTTTAGCCTAATCCCTATTTTTATTCCTGAAGTGTGGGATTCCCGATGGCTCCAACCCACACCAAGTTAGCGAGGTGGACCGTCGGGCTGAAGGGCTTGGAGGGTTCGAGATGTCCGGTGTTCAGGTGAGTGATGGGTGCGTGAGTGCAGAGGTAAGTGTGTTTGGTGTGTGTAAAGTGTTTAAAGAAGTTTTACTTCCCTTTACTTACCTTTACAGCCTTCCTTCCTTCAGGTCTCAGGAGTCCCTCATCTCACCGGCACAGAAAGCAGAATGGCCGTGAGCTGTCAAAAGTTGCAGCATTCAGCTTTCTGTTCTGGAGAGATCTCTAAATCAGCCTGAGAGGAAGGAATTAACTTAGAGTACAGATTGTCAGCGTTTGACAGCTTCAAAGAGCTCTTGACAGATGAAATGTCAATCTGTGACATCACCTGTTGCCAGGTGGCTCTTAATTGGCCTGCTGAGCCCACTGGGTGGGCTCAACAAGGTCAATCAAGTGAAAATCGCGTGGGTTGGCCACAACTCAATGGAGGCGGGACTACAACCCCGAAAGTTGTAGTCCCGCCT
This sequence comes from Somniosus microcephalus, assembly GCF_052327205.1. NCBI lineage: Eukaryota > Metazoa > Chordata > Chondrichthyes > Squaliformes > Somniosidae > Somniosus > Somniosus microcephalus. The sequence continues at coordinate 286,099,476 of NC_140991.1, forward strand.
CCTACACACCTCCTCAATGAAAATCCAGCCCATTGTATTCTGATGTCCAGTTCAGGGCTCTTGCGACCTTTGCTGGTGGAACTTTACACAGGTGACATTGGGGCGGGGCCTAAGATCAGAGCTCAATTGCCATGCCCTGTATTTTTGGGGCTCTTGCTCTCTGTGGTCCATTAGACATGTTAGCATTCAGTTTAAAAAATCTGGAAATAAAAAGCTGGCAACAGTAAAAGTGTTTCCACTTATAATCAAATGGATGAGTCCCTAAGGCTAATTGCAAGACCAAGGAGAGCAATCAAATTGTCTCTGTTCAATAGTGAAACATAATTACACAGCTCCTTCGTCATAGGGTTCTGATTTATAAAGCTGGTGGGTCTGATTTTCTCATGCTATATTTAAAGCTGTGTGTACCATCTTTCAAATGAGACATTAAACTAAGGCCCTGTCTGCTCCCTCAGGTGGACATAAAAGATCTCATGGCACTATTTCAAAGAAGAGCAGGGGAGTTCTTTCCTTCCTTCCTTCCTTCCTGCCGTCCATCCGTCTTTTTTTTCTTTCTTTCTTTGGATTCACATTTTAACACTTTAACTAACCCCACGCTCCCAACCCACCCATTTTTTTTAAAGTTAAAATTCACCCCAAAGGACTATGATGTAAGGAAATTGGAGTGTACCACATTTAAAAGCAGAGTTGTATTACTTGGTGCTGCCAATTGTAACACTTACTTTACTTGGGCTAAACAAAATGATGCTCTATCCACTAAAAGAGCTGTACTCCTTAGGGACCCCTGGAGGCTGCACTAACCCAGTGATAAACAGTGGGGGTGGTGGTGGTTTCTTCTCATGGGGCCTACTCTTCACTAAGTGGAGCAGACCCAGCAGCAAGGAGATTGGATGTCCGACATTTGGTTCTGGAAAGATAATCTACCAATAAACAGCTTCTGGAGCAGCACCTCACTCATGTATGAACAGTGACTGATTGATTGATTGTAAAAGACCCTCTGGTCCATCCACCTTGTCCCACACAATTGCAATGCCTTGTGCATCACAATATATACACTATCCACCACAACCAAAACCATGTGATCTCCTGAGAGGTGAAAAACCAGACTTTAAAAAAAAAACACAGGCCAATTTGGGGGGGATATCTGTGAAATTCCTCTCTGACCATCCTTATGTGATTGAAACTAGTCCAGGGGATCACTCGGGCCCTGGTAATGCGATGCAGTACCTACCTTTAGTACAAGGTCATCTCCGCCCCAGACAGAAACAGAGTCAGCTCTTGCTCGAAGAAATTCAGTGAATCAGCGTCCACCGCACGAGCTGACAATCTATTCCAGAGGTCTACTCTTCTCTGGGAAAAGAACCACCTCCTGACATTTAATCTAGCTCTGGCCTTACACAACTTAAAATTGTGACCCCCGGTCCAATGTTCCCTCTCATATTTTTTCCATGTGCGGTCCCTTTAAATTTGCGGCCATGCATGCAGCAGCAGCTGGTGAGCAGCCTGCACAGGACCTCCCAATTGGTGTGCGGCCACGTATCTTAAGGGGAACATTACCCTGGTCCCCTTATACCTATTTAGTTGAGAAAAACTATCTACACAATCTGTTCCATTCATCTTGTAAACCTCGATTAAATCGCCTCTAAGTCTACGCTTCTCTAAAGTGTAGAGTCCCAGCTCTTTGAGCCTATCTCGATAACTAAGATGCTTCAAACTGGGAATTAATCTTGTGGCCCTCCTCTGCACCCTTTCCAAAGCCTCAATATCTCCCACCTGGTTGGTGGCTTCCGTTCAAGCTCACTTATCATGACCGTGGTGATTTCAGGTGACTTGTAAGGTGGCTTGAACAGAGTAAAGATAGACTCCTGCTGGTTTTGTTCTTCTTTACAGCTTTAATTTAAAAGCTTACTGATTACGTGGGGCACTCACACCCATGAAGTACTGAACTGAATAGGCTCATTAGCATCGCCAACTCTGCTTGGACGTATTGCTGGAGGTTTCATCACATGACCTCCGACCTCCCGCCTCCGACCTCCAACCTCCAACCGCCCCGCCTGCTCAAACGGCCTTTATTTTCCCCTCTCCAATTTTTTTTATAACTAATAAACAAAAGCATTCAATGAAAATGGGGGGGGGGGGGGGGAACCACAAACTTGATTTTTTAATGTCCCTATGGCTTTTCTCCCATGTTGCTCAAAACAGTTCCTGGAGGCTCCAAGTCCATCCTGGAGGGTTAGCAGCCCTAATGTTCTTTTTCAGTGAGAACCCCACAGATGCTCAATATTATGTTCAATATTCCGAAGGGGCTTATGCTTTCCACCTGCTTGTTTCTTGAGTCATGCATTCAGATATTTCTAAAATATAATCCAGACACCTAGGACCCGAAATTCTAATCTGAGCAAGGGTGGGAATCCGGGCAATCTCCGGATCAAAGTTTTCAAAACAGAACAGGGATTCCACTCCATTTTTCTTCTGGTGCAATCATTTTCGGTTAAGAGGGTGGGGAATCTTCCACCCATCCTCCCTGCATCTAGAGGGGGTAGCCTGGGAAGTGTTTCCGGCCTACCGTGGGAGTTGCACCATCTACTTGTTTTAAAGGCCTCACTGGAACTCTTGCCGGCCAGGAGCTGGCATGAGTGGCACTGAGGCCATTGTTGCGGGCCCCAGAAAATCCCTCAAGAAAGGTAATCAATTCTAGAGGGGATGGAATGGGATCATTTACCTTAAGGTAGCAGCTAGCTCTGGGCCGATCCACTTCAGAAGGATAGATTGGTGCGAGCGTCACTAAACTACCTTGATTGGTACAGTGGCCCCGCTTCCTTTATTTGGGATGGCACTGGGCCTGTCCACTCTCCTCTTTCATTGGCGGAATGTCCCTATAGGAATTTCATGGTTCAAACATCCAGCTTTAGCAAGAAAGAGCACACTTGCATTTATATAGTGCCTTTCATGAAATCAGGACATTCCAAAGCGCTTTACAGCCAATTAAGTGCTATTGAAGTGTAGTCACTGGTGTAAGGAAATGCGGAAGCTAATTTGCGCACCGCAAGATCCCACAAACCGCAATGAGATAGTGACCAGATAATCTGTTTTAGTGATGTTGATTGAGAGATAAATATTGGCCAGGACACTGGGGAGAGCTCCCCTGCTCTTCAAACAGTGCCGTGGGATCTCTTACGTTCATCTGAGAGGGCAGATGGGGCCTTGGGTTAATGTCTCATCCAAAAGACGGCACCTCAGACAGTGCAGCACTCCCTCAGCACTGCAATGAAGTGTCAGCCTAGATTATGTGCTCAAGTCTCTGGAGTGGGACTTGAACCCACAACCTTCTGACTCTGAGACGAGAGTGCTACCCACTGAGACACAGAAATCTGTGTTTTTTCCACCATTTCTTCTGTGTCTTGGAGTCATTAATTAAATCCCCTAGCCAGCTTGTGCCCCACACCATGCTTTACTCCAGCTTACCCTGGCTGCTACATTGGTACTAGCTGAAATCTTTTGCTTGCAAAATACTGTTGGTTTGTACCATTGTGCCACTATTTCGAAGAAGAGCAGGGGAGTTATCCCCGGTGTCCTGACTAATATTTAATCCCCCAACCAACATAACAAAAACAGATTATCTGGTCATTATCACATTGCTGTTTGAGGGAGCTTGCTGTGTGCAAATTGGCTGCCGCGTTTCCCACATTACAACAGTGACTCCACTTCAAAAGTACTTTATTGGCTGTAAAGCGCTTTGAGACTTCTGGTGGTCATGAAAGTCGCTATATAAATGCAAGTCTTTTTCTTTTCTTTGTGAACAGAGCATTCTTGCGTGCGTTTTCTTAAAATGTCAGGTTTTTTCAGGCAACCTAAGTGGAAGAAATAAACCCAACATCTCATCTGTCTCCCCCAGGAGGCTACATGATTGCTGGTGGGATGGAACCCTAAGGGGTCATGATGTGTAGTTACTCTGTGACTGATTGAGACAAGCTCGTTGGACCAGCCAGTCTTTTCCTGTCTATTATTCTGGCCTCTTGCGCTTCCCTGATTTTTTTTGCTTCAACATTAAGCTCTAGAATTCCCTCCCGAAACCTCTCTGCCTCTCCAAGAATCATAGAAATTTACGGCACAGAAGGAGGCCATTCTCCAGTCCTGTCATCGTGTCTGTGCCGGCCGAAAAAAGAGCTAACCAGCCTAATCCCACTTTCCAGCTCTTGGTCCGTAGCCTTGTAGGTTACGGCACTTCACCAAGTACTTTTTAAATGTGATGAGGGTTTCTGCCTCTACCACCCTTTCAGGCAGTGAGTTCCAGACCCCCACCACCCTCTGGGTGAAAATAGTTCTCCTCACCTCCCCTCTAATCCTTCTACCAATTACTTTAAATCTATGCCCTCTGGTTATTGACCTCTGCTAGGGGAAATAGGTCCTTCCAATCCACTCTATCTAGACCCCTCATAATTTATACACCTCAATCAAATCACCCCTCAGCCTCCTCTGTTCCAAAGAAAACAATCCCAGTCTATCCAGTCTTTCCTCATAGCTAAAATTCCCCAGCCCAGGCAACATCTTCGTAAATCTCCTCTGTACCCTCTCTAGTGCAATCATATATCTTTCCTGTAATGTGGTGACCAGAACTGCATGCAGTACGCTAGCTGTGGCCTAACTAGTGTTTTATACAATTCAAGCATAACCTCCTGGCTCTTATATTCTATGCCTCAGCTAATAAAGGAAAGTATCCTGTACGCCTTCTTAACCACCTTATCTACCTGTCCTGCTACCTTCAGGGATCTGTTGACATGCACTCTAAGGTCCCTTTGTTCCTCTGCACTTCTCAGTATCCTACCATTTATTGTGTATTCCCTTGTCTTGTTAGCCCTCCCCAAATGCATTACCTCACACTTCTCCGAATTGAATTCCATTTGCCACTTTTCTGCTCACCTGACCAGTCCATTGATATCTTCCCCCACTCTACAGCTTTCTCCCTCACTATCAACCACACAGACGATTTTTGTATCATCTGCAAACTTCTTAATCATGCACCCTACATTGAAGTCTAACTCATTGATGTATACCACAAAAAGCAAGAGGCCTTGCTCCTCAAAAACCTATTTCTTTGACCAAGCTTTTGGTCACCTGTCCTAATATCTCCTTATGTGGCTCAGTGTCAAATTTTGTTTGATAAGGCTGCTGTGAAGCACCTTGAGAGATTTTAATATGTTAAAGGCACTATATAAATGCAAGTTGTTGTTGCTAGGTTCAAAAAAACTCAGTGTATTGTTAACCAGGTGAGCTCGCGAGTCAAAGGATGATGGACTCGAAAGCGAATCCAATGCCGTTTCGAATGCTAAACGGAACAAAAGCAAGGATACCCTTGAAGAAAATCCTACTGCTTGGCTCCTGCTATGGAGCAGAGATGCAAGGACAGAATTATACAAGTCCAGCATCCAGTTGTCACCCAGTAACTTCCTCTTGATGCTGGCCATAGGCTGCCTTGTCTGAGGATTTATTCATGTAGATGTTGCGGATTTGGAGTGGCTGGTGTGATATTGGGGTGTTATCCTTCAGTTGATTGTGCCACGCTTAAATGATTGCATTTTTGTTTATCTGCACAGATGTTCAAGGAAACAACACTTGGTTAGCATTTCTGCCCATTGCTCCCGTGGAGACAACGCAGGCTGGAATTCTAGTCATAGCGGGAATCACTATTATCCTCGGACTCGCTTCACTGATGTTACTTGGTCATCTGCTGGGGTTTCACATTTATCTATGTGAGTGTGAAGGGAACCAAGACCTTTTCATTTGTCATTCCAAATTATGAATATAATTGTCGAGTTTCTTTTGGTGGGGCGGTTGGTGGGGAAGGGACTGTGATTTAAATTTCGGGCTGCTGAATTGCTGGCAACGACCTTCGCGTAGGTCTTGGGAGGGGTTGGAGGAGGCGATCGAGAGGGAGAGAGTGGAGTGATTGGGCAGGGGGCTTGCCTTTTTGATGGCGGACTGCCGCAGTCCCTTTAAAGAACACTGGTTAGGCTGCATGTAGTCCATGTTTTCCTGAACGCAGCAGGCCTGGCGCCAGCTGAATACAGAGCAGCCCAATTTTGGGAAGGGTTTCCTGACTCCGATATTAGGCCCTTTATTTGCACATGCAGAAGAACTAATGGCTGTTTCAGGCGTGGGCCCTGGGCACCTACACCTCAGCCTTTACCAATATGGTGGTCAGCGCACTTTCAGTGCGGAATGTACGCGCTCACACCACCTGCCATATTGGACGATTAGGCGCCCGTTTTATGCCTGTAAAATGGGTGCGGTGTCGACCAATTTCTAGGCCTAAGAGTCCTGTTTGAGCCTGTTCTGAACTTCAAACCTCACATCCTATCCCTCAGCAAAGGGTTTTGAAGGAGAGTGAAAGTTGATGAGATGGAGGGGTTTAGTGAGGGTGTTCCAGTAAGTAGGGATAGGTGGCTGTAAAGGACTTGCAGCTCTGCAATATTGCCCACCTCCATCCTTACCTCATCTCCCTCCGGCACTAAAACCATGACCTCACTTTTGTCACCTCTGGACTCAACTCCTCCCATTCTCCACCCTCTATAAACACCAATTTGTACAAAACTCTGCTGCCCCTAACCTGCCCTGCACTCATCATCCCTTCCTCAAAGATTTACATTGGTTTCCTGTTTTCTAACATAGTAAATTTAAAATCCTCATCCTCATCTTCAAATACCTCTATGGGCTCTCCCTACTTGATCTCCGTAACTTCCTCCTGTCTCCGTCGGCACTCTTCCATCTTACCGCTGCAATCTTCTTCAGCCATTTGCCCCAGCTCATGCCCTCTGACTCTGTGCTTTAGTGCATTCCCCCTCCCCTTTGCCTCACCATTGGTGATAAAGCCTTCAACTGCCTTGGCCCTACTCTCTACAACTCCCTCCTTAAACCCCTCCATCTCTCCCCTTCTCTCTCCTCCTTTAAAACCCTCTGAAAACTAAGCTTTCGGTGTCCCTCTTAAACTCTCCCTCCATGACTCAGTATCCATTTCCCCATCTAATTTCTATTGGGGAAGCACCTTGGGATTCTATTTTTATGTGCGTTTTAAAAGAATTTGATAGGGTGGATAAGGGAAACTATTTCTTCTGGTGGGGAATCAAGAACAAGGGGACATAATCTTGAAATTAGAGCCAGGTCATTCAGGAGTGAATCAGGAAGCACTTTTCCACACAAAGGGAAGTAGAAATTTGGAATTCTCTCTCCTAAAAGGCTGTGGGTGTGGGGACAATTGGAATGAGATCGATAGATTTTTGTTAGGTAAGGGTATCGAGAGATATGGAGCAAAGGAAGGATAATGGAGTTGAGGTGCAGATCAGCCATGATCTAATTGAATGGCAGAGCAAACTCGAGGGGCTGAATGGCCAACTCCTGTTCCTATCTTAAAGGACCTTTTATGTATTCAAATTGTTTAAAGTTTAGTACCAAATCTTCTATCTGGTGCAATCTTTTTTTTATAGCATCATATTGTATCTAACTGCACAGGCTGTGGAAATGGGTGTGGTGCTGGTCTTTTGAGGGTAGATGAGCTGAACATCATTCCTGTACTTTTCTAGTGTTCAAGAAGTTAAGTACGTACGAGTACGTCATACGGGAGCGTCACAACCAGGATATGCGAGATCATGGGAACGATCCCGAGTCTGCACAGACTGCGTCTGCTAGGATGACCGCTCTTCAGGTAGAGTGCAATAGAGGCAGTCAGAAGGTCGTGAGTTCAAGCCCCACTCCAAACCTGATAATCTAGGCTCTCGCTCCGGTGCAGTACTGCGGGAGTGCTGCACTGTCAGTGTTGCCGTCTTTCGGATGAACCGTTAAACCGGGACCCCATCTGGCCTCTCAGGTGGACGTGAAAGATCTTATGGCACTATTCGGGGAGAACTCCCCCTGCTCTTCATCGGTGTCCTGGCCAATATTTATCCCGCAATCAGTGTCACTAAAGCAGATGATCTGGTCACTTATCTCATTGCTGTTTGTGGGATTTTGCTGCGTGCAAATTGGCTGCCACGTTTCTTACAACAGTGACTACACTTCAAAAATAATTCATTGGCTGTAAAGCACTTTGGGACGTCCTGAGGTTGTGAAAGGCGCTATATAAATTAAAGTTCGTTCTTTTGTTTTTATAATTAGTCTCGGTGCCTTTGGTTGGGGGAAGAAGCAGCGAGGATTCGTGCTCCTGATTGCAAACCATTCCTGCTGGGGAGTGCAAATTTGGTTGCTTTGCGAGAGCAGGATTGGGCTCAATGGTAATGCACTCCATGGTCAAATAACTTGACGCGAAGAGTGGCCACTGGGGCAAGATAATGGAGCTAGAGACTGTGATAAACTGCTGATTGGGTGAAATGCTGATACTCGTTTCTATTCCAGTCAACCAGGAGACACTGCAACATTAGGCAAGCACTGCCCAGTCCTTGCAGTGTTCCTACGTTACAAGTGTGGGCCGGGAAATCCCTCGGCGCTGCTGCCGCTCCATCGGTGTTGCTTCGCCGAAAGTGTAGTGGAAACTCCGGGCGTTTACATGCATAAACGAGGTTTCTGCTGAAATAACGTTGGGAGAGTGGAAGCAACTCCGCTGGATTTCCTGGCCGTGGTATTCAATTTACCCACCTCAGGCATGAAATACTGAGGAAACCCTGAGACAATTGGAACAAAGAAATTGCTAGACGAGAAAAGTCCAAGGTCCATCTAGTCCGTCTTCTATCATCCTGGTAGTCGCTGATACAGCAATAATGGAGTTGTTGACTAATCGTAGTAATCAATCTCTTATCAGTTAGTCTACAACAGACCCAGAAACTAGACGAGGCAAACCATCAGTGATGGAGAGCTTTAGGAACCATAGGTCCAAAGTCACCTATTCCTCCTAAACATACAACAGTGTTTAAAAATGAACCACTATTTAATGAAAAACACACTTGTGCAGTTGTTCACATCAATGATACTTAATTTCCCATTGAATCAAGGATGTTCAGAAAGTCAATGTGCACGCAAATGGGATCTTGCTGTCCCTCCAGTGTAGCTCAAGGGTCAACTTGTGCTGTATTAACATTGCAACATTGCCACAGACGCAGGTCTGATGCTGGTGGCAGTGCTGTAACTGAAGGAAGATGGCAGTAGTCCCTCCTGCAGCATGGGGTACCAGTTTAAGCACTACCTTTTCCCCATGTTTGCAGAGTGCAGGCTCCCAGGTGGCAAATGCATGTTTGCAGACATGGGTAGAAAAGGGTTAAATGATTTTTAAAGAACGGCAGAGGTTGAACACAGAATCTCATGCAATTAACTTCTTTCCTGGAATACTAAAGCGGCACCTCTGCTTTTCATCCTTGCGACTCGGGAAACCACACACTGTTCCACTAGACACGAGCCTGTTGATAATTAATTGAAGGCTTTGGGAAGAGAAAGAGGGTTGAGAAAAACTGTTAAGTCTGTGTGTTATAGTGCAAATTACTACACAGACCACAAGAGTAAATTTTAACAGGTCTTTACTAGTCGAAGGTCAGGCTGAACTGCCCAATAAATCATTACACAGCACTTATATACCGGTGTGGTCACCACCGGTATTACAGTATACAGCAGCCAAGATAAAGTAGTGCAACTCTTAAAATAGTTCTCTTAAAGGTGGAACGGTTACATACACCACAATCCTCCCTTTTTAGCTTAACAGTATATATTCCCCATTAAACATAACATAATAACATATATACACAACTTCATGTAAAAACAGTTCACAGATTCAGTCTCTGAGGAGGCCTCCTGACTCGGTCCGGATAACGCCTCGGTGGTGTAGTAGTTTTCGGTGGTGTAGTAGGTTCTTTTGGCAAGGTCGATTCGGCTTGAATGCCAGTGTCGGGTTCATCTGGTTCCAGTATCACCGGATCGGACGTAGATACTATGGGTATCTCCGCTTCTTCATTAGGCGTATAGAGTTGTGGTGTAGGTTGTCCCTTTTCGGATGACTCTATGATCTGGTCAGCATGGCGCCTTATTATGCTTTCACCAATGTCCACGGTATACATCAGCGGTCCTAGTCGTGTGCAAATAGTTCCAGGCTGCCATTTCTCGGTACGGTAGTCTCGGGCCAAAACTTGTTGACCTATCTGGAAGGTTCTAGTTGGCCTTTCATTCATGCCTTGAAATTGCCGGTTCTCTACGTCCCTTCTGATGTTTGGCTTGATCAAATCCAGCCGGCATCTTAGTCTTCTATTGAAAAACATCATGGCGGGAGTTTGGTTTGTAACCACGTGTTGCATTCCTGTACGCAAACAAGAAGTTATCTACCTTATGTTGTAGATTTATGTCTTCATTACCCATGGCCTTTATGGCCTTCTTGAAGGTCTGGACAAACCTTTCAGCTAATCCATTGGTGGCGGGATGGTATGGGGCGGACGTGTAGTGCTTAACCCCATTGTTTTTTAAGAACTTCCTGAATTCTTCGGACACAAATTGCGGTCCATTATCAGAACAGATCTGTTCCGGCAGCCCATTCCTGGCAAATATGGTCCTTAATACTGTGATGGTTTTTTCCGTGGTGGTGGAGGACATCTTTATTACCTCCGGCCACTTGGAGTGTGCATCCACCGTGATTAAGAACATTGAGTCCATAAATGGACCAGCAAAGTCGATATGTACCCTTTGCCATGGAGATGAGGGCCACTCCCATGGATGTAGAGGGGCTTGTGGTGGGGCGTTTTGGACCTTCTGGCATCCTAGACAGCTCTTGGTCATTTCTTCGATGTCTCCGTCGATACCTGGCCACCACACAAATGCTCTGGCTAGGTTCTTCATTTTCACTCCACCCAGATGCCCCTCGTGAAGCTCCTTTAGCACTTTATGCTGGAGTTTGGGTGGAATCACCACTCTGGATCCACACATCAAGGTTCCTCGGCACACTGACAGCTGTTCTCTTCTTTGCGAGAATGCTGGCAACAGTGGTTCGCCATGTGCTGGCCATCCCTTCACCGTTAAATCGTAGACTCATGAGAGAGTCGGGTCATTTCTCATTTCCTTTTCAATGGTAGAATTTGTTACTGGTAGACATTCCACTATGGTTGAGTGGAACATCTCCACTGTGTCCACTGTAGGCGCCTCTTCTACCGTTGGCAACGGTAGGCGCGATAAACCGTCAGCATTCCCATGCTGTTTTGATCCTTTGTATTCTATGTCATATTGGTGTGCCCCTAGGAAAAAGGACCACCTCTGTAGCCTTTGCGCTGTCATAATGGGAACGCCCTTTTTAGGGTTGAATATGGATACCAACGGCTGGTGGTCTGTCAGCAGTGTAAACTTCTGGCCCTGCAGGTAATGATTAAACTTCTTTACTCCCCACACCAGGCTGAGAGCCTCCCTATCTATCTGAGCATAGTTGCACTCAGCGGAGGTCAATGATCTGGATGCAAATGCGACTGGCCTTTCCAAGCCATTTGGCAACTTGTGTGAGAGTACTGCTCCAATACCATAAGGAGAAGCATCACAAGCTAAACGAATAGGTAGCGTTGGGTTGAAATGAGCCAACACTTCCTCTGAGGTGATCAATGCCTTGCTTTTGCGAAAGGCCTTCTTACAGTCCTCGCTCCACTTCCATGGTACTTCTTTCTGCAAAAGAGCATTCAGCGGGTGCAGCACCGTGGATAGATTTGGCAGAAACTTATGGTAATAGTTAATCAACCCTAGGAACGACCTCAACTGGGATACATTTTCCGGAGCGGGAGCCTTCACAACAGCTTCGATCTTGTCAGGTGACTTGTGCAGCCCCTCCTGGTCAATGACATGACCGCAGTACGAGATCCGTTTCTGGAAGAACTCACATTTCTGGCGATTAACTCAAAGTCCATATTCCTTCAACCTGGTGAGCACCAGTTTCAAATTTGCAAGGTGTTCCTCATCGTCATTTCCTGTAATCAGGATATCGTCCAAGTAACATTGAGTGTTTGGAATTCCCTGTAATACCTGCTCCATGGCCCTCTGCCAAATTGCTGGAGCCGAAGCCACTCCAAAAACCAGTCTATTATATCGATACAAGCCTCTGTGCGTGTTGATTGTGAGATACTGGCGCGACTCTTCCTCAACTTCCATCTGTAAGTACGCTTGCGCCAGGTCTATCTTGGTGAAGTGTTTCCCGCCAGACAATGAAGCAAAGATATCGTCAATCCGCGGAAGCGGATATTGCACCGTGTGAAGCACCGGATTGACTGTGATCTTGAAGTCTCCACAGATGCGGACCTTCCCCGGTTCCCCTGGCTTGTTACTCGATGAACGCTTCATGACAGGAACAATGGGCATGGCCCACTCACTCCAGTCCACCTTAGACAGTACTCCTGAACGTTCTAGCCCTTCCAGCTCAGCTTCCACAGCAGGTCGTATCGCATAAGGTACCGGTCTGGCTTTGAAAAATTTTGGGTTTGCATGTTCTGCAATCTTGATTTTTGCCTTAATTCCTCTCAGTGTTCCCAGTCCCTGTTGGAACACCTCTTTAGCCTCATCCAATATTCTGGACAATCGTTCAGGTTTGACATCTTTTTTTCCGGAATCTACCGTTATTGCTTTTAGGGAGTGCCAGTCCATATTTATTTTCCTGATCCACTCCCGTCCCAGAAGTGGTGGACCTCCCTCAGGTAGTACATATATGTCCATTCCTTGGTGTTCTTTGCCCTTGTGTACCACCTTGACTTTTATCTTTCCGATGGGGTATACTCTTTGCCCCGTGTATGTCTGCAATACTATCTCCGTATCCCGTAGGGGAATATGTGTGAATAACCTTTTGTAATCTTGCTTATTCATGACCGTCAACGCCGATCCGGTGTCCAATTCCATCTTCACTTGGACTCCTGCTATCTGCAGTGTGACCCAGATAGTTTGTAGGTCAGCTTCCTTACTCACATTGTGAATTCTCAGACTATCCAGTTCCTTGCTGTTGGAGTCTGAATCCGAATTCTGTTCATCCGAACTCTTCTCAGCCACCTTATGTACCTTTCTGCACTTTTCCTGCGGTGACTTTTTGTTGCTGGTCTTCTTTCCTGACCGGCATACTTTAGCTATGTGACCAAGCTTGCCACATTTTCTACATTCCTGGTTTTTAAACCAGCATTGGTTCTGATCGTGTGTTGTCTTTCCACAACGATAACATTTCGTTGTACCCAAAGCCATTTGATCTACGCTGAGTACCGCTGCCTTCAGCTGCATTTCCGCAGTGCCTCTCACTGCAGCTTCGTGCGATGCTGCAATAGTGACAGCCTTATCAAGTGTAAGATCATTCTCTTCAAACAGCCGCTTTTGTGTTCCTTCTTTCGACAATCCACACACAAATTTGTCTCTCAGTGCCTCTGTCAGTCCTTCCCCAAACTAACAGTATTTCGCTAGCTTACGCAGTTCAATTAAATACTCCGCGTTGCTTTCCTCTTTCAGTTGCGTTCTCGCATAAAATTTAAATCGTTCCGCTAACATCAGCGGTGTGGGGTTCAAATGATTTCTCAGGACAGCAACAATTTTAGCGAAAGCCTGATCCGCCGGTTTAGCTGGTGATAGAAGATGCTTCAATAGCCCGTATGTCTTCGCACCCATTGAGTTTAGTAAGGTTAGTATAATAATATCTTCATCTGATATTTTATTTGCCTTACAATAAATCTCTATGCGTTCTACATACGTGGCCCAATCTTCAACATCGAGATCGAAATCATTGATGTTACCACGCTTAGGCATCCTCGCAATCTTCTTGAGAAACAAAAAGAAATTTTTCTTTTATTTTTTTTTTTCAAAATGGCGGTTTCCCGCGCTTGTCTTCTTCCCCCGCCTACGAAAATGGCGGCTTCCCGCATTTGCCTTTCTCCCCCCCCGCTGGCTGTGATGGCGATTGCCGTATTGCTGCGTTCGCCCTCCCCAGCGGTTCTCAATCGTGCCTCCCAGCCCCTCTTGCAGTCCGGTCCTTTCCCCCGGCTGCGGCTGAGTTCTCCGCGGTTTTTTAAAATTTTCTCCCGCGCCTTACGCTGTCCCGGTCGCTGCGCCTCGCGGCCTCGGTAGCTGCCCGGCCTTTTTCACCGGTCGCGGTCGAGCTCTCTCTCGATGCTGTTGCGTCTCCCAGCCCGCTTGCAGCCCGGTCTTTTACACCGGCTGCGTTTGCATTCACCGCGGCTCCCGTGCCTTACGCTGCCCCAGTCTCAGCGCCTCTGGCCCCGACTTCTGTCCGGCTCTTTTCCCCGGCCGTGGTCGAGTTCTCCGCCCTTATATCCTCCGTTTTTCCCTCCCCTACTTCACAGCCAACGTGGCCGACTTGCTGCTCGTCGCTGATCGGCTTACCCACCACCGTGATAGAAGGGATGATCACTGCCTGTTGCTGATGGAAGGCTTCGTGTCAGAATTCTTCCTTTACTCTTCAGACCCGCGTCTTTTCTCAGCAGGATGATGAGGGCGGATGCCTCCTCTCAACGCCCGTTAAACTGCCTTGGATGTATCTCTGCCGCAGGGTAAGATCGTACTCGTCGCCACTGTTAAGTCTGTGTGTTATAGTGCGAATTACTACACAGACCACAAGAGTAAATTTTAACAGGTCTTTACTAGTAGAAGGTCAGGGCTGAACTGCCCAATAAATCATTACACAGCACTTATATACCGGTGTGGTCACCACTGGTATTACAGTATACAGCAGCCAAGATAAAGTAGTGCAACTCTTAAAATAGTTCTCTTAAAGGTGGAACGGTTACATACACCACAAAAACAGCATAGTGGATGGCATGCGAGATTATCCTCAACCATTTAATCAATAGACATACTGTAGATAACCCACTGGTTAACACATGTAGTTTGACATCTGTGTATTGACCGTACATGGATATTTTGATGAGGAACGTGTAGCTCAAAGATATAAAAAAGTGGCAAATTGTAATGGGGAAATTGGATTTGGCCCGGGAGGTTTGAACTCCAAGAACTATACTCGTTTTCAAATCCCTCCATGGCCTCGCCCCTCCCTATCTCTCTATCCTCCTCTAGCCCTACAACCTTCTGTGGTCTCTGCGCTCATCCAATTCTGGCCTCTTGTGCATCTCCCACACCCTTTGCCCCACCATTGGTGGCTGTGCCTTCAGCCATCTAGGCCCTAAGCTCTGGATTTCTCTCTCTACCTCTCTCCTCCTTTAAGGCGCTCCTTAAAACCTACCTCTTTGACCAAGCTTTTAGTCACCTATCCTAATATCATCTTATGTGGCTCGGTGTCAAATTTTGCTTGATGCTCCTGTGAAGAGCCTTGGGACGTTTTACTATGTTAAAGGCGCTATATAAATACAAGTTATTATATGAGGGAGTAAACTTTGAGTTAGCAAGACTTTGCTTGTGAACGTATTGCCCTACCATGATGGAATGAACCTGCCTAAAGCTAGCAAACGTGTATATATAGCCACTTCTAGCAGCTGCAGGGGACCAGGTTTTGTGTCTGCAGATGGATTGAATGCTCCACAGCTGTTGCGTTGCTGGCCATCATGGACCTTCCCCGATGTCCATGAATACCTACGGCCAGAAATTGTGACTGCAGCTTTTAAGCGTGTGCTCATATGTGTGCAGTTGGATTTTGTGTTGCCACCACTAGTGCTCTGGAATTTCCAGAGTATATGGAGTTGGGTCACAGATCAGTCATGATCTCATTGAATGGTGGAGGGGCTACATGGCCTGCTCCTGTTTCTATGTTCCATTGCAGTGTAACTAGAAAGAAGAAAGAACTTGCATTTATGTAGAGCCTTGAACATCAGGATTTCCCAATACCACTGAATTATTTTTGAAGTGTAGTCACTGTTGTTTTGTAGGCAAATGCACCAATTTTGCACACAGCAAGACCCCATAAATAGCAATGAGATAAGTGACCAGATCATCTGTTTTTGGTGATGTCAGTGGAGGGATATATGTTGGTTAGGACACTGGGGAGAACTCCCTTGCTCTTCTTCGAATAGGGATCTATTATGTTCATCTGAGAGGCCAGACCGGGCCTCCATTTAACGTCTCATCCAAAGGACGGCACTTCTGGCAGAGCAGCACTTGCTCAGTATTGCACTGGGAGTGTCAGAAAAACAAGACAGACTTGCATTTATATAGCACCTTTCACAACCTCAGGCCATCTCAAAGCACTTTACAGCCAATGAAGTACTTCTGAATTATAGTCACTGTTGTAATGCAGGAAACGTGGCAGCCAATTGCGCACAGCAAGGCCCCACAAACAGCACCGTGATAATGACCAGATAATCTGTTTTTGTGATGTTGATTGAGGGATAAATATTGGCCAGGATACCGGGGATAACTCCCCTGCTCTGGATTATAGACTTGCATGGGCAAATTCCTGGGCACTGGGAGCCTTGTTTACACTAAAGAACTGCCTCTACTGGAAGTGGTTCTGCAATGTAAACTGCCCATCTCTTTACCACTCTAAAGATATAGAGGAGGCCTACATATGGAGTGATGAAGTCTCCTGTTGAGTCCATGGATGAGGCTCGGTTGTTGTGGGCGCGTTGATGGGGGAGGAGCCCGATCTTGGACGCACATACACAGCCGCACAAATCACATTGAAAGCCAGATGAGGTGGGTAGATAAGTTGCCTTGTGTGCCAGGTGTTTGGCAGCCAGACCTTGCAACCTCGCAGCCTCAAATCCATTCAAACCGACCCGGCAGGCGTGACGCCATCGTGGCCTGTCGGTGGTCGTGTCTTCCCAGGTGTCGGCAAGATTTCATGGTGGCCTTTAGTGTGCTTTGGTGGTGTTTCATCTGCTCAACAACACGTGTCGTGAACGGCCCAAGGCACTTCAATAGGGTAGGGACGGGTGCCAAGGCAACAACAGGAGAAGAATTAAGTGAGGTTATCAAAGGCGTGGGCAAAGAGATAGATGGGTTCTGAGGTGGCTTTGGAAGGCTGGGAGAGAAGGGGTGAGGCAGTGAGAGAGCTTCAGAGTGTAGGGCTGAGATGAATCAAGACTCTGCCGCCAATAATGGCGAAGAGGGCAGGGAATGTACTGGGGACTGGAGCATGGGGCATCAGGCTAGACAAGATTACAGAAGTAGGGTGGGAGGAGACTACGGGGGATTCTGAATTCAATGGGTTGGGGAGGGGAATGGGGTTGTAAATAATTTTGCATACATTGCTGTAAGACTCTGATAACCTCATTGGCTATAATTGGGTATTTGTTATCTCTCTGTTGCTGTCATTTCTCTAACTCCTGTTTGTCTTTGCAGGGTCTGCCTATAGTAAAGTCTCAGCCAGAAATGGAACTTGCCACATCCTCCAGGTTAAGGTAAGGTGTAAAATACTTTTTTTTTAGGTAGCACCGCAAAACAAATGTAGCATCGGGAGTGAAATCGTGACTGTTTAATTATCGCATAAAAAGCTTGCTGCTCTTGCCCTTTTGAGTTTAGGGCCCTCCCATTTGTGAGGCATGATGGGATTCCACCGCTCACCATGTGTTGTCCTCGGATTGATTTGTACCGAACACTGGAAAAACGTCTCGGAAGTTATCAGCTGCTTAACGTGATGAATTGTTCTTGTATTTGTCTGAATTAGATTTGGCAAAGCCTTAAACTCTCACACTTAAGCCAAGGAAAGTTGATTTGAAAAGTGCAGTAAAATATCACGTGCAGTATGGCCAAGGAGCGAGTTAGTGGGGGCAAAGAAAAGCTGTAACAGCCAACAGAGGATGAGACGAGTATGGTAAAATAAACTTAAACAGTGAGAGGATCAGAATCCAGGGCTAAATGCACAAGAGAGTCTAACCATCTCCCCTTGACATTCAATGGCATTACCATTGTCGAACCCCTATGATCAACATCCTGGGGGTCGCCATTGACCAGAAACTTAACTGGACCAGCCATATAAATACTGTGGCTACTAGAGCAGGCCAGAGGCTGGGAATTCTATGGTGAGTGACTCACCTCCTGACTCCCCAACGCCTTTCCACCACCATAAGGCACAAGTAAGGGGTGTGATGGAATTCTCTCCACTTGCCTGGATGAGTGCAGCTCCAACAACACTCAAGAAGCTCGTCATCATCCAGGACAAAGCAGCCCGCTTGATCGGCAGCCCATCCACCACCTTAAACATTCACTCCCTCCACCACCGGTGTACCGTGGCTGCAGTGTGTACCATCTACAAGATTCACTGCAGCAACTCGCCAAGGCTTCTTCGACAGCACCTCCCAAACCCGCGACCTCTTCCACCTAGAAGGTCAAGGGCAGCAGGTGCATGGGAACACCATCACCTCCAGGTTCCCCTCCAAGTGACACACCATCCTGACTTGGACATATATCGCCGATCCTTCATCGTCGCTGGGTCAAAATCCTGGAACTCCCTACCTAACAGCACTGTGGGACTACCTTCACCACACGGACTGCAGTGGTTTAAGGTGGCTCACCACCACCTTCTCGAGGGCAATTAGGGATGGGCAATAAATACTGGCCTTGCCAACGACGCCCACATCCCACGAATTAATTTTAAAAAAAGTTGTCACCAGGACGAGCTGTTTTTGTTTTTCAGCTCACTTGACCCTGAAAGCAATTCACTCAGTGACCAGTTGGTGAGTGAAAGCTTTGAGGGCTGATTTTACCTCTACTTTCTCCTGTTTTGGATCCAATTGTGCTTTCACTTCTCACACATAACCAATTCAGCCTGTGCCACTCTGGTCAGTGTGTGTACCCACGCCTGTTTCAATGCAAATATGCAGGAAATACATGAGTTGTGGGGTATGGTAGTGTAGTGATTGTTGCTGGACTAATAATCCAGAGACCGTGAGTTCAAATCCCACCACGGCTGCTTGAGAATTTGAACTCGGTTTTAAAAATCTGGAAATAAAAAGTTGGTATCAAAGTGACCATGAAGCTGTTGGATTGGTGCAAAAATCTATTTGGTTTACTAATGTCCTTTTAGAGAAGGAAATCTGCCATCCTTACCCAGTCTGGGCCTATATGGGTGAGTGGAGCTCCAACAACGCTCAAGGAGCTCCAGGATAAAGCAGTCCACTTGATCGGCACCCCATCCACCGCATTAAACAATCACTGCCTCCACCAGCAGTGCAACGTGGCTGGAGTACGTACCACCTACAAGATGCACTCCACTCCCACACCAACACGGTCGATTCTTAACAGCCCTCTGAAGTGGTCTGGCAAGACTCTCGGTTGTATCAAACCACATGGGGATGGGCAATAAATGCCAGCCTTGCCAGCAACGCCCACATTCCAGGAATGAATTTTTAAAAAT
Organism: Somniosus microcephalus; assembly: GCF_052327205.1. NCBI lineage: Eukaryota > Metazoa > Chordata > Chondrichthyes > Squaliformes > Somniosidae > Somniosus > Somniosus microcephalus. The sequence continues at coordinate 286,118,704 of NC_140991.1, forward strand.
TTTGATAGATTTATACCTCCGATTTGCAAAGTCTACAAGGCAGTAAGTGGCTCCAATGAGTGGACGACTAGGCTCAGGTTGTTATAATTTCCCGTGGGAGCGGTTTTACTCAATAACTGGAGGAACTCAGCATATAAAGATCTAGAATTCCTTGGGCTCCTTCACTGCCGTGCAGTCACTGTCCTTGCGCCCTCTCGGGTACAGTCGGGCCAATGGGGCAGCTTTCTGAAACTCTAATGTGCCGTTTGCATGAGGTGATGGGACACAAGTTTAATCCTTCTGATTCCCAGAAACCATGAGATCCCAGTCTGCCTTGTACCATCATGAGCTGGCCTGGAATCTGGTGTAGAAAGTAATGTTGACAATGGTGCTGAGGCTAGGTTGACTCTCCTTCGCCTTGACTGCTGCAGGGAGAGCACAGAATTGAGGGGGAGATTTTTTTAAAATGGAGTCCTTGCCAGCTTCTAAGTTTGTTTTACCTCCTACACAAACATGTTCCATTTATGTACTTTGGGTGTGAAATTGGACTTTGCCAGTAGCACGGAACAGGTTGATAGTGATATCGGCTGCTCATTCGCTGTGAGTCACTTTCTGCTACTGGCGAAGACCAATTTCACCCCCTTATTCCTATTTTCATGATCCAGTTTTTCGTAACTACTTTATAATGTTCTACCATTTGCTGTGACCTAGCAATATCCGGTTTTGATTCTCATTTGTACTATTTTGTCAATCAATATAAAAGCAACCACTGCACCATTTGAGTCTCTAGATTTATGGCAGTATTACTGTGTAACTGGCTATCGGGAAGGATGCAGTCTAGATTGTTCCCTCTGACTTTCTCCTTCTCCCTTATCGCCGCAACTCCGTACCTCTCTGTGATGACCCAGCAGCTGAGAAATAAGTGTGCAGAATAGCGGGTGCCAAATTGGTGGCTCTGGACTGGGATTTGTTTTAAAGCAAAAAACAACCTGTCCATTAACTTAGAGACTTTCGTAGCAAGCAAGGATTATGATCCATCAATGGATGCAACATTTAGATTGCCCGTAAATATTTGTACCTGGTTTCCTCCTGCATAAACTGTGACAGATAATTTTCTTGGTGTATTAGTGCCCCCTAATGTAAGAAAGCTGAACTACATTTAAGAGATGGTAAGGTGTAGTTGCTGTAGATGTTTTTTGTGGTACTCTTTTGTTGCTGTGTTTTGCCAGTCAGGGAACGACTATAAAATCCCATGTTTTTTTCAATGGGAGCATTATTTTAACTTCTTTCTTTCTGACCTTTCTTTCTTTCTTTCCTTCTGACCTTTCTTTTTCTTTCTGACCTTCCTTTTTCTTTCTGACCTTCCTTCCTTTCTGACCTTCCTTCCTTTCTGACCTTTCTTTCTTTCTGACCTTTTCTTTCTTTCTACCCTTTCTCATCTCTTGGATAGGGGGTAGGAGTGGAATTATCACTTTGTGGAACCTTAGCTTTCTGTATAAACCGACCAATGACATCCACCGATCTGGGTAGCTATTGGTTGCACTTGGTGCTAAAACATAATGTAAACCAAATACCAAGCAACAGCTGGCTAACTGGCTGGTAGGATGTATGCCGATTGTGTTATCTGCTATCTAGCTGGGAGAGTTCTCTGGTAAGGGTTCATTCTACTTGTGTGTTGGCCACAAGGGTGTGTTCCTAATGAGCGGGGGGCTCCGGGTATAATTTCACCAGGTATGATCTCCCCGTTTAAAGTTCATCGATCAACGGGGAATGTTGACCGACTAAAAATAATCCGAAGACAAGATTTGTTTTTAATTTTAAGTTAACTGTACCAATATTGTCCCCACTCTTGAGATATCTCCTTCCTTCCACTAGTGCTTTAAAATACCAAGACCAAGGTTCAGTTACCAACAGACTGTCCAACGGTATCTGTTTGGAGACTTCGAGTGTTTCTACGGCAACAAACTCCTCTCACAGTGGGCAGGTAACTTTAAGGCTCGGTTGCAACAAATTTCAATTGGTTTTTAGCTGTGATTTTACCAGTGTCAGAAAAATACAATGATATTATTAAGTGCATCATTTTAAGGTTGTTTAATAGTTTGCTATTTAAATGCTACTGTATGTGGATATTTACTCTTACTGTACAACATTGGGTTGGCCCACAGTCATCTCTCCTGTGCACTTAGTTTGATGGCGTACTGAGGCTTACCGACTTAGAAGGTCCTGAGATCAATCTCTGACCTCTGCTGCATCAACTGATCTCACCTGGGGCTGCAGATGGCTTTTCTGCCCATGGACCACAGGAGGGGAAAGTTCAGCTAGGATTCTCATTTACTACCTGGCTATTGTGCATGTTGTACTTGGGTGAGGGCAGGATTGGACTTGGATGTGATGCTTCTCATGGTTCAATAGGTTGTGATGCTTCCCGTGCTCGAATAGCCCCATTCCCACTCACTGTCTAGACCCGCACATGAGAAGGAGCTACTCTGGGCAAGGGTTGTGGAGCCTTACCCCAGCCAGAGTCACCGGGGGGGGGGGAATTTTAATCCCAAAAAACGGGTGGGTTGGGGTCAGGTGGGAAGTTAGTGTTAAAAATCTGAATCCTGACGCCAACCCACCCACTTCCGGTTTTAAGAGGCGGGATGGGGGGCGGGCAGCCAACCCGCTCGCAGGAGGCGGGTCGCCCATTTAAATATTATAATGAGGCAGGCGCGCCTCAGATTTGACCACCATTTTAAATTTAACAGTAGCTGGTCAGGTTTTGTAGGTCTCGTGAAACCCGACATCTAAAGTAAGGCGAGGACTGCTGGTTCCAGGCGGTAAGTGCTTTTACAGCGTCCCAGCCTAACCCACCCCCTGCGATCGGAGACCCCCGCCCACCCGCCCCCTCCCCCAACTAGGCCTCCGATTGGCTTCCTAGCCTCCCACCACCGCCCTCTTCTCCCACCGATGCTCTTAAGGCTGCCCCCCCCCCCCCCCGATGTTTTCTGCCCTTCCCTCCCCGCCCCCCCCATGCTCCTGTAGCCTCCACTCCATCAGCCCCCAGACCCCCGACCATCCTCCGGTCCCCACTCGATTCCTCCCTCCCTCCTCTCTGTAGCCTAGTGCCACAGACCTACAGCCCCGCAGCCAGCCAGCCTCTCTGTCTGGCTGCGGGTGGGAAACAGAGGTTTCAAATGCAAATCAGGCCCTGCCATTAAATTCGGCAGGGCCTGCGGGAAACCCATTCTCCTGGGTTTCCCGACTACTTCTGAGGCACCCGCCCTCCCCCACCCCACTCCCAGCCTGCCAAAGGATTAAAATTCAGACCACCATCTCTAGCAGGGAAGGAGACATTATAAATGTGGAAATACGAATTTATAATGAAAGAAAATTGATCGGAGTGTGCAGCGACCTTAGTTTGGTTTAATATATAGTGTAGCTTTGTACAGTCCATTTAACTAAATCCTTTTTCTCGTGTCCATTTTTAATGCTAGACACTGAATAAGAGGCCCAAAAGTGGATTCAAAGGAGACGGTCACATTGATGAGAATAAATTCACTTCTGAGAGAACATCAACTGGTAAGAAATACATTTTAAAAAATTGAATTACATGAGTGCAATTTATGATTTATCCTGCAAATCATAGTGTTATTTTCTTTAAGCAGTCCCATAAGCTTTCCACTGGTGGGAGGATATAATTATAGCGTGACATGTTTACATAGGAAGTTTCCATTAAGTATGAGTTTACCTTGCAAATTTTCCTTTTCAAGTATATTTCCAATTCCCTTTTGAAAGTTACTATTGAATCTGCTTCCACTACCCTTTCAGGCAGTGCATTCCAGATAGTAACAAATTGCTGCGTTTAAAAAAAATTCTCCTTGTCTCCCCTCTGGTTCTTTTACCAATTATCTTCAATCTGTATCCTCTGGTTACTGGCCCTCCTGCCAGTGGAAACAGTTTCTCCTTATTTACTCCATCAAAACCCCTCATAGTCTTGAACGCCTCTTAAATCTCCCTTCAACCTTCTCTGCTCGAAGGAGAACAATCCCAGCTGCTCCAGTCTCTCCACATAACCTAAGTCCCTCATCCCTGGTACCATTCTGGTAAATCTCTGCACCGTCTCCAAGGCCTTGACAAACGTGGATGTACGAATTTATGATTGAAAATTTGACAGGAAGCGCTCTCATACACACAGTTTTTTAAAATAGTATTATTGGTAGATAGACAGCTGCAGATCCCCAACTTCAGAATTACACTAGTTCTTAAAAAAAAATCCTTTTATTCAGGGAAAAATGTTAGGGGAGATTTTCCTCTTTCCCGCACTTGGGTAATCGGCATTCCCCAGGGGCAAGGAAGAAAGAAAAGTGGGCGGAGACTCGTTACATCAGGTCTTCGCTCCCATGACACTGACCCAGGATTTCCTGTGGCCTTTCCATCCAGTGTTCCTGGGCCTGGTAGCTAACCTCCCCCCACCCCCAAGATGACTTAAAGCCCTTGGGATCTCCAGCAGTGGCCAGAAGACCCTGCTTCTGACACAGCTGTAGGGGGCACTTGCGTTTCCTCGCAGTTTTTAAGTGCACGGTCCAATTGGGAATGGGCATGGTTCTGGCGCTACCTTCCACAATTTGGGAAAACAAGAGCCAGCTGCTTCCTCTCCAACCCCTCAAGCACACAGTGGGCGTCCACGGAGAAAAATGTATTCACAAGTCATTGTTTTTGAACTTTTGATCTCTTTCCTGAAATGACATGTATTCAGTGCTTTGTTCTCTATGCAGCACCTCTGATTGTATCGGCAGATTTAAATACAGCATCACTGCAAAAGAGAAACAAGTTCCGTGGTTATTGTCTCTTTTTGTATAAAGGCCCTTTGATCATCTTCAGTCTTTGAAGGGGGTCAGAAATAGACATCGATGAGCAGCACTTACTGACCAAGCAGATATGCATCTTAGCCAGTCTGTAGTTACACAGGGATCAGACAATCAAAACCCTTCTACAGGCTCTTTCAATTCACTGTCCTTTGGATAAACATAGAATATAGAAGATAGGAGGTGGAGTAGGCCATTTGGCCCCTCAAGCCTGCTCCGCCATTCAATGCGATCATGGCTGATCATCCAAATTCAGTACCCTGTCCCTGCTTTCTCCCCATACCCCTTGATCCCTTTAGCCTTAAGAAATATATCTAACTCCTCCTTGAATATATGTAATGAATTGGCCTCTACTGCCTTCTGTGGTAGAGAATTCCACAGGTTCACCACTCGCTGGGTGAAGAAATTCCTCCTCATCTCTGTCCTAAATGGCTTACCCCTTATCCTTAGACTGTGACCCCTGGTTCTGGACTCCCCAGCCATTGGGAACATCCTTCCTGCATCTAGTCTGTCTAGTCCTGTTAGAATTTTATAAGTTTCAATGAGATCCCCTCTCATTCTTCTAAACTCCAGCGAGTATAAGTCCAATCGACCCAATCTCTCCTCATACGTCATTCCTGCCATCCCAGGTATCAGCCTGGTGAATCTTCACTGCACTCCCTCCATGGCAAGAACATCCTTCCTCAGATAAGGCGACCAAAACTGCACACAATACTCAAGATGTGGTCTCACCAAGGCCCTGTACAACTGCAGCAAGACATCCTTGTTCCTGTACTCGAACCCTCTTGCTACGAAGGCCAACATACCATTTACCTTCTTAACCGCCTGCTGCACCTGCATGCTTACCTTCAGCGACTGGTGCACAAGGACACCCAGGTCTTGTTGCACTTCCCCTTCTCCCAATCTATTGCCATTCAGATAATAATCTGCCTTCCTGTTTTTGACACCAAAGTGGATAACCTCGCATTTATCCACGTTATATTGCATCTGCCATGCTTCTGCCCAATCACCCAACCTGTCCAAATCATACTGGAGTTTCTCGGTATCCTCCTCACAGCACACACGCCCACCCAGCTTTGTGTCATCTGCAAACTTGGAGATATTACATCTAGTTCCCTCGTCCAGATCATTAATGTATATTGTGAATAGCTGGGGTCCAAGGACCGATCCCTGCGGTATCCCACTAGTCACTGCCTGCCACTCAGAAAAAGACCCGTTTATTCCAACTCTTTGCTTTCTGTCTGCCAACCAGTTCTCTATCCAAGTCAGTACCTTGCCCCCAATCCCATGTGCCTTAACTTTACGCGCTAATCTCTTATGCGGGACCTTATCGAAAGCCTTCTGAAAGTCCAAATACACCACATCCACTGGTTCTCCCTTATCTATTTTACCAGTTACATACAGATAAGACATTAAACTGAGGCCCCATCTCCCCTCTCAGGTGGACATAGAATAATGCTATGACACTATTTCGAAGAAGAGCAGGTTAATTCTCGCCGGTGTCTTGGCCAATATTTATCCCTCAACCAAACAGGTTATCTTGTCATTTATCTCATCGCTGTTTGTGGGATCTTGCTGTGTGGAAATTGGCAGCTGCATTTCCTACATTATAACAGTGATGACACTTCAAAGTATTGAATTGGCTGTGAAGTGCTTTGGGATGTCCTGAGGTCATGAAAGGTGCTATATAAATGCAAGGTCTTGCTTTAATTAATATATATAAAATTACATTCAAAGTAAAACCTTTTAGTATTGAAATTATTAATATTGCACAAGAATAATTCGTGCTTCATCTCAGAACTATTTTAAAATCTATAAATCAAATTAATACTCCTTGGATTTGTTGTACTGTTGTCCCATGGACAAGCATTGGAGTTCAATAAAGCCTTGCCAATTCCCAATAAGGAGTAAGGTACATGTTATTGAAAGGATGAAGATGACTGACCTCTTAAATTATTGCTCCCATCACAGTTCTAGTTCAATCAGGGACAAGAGAATGTGAGCAAGCACACACACATTACCAAAAAGCTCCGAGCTGTGCCAGGTCAAAGAGAACCAAGGAGTGGGTTGGGAGGCGGATCTTGGCACATGGAGGGTGAACAACATTAAAGGCACAAAAATCCCAGACCCGTAGTAGAAAATCTAATGTCACTATTGCAGTTGGGACAATGCTATAACGACCTCCTTGCACTGCTTTCCCTGACTTCATGATGCAATCTGCCACCACTACTAACTAGGGCCGGTTCCCAAGCTGGATTCCTGATTAATTGCACCCGCATGATCTGATTGGCCTCACTGTTTCCCAATGTCCTGACTTAGGGTGGGAACGGGCGGGGAGGCGGTTTTGTATGCCCGTGTGCTTGCATCATGACGCACACCAGCGTCAAGCCGTGAGCATGCAGACATGGGAGCCAACTCTGTGCATTTAGTAGGATATCACAGGAGGTGCTGAACCCAGCGACTGCCTGCAAGACCCACAAAAAAAAAAGTTGCCTTCAGAACTTCAATGAAATTTCCTCCAATTAAGCATTGGGAATACCGAAGCCACTGTCTATGCTCCCTGCCACAAGCTCCCTTCCCTAGCCACCGATTCCATCCCACTCTCTGACCACTGTCTCAGGCTGAACCAAACAGTTCGCAACCTCGCCATCCTATTTGACCCTAAGCTGAGCTTCCAACCCCATATCCTCTTCATCACCAAGACCCCTTACTCCCACCATTGTAATATTACCCGTCTCCGCCCCTGCCTCAGCCCACCTACGGCTGAAAACCCTCATCCATGCTTTTTTTTACCTCCAGACATGACGATTCCACTGCTCTCCAGGCCGGCCTCCCATTCTCCACCCACCATAAACTTGAACTTATCCAAAACTCTGATGCCCCCATATCCTCACTCGCAACAAGTCCCGTTCACACATCACCCCTGTGCTTGCTGACCTACATTGGTTCCCAATCCACTAAAACCTCGATTTTAAAATTCTGTGAAGAAATGAGAAACTACGTTAAGGTAAGTTTGCCTTCGGAGAGTACTGTTGATGGGCAGCCCATAGTCCTCATGCCATTGACGGCTCTCGCAATTGTTATGGATAACAACAACTTGCATTTATATAGCGCCTTTAATGTAGTAAAACATCCCAAGGTGCTTCACAGGAGCGTTATCAGAATAAAATTGACACCGAGCCAAGAATTAGAGACATTAGGACAGGTGGTCACACAAGTGGCTTTTAAGCAGCATCTTAAAGGAGGAGAGAGAGGTGGAGAGTCCGAGAGGATTAGGGACAGAATTCCAGAGCATAGGGCCTAGACGGCTGAAGGCACGGCTGCCAATGGTGGGGCGAAGGGAGTGGGGGATGCACAAGAGGCCAGTGTTGGAGGAGCGCAGAAATCTCAGTGAGTTGCAGGGCTGGGGGAGTTTAGAGATAGGAAGAGGCTGTTCATGTTAATGCCCTGCTGGATTTTACACTTCACTGATTGTAATGGACAGTAAAATTGGGCGGGGTGTTAAACGGGCGGCCGATCCAATCATGTCAGTTTCCCAGCAGACGGATTAGGTTAAAATGACCCCCTAGCATCAGCGCCAAGCGCACCCACATCAAGCATTGCGCAGTCCGGTTACAGCTTCATGTTTTCTCCACCTTCTCCTGAATAACTTTCTCCTGAATAGTTGCCCCCAAAGCAGTAGCTCGGAAGAGTACCATTTGTAGAACCAGCTTGACGTTTCATGCACAAGCTACTTTATCATTTCATGCAAATTGTGAATGGTTTCTATGGACTCACGCCCACTGGGATCTGAATGAGATTGTCCAAACTTGCAGGATTCAAAATGAGCAGACAAAAGGCTTGAATCCAAGAGTTCCGGCTGAACGCAAACACGGATCCCAGAGTTTTAACACAATGCAGCAACCAGTGACTTTTTAAAATGGATTGGTTAACTGTTTTGATATGCAAGGATTATGATAACCATGCAATCCTGCTTTGAGTTAAACAGAAGTAAAGCTGAAATTTATTTTCTCCATTATAGACAGGATGCTCGTGAATGGTGCAATCAGTTTGATGTACAGTAGCTTAAACTATTTGTAAACCATCTGTAAAGATATCTAAAAAGAAATTTGATTTGACAACGGGATAATTTTTTCACAAACAAGCCATTTTGGGGTTATCCTGGTGCTACAGTAGCCCACAGTTATGCAAGTGCTCTAATGTCACAGAAATAGCCATGAGCAACACTGAAAAACAGTTTTATACTTAGTCACTAAACAAAGAAGGCAATTGCACTTTGTATGAGCAGTTTTTCGATTATTCATACATTGTTTACTATTTTTATCTTCATTCACCAGTTGTTCAATCACAAAAATATAGTCAATGAAGAGGGAGTGCTGCCCTGTCGGAGGTGCAGTCTTTCAGAAGAGATGTTAAGCCGAAGCCCCGCCTGCCCTCTCGGCTGGATGTAAAAGATCCCATTCACCGCCCCCCCCCCACCCCCCACTACCTTTCCCCAAAACACAGATTGCTTCATTGAGCTCGAGTGAGTCACATACTCATAAGTTAACCATTAAAAACCCAAGCGCAGACTAATCTGACCCTCCAATCAATCTGACATCATGGGAAATATTGAAGCACCCTTCATGTTGAAGATTACTGTAATGTCTAACTCTTTCTAGATAAGTTACTTGTAGAGCATGTGCCCTCTGTCTCTACAGTATTGGGGATTTATAGAATACGATAGGTCTGAATGCAGTTTAAAAAAAAACAATCTTTATAACTTACCCAACTCACTAATGAGTCAAGTACCTTTCTCATTATGGAATAAGTGATATATTTCACCATTCTGTGTTGCTTATAGAGATGAATGTAATGTGTATATTTTACCTTCATTTGCACTTTTGATACTCTTGCTCCAGTATTTAAAGGAAAAAATTACTCTCAAAATAAAATTTAATTTGCTTAAAAAGGTTTGCTGTGCTTGCTAAAGGAAAATGTTTTATGCAACAACATCTTGCATTTACAAAACGCCTTTACCGTAGTGAAACGTCCTAAGGTGCTTCACAGGAGCGTTATCAGACAAAATGTGACACGGAGCCACATAAGGAGATATTAGGACAGGTGACCAAAAGCTTGGTCAAAGAGGTAGGTTTTAAGGAGTAGGTGGAGAGACGGAGTGGTTTAGGGAGGGAATTCAAGAGTTTAGGCCCTAGACGGCTGAAGGCACGGCCGCCAATGGTGGGGTGAAGGAATTGGAGAAATGCAGAGTTCTTGGAGGGTTGAAGGGCTGGAGGAGGTTACAGAGATAAGGAGGGGCGAAGCCATGGAGGGATTTGAACACGAGGATGAGAGTTTTAAACTTGAGGCGTTGGTAGACCGAGAGCCAATGGAGGCCAATGTATTCGAATGAAGTGTTGATGTGCAGCATGTCATTTTTTTCCCCCTTAGGATAGGAATGGATTTGTATTTTGTTATTTGATCCCTTGTTACTCTTCTCAACAGTTAGCTCCATCCCTGAACCACTGGAGAACTCTGAAGGAATGCTACAGACGGATCATAAGAACTTTCAGGGGTCTCGCCGACGAAGTTTGGAGTCCGTAGAAGAGATCCCAATGGTGCAAAACCCTCTCGGTAGTGCTACTATGGGCAGTGGATGCAGGGACGGGCCAGGTAATACAGAGAAGTGTTTTGATGCATCCAATCAAAATGCGCTTCTGGACAACACTCCGAGCTTGCTGGTAAATCCAAGAGACGCCGCACGGTTGTCTGCAGAAGGTGCGAGCCAGCAACCGATGAGGACTTCGATGGTCAAACAGGACGTAGAAACAGCTCACCTGAGGCACAGCCAACTAGCACAGCAGTCCAGCATTGCTGAGCAGAGTACAATCTCTGGGTAAATTGAAGACCTTTGCTGAACCCCACTAAAACTTTTGAGATGTAAAAATGGATCTAAACCACTGAGTTTACTGGGGCCTTCACATGATTGGCCAGCAATCGACAGTATCATCAACCGGTTGTGTTTTGGACAGATGTAGAATTTGTGGGAGTGGAATTATTTGTGTTACGTGTCCCATTCACTCTGTATCCTGGGCCTCATCCAACAACAACGGTGAAGAGAGCGATCTAGCTAACGTAAACCACTCAGACCCTGAAAATCCTTGGAGGCCCCCTCCATTGACACAAGTGGAGCCTAACTATGCCCCCCCTTCCCCCCCCAACCCCCCAAACCCCCCCCCCCGCCAATCAGTCCTCCCAACACCAAACTAGAGACACTGTGCCAAATCCTGGGGACAAAGTCAATTACATGACTGGAGTGGGTACTTCGCATCTGAAGGGGCACTTCAGTGCTGCCCAACCCGAACCATCTGCTGGAAAATGGAATGGCCCAAACCTGCTCAACGAGAAGCCCATCCTGATTCTGAAGAAAAAAGGTAGGAATGTCTTCAGCTCCAAAGGGAGGTGTGCACCATAGAAAGAAAGGCAGCTGATCCTCTCTGGGATCGATTACCTTTCTCTTGGGAGCTTCCAGGGTGTCTCAGTGGAGCTCATCTGTCAGCTGGCATAAGTTCCACTGAGGCCAATGGATAGCATAAGAGGGCAAAATTTCCCGGGGAAGCCTGGGAACTTCGCCCAATCGAGTTTTTTGCCTTTCCAATCCCACGAATTGTGGGCCTCAATTCCTGTCAAAGGCTTAGGTTAAAACTAACTGCTTTGCTTTCCTGGGTGTTATTTGTTTCACCTAATGATATTAAAAACGTGATTTTGAACAGAAATTAAACTGATACTCAACTCTGCTTGCGACAGCAAACATGGTAACAGGGGATTGGTAACCTGCTGAAAGCCCCCTCCCCAATTTGAAGTGGTTAAAGTAAACCCACTGACATACGCCCACCTTTATTACCACAAGGTTGAGGAGACTGTCAGTGACCCCCTAGCCCGAGCCAGTGCAATTTCCACACAACGCCATACGCACCTTGAGATGTTTCACTACGTTAAAGGCGCTACATAAATGGAAGTTGTTGTTGTAATAATTCCTTAGCAAAACGGCTCAAAAGAAAAGTATATTTGACTTCTCCGTGGCAAAAATTCCTATGAAAACCTCTTCAGTACACACGCATTGGCCATCTTCACGATCCAGAGATATGTACTTCATACTGAACTGTTAGCCAGCACAAAGCACAACTTTAGAATGTGATCTGTTCTCTCAAAGTACACCCTTAATTTTTCACTTTGTACAAACTCATGAAACTATGAGCTGCTTTTGCCAGACTTGGTGTAAATGGAATACCATGATGCATTTGCATATAACATGCCCATTTTTATTGTAAAATAAAGAATGTTACAGATGAAAGAAATTATGGAATGCACACTAATAATGGGAATATAAAAACATTATTTTGTTAACGATCAACACAATTCACTCACTTGCGTTGAGATCTTTGTGAAGTATTTTCCATTTTTTGTAAATTCTTGCATTAAGTAAAATGAAACATGAGACAAACAAGTGTTACATAAACAAATTTCTTCTATTAACATCCACACTAATCCATGGAATGTCCTTTAACAGTAAATACAAAGCAGTAGCTCCACAGTGAATTTAAATATTTTTGATTTATGACACCATCTATAATATATGAACATTTTTCATCTGTGCGCACTTCCTGTCAACATTTTTCCTTTACAGCTTCCTATGTTTAATATTTATAATGGAAACTGTCTATGTAAACAGTCATGCTGTAATTACTCCCTCCATCCAGTGGTGGTGCTGTACCGCTTCCACTGGCAGGAGGGTATAATTACAGCACGATAAGTTAAAACAGGCAGTTTCCATTATAAATGTTGACATAGGAAGTTATAACCGAAATATAAAAATAAGGACAGAATGTATGACTTTAAAATGGGGACTAAATTATGTCTTCACGCCCTGATCCAATTATCCTGCACCCTCTAACCCTACTTTGTCTGACGACTACAGTTGGTCTTAACTCCCTGTGTGTATTGCCACAGGAGATTAACTAGTAAAAAAAAAATGTAAATCAATGGGAAATAATTTATCATAAACAGCAGTCTTCAAAGAACCATAGGAACAGGAGTAGGCCATTCAGCCCCACGAGCCTGCTCCGCCATTCAATGAGATCATGGCTGAACTGCGACCTAACTCCATATACCCACCTTTGGCCCATATCCCTTCATACCTTTGGTTAACAGAAAGCTATCAATCAATCCATCACTTCACAGTTGATTATCAGGATGCCCAGATAAAAATCAGCAGTGGAAGATGAAACATTTCAGTGTTTTATCATCTTAAAACTTCAGTGTAGGCTAAAAGCTAGGTCTGAACAAGTCCCAGGGTAGAAGGGTTTGAAGAACTATTGAGATGAAACAAAGTAGTGTTCACTGGTGTTGTACCAAACAACTACTGTATAGCAAGACACTGATGTGCAGCATGGTCTAGACATGCCGTTTTCTATCCGTACAGTGAATGGATCATGCATGTGAATTTAGATTTTAATCGTCATTTTAACTCACTATTGATGAATATATACTGTGCTAAACATGGCACTTTTTAACATTTGTAGCCATATATCGAATTGTGTTTTAGTGCCGATTTATGTGAAACTTGAAAAGGTTTTTAAATGTGTAAATGTGTGTAAAGCTGGTTTTCACTAGTTTTGAAACCTGTTCAGACTGTTTCACTGTGTTTCTGCAGTACAATCTGCCATGTTTTAAGTCACTCGCAAATTTAGTGCCGAATTTGGTATAAAACAGTGTTGTCCAATACACGAGCCACATGTGGCCAATTGGGGATCCAGATGTGGCTAATTGCATTTCTGATTAGTAAATAAAAAATGGGTAATGGAAACCGTCATTGGGCATGTGGTCTCCATACTCATTTGCACGGCGTATGCATGTGAACTTTAACCTTTTTGTGAAATGGTCAAATGAAAAGCAGAGTGTGTGAGTGTGTTTTGATCGTTGTGAGTGTATTATTTACTTGGCTACTGAATGATGGTAGATTTTTGTTAAGTAATATGGCTCAATGGTAGCACTTGCACCCCGAATCAGATTTTGAGGGTACAAACCCCATTCCAAAGACTTGAGCGCGTAAGGCAGGTTAACACTCCAGTGCAGTACTGAAGGAGTGCTGCACTGTCAGAGATGCCGTCTTTCGGATGAGACGTTAAACTGAAGCCCTGTCTGCCCTCACAGCTGGATGTAAAAGATCCCACGGAACTATTTGAAGAACAGGGAAGTTCTCCTGGGCCAATATTTATCCCTCCACCAATATCACTAAATCACATTATCTGGTCACTATCCCATTGTTGTTGGTGGGATCTTGCTGTGCACAAATTGGCTGCTGCATTTCCCTACCTATATTACAACAGTGACTATACTTTAAAGGTACTTCATTGGCTGTAAAGCACTTTGGGACGTCCTGAGGTTGTGAAAGGTGCAACATAAACGCAAGTTCTCTCTTTTTCTTTCACGTGACGTACACTTACTTGTATTGTGTGTAAGGTGTTTTCTACTGAAATTAGTGCCTGTGGTTAAAATGGTGTCACTGTAGACACATCCGTGACTAGTCAGCGATTTCTATTGCACAACACTGCTATATAACTTAAGTCGTGTGCAACAGCGCTGGTATCAGAAACGTGTGCACAGCAGAGCGTCGGCAACATAGCACTAGAAAAAAATTAACCAAAAACCTGCAATAAATTGCTTATTGCACCTCAGTGGTGTTGGATAAACCATAACGATTGATAATTTCAGCCTGAATTTCCTCACCACTTCTCTCACACTTTTCCTCCTCTTCCCCCTCCCCACCCCCACCCGCGTAATTTTGGTGGGGGTTCGGAGCTGGGGAAGCCTCTGAAGAAATTCCTGGCGTAAGAGTTTGCTGTCCCTACAATTCCCGACTGCACATAAAGCATGAATGGGCCCTTTAGGCAGTTGTTTAAATGTGTAGAAATATTATTTAATCTTGTATTTTTATGATTGGAATAATAAAATACTCTATCGCCCAATTCTTTCTTTGTTTCTTAAATATTTTAATAAGTGCAGTCTGTATAGCCAATGAAATTGTCCTAAATATAATGGGCATTTCACTTGGGGAAAAAGTAAGAAAAATTGCATGAAATGAGAATTGAATATAATGGCTCCACAGTCAGGATCAAACTGGGAGTCATTTGCTCACATCTTCAATCTCTTTGTTACACTGTAAGGGTTTTGTTAACTAAACTCTAATTTACTTCTGATACAGTTAACACTAGTGAAACAAGCCCTGTTACACACACTTCATGTATAAATGTTCTTTATCTTGTCTGCCCTGAATCCACTGTCTTTTGTGGGAGTGAAAATGTGGAGCATCAAAAATAAAAATAAAATGTGGATTGAGTGTCCGCTGTGGCTCAGTGGGTAGCGCTCTCACCTCTGAATCAGAAGGTTGTGGATACAACTTCCACTCCGGAGACTTGAACTCAAAAATCTCGGCTGACACTCCAGTGCAGTGCTGAGGGAGTGCTGCACTGTCGGAGGTGCCGTCTTTCGGATGAGATGTTAAACCGAGGCCCCGTCTGCTCTCTCAGATGAACATAAAAGATCCCAAGAAGAGCAGGGGAGTTATCCCCGGTGTCCTGGCCAATATTTATCCCTCACTCAACATCATAAAAACAGATTATCTGGTCATTATCACAGTGCTGTTTGTGGGAGCTTGTGAAGGGATGATTACTAGTCCTAGCCCTTTTTGGGCTACCCCAGATCAGGCGTATTCCCCAGACGTTCACCTTAAACTAAAGTTAGAGATAGCCGAATTCTATAAGATGCTTAATTGGGTCTAAAGGTCCAGACTATCTCTCCCTAAAGGAAAGGAATGACCTGAAGATATTACCGTCCTCCAGATAGCACTTTTAATAAGTTTAACTAGACTGTAACCTTCCGGATATTGTGAGGGTCCGGAATACTCCCCCAGAATTCTGCAACTCCTTACAAAAGAGTGTACAGAAATTGAGTTCGCGAGTTTGATACAGAAATACTACTTGAGACGATTCTAAAAATATATAGATTTATTTAAGAGCCGACATACAGTTAACAGCTGTTGAGTCAATCGCAACTTTAACAGTTCAAAATACAAATAGCTTGCATTTCTTATTCTCAGAGATCCTTATTCTCAAATCTTAACTTTGTACATTTTTACATTTCTATTATTCTTAATCCAGAATATCCACCAAAATCAAATTAAAGGTATCTTTTTGATCCCCGAGACTCAAAGAATTAAAAACTTACAGAGCATGCCTCTGAAGTTGAGAATCGCTTGCCCTTTCCAGCGACTTCTGACTTTCCATCTGAAAAGCTCTATTTTTATACCTTTTTTTTAGTGGTTTAGCCTTTGAAGTTTTCTGCTGATGTAAGCTAATTATCTCTAGTCATCTTCTGTTGAATTCTTTCTAGTCTTACTGTCAATTCAACTGTTAGCTTGCAGACTTCTGTCTGTCGTTTAGGTGTTTCAAAATGTATCATAAAATGGCTACAACAGATTTATCTCTGATGTCATTTTTATCGAAGGGCTTCCATTCAATTCTAAATCACCTCTGCTGTTCGAAAGCAGACGTCGCGTCTACTAACTATTCCATTTTCAATACAAAAACCATGTGATTGGTGTCATCTATTGATGTAATATTTTCAAAGTGTTCTGTTGGTATCTTTTACAACATGTAAATCAAAACCACTGGAGGGAGTGCAGCGAAGATTCACCAGGCTGATACCTGGGATGGCAGGAATGACGTATGAGGAGAGATTGTGTCGATTGGGCTTATACTCACTGGAGTTTAGAAGATTGAGAGGGGATCTCATTGAAACCTATAAAATTCTGTCAGGCCTGGACAGACTAGATGTTGGAAGGATGTTCCCGATGGTCGGGGAGTCCAGAACCAGGGGTCATAGTCTAAGGATAAGGGGTAGGACATTTAGGACTGAAATGGAGGAATTTCTTCACCCAGAGAGTGATGAACCTGTGGAACTCTCTGCCACAGAGGACAGTGGAGGCCAGTTCATTAAATATATTCAAGAAAGAGTTGGATATATTTCTTGAGGCTAAAGGGATCAAGGGATATGGGGAGAAGGCAGGGACAGGGTACTGAATTTGAATGATCAGCCATGATCTCATTGAATGGCGGAGCAGGCTCGAAGGGCTGAATGGCCTACTCCTGCTCCTATCTTCTATGTTTCTATGTTTCAACCAGGGTGTTTGTTTTCCTAGCCATCTTAGTTGGTTATATTACTGACTTATGTTTCCTGGCTTTCATTTGATGTTACTTTTATCAAAGGCACATGTTTTTTTAATATTCTGTGTTTCTGTTCAAAGTGTTAGTTTTTAACACTTTACTTGGGCATTTCTATTGTGTTGGTTCCAAACTGCAGACATTCTGGAAGCACCAATGGTTTGCTTCAATAGGACCATTGTCTCAGTATTAACAATTAATTCCCATTTCAAAAGCTTGTGTGGTGTTTACAACTTTTGTGTTAACATTTCATTTTATCTCAGAAGCCTGTATTGACACAGCCTGTGTCGCCGAGGCTTTCCAGACTTTTAAACCCAGTATGTCATGTATTAATAAAGTCAAAATTCCATTCATAGGATGGTGTCTCTCTTGGAATATGGCTATTTCCTTTACACTTGCTATGTGCAAATTGGCTGCCGTGTTTCCTACATTACAACAGTGACTACACTTCAAAAGTACTTCGTTGGCTGTAAAGTGCTTTGGGACCTCCAGTGGTCGTGAAGGCACTATATAAATGCAAGTCTTTTTTTTGAAAAAAGTTCATCCAGGCTATTCCTTTTCTTCTTAGGCAGTCCCTCGGAACCGAGGATGACTTGCTTCCAAACTAAAAATGAGTTCTCCAGTGACTGATGAGTCCAATGCGGGACCTACAGTCTCTGTCACAGGTGGGGCAGACAGAGGTTGTAGTGGCGGGTGGGTGGGGTGCTTGGGTTGACGTGCGCTCCTTCTGCTGTTTGCGCTTGGCTTCCGCTTGCTCCCGGCGAAGAAACTCGAGGTGTTCGGCGCTTTCCCGGCTGCTTCTCCTCTACTTTGTACGGTCTTGGGCCAGCGATTCCCAGGTGTCGGTGGGGATGTTGCACTTTTTCAAGGAGGCTTTGAGGGTGTCCTTGAAGTGTTTCCTCTGCCCACCTGAGGTTCTCTTGCTGTGTTGGAGCTCCGAGTAGAGCGCTTGTTTTGGGAGTCTCGTATCGGGCATGCGGACGATGTGGCCCATCCATCGGAGCTGATGGAGCGTGGTCAAAGCTTCGATGCTGGCCTGAGCGAGAACACTGACGTTTGTGCACCTATCCTGCCAATGGATTTACAGGATCTTGCAGAGGCAGCATTGGTGGTACCTATCCAGTGCTTTGAGGTGCCTGCTGTACATGGTCCATGTCTCTGAAGCATACAGGAGGGCGGGTATCACTACTGTTCTGTAAACCATGAGCTTGGTACTGCGTTTGAGGTCCTGGTTTTCAAACATGCTCTTCCTCAGGCGACCGAAGGCTGCACTGGCACACTGAAGGCGGTGTTGGACTTCGTCATCGACATCTGCCCCTGTTGACAATAGTCTCCCGAGGTATAGAAACATAGAAACATAGAAGATAGGAGCAGGAGTAGGCCATTTGGCCCTTCGAGCCTGCTCCACCATTCAACGAGATCATGGCTGATCATCCAAACCCTAGCACCCGGTCCCTACACCGACAGCCATCCCACCCAAGCCCTATCCCCGTAACCCTGTAACCCCACATATTTAATCCCCCCTAACACTAAGGGCCAATTTTTATCATGGCCAATCAACCTAACCCGCACATCTTTGGACTGTGGGAGGAAACCGGAGCACCCGGAGGAAACCCACGCAAACACGGGGAGAATGTGCAAACTCCACACAGACAGTCACCCGAGGCCGGATTTGAACCCGGGTCCCTGGCGCTGTGAGGCAACAGTGCTAACCACTATGCCACCGTGCTGCCCTTGGTCCACGTTGTCCAAGGCCTCGTCATCGATTTTGATAATCAGGGAGCAGTACTGTGTGGCGGGGACAGGTTGGTAGAGGACATTTGTCTTATGGATGTTTAGTGTAAGGCCCATGCCCTCGTACGCTTCGGTGAAGGAGTTGACGATGGTTTGGAGTTCGATCTCCGAGTGAGCGCAGACGCAAGCATCATCTGCATACTGTAATTCGACGACAGAGGATGGGACGACCTTGGATCTGGACTGGAGGCGACGGAGGTTGAACAGTTTCCCGTTTGTTCTGTAGATTAGCTCCACTCCAGCGGGGAGCTTACTGAGGGTGAGATGGAGTATTGCAGCAAGGAAGATCGAGAAGAGCGTTGGTGCGATGTGACAGCCGTGCTTGATCCCGGTCCATACGTGAATTGGGTCTATGCTGGATCCATTAGTCAGGATCACGGCTTGCATGTCATCATGAAGCAGGCGGAGGATGGTAACAAACTTTTGAGGGCAGCCGAATTTGAGGAGGACACTCCATAATCCCTCATGATTGATGGTGTCGAAGGCCTTTGTGAGGTCAAAGAAGACCATGTACAGCGATTGGTGCTGTTCCCTGCATTTCTCTTGTAGTTGTCGCGTGGTGAAGATCTCGTCCATTGTGCCCCTTAGTGGGCGGAATCCACATTGCGACTCTGAGAGGAGCTCGTCAGTGTAGTGTATGTACCCGTCTACCTTTAAGAGAACTATTGTATGTAACCGTCCACCTTTAAGAGAACTACTTTAGGTGTTGCACTACTTTGTTGGCTTCTGTATACTGTAATACCGACGGTGACCACACCGGTATATAAGTGTTGTGTCAGGAAGTATTGGGCAGATTCGCCCTGACCTTCGAATAGTAAAGTCCTGTTTTAAGTTACTCTTGGAGTCTGTGTATTAATTAACTAAACAACCCACAGACTTTACAGTGGCGACGAGTCCAATCGTACCCTGCGGCAACAATACTTCCGAAGCACTTAACGAGCGTCGAGAAGAGGCAACCGCCCTCGTCATTCTGCTGGGAGAAAACTCGAGTCTGCAGAGCTGGAAAGGAGGAAGAATTCAGAGACAAAGACTTCCATCAGCAACAGACACTGACTGTCCCTTCTGCCACGGTGAGGAGTGAGCCGATCAGCACGAGAAGCAAGGCGGCCATGGTGACTGTGAGTAAGGGAAAAGTAAAAAGAATAACCGGAGGATAAGGGCGGTGCACTCGACCACGGTCGAGGGGGAAAGGAGCCGGACAGAAGTCGGGCCCAGAGGCGCTGAGACTGGGGCAGCGTGGAGCAAGGAAGCCGCGGTACTAATAGGCTGGGGGACACAACGGCGTCGTGAGACAGCTAGACCGCGACCGGCGGGAAAAGCCAGGCAGCGACCGAAGCCACGAAGCGCTGCGACCGTGAGCGTAGGCGCGGGAAGAGATAAACTCAGCCGCAGCCGGGGAGGGAAGCACCGGACTGCGAGGCGGCTGGGAGAGGCGTTTGGGAGCCGAGCGAGCGGGAGAGGCAGAGCCGACCAAGGGAGACTGCGCGAGAGCCAGTCCAGCGGCTGAAACTGTTCTCCGTCAACGGGGTGTACCCAGCGCCGGTAGAGCCGAGCGAGCGGGAGAGGCAGAGCCGACCAAGGGAGACTGCGCGAGAGCCAGTCCAGCGGCTGAAACTGTTCTCCGTCAACGGGGTGCACCCAGCGCCGGTAGAGCCGAGAGAGCGGGAGAGAGACCGAGCCCGAGCAAGGGGAACTGAGCGAGAGCCAGCCCAGCGGCTGAACCTGTTCGCCGTCAGCGGGGTGTACCCAGCGCCGGTTGCCCTGCCGAGAAAAGGGAAAGCCCTGAAGCCGACGCGCAGGCTGTGAACCTGAAAGCCAGCGGCCGTCGCCTGTGGGGGAAAGTGTACCCCTCCCGCTAGGGAAGAAACGCGGGAAGCCGCCATTAGGCGGGGAAGAAGACAGAAGTGGGAAACCGCCATTGAAGTGGGCGGGGAGAGAAGATAAGCGCGGGAAACCGCCATCTTAGAGAAAAAAAAAATAAGTTAAAGAAATAATTCGGGGTGTTATCAGAAAGAGAGGAAGATGCCTAAGCGTGGTAACATCAACGATTTTAATTCCGAGGTAGAAGACTGGGCCACGTATGTGGAACGCATTGAGATCTATTGTGAGGCCAATAAAATAGAAGAAGATGACAAAGCTATAACCTTGCTAAACTCGATGGGCGCGAAGACATACGAGCTCTTGAAGCATCTACTAGCACCAGCTAAACCGGCGGGTCAGACTTTCGATGATATTGTGACTGTTCTGAAGGATCACTTGAACCCCACACCGTTGATGTTGGCGGAACGATTCAAATTCTATGCGAGAACGCAAAGGAAAGACGAAAGCAACGCAGAATACTTGGTCGAACTGTGTAGACTAGCGAAACACTGCCAGTTTGGAGGGAATCTGACAGAGGCGTTGTGAGACAAATTCGTGTGCGGAATGTCGAAGGAAGAAACACAAAAACGACTGCTCGAAGAGAACGATCTTACACTTGAGAAGGCTGTCCTTATTGCTGCATTGAACGAAGCCGCAGCGAAAGGAACGGCGGAAATGCAGCTAAAGGCAGCGGCACTCAGGGTGCAGCAAATTACTTCGGGTACAACGAAATGCTATCGTTGTGGGAAGACAACACACGACCAGAACCAATGCTGGTTTAAAAACCAGGAATGTAGGAAATGTGGCAAGCTCGGTCACATAGCTAAGGTATGCCGGTCAGGAAAGAAGACCAACAATAATGAGTCACCACAAAAGAGGTACAGGAAGGTACATGAGGTGACTAGGAAGAGTCCGGAAGACCAGAATTCGGACTCACACTCCAACTGCAAGGAACTGGATAGTCTGAGAATTCACAATGTGAGTAATGAAGCTGACCGACAAGCTATCTGGATCACACTACAGATTGCAAAAGTCCAAGTGAAAATGGAAGTGGACACCGGATCGGCGTTGACGGTCATGAATAAGCATGATTATAAAAAGTTATTCAAGCATATTCCCCTACGGGATACGGAACTAGTATTGAAGACATACACGGGGCACAAAGTATACCCCATCGGAAAGATAGAAGTCAAGGTGAGATACAAGGACAAAGAGCACCAAAGGATGGACCTGTATGTGTTGCCTGAGGGAGGTCCACCACTTCTGGGACGGGAGTGGATCAGGAAAATAAAGATAGACTGGCATTCACTAAACACCATGACGGTAGATTCCGGAAAGGAAGATGTCAAACCTGAACGGTTGTCCAGAATATTAGACGAAGCTAAAGAGGTATTCCAGCAAGGACTGGGAACACTGCGAGGAATTAAAGCAAAGGTTAAGATTGCAGAACATGCAAGCCCAAAATTTTTCAAAGCCAGATCGGTACCTTACGCGATACGACCTGCTGTGGAGGCAGAACTGGAAGAACTTGAACGATCAGGGGTACTGTCAAAAGTGGACTGGAGTGAGTGGGCCACGCCCATTGTTCCCGTCATGAAGTCTTCACCAAGTAACAAGCCAGGGGGACCGGGGAAGGTCAGCATCTGCGGAGACTTCAAGATCACAGTGAATCCGATGCTTCACACGGTACAATACCCGCTTCCGCGGATTGAAGATATCTTTGCTTCGTTGGCTGGAGGGAAACACTTCACCAAGATAGACCTGGCACAGGCATACTTACAAATGGAAGTCGAGGAAGAGTCGCGTCAGTACCTCACCATCAACACACACACAGGCTTGTATCGTTATAATAGACTGGTTTTTGGGGTAGCTTCGGCTCCAGCAATTTGGCAGAGGGCCATGGAGCAGGTATTACAAGGAATTCCAAGCACGCAGTGTTACTTAGACGATATCCTGATTACGGGAGAAGACGAGGAAGAACACCTCACAAATTTGAAACTGGTGCTCACTAGGTTGAAGGAATATGGCCTTCGAGTTAATCGCAAGAAATGTGAGTTCTTCCAAAAACGGATCTCGTACTGCGGTCATGTCATTGACCGAGAGGGGCTGCACAAGTCACCTGACAAGATAGAAGCTGTCGTGAAGGCCCCCGCTCCGGAAAACGTATCACAGTTAAGATCATTCTTGGGGTTGATTAATTATTATCACAAGTTTCTGCCGAATCTATCCACGGTGCTGCATCCGCTGAATGCTCTGTTGCGGAAAGAAGTACCATGGAAGTGGAGTGAGGAATGTAAAAAGGCCTTTCGCAGAAGCAAGGCATTGATTACCTCTGAAGAAGTGTTGGCTCATTTCAACCCAACGTTACCTCTTCATCTAGCTTGTGATACTTCCCCCTATGGAATTGGAGCAGTACTTTCACACAAGTTACCAAATGGCTCGGAAAGGCCAGTGGCATTCGCGTCCCGATCATTGACCTCCGCGGAGCGAAATTATGCTCAAATATATAGGGAGGCCCTCAGCCTTGTGTGGGGCGTAAAGAAATTCAATCATTATCTGCAGGGCAAGAAGTTCACATTACTGACAGACCACCAGCCGTTGGTGTCCATATTCAACCCTAACAAGGCCGTTTCCACCATGACAGCGCAAAGGTTACAGAGGTGGTCCGTGTTACTTGGGGCACACCAATATGACATCGAATACAAAAGGTCCAAACAGCATGGAAATGCTGATGGGTTATCGCGCTTGCCATTGCCGATAGTAGAAGAAGCGACTACAGTGGACCCGGTAGAGATGTTCCACTCATCCATAGTGGAATGTCTACCAGTAACAAATTCGATGATCGAAAACGAAACAAGAAATGACCCGACTCTCTCACGAGTCTATGATTTAACGGTGGAGGGATGGCCAGCACAGGGCGAACCAACGCTGCCAGCATTTTCGCAGAGAAAAGAACAGCTGTCAGTGTGTCGAGGAACCCTGATGTGTGGATCTAGAGTGGTGATTCCACCCAAACGTCAACAGAAGGTGTTAAAGGAGCTGCACGAGGGACATCTGGGTGGAGTGAAAATGAAGAACCTAGCAAGAGCGTTTGTGTGGTGGCCAGGCATTGATGGGGACATCGAAGAAATCACTAAGAGCTGTCTAGGATGCCAGAAGGTCCAAAACGCGCCACCACAGGCTCCTCTGCATCCATGGGAGTGGCCCTCATCTCCTTGGCAAAGGGTACACATCGACTTTGCTGGTCCATTTATGGACTCAATGTTTCTAATAGCGGTGGATGCACACTCCAAGTGGCCGGAGGTAATAAAGATGTCCACCACCACCACGGAAAAAACCATTACAGTGTTAAGGACCATGTTTGCTAGGAATGGGCTGCCGGAACAGATCTGTTCTGATAATGGACCGCAATTTGTGTCCGAAGAATTCAAGAAATTCTTAAAGAGCAATGGGGTTAAGCACTACACGTCAGCCCCATACCATCCCGCCTCCAATGGATTGGCTGAAAGGTTTGTCCAGACCTTCAAGAAGGCCATAAAGGCCATGGGTAATGAAGCCATTAACTTACAACATAAGGTGGATAGCTTCTTGTTGGCGTACAGGAATGCAACACATGCGGTCACAAATCAAACTCCCGCCATGATGTTTTTTAATAGACAACTAAGATGCCGGCTGGATTTGCTTAAGCCAAACGTCAGAAGGGACGTAGAGAATTGGCAATTCCAGGGCATGAATGAAAGGCCAACTAGATCTTTTCAGATAGGTCAACAAGTTTTGGCCCGGGACTACCGTACCGAGAAATGGCAGCCTGGAACTATTGGAAAAAGGCTAGGGCCGTTGATGTATATGGTGGACATTGGGGACAGTATAATAAGGTGCCATGTTGACCAGATCATAGGGTCAGCCACAAATGGCCAACCTACTCCACCACGGTGCACGGTTAATGTTGAGACAGAGATACCCAGAACACCTACCTCCGATCTGGTAATACTGGAATCAGATGAACCTGACACTGTCCTTCAAGCCGAATCGACCTTGCCAGAAGCACCTACTACCCCGCCGGAAGTTACGACACCACCGAGGCGTTATCCGGACAGAGTCCGGAAACCTCCAGAGAGACTGAATCTGTGAACTGTCTTGCATAAAGTTGTATATATGTTATAATGTATGTTTAATGGGGAATCAGTATGTTGTAAGCTAAAAAGGGAGGATTGTAGTGTATGTACCCGTCTACCTTTAAGAGAACTATTGTATGTAACCGTCCACCTTTAAGAGAACTACTTTAGGTGTTGCACTACTTTGTTGGCTTCTGTATACTGTAATACCGACGGTGACCACACCGGTATATAAGTGCTGTGTCAGGAAGTATTGGGTAGATTCGCCCTGACCTTCGAATAGTAAAGTCCTGTTTTAAGTTACTCTTGGAGTCTGTGTATTAATTAACTAAACAACCCACAGACTTTACAGTCAGCCACTGGGAGAAGGCGATTGAGGAGGATTCTTGCGATGACTTTCCCTGTGGCAGACAGCAGGGAGACACTTCTGTAATGATCACAATCGGACGTCACCTTTCTTGAAGATGGTCAGGTTTACAGTGTCTCTGAGATCCCCTGGCATGCTCTCCTCCTTCCAAATAAGAGAAATTAGTTAATGTATTCGCACCAATAGTGCTTCTCTGCCATGTTTTAGTGCCTCGGCGGGGATTCCATCTGCTCCTGAGGCCTTGTTGTTCTTCAGTTGTTGGATGGCCTTTTCAACCTCATGACGGGCTGGGGTTGTGCAGAGGTGGTGGCGGGTGGCATGCTGCGGGATGGAGTTGACGACACTCGCGTCGAAGACAGAGTCTCTGTTAAGGAGATCTTTAAAGTTCTCCTTCCAGTGGGCACTGACTGCCTCTCTGTCCTTGATGAGTACCTCTCCATTCTTGGCCCGCAGTGGGGTAGGACCTTGGGTGCTTGGGCCGTAGGTGGTCTTGACTGCGCTAAAGAATCCATGCACATCATGGTTGTCGGCTAGCTGCTGGATCTCCTGCGCTTTCTCCACCCACCATCTGTTCTTTAGGTCGCGAGTTTTTTGTTGGACCTCGGCCTTCAGGCATCTGTAGAGCTGCTTTCTTGTTCTCGAGGAGTAGGAGTATGTTTGTGTGTGTGTGCTAGGCCGATGTAGCAGAGCCTGGTCTCCAATCGTCTTGGATCCCCTTGCCATTGGACCAAGACCTTGCACTGTCAAGCCCGTGTGGTAGCTGGTGTGCAACGACCACCCCACGTTAAAAGAATTCACGCACAGGCATCTTCCACCCTTTAAAATGAAGTTTGGGACCTGGAACGTCCGGACCCTCATGGACAACCCCAACAGCGACAGACCGGAATGCCGTACTGCTATCGTTGCCCAGGAGCTCAGACATTTCAACATAGACATCGCCGCCCTAAGCGAGAACCGGTGGGCAGGGGAAGGCCAGCTCAAGGAGCAAGGTGGTGGTTACACCACCTTCTGGAAAGGCAAACTTGAAGAAGAACGCCGCCTCCATGGGGTAGGCTTCGCCATAAAAAATGAGCTGGTTGAACGTCTCAGAGACTCCCCTTGTGGAATAAACGAACGCCTCATCACTCTACGGCTCACCTAGCCTGGAACCAGCGTGCTATGGTCATCAGTGCGCATGCCCCAACACTGGAAGCCACAGGTGAAACCAAAGAGGAATTCTTCTCCAGCCTCGAACAATCCCTGTCCCGAGTCCCAACGGGTGACAAGCTGATCCTCCTTGGCGACTTCAACGCCAGAGTTGGAAAGGACACAGACCTCTGGGGAGGTGCGATCGGCAGAGAGGGGGTAGGGAAAGCCAACTCCAACGGTACCCTCCTCCTGATGAAATGCTTAAAACATGGCCTTGTCATAACCAACACCTTGTTCCGTCAGAGAGGCAAGTACAAGGCTTCATGGCAACATCCTCGCTCCAAGCACTGGCATTGACATTCCATATCCCTTCTACTCATTGAGTCAGAGGGGGAGAAATTCATTATAGCCCAGGAATGAGCGTTAACTTTAGAAAAGCTTGAGAATTAACGACAGACACTAATAATTCAGACTGTACGCAAAATTCAATCTCATTGCACAAAGCAAGGATTAGAGCGCTAAATCAAGCACTAATGGTCTAGCTCAGTGGCGTTAAACTCGAAGCGCTGACCAATATCAGGTGCAGTCTAATCACAAGTCAACATTGCCACAGGCTCTTTCCAGTTCTTAAAGGGGAGGTTCATTGATGCTGCAGAACCTCATTCTCAGCATTGCTGGCTGTGCAGCTGCCTCAGCAAGCACAAGCAGGCCAAGTAGAAGGAGCCGGACGACTCAAGAAGCTGCACTGATGGAACACCCACATCCCAGGGACAGAGCCTGCAGATTCAGTGATGAGGCATTGGTCTTCACTGTGGAGAGACAGAGGGCAGTGCTGTACCCAGCAAGTGGCAGGAGGCCCTCGCTGCATGTCTTCCACACCATGTGGAGGGAGGTAGCCCAGCACATCTTGGGCAGCACTGTGGTCCCCAGGATCTCCACACAGTGCAGGGAGAAATTTAATGACCTTACTTGGGTGGTCAGGGTGAGGTCAATGCTTCAACAAATGCTACATACCACCATCTGTGCCACAATCTTCACACAGTGCCCAAAGTACCACACCCCCAGCACTCGCCCACTAACAATCTCTACCTACCAACACTCTCACCCACATCTTACACCTTGCACACTGACAGCTATTCAACTATGGCAGGCACACCACTCAAACACATTGCTCCACACTCACTCGCACACTTTCCTTTCTCTTGCAGGCCAAGGTGGCGCACAACAGGAGGGTGCAGGCGCGCACAAGTGGGGGACAAGCCAACACCCACCCACTGTCTGAGCTGGAGACTCGAGTGCTGAAGATTATTGGACCTCAGGTGGTGGGCGCCATGGCCATCAGTGAAGTTGGCCCCCTTGGGGACAACAATGGTATGTTCATCCCTACTCTTTCTTCTCGCATCCCACTTCCCCCTCACCCCACAAGCGTTTCACGCTTTCCAGCTAATCATGCTGTCTCCATGCATTTCTCCCTTCCTGCCCCCCTCCCCTCACCTTAACCCGAATCTTGTGCCTTTATGCTTTCAGATAATGAGCAAGCACCTGAGCAGCATGTCCCTGAGGGCACCATAGAGAGCGAGGCGGGAGAAGAGGAGGAGGAAGAAGACACCGCGTCACTGCATGTCTCACCTGCAGACACCAGCTTAGATACTGGCACTATGTGTCCTTTAGAGGCTAGTATAGTAGCAGGATCTGCACAGCATGATGCACTGGGGACGAGTGGGCTGCAGCAAGGCCAGGGAGAAAGGGTAGCTCGGGGGCCAGCTCTCTGCAGGGTGAGTTTGTGCGCGAGTTCTGCTGCACAGGACTCAGATGAGGACCTCGATGGGGAGGCGTTTAGAAGAAGGGTGATAGCATGCACACGGAGATAATAGGTACAATGGCAAAGGTGCCCGAGATTCTCTTGGCAATGGTAAGAAGCGTGGAGGAGTCTGACTCCAACATTGCACAGAGCTCTGCGCACACCACGGAGCCCATCATTTCCAGTTTGCAAAGGATGGTAGACTCCCAGAAAGACCGTGGCGACCCAGACCTGATGCCGCGTGTGATGGACGATCTGGCAGCTTCGGTTGCAGCACAGGTGGAAGCGATACAACGTCTTAGTGCTGTATTGCAGTCTATGCTTGCTGGCATCCAATCTCAGACTGCTCTCATGCAGTCTCAGCTTGATGCCATGCAAGCTCTGACTGCTGCCATCATGGCTGGGTCTACCACCGTCGACCGGGACTTTCATGGTGTCGCAGCAGGCCAGCAATATGTGCTCCAACAGATTGCTAGGGATGCTGAGGTGCTGCCCCGGGGAGTGGCAGTGGATCAGTGGAGCAGGATGACAGCATTCCTGCCATTGCCCTTGCCGCTGCCTGTCATCCAGCCAGCCCAGACTGCTGCCGCCCATGCTGAGGTGGTACTGTCTACAGCCATCCCTTCCAGGCCCAAAGCTGGTCGAGAGCGTCCTGTAAGGCCATCTGAAGTCTCCCCTCACAGACACTCAGCAGCCTTCCACCAGCCATGCTGCAGCAACAGGGAGCTTCTAATAGGAGCACTAGAGTAGGCAAAGGCACAGTAACAAGATTGCACAAGGGTTAACATTTTTGGTGTAAATATGTGTTCACTGATTATTGATAAATTTATTCATTCAGTTTGGATTATTTTGTGGTGTCTGTCATTTCAGCTTAAGGCTATGATATGGCCTACGACAGGGATGGAATGATGGGGATGTGGTGAGCAACGGGGATCTGGGGTTTCATTTATCCGAACCGCTGTCTGATGAGGCGATCACGGACCGACCTTCCGGAAGGTCAATTGAGTGGCTGCTTCCTTCCTTGCTCCTCCTCCTCCTCCTCTCCCTTTTCCTGAGGTGGTCCTGCAATCCCTGGTGGCAAGGGCTGGGCCCTCAAGTTGTGGAGCATGCAGCAGACCACCACAAAATAGGACACCCACTCCGCCAAGTACTGCAGGGCTCCTCCCGAGTGGTCAAGGCAGTGGAACCGTTGCTCGAGTACCCCGATGGTCTGCTCGATGATGTTCCTGGTGGCGGCATGGCTCTCATTATATGAGTGCTGGGCAGGAGTGTTGGGGTTGCGGAGGGGAGTCATGAGGCAGGTGGAGAGTGGATAGCCCTTGTCTGCAAGCGGCAGCCGCAAGCTTGACATGGTGGCTGGAAGAGTGCTGGCACACCAGTCTGGCGCAGGATGAAGGCATTGTGGCTGCTACCAGGATAGTGGGCATTGATGGTGAGGATTCATTGTGTGTGGTCGCACACCAACTGCACATTAAGTGAGTGGTAGTCTTTGTGGTTATGGAAGATCTCAGGATTGTTATGCAGTGCCTGCAAAGCCACATGGGTGCAGTTAGTGGCGCCCTGCACCATGGGGAAGCCCGCTATCCTGGCAAAGCCACATGCATGTTCGTCCTGCTTTTCTCTGGTGATGGGGAAGGAAATATAGTCCCTTCTCCTACTGTGGAGAGCCTCTGTGACTTCCCGGATGCAGTGATGGACGGCAAACTGCAAGATGTTAGCCATATCTCCTGTTGCAGACTGGAAGGATCTGCTGGAGAAGAATTTGAGAGCGACGGTGACCTTGACTGCCACTGAGAGCTGTGGTTGCCCTGATCTGAGACTCAAGGTCTGGTTGCAGGAGGTGGCAGAGTTTTGTGACCACCTCCTTGCTGAAGCAGAGCCTTCTAATACACTGCTCCTCACTTAATTGGAGGTAGGAGAAGTGCTCTTAGAATACCCTCGGAGAGTAAGACCTCCTGTTGAGAGCCCTCATGGCCCTTCTTTTCCCTCTAGCTACATGTTCCAATCTTTCTCGCTGCCTCCGCCGTAGATCCTGGAGGGAAAGGTCGACTGCCAGTACAGCCCCCATTAATGCAACCAAGTGTAGCATTTTGATATGTTGTAAGAATAAATGTAACAAATTGTTAGTAGCCACAACACTCCTGATACTAAACAACCTTTAAATGACTGAATTAAACTGTTGCACAATGTCAAACTGATAAGGAAGCAGAGAAACAGCACTAACCTGACAGCTGCGACTCATTACTGAGGATGCCTTTAAATACCACCCCTGGAGCCAGCATCCGCCTACTTGATGCCTCCTGTCCCTGTCGCTGTCGGGGCGAGGCGCTAAGGCAGGGGTCGAAAATGAATTTGGCAGATCGGGCACCCAGTGAGTGTTGCACACTCACTGACATCACGAAGTGCCTGGCGGTGAGGTCCCTGGCAGTAACAGATAGCAGTGGCACAATGGGGGGGGGGCGGCACTGGATTCGCCTTGCCCAGGTGCTACTGCATCAGCGCCCCATTAACGCCCCCACCAAGTGCTAATGGGAGGTGCTAACCAACTTAATTTTCCCCCCATAGAATCTTACAGTATAGAAGGAGACCACTATGCCCATCGTACCTGTGCCAGCTCTTTGAAAGAGCTATCCAATTAGTCCCACTCCATAAGGCCTCAATAGTGCGGTATAACTTTAGAATCGCTCGTTTCATTGACAATTGCTTGCCCTCGAGATGGGCCCTAGTATCTGATTACGTTTAACAGCTTTGCATTGAGGGGAACATTTCAGCGACTGATCAATACTCTCACATGTGCATCCTTTTCTTTTTTTCTAGTTTTGTTAGTGGATGTCTAGACATTTCCTTTTTCCAATTTGCCAGATTAAAATCAAATATTGTTTAACCCTATTTCTCTTGGATATTTTTGATTGCTGTTTATCTCCCTTTTATTTATCAACTGGGAGAAGATTTCTTCTAATTGTAACTGATTCTTTGAAGACTTGTTTATACTTTTTCTACACCGAGGACATCCTTCTTCCTAATCTCGTACCTTGATATCATCAGCAAATTTTACGATATTACAAGGAGTCGCCTTCCAATTTATTTGTGAATAGGAGATTCAGAAAAAAGACCTGTAGAACTCTGCTCTTAACTGTCTATCCTTGGGAAATAGAACCTTTTCCATTTATCTTTTACAAAGGATGGTGTCTTTGTTAAACTTGTGTTGGCCAAAAGAAATAAAGATGGCTGTCTATGTTGTACATTCATTGGCTGTGACAGTGGAAGGTTGAAATGTTTTGTAATAGTAATGGGAGTCAAACACTCTTTCCAGGTGAAACAGCAATTTACTTGTACTTCTTTCAATTTAGTATACTGTATTCGCTGCTCACAATGCAGTCTCCTCTACATTGGGGAGACCAAACGTAGATTGGGCGATCATTTTGCTGAATACCTCCATCCAGTCTGCAAGCGTGACCCTGAGCTTCCTGTTCCTTGTCATTTTAATTCTTTGCCCCACTTCCACTCTGACCTCGCTGTCCTTGGCCTCCTACACTGTTCTAATGAAGCTTTCAATTGGGCACTTTACAGACTTCCGGACTCCACATTGAGTTCAACAATTTCAGATCATAACCAGTGTTCCCATTTTTTCGGACAGCAGCTGTTGATAATGATTCTGCTATTCCCATTTACATCTCCTCTAGACCCATATTTTGTTCCTTTACTTTTCCCATTACCAACCCTTTTGACTTGCACCATCATCCTGTTTGTCATTTAATCTCTCCTGCCTTCCACCCTATCACAGACCTTCCCTTTTGTTCTTTCCTCCCCGCCCCCCTTTCCCTGCTCCCACACTTGCTTAAACTCAGTTATAGCTCTAACATTTTCCAGTTCTGACAAAAGGTCATCGACCTGAAACGTTAACTCTGTTTCTCTCTCCACAGATGCTGCCTGACCTGCTGAGTATCTCCAGCATTTTCTGCTTTTATTTCAAATCTCCAGAATCCGCAGTATTTTGCTTTTGTATTAGCGTCTATGCTGGAACTTTGTTAGAGCAATCCAAAACTAATCCCACTGCCCTGAGCTCACCCTATCGCCCTGGATTTTCCCCTGCTTCATATAATAACCTGATTTCCCCTTACAGGCGTTAGCCATGGTTCAGTGGTAGCACGCCCACCTCTGAATCAAAAGGTTGTATGTTCAAGTCCCACTCCAGAGACTTGAGCACATAATCTAGGCTGACACATCCAGTGCAGGACTGATGGAGTGCTGTATTGTTGAAGGTGCCATCTTTAAATCGCTCCAGCATTGGTGGCTGTGCCTTCAGCTGCCTAGGCCCTAAGATCTGGAATTCCCTCCCTAAACCTTTTTGCCTCTATACCTCGCTCTCCTTCTTTAAGACGCTCTTTAAAACCTACCTCTTTGTCCAAGCTTTTGGTGGCCTGTCCAAATATCTCCTTACGCAGGTCGGTGTTACTTTTCGTCTGATGATCGCTCCTGTGAAGCTCCTTGGAATGTTTTGCTACTTTAAAGGTGCTATATAAATGCAAGTTGTTGTCTTTCAGATGAGACATTAAATCGTGGCCCCGTCTGCCCTCTCAGATGTACGTAAAATATCCCGCAACACTATTTTGAAGAAAAGCAGGCAAGCTCTCCTGTTTACAATTTATATTAACAATTTAGACTTTGGAATCAAAAACACAATTTCTAAATTTGCGGACGACACCAAATTGGGAAGGATAGTCAACATTGTGGAGGACTGAAACAAATTACAAGAAGACATTAATGAACTTGCAGAATGGGCATCTAATTGGCAAATGAATTTCAATGTAGATAAGTGTGAGGTGTTATGTTTTGGTAAGAAAAATAAGGAAGTCACATATTACTTGGAAAATAAGAATCTAAGAGGAGCAAAGGGATCTGGAAGTACAAATACATCAATCACAAAGTTGCGACGCAGGTCAATAAGGCCATAACAAAAGCAAACCAGGCACTAAGGTTTATTTCTAGAGGGATAGAAGTGAAAACTAGAGAAGTTATGCTACACTTGTATCGCATCTTGGTTAGACTACACTTGGAGTACTGTGTACAGTTCTGGTCGCCATATTATAAAAAGGATATAGAGGCACTGGAAAGGGTGCAAAAAAGATTTACAAGGGTGATACCAGGACTGCGAGGTTATAGCTATCAAGAAAGGATGAACAGGCTGGGTCTCTTTTCTCTTGAAAAAAGAAGGCTGAGGGGTGACCTAATATGAAAGGTTTTGATACAGTAGACACAGAGTGTTTCCACTTGTGGGGAAGAGCAAAACTAGAGGCCATCAGTATAAGACAGTTACCCAGAAATCAAATAGAGAATTCAGAGGAAACTAGAGAGTGGTGAGAATGTGGAACTCGCTACCACAAGGAGTGGTTGTGGCGAATAGTATAGATGCATTTAAGGGGAACGCTAGATCAGCATATGAGGGAGAAGGGAATAGAGGGTTATGCTGATAGTTAGATGAGGAAGAAAGGCAGGAGGCTTGTGTTCAGCATAAATACCAGCATTGACTGGTTGGGCCAAATTGCCTGTTTCTCTGCTGTATATTCTATGTAATTCTACTTAATATTTATCCCTCAACCAACCTCACTAAAACTGTTATCTGGTTATTATCACTTTGCTGTGCGCAAATTGGCTACCCTGTTTCCTATATTGCAACAGTGACTACACTTCAAAAGTACTTAATTGGCTGTAAAGTGCTTTGGGATGTCCTGAGGTTGTGAAAAGTGCTATATCAATACAAGTTCTTTCTTACTTTTATATCAGCCATGGTGTTGTTGTTTTATTTTTGAGGATATTTTCCCTTTGGAAGTTTCGACTGTATTTTGTCACAATATTTACCGTGTTGACAGTGAGTGACACAAATAGAAATTGTACTACAGGTACTGACGTAGCTTATCTTGATGGCTACAAAAAAAATCAGTCTGCTCCCAAAATTATCAATTTAAAAGTTGGTGCAAACCAGTTTAACTATCAAAGATTCTTTCAAATGTTTAATAAGTTGGTTACAGAGATCTGGCAAAGAGGACGCATGACACCAGCTTCATTCACAATTTAACACTAAAAACCGAAAGGGTATCTTATCGAATGTCTATTTTTCCCCACTTATATTAATTTCCACAGTTTTCCCTGTTCTCTGAATGAGATGGTTGTTTCCAAATATGCATTAGAAATTGTTGTTCTCGGTGTGTTAATACTGCAGCACATCACTGAGAATAGCCACAATGTGAATGCTTGGCACTTTACCACAAGCTGAGCAGATGAATTAGACATCTCGTTCAAAAACAAAAGCAGAAAGTTCTGGGCACACACAGCAGGCTGATCGGAGTCTGAAAGAGGAAGGCATGATAACATTCTGCCTGTGATCATTCACTAGAACTCTGAGTCCCACCTGTCTTTCAGATGATGATGAACCTGCTGTGTATATCCAGAATTTTGTGCTTTTATTTAAGATTTCTGGCATTTCTATCTTTTTTTATAAAGCTTTTTTATTCTGGTTGTTTGCAGCCCAGGACAGCTCAATACAGTTTGAATTTATCTTCTAGTCTTGTGCAATAGGAAGCTGCAGAAACAGGGACTGGCTGATGCAGTGGGTTAAAACACTATCCTTCCAGCTCTGTGACCTGGGTTTGAATCCAGTCCAAACTGATGGGACAAAAAGCTTCTTTCTTGGAGAGCTGCAGAGTTCTAGTGCCAGCCTGCAACTCGAGAACCTTTGGGTAACCTTATTGCTTATTGCTGCTGCAGTTCAAGAGGACACGATGTCTAATAGTCCGAGAAAATAACTAGTGCAAGCCAGCTCCAAGCAACAGAGCAAGCCTGTTGTGAAGTGGAAATAAGGAACCCACAGGTTGGAAGCTACAGAAAGTCTCAATCCAGCATTTACTGAATATGGATGCAATGCACAAAATTGGCACCAGATTAGCAGTCTTAGAAAGAATACAGAGTTCACAGAATCATACAGCACAGAAGGAGGCCATTCGGCCTGTGAAGGAATAAGCCATATAACCTATTCAGAAAAATACACTATCTTATGAAAGAATTCTGACCTTATTAAAACATGACAAACTGGGTTTGGAAATCTAGAAACCGAACTATGAAATAGCTATGAAAGCATTCTGGCTATTGAGATAAGGTAGTTGTTGACCCTGAATAAAAAACCTTATTGAAACAGAAGGTAAGGGCTCCGACAGGCTGAACTTTTTGGAACGAAACAGTGGTTCACCCTGGATAAGGTGTTCTAATTTACACTTCATAAAGAAGCACATAAAGTAAGGAACATCTGCCCTCATAAAGATGACATCAAGTAAGGAACACTTGCTGTCACATCTTTTTTTATATGGTAAACTTAGAACACCTTGAGATGAGACATGAGTCTGGCTGAGCTGGCAGTAAGAGTTGCAGAGGTCAGCAGAAAAATGACTAGAGATAATTAGCTTGCATCCTTAAAGGAAATACCACTGGAAAAGGGTATAAATATTGAACTCTCAAATGGGATAGTAGACTCGCTTTAATCGGGCAAAGCGATTCTCTGCTTCAGAGGCAGTTCTGTAGTTTACCACTCTTTGTACATCGGGGATCAAAGGTATTTGATTTTGGTGGATATGCTGTAGACTTTAAGAACTGTAAAACTGTAGCAAAGTTAAGATTTGAAAGTAAGTTTCTCTGATAAGATTGTAAGTTTTCTCTTTTTGGAACTGTTAATGTTGCGATTGACTCACCAACTGTAAATTGCATGTTGGTTCTTTAATAAATCTATATATTTTTAGAATAGTCTCACAAGACTTCTGTATCAAAAACTCGCAAACTCAATCTCTCTACACTCTTTGGTGAGGAGTTGCAGAATTCTGGGGGAGTTTTCCAGACCCTTATAATATCCGGAACGTTACAGTCTAGCTAAGCTTATTAAAAGTACTATCTGGAGGATGGTAACATTTTCAGGTTGTTCCTTTCCTTTAGGGAGAGATAGTCCGGACCTTTAGACACAATTAAGCGTCTTTAGGATTTGGCTACCTCAAACTTTAGTTGAAGGTGAACGTCTGAGAAATACGCCTGATCCGGAGTAGCCCTAAAGGGACTAGGACTAGTAATTATCCCTTCAGGCCCACTGTACCTGTGCCGGCTCTTTGAGCTTTCCAATTAGTCCCACTCCCCCGCTCTTTCCCCATAGTCATGCAATGGAAATTGTGAGAAATGGGATCAAACCACAATGTTGCAGAAAAGGGTGCACTGCTAAGGCCTGACTAAAATTGGGACAGTCTAAGTGAGAGAGATGTCACCACACTTGACTTGTGTCTTACTTTTCCTGTAAGTATTTAATACTGAAATTAGGTGACATAAGTTGAAAAGCATTCCTTCCTCAGTCCCATTCATTTTTTTTTTTTTTTTAAATATTTTTGCCTCTGGTGTCCCCCAGGGATCTATCCTTGGCCCCCTCCTATTTCTCATCTACATGCTGCCCCTTGGTGACATCATCTGAAAACACAGCGTCATCCAGCTCTACCTCATCACCACCTCTCTTGACCCCACCACAGTCTCTAAATTGTCAGACTGTTTGTGTGATGAGCAGAAATTTCCTCCGATTAAATATTGGGAAGACCGAAGCCATTGTTTTCGGACCCTGCCACAAACTCTGTTTCCTAGCCATCGGCTCCATCCCTCTCCCCGGCAGCTGTCTGATGCTGAACCAGACTGGTGTCATATTTGACCCCGAAATGAGCTTCCAACCACATATCCACACCATCACCAAGACCGCCTATTTCCACCTCCCGGAATATCACCTGACTCTACCCCTGCCTCAGCTCAGCTGCTGCTGAAACCCTCATCCATGCCCTTGTTACCTCTACACTTGACTATTCCAATGCACTGCTCCCACGTTCTACCCTACATAAACTTGATGTCATCCAAAACTCGGCTGCCCATGTCCTAACTCGCACCAAGTCCTGTTCACCCATCACCCCTGTGCTCGCAGACCTACATTGGCTCCCGGTTAAGCAACGCCTTGATTTCAAAATTCTCATTCTTGTTTTCAAATCCCTCCATTGCCTCGCCCCTCCCTATCCCTGTAATTTCCTCCAACCCCACAACCCAGAGATATCTGCGCTCCTCTAATTCTGGCCTCTTGAGCATCCCCGATTTTAAATGCTCCACCATTGGTGGCTGTGCCTTCAACTGCCAAGGCCCTCCGCTCTGGAATTTCTTCCCTAAACCTCTTGTCCTTTCTACCTCTCTCTCTTCCTTTAAGATGCTCCTTAAAACCTACCTCTTTGACCAAACTTGTGGTCATCTGCCCTAATGTCTTGTAGGTCAGTATCAAATTTTGTGAAGTGCCTTGGGCCTTTTTACAATGATAAAGGCGCTATATAAATACAAGTTGTTTTGTCAAATTCTTTTCATATTTGTTTTGGTTATTTTATTGGATTTGAGTCTCTGCTTAGTAAGGGTCTGTCGTTGAGGGGAATTGTTTAAGTTTACATAGGAGCATAGGAATTGCTAGATGAAGACCAAAGACCATCTAGTTAGCCATCTACCATCCTGGTAGTCACATGGTGCAATGAATAATAGAGTTGTTGCCTAATCATAGCAATCAATCAGTCTCCAACAGACCCAGATTGCAAAACAAATGCTGGTTTTATGTTTTTTTTTATTGTAATGATTTGAATATTGGGATTCCCACACAACTCCACCTCTTCATGAATTTTTCTGAACGTGTTTAATCTTTGGAACAGAAGCTTAATAAACCCAGCTGATTCTTGCTTCTGTTATGAAATCGGGTCTGTCAGAGTTATTTTTGTAGGGTCAGTGGCATCACTCACTCCCGTGTCTGCTCGTGCAGCTTACATTTATGGGTGTTCAGTCAAACTATCATGTATCTACTAGTATGATAGTGTGATGTGGGGCTGTAACAATGGAAGCTCCTTTGTGACCTGAACTGGATATCCATGTCTTTTACATGTGCATTTTTTCAATTTCTCTGATGGCAGACCATGCTGGCACTAGGTGAGGCAAGGTTTGGTTTGAATTGTTATGCTGCTTTATTCCACACTAAGATGCACGTACAGGCCAATAGATATGATCAGATTCACTTGGTTCAATTGAATAAAACTTATCTCTGTGTAATGAAATAAAAATAATAAATATGCTATGCTACCCTACTGGCCAGTGAGTTGGTAACTGGAGGAATTACATGTATTATTGCAGAGGGTTATTAGGCCATTCCCTGTCCTAACATAACATGGTGGAAACTGAATTTGAAATAGTTTTTCAAAGGATAATTGATAAATATTTCTAAAAGAAAAACAAAACTGAAATGGGATTGGGTGCCAAGCTCTTTTAGAGAACCAGAATAGGTACAATGGGCTAAGCTGTGGTGTAAAATTGTATGATTCTGGGAATGTAATGGTAAAATAAATGATCCACCATGCTCCAGTTTGGTGGTTTACGAATCGCTC
Source organism: Somniosus microcephalus (assembly GCF_052327205.1). Classification (NCBI taxonomy): domain Eukaryota; kingdom Metazoa; phylum Chordata; class Chondrichthyes; order Squaliformes; family Somniosidae; genus Somniosus; species Somniosus microcephalus. The sequence continues at coordinate 286,157,324 of NC_140991.1, forward strand.
TACAATTTGGTATGAGAACACACCTGACAGGCTGTTCAGAATCACCTACCTTTACCTTGGATTTGTCCACTGTTCAATGTTGTCGACTCCCAACAGGAAACCTTATTGAATTTCAACATGAAAAGCACCATCAAAGCAACGGCTCAAACGACACCTGCAGTTGGCAAATGTATTCATGTAAGAATATTTCAAATTTTAATCTGAAATAAAACTCCTAGTCCACCACTGACCGCGCTGGGGTCGAAATCTGAAAAGGATTCGAATCTCGGACTCGGGCTTAGGGTTGGGAAATAAACTCTCATCAAGCCAACGGTAAATCATCTGTGTGAGCTGCACCGAGAGTTTTGTGGGCGTGTGTCTCCGACACAAACAACGTTCTTGGACCCAAGTCAAACGGATTTATTTTTATTGAACGTTATTACATTAACAACAAATGCAGAACTGAGGGGCAGGTCACAATCCGGTCAACCCCCTTTCACTTTTGTTGTTTATAACCAGAGTGAGACACATAACGGGAAATCTTCCACAGGGAATTCATCCAAAACCCATTTTTACACTTGAATCGCTGCCACCAACTCATGTGAGTTATGCGATTCAAATAACGTGTGAAAAGGACAGAGACAGTGACAGACACACATACGCACAGAAAGAGACACACTACACACATAGACACAGACACACACTACACACATAGACAGAGACACATAGACAGAAAGCCACACACATACCACAGAGAGACACAGACGCACGTACTACACAGACTCAGTCACAGACAGCCACACCCACACGCAGACATAAAAACACACTGCCCCGGGTTCGAGAGAAAGATTGCAGTAAATGTGCGAGGGGCGGGTGTGGAAATCCCCATACCCCCCGGGAGACTCCCATTTAAGGGCAAAGGCAGCTGCGCGTCCCCGCCTTGTAACAGTGACATCAGTGCGAGCCCTGCCGGGATGAATTGTGTCAATTACCGAGTCTGGTTGACGGCCGCCTCCGCCAATGGGCGGCCGAGTTCCGGGACCGGGTGCAAAGGGACGGGCCAATGGGCGCCCGCGGGGTTCTGCACTGCGCCGCCCGCCCCCTCTGCCCAGGACCAGCGCTGGGTCTGGGTCTGGGTTTACCTGCTTGTGCGGAGACGGCGAGGAGCGGCTGTGAGTATCGGGCGGGCTGATCTGATCACTGACCATTCACAAAAAAAAGGGGAGGGGGGAAGAAAACTATCTTTGTATCTTAAGGGGTGACGCGCAATGTTGCAGTCTTTACATATTTGCGCTATTGACTGATGATAACCTTCCCTTGTATTTTTATTTGCATTGGTGTCTGTGCAAAGGTTTGCTGTATTTTTCTTTAACTTTTCAACATTGTTTTCGTTGTCTATATATCATCGTGACACAAAACAGGATGTGGCATCAGGAGCCTGACTTTGAACTCTTAACTACAAGGTGTTCAGTCAGCTGTCTGTCTGAGGCTGGGGTGTGGGAGGTTAGAGTAGGACCTCGGCGTTGTCTGTGCTGTGAGGGGTCCTTTTGCGGTCTGTTACTCGTCTGTAAAGTCACTTTTGGTCTTGCTGTTCTACATCACTGTAACTTACAATATACACGAGTGAAAATGCAACCGCTGCGGTACACAGCATGCACAAGTAGAGTGTGGGAATGGCTACCAATCATAACTGCCATTATTTCCTGTGTTAAACATTAATCTGGGCCAATAAAAATATTGCAGAGGTCAAATACAGCGGTTGCGGGAAATCTGAAATATAAACAGAAAATGCTGGAAATACTCAGCAGCCCAGACAGCATCGGTGGCGAGAGAAATAGAGCGAACGTTTCAGGTCGATGACCTTTCGTCAGAACTGAATATTGCAGGTTCCTTAGTGCTGCAATTGGCCGCATACAGAGTAATACAGACTATGAAAATCCTGGGTTTGATTCCTGGTCTGTATGGAGTTGGTTCATCGGGCCTGGGGCAGTTGCTGCAATTGGCTTTGAGGTTCCCAGGCGCTAGAGGGGGAGAAATCGGCCAGGGCTTTAGCTTCTGATCCACTGCCCCCGGCCCGGCCCGGCCCGAAAGGACGCAGGTGGACTTTGGATTAGCCCTCTCTCTGAAATCAAAGCGTGAATAAACTCGGGCTGCTTTCGTGCACTGCTTGTTGTATAGTGATGCTGAATGGGGAGGAGCTTCACCTCTTGCTGGTAACTTCCTCTTACAGGCCAGAGGTCAAAAACTCTCCATTGGGGGAGTAAATGCACTAATCGTATAGCTCTCTACGTACAACAACCACAGCGTGTAGTTATATAACTCCTTTTTAAAGTAGAAAATCATCCCCAGGCGGTAGGAGCAGCGAAATTGCTTCCCATGTGGAGGGGATCAATTTATCCACCTGAAATTAAAACTAGGCCATTCAGGGGTGATGTCAGGAAGCATTTCTTCACACAAGGAGTAGTAAAAGTCTAGGATGCTCTTCTCCCCCCCCCCCCCCCCCCCAAAAGGCTGTGGCTGCTGAGGGTCAAATGAAACTTTCAAGACTAAGATTGACAGAGTTTTGTTAGGCAAGGGTATAAAGGTATATGGAACTATGGTGGGTAAATGAAGTTGAGGAACAGATCAGCCATGATCTAATTGAATGTTGGAACAGGCTCGAGGGGCTGAATGGCCCTCAAATTATTCTGTAATTCCAAGCTGGAACCGAAGCCAAATTGGCAAAGCATTTGATCACCCCTGAATGGCCTAGTTTTAATTTTAGGTGGATTGGAATGAGTCAGATATGATTTCATTGCTCTTGCTTTGACATGACATTTAAGAAAAAGTGCAGCACCAGCAGAAACAACTGGTTTAGATTCAAATTGGGAGATGCAACTCTTTTTATTCATTCTTGAGATATGGGTGTCACTGGTAAAGCTGGTATTTACTGCCCAGCCCTAGATTTTTCTTAACATCTTTCTCTAGTTTCTCTCCTATTTCCCATCACACCCTCTCCGAGCTCATCATGTCCATGATGCACACCACCTGCTCCTTACATCTTATTCCTGCCCGTTTGCAGATGACCCAACATCATTTCCTGGCCCCCATGTTAGCTGGTGTTGTTAATGGTTCCCTCTCCTCAGGTACGGCCCTCCTTCTGTTCAAATCTGCCATCATCACCCGTCTCCTCAAAAAAAAAACAACCCTTGACCCCTCTGTCTTTGCAAACTACTGCGCCATCTCCAACCTCCCTTTCCTCTCCAAAGTGCTCGACCGTGTTGTTGCCTATCAATTCCATGCCCACCTTACCGCAATTCCATGTTTGAATCCCTCTAATTATAGTTCCACCCCGCCACAGTACTGAAACGGCCCTAATCAAAGTCACAAATGATGTCCTGTGTGACTGTGACCGAGGTAAACTATCCCTTCTCATGCTTCTCGACCTGTCTGCAGCCTTTAAAATGGTTGACCACACGATCCTCCTCCAGTGCCTCTCCTCCGTCATCCAGCTGGGTGGGACTGCCCTCGCCTGGTTCAATTCTTATCTATCCAGTCGTAGCCAGAGAATCACCTGCATTGGCTTCTTTTCCTACTCTCGCACTGTTACCTCTGGAGTCCCCCAAGGATCTATCCTTGGCCCCCTCCTATTCCTCATCTACATGCTACCCCTTGGCGATATCATCCGAAAACACGACTTCAGGTTCCACATGTACGCTGATGACACTGAGTGTCACCTCACTACCACCTCTTTCGATGCCTCCACTGTCTCTGATTTGTCACACTGCTTGTCCAACATCCATTACTGGATGAGCAGAAATTTCCTCCAATTAAATATTGCCATTGTCTTCGGTCCCCGCCACAAACTCCGTTCTCTAGCCACCGACTCCATCCATCTCGCTGGCAGCTGTCTGAGGTTGAACCAGACTGTTCGCAACCTTAGTGTAGTATTTGACCCCGAGATGAGCTTCCGATCACATATCCACTTCATCACTAGGACAGCCTACTTCCACCTCCGTAACATCACCCAACTCCGCCCCTGCCTCAGCTCATCTGCTGCTGAAACCCTCATCCATGCCTTTTTTTATTCCTCTAGTCATGACTATTCCGATGCTGTCCTGGCTGGCCTCCCACATTCCACCCTCCATAAATTGGAGCTCATCCAAAACTCTGCTGCCCGTGTCCTAACTTGCACCACGTCTCGTTCATCCATCAGCTCTGTGCTCACTGACCTACATTGGTTCCCAGTCCATCAATGCCTCAACTCTCATTCTTGTTTTCAAATCAATCCATGGCCTCGGCCCTTCCTATCTATGTAACCACCTCCAGCCCTACAAGCCTTCAAGATCTCTGTGCTACTCCAATTCTGGCCTCTTGCGCATCCCCAATTTTAATTGCTTCACCATTGGTGTCATGCCTTCAGCTGCCTAGGCCCTAAGCTCTTTAATTCCTTCCCTAAATCTCTCCACCTCTCTCTCTCCTCCTTCAAGATGCTTCTTAAAAGCTACCTGTTTGACCAAGCTTTTGGTCACCTCTCCTGCTGTCTCTTTATGTGGCTCAGTGTCAAAATTTTGTTTCGATAACGCTCTTGTGAAGTGCTTTGGAATGTTTTACTTTGTTAAAGATGCTATATAAATGCACGTTGTTGTTGCCCTTGAGAAGATGGTGGTGGGCCTTGTTCTTGAACTGCTGCAGTCCGTGTGGTGAAGGTACTTCAACAGTGCTGTTAGGTAAGGAGTTCCAGGATTTTGACCTAGTGACGCTGAAGGAACAGGTCCAAGTCAGGATGGCTTGTGAGCTGGAAGGGAACTTGGAGGTGGTGATGTTCCCATACACCTGCTGCCCTCCCTTGTTCTTCTAGGTGCTGGAGGTCGTGGGCTGGGGTGGGGGGGGTGCGGGTGGTGACTGGGTCAGAAGAAAGAACATGGCCAATTTTTCCCCTCTCTAGCCTGAGGACCTCAAAGCTAAGTGTAGCAACTGCCCCACCACCCCATCCCAGATTAACCATTTCTGTATAGACTAATTAAGAAAAGAAAGGACTTGCATGCATATAGCACCTTTCATGACCTTAGGACATCCCAAAGTGCTTTACAGCCAATGAAACACTTTTGAAGTGTAGTTACTGTTGTAATGTAGAAAACACAACAACCAATTTGCGCACAGCAAGGGCCCACAAACAGCAACGTGCTAATGACCAGATCATCTGGTTTTTTAGCGATGTTGCTCGAGGACTAAATGTGGGCCAGGACAGAGGAGAATTCCCCTGCCCTCCTTCGAAATAATGTCAGGGGATCTTTTACGTCCACCTGAGAGGGCAGACTCGGTTTAACGTTTCATCTGAAAGTGCATCTGAAGTGTCAGCCTAGATTTTGTGACCTAGGAATCAAACCCAGGACTTTCCTAGTCTGTATTGCTCTGTATGGTCTATTTTACCACTGAGAAACCTGCAACATTTTTATTGCCCCAAAGTTTAAAACAGAAAATGTTCAATCTGTACTGAGTTTTTAATCCACATGAATGGAGACTAAACAGAATTATCAAGTGCATCCTTCAACATTTTTTCATTTAAAATCCTATGTTCACACTTACAATGGAAACTACCTATGTAAATGTGCCAGGCTGTAATTGAAACATCCTATGCTGTCTGCTTTCTTGAATCAAAGTTTCAGTTCATGCGTGGCATCGGATGGAGCACATTGTGGTGGTGTGGTGCAGGGGGGATTGGGTCACAGAGTGACACTGATGGCAGTAGAGTTATTTTTGCTGGTGATGCAGAGGTTGTCCATGTTAGAGGTTTAAGTGCTCCCTTCCCCTCCTTCCCCTTTATTTCAAGGTCCCGTGTCTGGCATATTCTCTGCATTTGAGTTGATGGTGATTACAAGACATGGTGCAGTCTGCAATCAGCAATGGGTGGAATTAGTAAAGCCTTGTGATATTTTGGCATACCCATTCATGCATGATGCATCATTACTTGTTGCAATGGAAGGGCAAGTTACACTGATTAGTGATGTGTAAATGTTCAAATTCAGCAGCAAAAAAGTATGAAAAAGTCAAACTTTTTTTTTTGTGGCTTTTTATTTCATCCAGAAACTAGCAGTATGAAATAAAGTATTAATGCATGATAGCACAGACAAGGTGGCTAAGGTTTTTTGTTGAATACTGTAATGATTTATCAAAGGATTCTCCCATACATGGGAGCATTTAACTGCAATTGCATTGAACCATGATTAATATTGTTATTCAGTTAAAGATCATGCTTGCTGGAGCAAAATGGAAAAAAAATGATGCTAGTAATGTGCAAGTGGAAATGGAGATACATTCACTACTGTGACTACAGCACGGTGGATGAGGGGGATCCAGGAAATTACCAGGCCCCGAGGATTTCAGTGCCTCCACCTAGCACCTCAATGTGGCTTCACTCAACAGATCAACAGTCCCCATCCACCGCCACCCTCTTCCGCCTGGCTGAACCTGTTCTCACATTGAACAATTTCTCCTTTGACTCCACTCACTTCCTCCAAATGAAAGCTGTTGCTATGGGAACCTGCATGGGCCCTAGCTATGCCTGCCTTTTCATGGGATATGTGGAACATTTTGTTCCAGTCCTACTCGGGTGCCCTCCCTCACCTCTTTTTCCGGTACATCGATGACTGTATCGGTGCCGATTCCTGCTCTTGCCCTGAACTAGAAAAGCTCATTCACTTTACTTCCAATTTCCACCCTTCCCTCACCTTCACATGGTCCATCTCCGACTCTTCCCTTCCTTGACTTCTCTGTCTCCATTTCTGGTGATAGGCTATTAACAAACATCCACTACAAGCCCACTGACTCCCACAGCTACCTGGACTACACTTCCTCCCACCCCGCTTCCTGTAAGGACTCTATTCCATTCTCCGAGTTTCTCCGTCTCCGCCGCATCTGTTCTGACGATGTCACCTTCCATACCAGTGCTTCCGATATGTCTTCCTTTTTCCTCAACCGAGGATTCCTCTCTACGGTGATTGACACGGCCCTTGACCGTGTCCGTTCCATTTCCCGCACTTCTGCTCTCGCTCCTTCCCGTCCCTCCCAGAACCACGATAGGGTTCCCCTTGTCCTCACCTTTCACCCCACCAGCCTCATTCAACGGATCATCCTCCACCATTTCCACCACCTCCAACGTGATCCCACCACCAAACGCATCTTCCCCTCACCTCCCCTTTCAGCATTCCGAAGGGACCGCTCCCTCCGCGACACCCTGGTCCACTCCTCAACCACCCCCAACACCCCTTCCCCTTCGCCTGGCACCTTCATGTGCAAGCGCAGGAGATGCAACACCTGCCCTTATACCTCCACCCTTCCCACTGTCCAGGGCCCCAAACACCCCTTCCAGGTGAAACAGCAATTTACTTGTACTTCTTGCAATTTAGTATACTGTATTTGCTGCTTACGATGCGGTCTCCTTTACATTGGGGAGACCAAACGCAGATTGGGCGACCGCTTTGCGGAACACCTCCGTTCAGTCCGTAAGGGTGACCCCGAGCTTTCGGTCGCCTGTCGCTTTAATTCTCCGCTTCACTCCCACTCTGATCTCTCTGTCCTCGGCCTCTTCCACTGTTCCAATGAAGCTCAACGTAAGCTCGGGGAACAGCACCTCATCTTTCGATTAGGCACTTTACAGCCTTCTGGGCTCAACATTGAGTTCAACAATTTCAGACTATAACCCCTCAGGCTGTATGATTCTGCTATCCCCATTTGCAACATTTAACCAACCACTCCTGCCTTGCATTCTAGCACAGATTCTCCTTCAGATCTTCCCCCTCCCCTCCCTCTCCCCACCCCGCTCTCCCTGCCTCTGCACCTGCTTAAAATCTGTTACATCTGTAGCTTTTTCCAGTTCTGAAGAAGGGTCCCAGACCTGAAACGTTAACTCTTATTTCTCTCTCCACGGATGCTGCCTGGCCTGCTGAGTATTTCCAGCATTTTCTGTTGTTATTTCAGATTTCCAGCATCTGCAATATTTTGCTGTTGTAGATGGCTGGACTTTGTTTACTAGGAGAGCACTCTACCAGGTATCATCGTGCACTCCTTTGGAACATAATCTGTTTTAATTAGAGACTGTACAGTTCTCTTTGACTGGATTATTCCCCCATACATCTGCATCCAGGTAGACCAGGTTGGGAGACTCGCCTACTCCAGACTCATTGTTGTGCAACTTGTAAAAGGAGGCTGATGAATTGCTTTTCCAAGGAAGTTTCCATTAAGAATCCCAGAACGCAACCTCCTTTAGAAGTTAACCTTCGTCAATGTCAGATTCTAGAATGATTGGATCTGCAGTCTAGCATATAATGTATAGAAGAGTCAGTGCTTTGTCACACTTCTCCGATATCTGTTAGATACTGTGGAATTCCAGCAGTTCTACTACAGGAATGTGTACTCGTTGGGTTTCAGGAAAGGTTAATTGAGTAAATATAAACCAGGAGGAAATGGGCAGAGAGCTTGTGATACACTGAATAAAAAAAGGTGGAGCTTTCATTCTAGGCTCAATATTTTCCCGAACAAGAGCATCAAACACAACATAACCAAACGAAAAAAGACTTGGAAAAATCAGGGCTGTTTTCATTAGAACAGAGCAGATTAAGGGATGATGTGATGGAGGTGTTAAAAATTATAACGGGATGGAATACAGTAGGTAGAAACAGACTTTCAGTGATTTAAGCGGTCTAGAACATGGGGACATAGCTGTAAGATTAAATGCAAGAGATTTAGGGCTGAGTGCAGGTGAAACTTTTTTTTTACAGAGGTTTGTGAGGTTGTGGAATATACTATTGGAATTAATGATTGAAGCAGAGGAAAGAAAAGAAAGACTTGTATTTGTATAGCGCCTTTCATGACCTCGGGACATCCCAATGTGCTTTACAGCCAATGAAGTACTTTTGAAGTGTAGTCACTGTTGTAATGTAGGAAACATAGCAGCCAATATGTGCACAGTAAGATCCCACAAACAGCAATGTGATAATGACCAGATCATCTGTCATTATGTCAATGTTTAAGAATAGGTTAGATAGGTGGTTGAAGGAAAGAGGAATAAAGGAACATGGGAACAACAACAACAATTTACATTTATATAGCGCCTTTAATGTTGTAAAACATCCCAAGGCACTTCATAGGAGTATTATAAGATTAAAAAAAAACAGGTTTGGCCTATGGGATTAGAATACTGCTCATGTGGAGGATAAACGCCAACACGGACTGGTTGGGTCAAACAGCCTGTTTCTGTGTGGTATAATTTCCATGTAATGAAAGGCACACCTGAAAAAGTACAAGATAACCTCTGATATCACTGTGCCAGAGTCCTCTTCCTCATTCTTTCATTCTTCTAATCCCACTTCATTGTGGCTTGTTTGAAAGAGAGCCAACTCCTGCTGCATTGTTAGAAAGGCCACTACCCTTTTCAATTAATAATTACATTTATAAATTCACAATCAGATTGTGGGAAGAGCTGGTTTTGTTTGTCCCAGATTTAGCCTCTTCGACACAGTTGTACAAAGATTATTTTTTCAGCTCCCTGAGACGGGAATGGACTAATTTGATCAAGAACATGATCCCGATCGGTTTTCCTTTTCACTTTCACTATTTAGTAGTTATTTCTGGCAGTTAAGTGTGATGCTGTTTAGTCACAGTACAATTCTTCACAGCTGTCACTGGCCAGGATGCCATTAAGGACCGAGGTGAGAGGAAAAGAAGTAAAGATCCAGAACCCTGTTGCAATGTGACTGAGCGATGCTCCTGTGTAAATGGTTGTGGCCTTGCAATGTAACACAGCCTTAATCATGTCTTAACTTTGACCGTAGTAAATTAAGATTCCCCTGGTTCGAACCCAAATGTTTTGATAGATTCTGTTGGCCTTTTTCTTTTGCTTTCTTTAGTTGATTAAAAGAGCACCATCAAACCACTGCAAAGAATTACTTTTAACTTTTAATATGTGTGTTTATTTTCCATCTATCTTTGTTTGCTATAATATTTTTTATTTAAATGGTGAGTGTTGGCAGTGATGGTGAAATCTGCCTTTTGAGATGTTGCTGTGCTTGCTAACTAACATCTGTAGATGGTCATGTTGTTCGTTGGTGATGTGCTGTTTATACTGATGGCTCAGTAACTCCTCCAACCCCACTGCCCCCTGTCATTGGCACTTGCTGCTCAGAGAAATATTCAGAAATGGCCAGAAGCTGATAATTCTTTGTAATGGTTTGATGTTGCAAAGGAGTCCAGATGGCAACATTCCTTCTAAATATTATGTTTTTAAAATAAACCAACTCCTACCTCCCTCCTTCTCTGCGAGCTAGAAGTCGTGAACTATGGTAATTCACTTCATGCAGCCAGAAGGGATGTTTGACTGCGTTTGTAATAAGAAATTGGACTCATGAAAATGTGCAGAATGTACACCCATTACCTTCACCTTGTCATTGAACTTTCACTCTAATTCAGTCACATATTGCTTTAGTAAAAGAGCTGGATATTTCTGGTTCCTTTCTGTGCTGTGACTTCTAATTCAACCTTCTTCTTTGGGATGTGAAATGTCCAACCTGCACCTTTTTTCTTTCATTCCCAATTTTCTGCCCTCTTCTGAGGCACTGACTCCTGAGATATGGTTTCACAGGCTCCGGGCAACCCTTGCCCAAGTACCCGCTCTGAATGAGTCAGCCAAGACAGTGGGCCAAGCTCGATCCTTTTCTAACCCGACACTTTCTAGCAGAGATCACTGGATTAGCAATCGGAAATCCTGGCTGATTTGTCCCCCGTCCTCCTTCATAGCTGAAACACATTGAGGTCAATTGCAGGGCCCTACTACTGCCTTGCATGATATCAGATCAGAAGATAGATACTAACGAGGAAGACCATCAGCTCATCTTAGTTCATCCATCGAGAAAGACCCGACAGTTTCCCACACGATGAAATCCAACTTTTTTTTGTAAATGGCTGCAGGACTTTCACCCACTTCTCTATACAAAAGGGGCATGAGAGGAAAAGACCATCAGGCCCATTAAGCCTGCCCCACGCAGAAATGGTGCAGCCACATAGACCCCTGGCCCAACTCCTAACCACACAATCTCCTGGGAGAGCCAAACAAACCAGGGGGTGGCGGGGGTGGAAACCAGCAACCAATTCGGAAAAACAACTCTGGGAAATTCCTTCCTGCTTCCTCAGGCAATCAACCAAGCACCAGGAGATGGTGATAGGCTATAATTATGACTGACTTAATAATTTACCCTCTGTAACTGGGTTCCCTTTTTAAAGGACTGTAGGGAATCCATTCCCACCGCGTGTTTCAATAATTTGTTCCAAAGGGGACAGTATAAACATAAGTTAGCCCTCTTCCTTGAACCCTAAATGTAAGTTTGTGCCGAATAAGGATTATTGGATATTGCAGGTAAAACTCGGTGTAGTGAAAGTGAAAGCATTTTTAAAATCTGCTGCTAATTGGCTGGGAGTCTCATAATGCTGTGTCATTCTGTTTGTGGCTAAGTGTAAGATACCGCCTGCCTTCCAGCGACGTGCACATGTGACTCTCACCCAGTGTTGTCCAATACATTAAACAGTAGCCACATGTAGCTTACTGGGAATCTAGGTGTGGCTAATTGCATTTCTGATTAGTAAATAAAAGCTTGAGTACTAGACACCGCCCTTGGTCATGTGATCTCAATACTCATAATCGCACGGTATATGTGTTGGACATCTCTCCTGATTTTCATGTCCATTGAAGTCGATGGGATTTCAAGATTCCTTGCAGGCGGTTGTTTTTTGCGTCGCTCCGTAAACTTGAGCTCATCCAAAACTCTGCTGCCCGCGTCCTAACTTACACCAAGTCCCGTTCACCCATCACCATTGGCTCCCGGTCCAGCAACGCCTCAATTTTCAAATTCTCATCCTTATTTTCAAATCCCTCCATGGCCTCGACCCTCCCTATCATTATAGCCTCCTCCAGCCCTACAAGCCTCAGATCTCTGCTCTCCTCCAATCCCGGCCTCTTGCACATCCCCGATTTCCATCGCCCCACCATTGGCGGCCGTGCTTTCAGCTGCCTAGGCCCTAAGCTCTGAATTCCCTCCCTAAACCTCTCCGCATCTCCACCTCTCCTCCTTTAAGAAGCTCTTTAAAACCTACCTCTTTGGCCAAGCTTTTTGTCACCTGTCCTAATATCTCCTGATGTGGCTCAGTTAAAGGCGCTAAATAAATGCAAGTTGTTGCTGCATGCACCCAGTGCGTCTATCTGAAAATGGCAAGAAATGTAGAAAAATAAATTGAAACCACCTTGAATGTTTTTGAACGAGCTGTGTAACCGAACTCTCAGTAGGCCACCGTTTTCCACATTCTGGCCTCCACATAGATTCCCTCAACCAATGGGGAAGGACCAGTGGCCAAATACAATGCCACATCTGTTGTTTTTCTTCTGTTTTGCTGCTGTGGAATCCACCCCATAATTTAAACAGCAGCAAGCAGCTCGAGCAAAAGATCTTCCTGAGGCAATTCTGTACTACAGACAGGCCACAAAATGGCACATTAGAGAAGAGATAATGGGTGTAAATTGTGACTTTGTGCTATAGTGTAAAATGGGTGATAGCGAATCGGCAGCTCATTTTACAACTCTCCTGATTGGAAATAAAAATCGGGAGAGGTGTCGAACGGGCTGCCAACTCGGTATCATCTGTTTTACACTATCGCACAAGGGCAAGATCTACCCCAAAGAGCCTTCACGGTATGGCAATACGGTTATGTTACTGGTCCAAGTGTCAGCTGTGGCTCAGTGGGTAGCACACTCGCCTCTGAGTCAGAAGGTTGTGGGTTCAAGTCCCACTCCAGGGACTTGAGCACATAAAGATAGGCTGACATTCCCAGTGCGGTGCAGAGCAACTAGGTATGAGTAATAAATGCTGGCTTTGCCAGGATGCCCACATCTCGAGAATTAATGGGAGGGGAGAAAAAGGATATTCAGCTATTGGTGGGGGTACAGCGAAGGAACTTAAGGGGATGACTTACGAGGAACGATCTTGAAGACTGTGAGGGGCTATGATAGAAGTGTTTAAAATTATGAAAGGTGTGGACAAATTGGATCCAAATAAGTTTTCCTGCTGTGTACAGAATTTAAGAACAAGGGGTAATTTTTACAAATAAAGGACAACAAAAGAAAATAGTAAATTCAGGAGGATTTTTTTTTTAACTAAAAGAGTGGTGAGTATGTGAAACAGATTACTGGGTTGGGACAAGAAACCTTAATGGATTTCAAGAAGGAACTAGATAAGTTCTTGTCAACAAATGGGATTTAGGGTTATTCGAAATGCACCAAGGGAATACTGTGGATTGGTGGGCTAGATGGAGCAACGGTCTTCTCCTGCCTAAAACTGTTACAGGTAGACTATCCTTTATCCGAACTTCCGAAAACCTCTAAAAACCGAAAGTTTTTTCATTCAGCGTTAAGTCGTGCGCACGACGCCAGCCCCCGACCCCCACCCCCGACCCCCCGCCGACCCCCACCCCCCGACGACCCCCCCGCCAACGCCGACCCCCACCCCCGACCCCCCGCCGACCCCCACCCCCGACAAATTTCCCAGTCTTATAAAATACCTTCTGAAATCCGAAATTTTCTGAAAACCGAAACACGGCTGGTCCCGAGGTTTTCGGATAAAGGATAGTCTACCTGTACTATGTAAAACTTTGATTCAATGAAAGTCTCACCTAAAGATGCTGAATTTGGAGCAATAAAAATTGGTAAAAAGAAACCTTATACATACTTTGTATATAATCTTAAGTACTAATGATAAACATCGCACAGCATTGGTTGGGCCACAGTTGGAGTATTGTGGGCAGTTTTGGACAGCCCATTATAGAAAAGACGTTAAAGTCATAGAGAGCGTATAGCATAGATTCATCAGGATGATATCAGGAATGGAAAACTATAGCTATGAGGAGAAATTTGAGATACTGGAGCTATTTCCACTGGAGCAGAGAAGGCTAAGAGGAAATTTAATGGGGGTTTTTGAAATTACAAAGGGTTTTGATGAAGTGAATAGGGAAAGGTTATTATGTCTGGTTGAGGAGTCAGTGACGAGAGGTCATCAGTAAGAAAATGAGAGAGGTTAGAAGAAATTTTTTTAGGCAAGAGAGTTATTGGGGAATGGAATGCTTTGTCACTAGGACTGGTTGCAACAGACACCATTGCACCTAAGGGTAAATTGGATAAATATTTGAAGCAGAGGCTTTGGAGACAGCGAGGCAGTGGAATTAATTTTGGATTGCTCTCTTAAAGAGCCAGCACAGGCATGATGGGCTGAGTGGCCTCTACTGTAAACTTTGATGGGAACTGTACATGATGAGTACTAAAGTATACTGCTGTATAAATATTTACAGGACACTGTACAGTGCCTATCTTAAATGTTGTAGAACTTGCCAATACAATCTAATTTAGGGTACTTTCTAAATGGTGAAAAGTTTAAAAACAGTGGAGGTCCAAAGAGACTTGGGTGTCCAGGTACATAGATCATTAAAATGTCATGAACAGGTACAGAAAATAATCAAAAAGGCTAATGGGATACTGGCCTTTATATCTAGAGGACTAGAATACAAGGGGGTAGAAGTTATGCTGCAGCTGTACAAAACCCTGGTTAGACTACACCTGGAGTACTGTGAGCAGTTCTGGGCACCACACCTTAGGAAGGATATATTGGCTTTGGAGGGAGTGCAGCGTAGGTTTACCAGAATGATACCCGAACTTCAAGGGTTAAGTTATGAGGAGAGATTACACAAATTAGGGTTGTATTCTCTAGAATTTAGAAGGTTAAGGCGTGATCTGTTTGAAGTTTTCAAGATATTAATGGGAACAGATAGGGTAGATAGAGAGAAACTATTTCTGCTGGTTGGGAATTCTAGGACTAGGGGGCATAGTCTAAAAATTTAGAGCCAGACCTTTCGGGAGTGAAATTAGGAAACACTTCTACACACAAAGGGTGATAGAAGTTTGGAACTCTCTTCCGCAAATGGCAATTGATGTTAACCAAAGGTATGAAGGGATATGGGCCAAAGGCGGGTATATGGAGTTAGGTTGCAGATCAGCCATGATCTCATTGAATGGCGGAACAGACTCACGGGGCTGAATGGCCTCCTCCCGTTCCTATGTAATTGTGAATTCTATTTATTCAGCCACCTTTCTAAAGCCTCTCCACTCTAGGGTTGGCAACGTTGCCGGATTGTTCTGGAGTCTCCAGAAATTAAAGATTGATCTCCCGAAGCCCATTATATGCAAGCAAACTAGAAGAAAAATCAGAGGGGCATTGTGTGTTTCTTCAAACAGTTTTGTTTATTGGTATTAAAATATTGGAGATGGGGATAAAAGGCTGCTTTGGGTAATGAAGAATCTGTTCATTTACTAATTGGCGTGGGAAGGGGCTGCACCTTGAGGAAGGACGTGTTGGGCAGGAGCAGTTGGCTTCAGGAGGTCATGTGATGAAACCACCTGGAATGTGTCCAGCCAGAGTTGGCAACCTTACTCCTCTTGTGCAGTTAGCTGTTTTTATTGAAAATGAGGCTGCCAGGCAATTAAGCATTGCCGTCATTTCAGACTGAGAATGTCTGTTTAGGCCTCAACATAACTTTATGTCTCTTCCTCTGGGATGGGGCCATTGTAGGTGGTCTGTCTGTCTATACCAAAAGTAAAGAACAAAATAACTCCACAGCTTCCGGGCTCCTCCCCAGATTTTACAAGTGAGTGTAACTTTGTTGGGTTTGAGCTCTGGGAGAAAAACTAAACCAGCATATAATTTTTTTTTAATTTGTTCTCCAGATGTGAGCATCACTGGCAAGGCTGCATTAATTTTTTTGTTTATGGGATCAGGGCGTCACTGGCAATGCCAGCATTTATTGCCCATCCCTAGTTGCCCTTGAGAAGATGGTGGTGAGCCGTCTTCTTGAACCGCTGCAGTCCGTGTGGTGAAGGTACTCCCACACTGCTATTAATTCAATACAATTCAATTCAATTTGCCATATGTAACCAGTACAAGTACAATTACAATGGAATGCTTACTCCCTGTAGGGACACGTCAGCTATTCTTACAGCGCCGTGTTCAGAAAGTCAATTCAATGGCATCCAGTGGCAGTGGGAGCACGATGTCCCTCAGCCGCTCCGTCCTCCTCGTCACCGCGGCCAACTCCTCACTGTTGCCGGCTCCACGTGTGGTGGCCTGCTTCTCCCGCTCACGATCCGACCTCTGGCCACCATGCCCGGCTCCCCCCCTCCCAGTCGGACTGCGAGCTCGGGATGTAAATGCTCCGGTCGCGCGGCCTCCTCCTCACCATCGCCGGCTCCACAGTCCGATGGCCCGGGGCCTGCTTCTCCCGCTCATGATCCGACCTCTGGCCACCATGCCCGGCTCCCCTCCTCCCAGTCGGACTGCGAGCTCGGGATGTAAATGCTCCGGTCGCCGCGGCCTCCTCCTCACCATCGCCGGCTCCACGGTCCGATGGCCCGGGGCCTGCTTCTCCCGCTCACGGTCCGGCCTCTGGCCGCCATGCTCGGCTCCCCTCCTCCCAGTCGGAATGCCTTCCCGCCGAGGAGCTGCCGGCGGAGGGAGTTCCAGGATTTTGACCCAGCGACGGTGAAGAATCGACGATATACTTCTAAGTCAAGATGGTGTGTGACTTGGAGGGGAACTTGGAGGTGGTGGTGTTCCCATGCGCTTGCTGACCTTGTCCTTCTAGGTGGAAGAGGTCGCGGGTATGGGAGGTGCTGCCGAAGAAGCCTTGGCGAGTTGCTGCAGTGCATCTTGTAGAGGGTACACACTGCAGCTACGGTAGGCCGGTGGTGGAGGGAGTGAATGTTTAAGGTGGTGGATGGGGTGCCAATCAAGCGGGCTGCTTTGTCCCGGATGGTGTCTAGCTTCTTGAGTGTTGTTGGAGCTGCACTCATCCAGGCAAGTGGAGAGTATTCCATCACACTCCTTACTTGTGCCTTGTAGATGGTGGAAAGGCTTTGGGGAGTCAGGAGGTGAGACACTCACTGCAGAATACCCAGCCTCTGACCTGCTCTTGTTGCCACAGTATTTATGTGGCTGGTCCAGTTAAGTTTCTGGTTAATGGTGACCCCCAGGATGTTGATAGTGAGGGATTCGGCGATGGTAATGCCATTGAATGAGTTTAGAAGAATGAGAGGGGATCTCATTGAAACTTATAAAATTCTGACAGGACTGGACAGACTAGATGCAGGAAGGATGTTCCCGATGGTCGGGGAGTCCAGAACCAGGGGTCACAGTCTAAGGATAAGGGGTAAGCCATTTAGGACAGAAATGAGGAGAAATTTCTTCACCCAGAGAGTGGTGAACCTGTGGAATTCTCTACCACAGAAGGCAGTAGAGGCCAATTCATTAAATATATTCAAGAAGGAGTTGGATATATTTCTTAAGGCTAAAGGGATATGGGGAGAAAGCAGGGACATGGTACTGAATTTAGATGATCAGCCATGATCGCATTGAATGGCGGAGCAGGCTCGAGGGGCCGAATGGCCTACTCCTGCTCCTATCTTCTATGTTTCTATGAATGTCAAGGGGAGGTGGTTAGACTCTCGCTTGTTGGAGATAGTCATTACCTGGCACTTCTGTGGCGCGAATGTTACCTGCCACTTATCAGCCCAAGCCTGAACGTTGTCCAGGCCTTGTTGCATGCGGGCATGGACTGCTTCATTATCTGTGGAGTTGCGAATGGCGCTGAACACTGTGCAGTCATCAGCAAACATCCCCATTTCTGACCTTATGTTGGAGGGAAGGTCATTGATGAAGCAGCTGAAGATGGTTGGGCCTGGGACACTGCCCTGAGGAACTCCTGCAGTGATGTCCTCGGGCTGTGATGATTGACCTTCAACCACCGCAACCATCTTCCTTTGTGCTAGGTATGACTCCAGCCAGTGGAGCATTTTCCCCCTGATTCCCATTGACTTCAGTTTTACTAGGGCTCCTTGATGCCAGACTCGGTCAAATGCTGCCTTGATGTCAAGGGCAGTCACTCTCACCTCTGGAATTCAGCTCCTTTGTCCATGTTTGGACCAAGGCTGTAATGAGGTCGGGAGCCGAGTGGTCTTGGCGGAACTCAAACTGGGCATTAGTGAGAAAGTTATTGGTGAGTAAGTGCTGCTTGATAGCATTGTCGATGACACCTTCCATCACTTTGCTGATGATTGAGAGTAGACTGATGGGGCGGTAATTGGCCGGGTTGGATTTATCCTGCCTATCTATAGTTGCCCTGAGAAGGAGATGGTGGGTTTTCTTCTTTGTAGCAGTTTGATACAACTGAGTGGCTTGCTAGGCTACTTCAGAGGACAGTTGCGAGTCAACCACATTTGCATGGGACTGGAGTCACATACAGGCCAGACCGAGTAAGGACGTCAGGTTGCCTACCCTAAAGGACGTTAGAGAACCAGTTGGGTTTTTACAACAGTCCGACAGCTTCATGGTCACTTTTACTGATGCCAGCTTTTTATGTCCAGATTATATAAACTGAATTTAGATTCTCAAACCGTTGGGATTTGAACTCTCGTTCTCTGGATTGCTACTCCAGTAACAGAACCACGACACTGCATTACCCTCAATAGTACGTTTGTTTTTATTGTGAAAACTTGGATGAAGGTCCGAGGCTCGTTCGTTTCTGCCACGAGTCAGGGTTTACAAAGCACTGTCGATGTTTGTTGACAAAAAGCGTAGGGTGCTGGTGGTTTACGTTCAGAGTAGACCGGTACGGTGTAACTCGCACTTCATGTAGCCTGGCTCAATTCTCCTCTCGGTCAGAATGTTTGAACCCCATATCAGGTCTGTATGAGTGACATTGGCCCAGAAATTCGGGTCGGGGGCTTCCCGCGGGTGCAAGCCCCCAACCTGCACTTACCTTGCGCGCCGGCAGTTGAGGTGTAGGGCCCCATGGAATTCCGATCTGGGGCCTGGCCCAGCTGCTGGCACGCAGCGCTTGCGTATCCCAGGGGCGCAGTTAGTTCGATGCGTCCCCTGGGATCACGTGGGCCATGGGCAGCCAATCAGAGGAGGGAAAAGCCCATTCATAAGTTTTGACAGGAAGAGCTGTCAAGACTTATAAATACTGTGGCCCCAAAATAGCACTGAACCTTCAAATAAATTTTTTTTTTTTAATCAAATTTTTTAAATAAACTACAAATTACATTAAATAACTATTTTAAACAATTTAAATTTTTGAAAAAAATAATTTTATTTCCTAACAGAGCTAAAAATAAACTTACCTTGCTTTAAACTATTTAAAAATAATAAACCTGTGGAAAAAATGTTTTAATTTTAATTAATTGACCACTTACCTTGTAAAAAGCAGGCCTTGCGCCTGCTTTTTAAATTTCTAACTTCTGCAGACTTACCCTCATGGAAAAACCTGTTTAAAAAAAAAACGTAAGTTCAAAGCGCATGCGCAGACTCCCCTGCGCACGCGTTCGACCTCTGAACCCCTTTGTTCAGAGGAACGGAAGTGCAGTTTTCATGTGCAGTGCCTGCACGAAACCGGCACTTCCATCGGGCTTACAGGTGAGTACCCAGCGCGTACTCGCCCGCGGAGAGCCGAATTTCTGGGCCTATATGTTCTCACTGGACAAGAGAAGGTTGAGATGTGATATGATCGCTGTTTTTAGGCTGCTAACGGGACGAGATAATGTTGACCATGACAAGCTGTTTCACCTCATCCAGAATAGTAGAACCAGAGGGCACGGCCTCGAAGGGGCTAAATTCAAAACGAATCTGCAAAATCAACATTTCAGCAAGTGAGTGGTCAATCTATGAAAAAAGACTCCCTAGGGAGATGATGGAAGCAGTTAGTATTGATTCATTCAAATGCAAATTAGATAGATTTCTTTCAGAAAAAAAACATTTTGGGATACAGTATATGAGTAATTTGAGACATGACGTGGTAAGTGTAGCATGTTTGGGAGGAATAGGTGACTTTGGATCTATGGTTCCCAAAGCTCTCCACCACTGGGGTTTTCCCATGTCTGGGTCTGTCATAGACTAATTGATAGAGATTGATTGCTATGATTAGTCAACAACTCCATTACCGTTGTTTCATGTGACTACCAGCTTAGTAGACGGCGAACTAGTTGGCCGTCTTTTGTCCAGCAAGTCTCATGTTCCTAATCTCGCCCCACGCTCTTTTAGCCGTACTGAGGGAGTGCATTCGGAGGAGACATTAAATAAGGCTCTGCCTGCCTTCTCCTGTGGTTCAGGTGAACGTTAAAGATTCAGTGGTGCTATTTGAAGAAAACCAGAGAGTTTTCTTGGTGGGCCCACAAACAATACCACTCATCCCACCCCTCTCCTTGGGTAACTGATCATTCATCTTGTTGCCTTTTTGTGGGACAATACTGGATTATAAAATGTCTGTTAAATATTAATTAATTGATAGCAAGGTGTTATATAAAATATTATTTGATTGTTTATTAACTATATGGGTGGAAAGGAATTTTTGGTGTGTTGACTGTGTTTCAGTTTAAAAATAAAAGAACTGCATATGCATTGTCAGCTGTGGCTCACTCAGCTCTGAGCGAGAAGGCCATGGGCTCAAGCCCTCCTCCAGAGACTTGAGCACATAATCTAGGCTGAAACTCCAGTGCGGTGCTGAGGGAGTGCTCCACTGTCAGAGGTGCCGTCTTTCAGATGAGACGTTAAACCGTGGCCCCGTCTGCCATCTGAGGTGGATGTAAAAGAAGCCTTGGCACTTTTCAAAGCAGAATGGAGGAGTTCTCCCAGAGTCCTGGCCAATATTTATCTCTCACTCAATAAAGATAAATTATCTGGTCATTTATCTCATTGCTGTTTGTGGGATCTTGCTATTCTCAAACTGGCTGCTGTGTTTCCATACATTACTACAGTGACTACACTTCATAAATACTTATTTGGCTGTAAAGCGCTTTGGAATGTCCTGAGGTCGTGAAAGGTGATTTATAAATGCAAGATCTTTCTTTCTATTGAAAATTCAATAGTGACTGATGGATTTTGAGAGCTACTGGGAGGATTCTATTGGCCATGTATGGCGGTAGTCATCAATGACATTGTAGTTGCTGCAGCATATCAGTCAATAGGGCTTCATCTGGGAATGGACTTTATTGCTCCACTGTGAGCTGGACTGCTATTCCCAGTTTCCCTACAACTCGCCTCTCCAGTTTTTACCCTGGAACCCTAGCGGTTCAAGGTGTTAATTTAAGGTCAGCTGCATTTTGACTGGTTTTAGCTGCAGGATGACTTTGTGTCTCCGATACTAAAAACATCAAACCAAAGAAGTAGTGTTATGAACAGTTGAGTCAAATACTGCATGCTTATAACAACATAATTGTAACTTCGCTCACTGTAAAAGCACAAGGCTTTATAGAGGTCTAGGGTGATGTTCTGACAGTGCATTGTAACCCCCTGTATGCAGTATCTTTTATATTGTACAGTGATCGACTTTTTTTAAGAGTTGTAATGTGGTATAAAAATATCGAGTAATCCACATGTAGCTTTATCAGTCATGGTTTATGTGGCTGGTTGGCTTTCTAAACTCTATCTAAACTGTGAGCAATAAACATCTATCTTCTCAAGTGGTCTGCGCAGTGTTACAACTCATAGGGTTGCTTGTCAATGGCTCAGCACCAACAGGTGTGGGACTGAGGAATGTAGGCCAGGAAGATCGCAGGTTTAATCCCTGGCCTGTATTGAGTTGGCTGTTATCAGGCGAAATGACTGTTGGACTATCCGCGTAGCTAGGCTAGAGAGGGGGAAATTGATTAGGGTCCCTGCGCCTGATCGGAAAGCATGCATGTGTGGATGAGGAAAGGATCAAGCTTGCTGTGGTGCCCCCTCCCCACAGGCGAATAGCCTGCCAATATTCACTGGGCTCATACGTGAGGAGAAACCCATTGGTCAAGGCACCAGAGCGCAGCACAAGTCAGCGCCTTCAGGAGAGATTGGAGTGGGGGGTGCGAGGAAGTTTTAATGCATCATGGTACGCTGCTTGACATCATCTTTCACTGTGGAAGTGGTTAAGGCTTCATATTATGTTGATACTGGCAGAGGACCCACTCATCTGAACCGTGTTCTTTGGTTGTTTGAATTATGAAAGCAATTCTGTTTGCTGTCTAAACTCCTTCCTGTATTTACTTACAAGTTGTATTGCTCCTTGAATGTATGGATTGTTATTTTTAAACTTTCACTTGCTGGTTTCATTAATATAGTCTACTCTTAACAACCTTTTTATCCCTCCAGTCATATGCAGATAGGAAAATTGCATAGACTGGGGTCCAACACACACCAATGTGCAATTTCAATTGGTGCGTCCTCCTTCTATAACTGAAGTGATAGTTTACTAGTGCTTGGTTATGAAGAAGAAGTTTCAACATTTTTAAAGGAAAGGACCTGCATTTACATAGTGCCTTTCACAACCTCAGGAGGTCCCTAAGTGCTTTACAGCCAATGAAATACTTTTTTTTTTTTTTTTTAAAGTGTAGTCACTGTTGTAATGTAGGAAACACGGCAGTCAATTTGCACACCGCAAGCTCCCACAAACAGCAATGAGATAAATGACCAGATAATCTGATTTAGTGATGTTGGTTGAGGGATAAATATTGGCCCAGGACAGCTTACCCAGAGCACAAACACTATCTGCCACTGTGTAAACAGTACAAACAGATTCTTGTACTGAACCACTCTACATATTATATAAAAGGTTATCAGTGACTTGCTTCCTCATTTTTAATGTGGAAACAAGTCATCCTCGGTTCCGAGGGACTGCCTAAGTAGAAGCAGAGTGTATGAAAAAGTGGCAAAGTTAGAAGCTATCGTAATGCAGCAATGCAATAAAAAGCGTTGTACAGGAAACTTTTTTTTATCCGGCACCGACGGGACCGATGTGGTGCCGGTTCGTCAAAAATTCCGGATAACCGAGAGCTATAGTAAAAGATACGGAGCTGAGAGCTCCGTATAAAGCAACAAACCCTGTTGCTTAGCAACAGGTGCAGAACAATGGCCACAAGTTCCAAGCGTCTCTGTAGCTTAGCAACAGCTGCAGCCACACCCTTGCACAGCAACAGATCGAGGAAGGCAAGTACAATATGAAATAAAACTTACCTGAACCTACTCCTGAATTTTGCCGGTTAACCGAGATTTCCGGTTATTTAGGTGCCGGTAAATCGAAAGTTTCCTGTACATCAGAAAAAGCTCAAGACTCATTTCAAACTGATGCACTTGGTTTAGTATCTTGTGTGCCTTTTAAAAGAATATTTTCTCACAGTAATAATGCTCATTGGCGTTATCGCCACAATAGTGCAAATGCCTCTTATGATGTTTTGATGTGTGATCTGCTTTAATACATAAAACTTTATCCTTTCTTCCAATAGTGGAGCAAAATGGCTGACTGCAATGCCAAACCGGCAAGAGGAGCGACGGGCCAACTCTCCACAAAGGCTCAGAGTGACCGGGCAAAGGAGAAAGTAGCCAAACGGCACATGTCCGATTCAAACGGCACTGATGGGGAAGCCACTGCACTCGATGAGCTCAGTGCCCTCGAAGTGGCCTTTAGGAAATTTGCCATTCACGGAGACACGAGAGCCACAGGAAGAGATTTGCACGGCAAAAATTGGTCAAAATTATGTAAAGACTGCGACGTCATAGACGGGAAGAATGTGACGGGCACGGATGTTGACATTGTGTTTTCCAAAGTCAAGTATGTCCTTCACCTGCTGTTCAGCCAATGGGCAGTCACCTTTTCTTTGAATTGTCATTTTCACCTCCAAACGTTCTCGCCACTTCCTTTTTGTTAAGCAAAGTATTTTAATGTTATGATTTAATTTAACGCAGGACAGAGATGGACCCTGTCTCAGGAGCTACTCAAGTTACAATGATCTGCTACAGAGGTTCTTGTATGACCTGCCAAAGGAAACCTATGGGACAGAGAACCATATATGTGATGGTTTATGCTGTCCTTTAGGATCTGGTAGGACCTTGTACAGAAATTGCTGGACTCGGCTGTATCACCTTGGCATTGATCCTCTTCCGTTCAGAAATTACAAGAATTGCACCATCTTGGGCAGAAGTGAACCACCATTCTTGGTCACGTTGGGCGAAAGAGGATTAAAGTTACAGCAGAGCCGAAGTTCCCCAGCTGACGATCTTTTGGTTTATATAGGCTTGAGAGTACTGCTGGCAACAGCAGCAGACGAATCCTTTGTGACATTGGTACAGGTCTTAACAGGTTTCTTTCAAATAGGTCAAAGTCTCCATTAAATAGCGGACAGAGAAATATTGCCTTAGGTGTTCAGCTGCTAATGTTAACAACGGCAATTTCTAGGCTTATATTTCTTGACTGTGTGAACCCTGTACTGTGTGAACCTATTAAAATTATATTGGAGAAATTAATGGGGAATAAGGAAATGGTAGATACAAATATTTTGCATCTGTCTTCACAGTAGAAGACACAAAAAGCAGACCAAAAATAGTGGGGAACCGAGGGGCTAATAAGAGTGAGGAACTTAAAGTAATTATCAGTAGAGAAAAAGTACTTGAGAAACTAAAAGCTGACAAATCCCCTGGACCTGATGGCCTACATCCGAGGGTTCTAAAAAAGGTGGCTGCAGAGATAGTGGATGCATTGGTTGTGATCTTCCAAAATTCCCTAGATTCTAGAATGGTCCCAGCAGATTGGAAGGTAGCAAATGTAACCCTGCCATTCAAGAAAGGAGGGAAAGAGAAAACGGGGAACTACAGGCCAGTTAGCCTGACATCAGTCATCAGGAAAATGCTGGAATCCATTATTAAGGCAGTGGTATCAGGGCACTTAGAAAATCATAATATGATTAGGCAGTCAACATGGTTTTAGGAAAGGGAAACCATGATTGACAAATTTATTAGAGTTTTTTAGGATGTAACTAACAGGGTAGATAAAGGGGAACCAGTGGATGTAGTATATTTAGATTTCCAAAAGGCATTTGATCAGATGCCACATGAAATGTTGTTATGCAAGATTAAGGGCTCATGGGGTTGGGGGTAATTTATTAGCATGAATAGAGGATTGGTTAATGGATAGAAAACAGGGAGTAGGGATAAACGGGTCATTTTCCCGTTGGCAGGCTGTAACTAGTGGGGTGCCACAAGGAGTGCTTAGGCCTCAGCTATTTACAATCTATATTAATGACTTCAATGAAGGGACCGAGTGCAATGTATCCAAGTTTGCTGACTATACAAAGCTAAGTGGGAAAGTAAGCTGTGAGGAGGACACAAAGAGCCTGCAAAGGGATATAGACAGGTTAAGTGAGTGGGCAATAAGGTGGCAGATGGAGTATAATGTGGGGAAATGTGAGATTATTCACTTTGGTAGTTAGAATAGAAAAACAGAATTTTTTTAAATGATGAGAAACTATTAAATGTTGGTGTTCAGAGAGATTTAGGTGTCCTCGTACAAGAAACACAGAAAGTTAGCATGCTGGTGCAGCAAGCAATTAGGAAGGCAAATGGCATGTTGTCCTTTATTGCAAGGGGGTTGGAATACAAGAGTAAGGAAGTCTTGTGGAGTGAAGAGGAATGTTGAAAATGAACTGGGATGAGGCATTTTGGATAGCGGAAGTGATTTTTTTTTTCCTCGTCTGTGTTTTACAATGGATGCCAGTTGTGTCCTTTTTGAATGGTCCTGGTGGCCCAGTGACCACTCACTTTTAATTTTAATGAAATTATTTTTTAAATTCATTTTTAGGATGTGGGCGTTGCAAATAGGCCTTTATTGCCCATCCTTGGATGTGTCTGTCAGAACGATGGCAGCACGGTGGCATAGTGGTTAGCACTGTTGCCTCACAGCGCCAGGGACCCGGGTTCAAATCCGGCCTCGGGTGACTGTGTGGAGTTTGCACATTCTCCCCGTGTTTGCGTGGGTTTCCTCCGGGTGCTCCGGTTTCCTCCCACAGTCCAAAGATGTGCGGGTTAGGTTGATTGGCCATGATAAAAATTGGCCCTTAGTGTTAGGGGGGATTAAATACGTGGGGTTACGGGGTTACGGGGATAGGGCTTGGGTGGGATGGCTGTCAGTATAGGGACCGGGTGCTAGGGTTTGGATGATCAGCCATGATCTCGTTGAATGGCGGAGCAGGCTCGAAGGGCCGAATGGCCTACTCCTGCTCCTATCTTCTGTTTCTATGTTTCTACATCAAATTTACCCTATTATGTTTTTACACCATTGGTTCACTTTAGGGAAGGAAACCTGCCGTCCTTACCCAGTCTGGCCTACATGTGACTCCAGTCCCACACCCAACGTGGTTGACTCTTGACTGCCCTCTGAAGTGGCCTAGCCAAGCCACTCCATTGTATCAAACCGTTACACAGAATTACCACTGATTGCAATGGTTCAAGAAGGTCCACCATCACCACCTTCTCAAGACAACTAGGGATGGGCAATAAATGCCGGCCTTGCCATCGCCACCCACATCCTGCCAATGAATAAAAAGAATAGTACAGGAAACTTCGCGATATCCGGCACCGACGGGACCGAGCTGCTGCCGATCTATCAAAACTTCCGGATAGACCAGCGCTAATGTTGAAGGATACGGAGGTTTTCATCTCCGTATCTGACAACAAACATTGTTGCTTAGCAACAGCTTGTAAACACTCGGCCCGTACCTTGGAAGCGTCTCTGAAGCTTTTGCTAAGCTACAGAGATGCTTTCCAGAGCCTAACTTTTTATATTAAAAAAAAAAAAATGCTAGGAGAAGAAAAAAACCTAACCAAAACGGCTGCTGATTTCTGCCATTAGATCGAGGTTTCCGGACATACAACCTCCGGATAAACCAAAGTTTCCTGTACATATCATGACTGGATTTGAACTGGAACAACTCAGACTGGCCTGAGCTGCAGGAAGATCGGGGGAAATATTAGAGATTACACCCTGCTACCTATGTTCTTTTTCAATATTATTTTAATGCGAATGACTAATTGGCCATTGCTTTCCAGGCAACCATTTTTTGTAGCTTGTGTCCAGGTGCCATTCAGGTTTGTCTTTTATTTCACTCTTTTTACTGGTAGATTCTTTTTTGTCTGTGCTCATTTTAACCTTTGGTGGATTTGAGTCCTGAAGTGGAGGAGAAAATTGTGACAAGCAAAATAATGCGGATGCTGGAAATCTGAAATAAAAACAGAAAATGCTGGAAACACTCAGCAGGTCAGGCATCATCTGTGGAGCGAGAAACAGGGTTAACGTTTCGGGTCAATGACCTTTCATCAGAACTGGAAGAAGTTAGAGATTTAACAATTTTTAACCAAGTGCAGAGCCAGGGAAAGGGGGTGGGGGGAGGGAGGAAGGAAAGGAAGGAAGAAAGAAAGAAGAAAGGGAAAAGGTCTTTGCTAGGGTGGAAGTCAGGAGTGATTAAATGACAAGAGATGATGGTGCAAGGCAAAAAGGGGTGGTAATGGGCCAAGTATCGAAACAAAAGATGGGATGGCATGTTGGCCTTTATTGCAAGGGGGTTGGAGTATAAGAGTAGGGAAGTCCTGCTACAATTGTATCGGGTCTTGGTGAGACCACACCTGGAGTATTGTGCACAGTTTTGGTCTCCTTATCTGAGGAAGGATATACTTGCCTTGGAGGCGGTGCAACGAAGGTTCACTAGATTGATTCCTGGGATGAGAGGGCTGTCCTATGATGAGAGATTGTGTAGAATGGGCCTATACTCTCTGAAGTTTAGAAGAATGAGAGGTGATTTCATTGAAACATACAAGATTCTGAAGGGGATTGACAGGGTAGATGCTGAGAGGTTGTTTCCCCTGGCTGGAGTGTTTAGAACTAGGGGGCATAGTTTCAGGATAAGGGTTCAGCCATTTAAGACCGAGATGAGGAGGAATTTCTTCACTCACAGGGTTGTGAATCTTTGGCATTGCCTGCCCCAGAGGGCTGTGAATGCTGAGTCTTTGAGTATATTCAAGGCTGAGATAGATTTTTGGATTCTAGGGGAATCGAGGGATATGGAGATCAGGCAGAAAAGTGTTGAGATCGATGATCAGCCATGATCTTATTAAATGGCAGAGCAGGCTCGAGGGGCTGTATGGCCTACTCCTGCTCCTATTTCTTATGTTCTTATGTCCAGAGGAGGTGTAAATAGCACCAGCAGAACCATTAATGGCACCTGCTGTCCGAGAAAATGGGAGCAGTGGTTATGATTTAAAGTTGTTAAACTCAATGTTGTTGAGGCCTGAAGGCTGTAAAGTGCCTAATTGAAAAATGAGGTGCTGTTCCTCGAGTTTCCGTTCAGCTTCATTGGAACAGTGTAGGAGGCCGAGGACAGAAAGGTCAGAGTGGGAGTGGGATGGAGAAAATTGGGCACCTGTCCCGTGTTTGAAGGCATATAGTTTCTGCGTCCATGGTAAGATTGGGTGAGTAGGTGGAATTCTTGTTTTACTGAGTGGAATACTAGGAAAGTCAGTAATATGGTGCGTTGCTTTTAGTTTTATATGATAAAATACCATAGAATTCTAGCTGGGATATTCTACAGGGATTTCCTTTTTTTGGAACCGGGCCTACTACAGAAAGGCTGTCGATGAAAGGTCGCTACTTTAGAAATAGTCTACACACTTGTGGTCATTCAACACATGATTTTGAACAAACGTCTGAGTTTGATCCTCTACCAAACCCACAAAACCTTTACTGACAGCAGTGATTCACCTTGGTTTAGATTCAGTCACTTTATGTGAATGGAACACTTATTAAGGAATTTGTATTATGGCAGTACATTTTTATAGAGGTATGAATCTAACTGGAAACCTTGGCCGGAATGTTACCCTGATTTTTATATACATAAACATTTTTTTTAAATCACTTTGTGAACCACTGAATTTGATTTTTTGAAAAT
This sequence comes from Somniosus microcephalus, assembly GCF_052327205.1. Classification (NCBI taxonomy): domain Eukaryota; kingdom Metazoa; phylum Chordata; class Chondrichthyes; order Squaliformes; family Somniosidae; genus Somniosus; species Somniosus microcephalus. Next base: position 286,186,161 of record NC_140991.1, read on the forward strand.
GTTACAAGGAGGCAATCCAGCAACCGTGAGTGCTGACCTCTGCCCTGGGTTGTGCTCACACTAAAGATGTATGTACTGAATTGTGATCGTATTTACTATGTTCTGTGGGTTGCTGTAACGATTGATCTCGTCTCCATGCTCCTGACGCCGCTCCATCTCATGATGCACTTTATCTGGTCGTTTTGCGAAGGTATGCAGTGGAGTTGGGTTTTTTTTATCAGATGTTTTTTGAGCATTCCTATTGGTGTTACTAATTCCAGTTAAAGCTGGTGCCTCGTGAATAATAGAAAGAAATACTAGTCCCTCCTTTTTATAATTTTCCTTTAATGGAGCCTGACAACTTGTCACCTGCTCCTGTTGCAGAGAAGTGAGGACAGTTCTGTTTTACGGTCTATTGGTCTTCAAGTGGAAGATTATGCCAATTGCTAGCCAATTGCTGAATTTAAGAAGTCCGAATATTGGAGATGATATTGTATGTTGTTGTATCATGGTACGAGGTGGTGCTGTGTGTTCCTCGTCATAACTGAAGCTGGCTGGTTAGTGTCATGTCTGTTCATCTAGGGCTTTGAATGACAGCTGCTGGACTGTCAGACATATGCTTGCAACACTATTCCACCAGTCTGTAGGGACAAGCACTGAAATGAATTCCAAGTCTGGAAGGACTCTGATATAGTCATTTTGAAATTATTCACAAATCAGATTTAATGCAAATCATGGAGAACTTAATGACGTATTGGGTTACAACACTGGATTTTCACATGACCTCATCCTCACCAATCTACCTGTCGCAGATGCATCTGTCCATGACAGTATTGGTAACAGTGATCACCGCGCAGTCATTGTGGAGGCGAAGTCCCGTCTTCACACTGAGGACACCCTCCATCGTGTTGTGTGGCACTACCACCGTGCTAAATGGGATAGATTCAGAACAGATCTAGCAGCTCAAAACTGGGCATCCATGAGGTGCTGTGGGCCATCAGCGGCAGTAGAATTGTATTCCAACACAATCTGTAACCTCATGGCCCGGCATATCCCTCACTCTATCATTACCATCAAGCCAGGGGACCAACCCTGGTTCAATGAGGAGTGTAGAAGAGCATGCCAGGAGCAGCACCAGGCGTACCTAAAAATGAGGTGCCAACCTGAGGAAGCTGTAACACAGGACTATGCGCATGCTAAACAGTGGAAGCAGTATGCTTTCGACAGAGCTAAGCAATTCCCACAATCAATGGATCAGATCAAAGCTCTGCAGTCCTGCCACATCCAGTCGTGAATGGTGGTGGACCATTAAACAACTAACAGGAGGAGGAGGCTCCATGAATATCCCCATCCTCAATGATTGCAGAGCCCAGCACGTGAGTGCAAAAGACAAGGCTGAAGCATTTGCAACCATCTTCAGCTAGAAGTTCTGAGTGGATGATCCATATCGGCCTCCTCCTGAGGTCCCCACCATCACAGAAGCCAATTTGATTCACTCCACGTGATATCAAGAAATGGCTGAGCGCACTGGATACAGCAAAGGCGGTGGGCCCCGACAATATCCCGGCTGTCGTGCTGAAGACTTGTGCTCCAGAACTAGCCGCGCCTCTAGCCAAGCTGTTCCAGTACAGCTACAACACTGGCATCTAACTGACAATGTGGAAAACCATCCAGGTATGTCTTGTCTGCAAAAAGCAGGACAAATCCAATCTATCCAATTACCACCCCATCAGTCTACTCTCAATCATCAGCAAAGTGATGGAAGGTGTCCTCGACAGTGCTATCAAGCGGCACTTATTCACCAATAACCTGCTCGCTGATGCTCAGTTTGGGTTCCTCCAGGACCACTTGTCTCCAGACCTCATTACAAATATGGAAAAAAGAGCTGAATTCCAGAGGTGAGGTGAGAGTGACTGCCCTTGACATCAAGGCAACATTTGACCGAGTGTGGCATCAAGGAGCCCTAGTAAAACTGAAGTCAGTGGGAATTGGGGGAAAACTCTCCACTGGCTGGAGTCATACCTAGCACAAAGAAGATGGTTGTGGTTGTTGGAGGTCAATCATCACAGCCCCAGGACATCGCTGCAGGAGTTCCTCAGGGCAGTGTCCTAGGCCCAACCATCTTCAGCTGCTTCATCAATGACCTTCCCTCCATCATCAGGTCAGAAGTGGGGATGTTCGCTGATAACTGCACAGTGTTCAGTGCCATTCGCAACTCCTCAGATAATGAAGCAGTTCATGCCTGCATGCAGCAAGACCTGGACAACATTCAGGCTTGGGCTGATAAGTGGCAAGTAACATTCGCACCACACAAGTGTCAGGCAATGACTATCTCCAACAAGCGAGAGTTTAACCACCGCCCCTTGATAATCAACGGCATTACCATCGCCGAATCCCCCACCATCAACATCCTGGAGGTTACAATTGACCAGAAACTTAACTGGACCAGCCACATATTATACTGTGGCAACAAGAGCAGGTCAGAGGCTGGGTATTCTGTGGCAGGTGTCTCACCTTATGACTTCCCAAAGCCTTTCCACCTTCTACAAGGCACAAGTCAGGAGTGCGATGGAATACTCTCCACTTGCCTGGATGAGTGCAGCTCCAACAACACTCAAGAAGCTTGACACCATCCATAACATAGAAACATAGAGATAGGAACAGGAGTAGGCCATTCGGCCCTTCGAGCCTGCTCCGCCATTCAATGAGATCATGGCTGATCTTCATCTGAGATCTTAGCTGATCTTACCAGTTCAGTACCCCGTCCCCGCCTTTTCTCCGTAACCCTTAATCCCCTTAGCCTTCAGAAATATATCCAATTCTCTCTTGAAAATATTTATTGAATTAGCCTTCACAGCCCTCTGTGGCAGGGAATTCCACAGGCTCACCACTCTTTGAGTGAAGAAATTCTTCCTCATCTCTGTTTTAAATGATTTGCCCGCTATTTTTAGACTGTGGCCCCTGGTTCTGTGCTCCCCTGCCATTGGAAACATTCTCTCTGAATTCAGCCTGTCCAGGCCTGCCATAATTTTATATGTTTCGATGAGATCCCCTCTCAATCTTCTAAACTCCAGTGAGTACAAGCCCAAACTATTCAATCTCTCCTCGTAGGTCATTCCCGCCATTCCAGGTATCAGCCTGGTGAATCGCCGCTGCACTCTTTCCATGGCAAGAACATCCTTCCGCAGATGGGGCGACCAAAACTGTACACAATACTCCAGATGCGGTCTCACCAGCACCTTGTACAGCTGTAGTAAGGTATCCCTATTCCTATACTCGAACCCCCTTGATATGAAGGCCAACATACCATTTGCCTTCTTAATCGCCTGTTGCACCTGCATGCTCTCCTTCAGTGACTGGTGCACAAGAACACCCAGGTCCCTCTGCACTTCCCCATCTCCCAATCTATTGCCATTTAGATAATAATCTACCCTCCTGTTTTTACCCCCAAAGTGGATAACCTCGCATTTATCCACATTATAGTGCATCTGCCACGTATCCGCCCATTCCCCCAACCTGTCCAAATCGCACTGTAGCCTCCTGACATCCTCATCAGAGCCCACCCCTCCTCCTAGTTTAGTGTCGTCAGCGAATTTGGAAATATTGCATCCAATTCCCTGATCCAGATCATTTATATATATTGTGAACAGCTGGGGTCCCAGGACAGATCCTTGCGGCACCCCGCTGGTCACTGCCTGCCACTCCGAAAACGAGCCGTTTATTCCAACTCTCTGTTTTCTATCCGCCAGCCAGTTCTCTATCCACGTTAATACTTTGCCCCCAATCCCATGAGCCTTAATTTTGCATGATAGTCTTTTGTGTGGAACCTTATCGAAGGCTTTCTGGAAGTCAAGGTACACCACATCCACTGGCTCTCCCCCATCTATTTTACCAGTTACTTCCTCAAAAAATTCCAGCAGATTAGTCAAACACGATTTACCCTTTGTAAATCCATGTTGACTCTGTCCGATCCTTTCCCCATTTGTCAAGTGCTCCGCTATTTTATCCTTAATAATGGACTCTAGCATTTTGCCCACAACCGATGTAAGGCTTACTGGTCTATAATTCCCTGCTTTCTCTCTACCCCCCTTTTTAAATATTGGGGTAACATTAGCTACCCTCCAATCCACGGGTACTGTTCCCGAGTCAATGGAGTTCCGGAAGATGATCCTTAGAGCATCTGCTATCTCCAGGGCCACCTCCTTAAGTACCCTAGGATGTAGTTTATCAGGCCCCGGGGATTTGTCGGCCTTCAGTCCCCTCAACTTACCCAACACCATATCCCTAGAGATACTAATTTCTGTCAGCTCCTCCCTCTCATTAGTCCCTATGTTTGCCGATATTCCTGGGAGGTTATTTGTGTCCTCCTTTGTGAATACAGAACCAAAGTATGAGTTTAATTGGTCTGCCATTTCCTTATTCTCCATTATATATTCTCCCGAATCGGACTGCAAGGGACCGACTTGGGATTTTACCAGTCTTTTCCTCCTGATATACCGATAAAAGCTTTTGCAGTCTGTCTTTATGTTTGCTGCAAGTTTACTTTCGTATTCTATTTTCCCCTTCCTGATTAATCCCTTTGTCCTCTTTTGCTGTATCCTGTACTGCCCCCAATCTTCCGGTCTGGTGCTTTTTTTTGCCAGTTGATATGCCCTTTTTTTTAATTTTATGCTGTCCCTAATTTCCCTCGTTATCCACGGTTGAGCCACCTTTTTAGGTTTATTTTTATGCCAAACCGGTATAAACATGTTCTGGAATTCTTCCATTCTATCTTTGAATGCTTGCCATTGTCTATCCACTGTCAATCCCCCCAGAAACACCACCCAATCAATCTTACCCAATTCCCGTCTCATACCCTCGTAATTCCCTTTATTTAAGTTCTGGACCTTAGTCTCTGATGCAATTTCCTCACTCTCCATCTCGACTGAGAGCTCGATCATATTATGATCGCTCTGACCCAAGGGGCCTCGTACAAGAAGATTGTTGATAAGTCCCTTCTCATTGCACAATACCCAGTCTAAAATGGCCTGATCTCGAGTCGGCTCCTCGACATATTGGTCCAGATAACCGTCCCGAAAACATTCCAGGAATTCCTCCTCCTCAGAATTTTTACTAATTTGGGTAGTCCAATCAATATGTAAATTAAAGTCACCCATGATGACAGCTGTGCTCTTATCGCATGCTTCTCTAATTTCCCTTTTTATGCCTTCCCTCACCTCCATATTACTATTTGGAGGCCTATATATCACACCCACTAACGTTTTCCTCCCCTTGCTATTTCTCATTTCTACCCATACAGATTCCGTTTCATCCGAGTTAATATCCTTCCTTTCCATTGCATTAATCCCCTCCTTTACCAGCAATGCTACCCCACCTCCCCTACCTTTTTGCCGATCCTTCCTAAATATTGTATATCCCTGGATGTTAAGTTCCCAGCCTTGCCCACCCTGCAGCCACGTTTCTGTAATCCCAATCAAATCATACTTGTTTACCTCTATTTCCACAACTAATTCATCCACCTTGTTCCTAATGCTTCTAGCATTAAGATACAAAGCCTTCAGGCTTGCTTTTTTCACACTCTCATTATGAATTAGTTTGGCCCTTTGTGTTTCTCTCCTTTGCTTATTGCTTCTCACCTTTCTACCATCTATTTCTGACTTCATATGACTTCCCTCTTTTCCACTATCTAGGTTCCCATCCCCCTGCCAAATTAGTTTAAATCCTCCCGAACCGCCCTAGAAAATATTACCCCGAGGACATCGGCTCCCTCACAGCTCAGGTGTAGACCGTCCCCTTGGTACAGGTCACTCCTGTACCAAGGGGAGCCTGCTTGATTGGCACCCCATCCACCACCTTCACTCCTGGTGCACTGTGGCTGCAGTGTGTACCATCTACAAGATGCACTGCAGCAGCTCGCCAAGGCTTCTTCGGTAGCACCTCTCAAACCCACGACCTCTACCACCTAGAAGGATAAGGGTGGCAGGCACATGGGAACACCATCACCTGCAAGTTTCCCTCCAAGTCACACACCATCCTGACTTGGAAATATATCACTGTTCCTTCATCGTCGCTGGGTCAAAATCCTGGAACTCCCTCCATAACAGCATGTGGGAGTACCTTCGCTGCATGGACGGCAGCGGTTCAAGAAGGTGGCTCACCACCACCTTCTCAAGGGCAATTGGGGATGGGCAATAAATGCTGGCCTTGCCAGCGACACCCACAGCCCATGAATGAATATTTTTAAAAAAGTGCAGGACAGGCTTTCAAATCCAACGCAGGCTGAAAAGGTGAAAGTCTCTTCTGAATGTTGGCCATAACGGTACTTTTCATAGAATTGTACTGCACAGAAGGAGGCCATTCGGCCCATTGTGCCAGTGCCAGCTCTTTGAAAGAGCTATCCAATTAGTCCCACACTCCCACTCTTACCCCATAGCCCTGCAATCTTCTCCATTTCAAGTATTTATCTGATTCAATTTTGAAAGTTACTATTGAATCTGCTTCCACCACCCTTTCAATGCATTCCACATTTCAACCCGCAAACTTGAAAATCAGAGTTGAAAGTCCTAAAACTCGGGCAATAGCATTTTATTTACTGTACATAGGCTACTTGAACTCCTAGTACTAATATTTTAAGTATTTGTATTATGTGTGTGCTGCATGATATGTTAGAGCAGAGAAGGTTGAAGGGAGATTTAATAGAGGTGTTCAGAATTATGAAGGGTTTTGATAGATTAAATAAGGAGAAACTGTTTCCACTGGCAAGAGGGTCCTAAACTAGAGGACACAGATTTAAGATATTGGCAAATGAACCAGAGGGGAGATGAGGAGAAACCTTTTTACGCAGCGAGTCATGATGATCTAGAATGCACTGCCTGAAAGGGTGGTGGAAGCAGATTCAATAGTAACCTTCAAAAGAGAATTGGATAAATACTTGAAAAGAAGAAAATTGCAGGGCTATAGGGGAAAGAGCAGGGGAGTGGAACCAAATGGATGTGAAAAGGGATGAGGGGTTACAGTTCTGAGCAGAAAACTTGAGAAGCTAGGACATGCTTCACCAGAGCTGAGATGGCTAAGTTGTGACTTGATGGCTCTTCATAATCTTGAGGACCTCTATGATAGGGTAAATAGTGAAAGATTGTTGCTACTGGTCAGTTAGATGCTAAGGAGTGGGCATAAATTTAAGACACTCACAAAAAGAAAGGGAAGGTTAGAAAAAATGTCTTTACACAAAATTGTAGAATTTCTGCCACAAACCATTGTTAAAATGTATATTTTTTTTAAAGGGGAATTGGTTGTTTGAAAAGGAGGAATATTAAAGGATATACGGGGGGAGTGTGCAGGCGAGTAGGATTGGATGAGGTGTTTATATGAGAAAAGATAGCAACATAGACTTGTCAAGCTGAATGCTCTGCTTAGTGCTGTAATGTTCTATAATTCTATGGTGCTGGGGCAGAGTAGAGGGTGCTTGCCTCTGAATCCAGTACTGCTGTACATGAGGTGGACTGCTCGATGCACATTGTGGCTGCCTGAAATGGAAAGTGTTGCATGTCGTACCACTAAGTCATTTGATGAGCACAAGTAAGATTTTAAAAAATCTTATCGCTGTCTGATAAATATCACAATGCCCAGTGGGCAATGTTTGGACCTGTGAATGCAGCCCTCCTTTAAAAGGTAAATGTCTTACTTTAAAACATTTTTGCATTAAAATTTACATTAAAGTAAATTTTGCATTTAAGTTCATACCATTTTTATTTTATGGGGTATGGGGAAGGATAAGAAAAAGAAAGACTTGCCTTTATAGAGTACCTTTCACAATCTCGGTGTCCAGTTGCGCTTTACACCCAATTAAGTAATTTTTTGAAGTGTAGTCACTGTTGTAATGTGGGAAACGTGGCAGCTAATTTGCGCACAGCAAGCTCCCACAAACAGCAAAGCGATGATGACCAGATAATCTGTTTTTAGGTTTTGGTTGAGGGAGAAATATTGGTTTGGGCTGAGTGGGTGTGTGTTTGATTCCATGCGATACTGTCTGAAGTACCACAGCCTTCCCCTGATCGCTGCCAGATACTATTACTGTTTCTGGTTATTACTGGTATGTATTTGAAGATAGTTTGCACTAGTTGACGTGAGCAGGCTACGCTAATCTCTGGCTGTTGACAGTTGGCAACGGAACTGAAGCAACTGTTCACTGAGGTCACAAAACTCAAGCCATTGGCCTCTACAAAATGGATCCAAACTCTTCTCATGGCTGTAGTTGCTACTCCAGGTATATCATAAAACAAATATTGTCAGCATCTCTTGGGCTATTGCCATTGAGGTTACTGAAGCTTTATTTGGATCTTGCTGCTGGTACAGGACACGGGGATTACACTTTAGAATTGCAAAACTCACTTCCAAATGCAGCCATGGCTGGCCAGTGCCCACTGGTCATGCATTAAAGAAATTCTGCATTCTGGTTAGTTTTGTATGTTTTTTTTTTTTTAAGTTCACAGTGAATATACTGTTAATCATTTAAAAATTATAGGAAAATTAACTGATGTTTGGATTAATCTACAGTCGGCAGACCAACCATCACTTCCCCAAAAACTACCTGTACAATTGCTCATCGTACCCATGCCCTCTTCACATGGGATATTCTATCCTGATTTACCCCTTTTTCCTTCCCTGCCCCAGTTCAGAACATAGGAATGGGAGTAGGCCATGCAACCCCTTGAGCCTGTTCTACCATTCAATTAGATCATGGCTGATTTAGGTCAACCCCATTTGCTTCCTATCCCTTGATACCCTTATCTAACAAAAATCTATCGATCTCGGTCTTGAAAGCTCCAATTGTCCCAGCAGCCACAGCCTTTTGGGGGAGAGAGTTCCAGATTTCCACTACCCTTTGTGTGATGAAGTGCTTCCTGATTTCGCTCTTCAATGGCCTAGCTCTAATTTTAAGATTACGCTCCCTTGCTCTGGATTTCCCCCACCAGAGGAAACCGTTTCTCCGTATCTACCCTATCAAATCCCTCCATCTTCTAAACTCAAGGGAATACAAACCAAGTTTATGCAACCTGTCCTCATAATTTACGATGGGAGGTTTGGTAGGGATGGAGTTGAACCAATGGACTACTCCTACTTAACATTAACACATAACTGTGAAAGGATCAGAGGGTCATTGTCGCGTTGCCCATTTCTAGGGTCCAGTGTGTCTTCCAGGGCTCATATTGATGGGCTTGTATGTTAGAAGGCTTCCTTAGATGCCTGTTTGATATTTCACACTGAAGCTACATGACCTAAATGAGCCCAAAAAAGAAACTCTGCTGTCTTGTAACTCTACCTTAGTTCAGCTGTTACACGAGTGGAATTCAAATATTGCTTTGTTTATAACATTCGTACTCTCTTCTCCATGGGTGAATATTGGAGCCAAAATTCTGAAAGGAAAGTTAGCAGATCAGGCTGTGTCTGATGGATTACTGTTTCCAGAGAGATGCTTCCTGAGTACATTGAAAGGAATACTTTCCATTAACTTCAATAGCTGTTGACATGGGGGGTATTGGGTGCCAGTTCTCCGACTGCCTTCTGTTTCACACAGGAGTTAAAAATGGTGCTTTCCATGACTCTGAAATAACTGTGATGTGAGCTTCTTCACACCTTACTTTAGCATAGATCGGAATAATCTCATTTCTAAGTGATGGTACATCCCGTAACAAAGACATCTTTGCTTTATTTGCTGTATCCTGATAATACCCATGTGGGTCTTAAGACACCACATGAAAGCAGATTAGTGTCCTATACAGTGGGTTCTTTGGTTATGAATTGCTGGTGTTTTGACTTATTGCATTTACATAGAAAGAATGAAAGGAAGAGCTTGCATTTATATAGCACCTTTCATGACCTCGGCATCCCAAAGTGCTTCGCAGCCAATGAAATACTTTTGAAGTGTAGTCACTGTTGTAATGTGGAAACGTGGTAGCCAATTTTTGCACAGCAAGGTGCCACAAATAGTGATGAGATAAATGTGTTTTTTAGTGATGTGGGTCGAGGGATAAATATTGGCCATGGTGCCAGGAGAACTCCCTTGCTCTTCTTCGAATAGTGCCATGGAATTTTTTACATCCACCTGAAAGGGCAGGTAGCGAGCTGATACGTACCTTAACCAGTCTGTAGTTACATAAGGATTCGACAGTTGCACCCTCCTACAGCTCTTTTAATCCACTGTCTTTTGGGTGAGACATTAAACCAAGGCCCCATCTTCCTGCTTAGGTGGACGTAAAAGACCCCATGGCCCTACTTGAAGAAGAGCGGGGAGTTCTCCCGGTGTCCTGGCCAATATATATCCCTCAACCGACATCACTAAAAAACAGATTATCTGGTCATTATCTCATTGCTGTTTGTGGGAGCTTGCTGTGCGTAAACTGGCTGCCGTGTTTCCTTACATTACAATAGTAATTGCACTTCACAAGTACTTTATTGGCTATAAAGTGCTTTGGGACATCCTGAGGTAGTGAAAGATGTGATATAAATGCAAGTCTTTTTCATTAGAAGGCTCAAAGAAAGCAAATGTTCACATTTTTGCACTAATGCTGTATAATATTCTGTGGCTTTGTGCCTGGGGAGTCGCGATCAAGTGTAGTAATCGGATGAAGTGAGGTTAGATAGTGGGAGATAATTGGACCAGGGTGTCATACATTCTGTTTGTATAGTTGTATTTACATTATATACATGTGGACATAGAGATTTCTAAGAAAACGTGTCATGTTGTAATCACACCCTCGTCAGTGGTGGTGTTGCAGGACCTCCACTGATGGGAGGGTGCAATTACGGCGTGACAAGTTTACATAGCATTGTTACTGTACAATTGCAAATTGAACATCAACATTGATTTTTCACAAATATTACAATGAATGCCCAATGAATGTGGAAATATAATAAAAACTTGCATTTATATAGCGCCTTTGATGTAGCAAAACGTCCCAAGGTGCTTCACAGGAGCATTATCAGACAAAATTTGACACCAAGAGGTACATCAGAGGCTATTAGGACAGATGACCAAAAGCTTGGTCAAAGAGAACAGTTTTAAGGAATGTCTTAAAAGAGGAGAGGCACAGAGGTTTAGGGAGGGAATTCCAGCGCTTAGGACCTAGACAGCTGAAGGCACAGCCGCCAATGGTGGAGCGATGAAAATTGGGGATCCGCAAGAGGCCAAAATTGGAGGAGCGCAGAGATCTCAGAGGGCTGGAGGAGGTTACAGAGATAGGGAGGGGCGAGACCATAGATGAAATTGAAAACAAGGATGAGAATTTAAAAATAGAGGCGCTGCTGAACCAGGACCCAATGTAGGTCAGCGGGAACAGTGGTATTGGGTGAACGGGACTTGGTACAAGTCAGGATACGGGCAGCAGAACTTTGGATGAGCTGAAGCATAATTCAAGTCTTGCTCACCAGGTGTAGTTGAGTGTGTCTCCAGTTGATGCAAGGCCTGGTAGAATTTTAGAACTTTTGCTATTTTCTAAATCTTGGAACCTTTAACTTCTGTATATGTAATCTGACTTCTTATTTAAAGAGAATATTCCAGCATGAGGCTGTGCAGTACATTAACCTCAAATATTTATCTGTGAAGACAGCTTTGTGAATAATTTATGTTTTGAAGTGACACACTGAGCTAGAACTCTGCCCACTCTCCTGTTGAACTTGGGTTTCAGTCCAGCTCAAAACCTTCCTGTGACGAACAGTGAGGATTAAGTAAAACATAATTTTTGGTCCATAATTTATTTTTTCCCATGCTTCCCCTCCCGTTTTCCCTCTGCTGATTATTGGCTAAAGAACCAGTGAGGAGATGAGGAGGACCTTTTTTATGCAGCGAGTTGTTACGATCTGGAATGCACTGCCTGAAAGGGTGGAGGAAGCGGATTCAATAGCAACTTTCTAAAGGGAAGTGGATAAATACTTGAAAAGGAAAATAATGCACCAGGAAAGAGCAGGGAAATGGGACTAATGGGATAGCTCTTTCAATGAGCAGGCACGATTGGCCAAATGGCCTCCTTCTGTACTGTAAGACTCTATGAAACTCAAATGGCTCAACAAAACCATCTCAGCCTCAAGATGTGTCACTGTCTCACAGCACAATCTCGGTTATGTTACTCTTCGCCTTGTATAGAAATAGGGATGGTATCTCATTTTTTACCATGATTGGTTTGCTGTTTTTTGGCATTACTTTTCTTCCCTACTGAGGTTTCATGGTGAACAATGTAAGTTGTTGATCAGCCATGGCTCAGTGGCCCCACTCCAGAGACTTGAGCATATAATCTAGGTCCGACACTCAAGTGCAGTACTGAGGGTGTGCTGCACTGTCACAGGTGACGTCTTTCAGATGAGACGTAAAACCGAGGCCCCGTTTGCCCCCTAAGGTGGATGTAAAGGATTCCACAGCACTATTTCGAAGAAGTTCTCCCAGGTGTCCAACCAATATTTATCCATCAACCAACATCACGGTGGCATAGTGGTTAGCACTGTTGCCTCACAGTGCCAGGGACCCGGGTTCAAATCCGGACTCGGGCGACTGTCTGTGTGGAGTTTGCACATTCTCCCTGTGTCTGCGTGGGTTTGCTCCGGGTGCTCCGGTTTCCTCCCACAGTCCAAAGATGTGCGGGTTAGGTTGATTTGGCTATGATAAATTGACCCTTAGTGTTAGGGGATTAAATACGTGGGGTTACGGGGATAGGGTGGGATATGTGTTGGTGCAGGCGCGATGGGCCGAAATGGCCTCTATCTGCACTGTGGGGATTCTGTGATCACTAAAGCAGATTATCTGGTTATTTATCACATTGCTATTTGTGGGACTTTGCTGTGTGCAAATTGGCTTCTGCATTTCCTATATTACAACAGTGACTACGATTCAAAAATACTTCATTGGCTGTAAAGCGCTTTGGGACGTCCCGAGGTCATGAAAGGCGCTATAGAAATACAAGTTCTTTCATTATGCACCACTTGATCAGGCCAGAAAGGATATTGAAAATTTATCTTGCAGGAGAATATGACATACTGTCATATGATGTAATACACAGGGACTGCTATTCCCAGGAATATATGCTGAAATAAAACCCGAGATCACTAAAGGTCAAACCAGTTGCCAGAAAAAGCGGTCAGCTTGAGGATTGGGATATTTTTAGAAATCAGCAAAGGGGGACCAAGAAATTGATAAAGAAAGGGAAAATGGAATATAAGCACAAACTAGTGAAAAATATAAAAACGGATTGTAAAAGCTTCAATGATAACAACAGAACATGCTGGAAATACTCAGCAGGCCAGGCAGCATCTGTAGAGAGAGACTCCACGGGTGCTGCCTGGCCTGCTGTGGAGAGAGACTCCACGGACGCTGCCTGGCCTGCTGTGGAGAGAGACTCCACAGACGCTGCCTGGCCTGCTGTAGAGACTCCACGGGTGCTGCCTGGCCTGCTGTGGAGAGAGACTCCACGGACGCTGCCTGGCCTGCTGTGGAGAGACTCCACAGACGCTGCCTGGCCTGCTGTGGAGAGACTCCACGGACGCTGCCTGGCCTGCTGTGGAGAGACTCCACGGACGCTGCCTGGCCTGCTGTGGAGAGAGACTCCACGGATGCTGCCTGGCCTGCTGTAGAGAGACTCCACGGATGCTGCCTGGCCTGCTGTGGAGAGACTTCACGGACGCTGCCTGGCCTGCTGTGGAGAGAGACTCCACGGATGCTGCCTGGCCTGCTGTAGAGAGACTCCACGGATGCTGCCTGGCCTGCTGTGGAGAGACTCCACGGGCGCTGCCTGGCCTGCTGTGGAGAGACTCCACGGACGCTGCCTGGCCTGCTGTGGAGAGAGACTCCACGGACGCTGCCTGGCCTGCTGTGGAGAGACTCCACGGATGCTGCCTGGCCTGCTGTGGAGAGACTTCACGGACGCTGCCTGGCCTGCTGTGGAGAGACTCCACGGATGCTGCCTGGCCTGCTGTGGAGAGAGACTCCACGGACGCTGCCTGGCCTGCTGTGGAGAGACTCCACGGACGCTGCCTGGCCTGCTGTGGAGAGACTCCACAGACGCTGCCTGGCCTGCTGTGGAGAGACTCCACGGACGCTGCCTGGCCTGCTGTGGAGAGAGACTCCACGGATGCTGCCTGGCCTGCTGTAGAGAGAAACTCCACGGATGCTGCCTGGCCTGCTGTGGAGAGAGACTCCACGGACGCTGCCTGGCCTGCTGTGGAGAGACTCCACGGACGCTGCCTGGCCTGCTGTGGAGAGACTCCACAGATGCTGCCTGGCCTGCTGTGGAGAGACTCCACAGATGCTGCCTGGCCTGCTGTGGAGAGACTCCACGGATGCTGCCTGGCCTGCTGTGGAGAGACTCCACAGATGCTGCCTGGCCTGCTGTGGAGAGACTCCACGGATGCTGCCTGGCCTGCTGTAGAGAGAGACTCCACGGACGCTGCCTGGCCTGCTGTGGAGAGACTCCACAGATGCTGCCTGGCCTGCTGTAGAGAGAGACTCCACGGATGCTGCCTGGCCTGCTGTGGAGAGACTCCACAGATGCTGCCTGGCCTGCTGTGGAGAGACTCCACAGATGCTGCCTGGCCTGCTGTGGAGAGACTCCACAGATGCTGCCTGGCCTGCTGTGGAGAGACTCCACGGATGCTGCCTGGCCTGCTGTAGAGAGAGACTCCACAGACGCTGCCTGGCCTGCTGTGGAGAGAGACTCCACAGATGCTGCCTGGCCTGCTGAGTATTTCCAGCATTTTCTGTTGTTATTTCAGATTTCCAGCATCCGCAGTATTTTGCTATTGTAAAAGCTTCTATAGGTATGAGAAAAGGAAAAGACTGGCGAAGGTAAATGTAGGTTCTTTACAGTCAGAGATGGGAGAATTTATTATGGGGAATGAGGAAATGGCAGAGAAATTAAATAAATACTTTGTTTCTGTCTTCACGGAGGAAGACACAAAAAACCTCCCAGAAATAAGAGAAAACCAAGGGTGTGACAAGAATGAGGAACTTAAAGAAATACTATTAGTGAAAAAAACAGTACTAGCAAAATGAATGGGACTAAAAGCCGATAAATCCCAAGGACCGGATGATTTGCATCCTAGGGTTTTGAAAGAGGTGGCCATTGGAATAGTGGACGCATTGGTTGTCATCTTCCAAAATTCTATAGATTCTGGAACGGTTCCTGCAGATTGGAGGATAGCAAATGTAACCCCGCTATTTAAGAAAGGAGGGAGAGAGAAAACGGAGAACTACAGACCTGTTAGCCTCACATCAGTAGTTGAGAAAATGCTGGAATCTATTATAAAGGATGCAATAACTGGGCACTTAGAAACTAATAGTAAGATTGGGTAGAGTCAATATTGATTTATGGAAGGGAAATCCTGTTTGACAAACCTATTGGAGTTCTTTGAGGATGTAACTAGTGGAGTAGACAAAGGGGAACTGGTAGATGGGAACTGGTAGATGTGGTGTATCTGGATTTTCAGAAGGCCTTTGATAAGGTCCCACACAAGAGGTTGGTGAACAAAATTAGGGCACGTGGAATTGGGGGTAATATACTAGCATGGATTGAGAATTGGTTAACAGACAGAAAACAAAGAGTAGGGATAAACTGGTCTTTTTCAGGATGGCAGGCTGTGACTAGTGGGGTACCGCAAGGATCGGTGCTTGGGCCCCAGCTATTCACAATCTATATCAATGATTTGGATGAGGGGACTAAATGTAACATTTCCAAATTTGCTGATGACACAAAGCTAGGTGGCAGTGTCAGTTGCAAAGAGGATGTGAAGAGGCTTCAAGGGGATCTCGACAGGCTCAGTGAGTGGGCGAGAACATGGCAGATGGATTATTAAATGTGAAGTTATCCACTTTGGTAGAAAAAACAGAAAGGCAGAGTATTTCCTAAATGGTGAAAGATTGGGGAATGCAGATGTTCAAAGGGAATAGGGTGTCCTTATACATGAGTCACTGAAAGTGAATGTGCAGGTGCAGCAAGCCATTAGGAAGGCAAATGGTATGCTGGCCTTCATTACAAGAGGATTTGAGTACAGGAGTAAAGAAGTCTTACTCCAATTATATAGGGCCTTGGTGAGACCACACCTGGAGTACTGTGTACAATTTTGGTCTCCTTACCTAAGGAAGGATATTCTTGCCATAGAGGGAGTGCAATGAAGGTTCACGAGATTGATTCCTGGGATGGTGGGACTGTCGTATGAGAAGAGATTGAGTAAACTAGGCCTGTACTCTCTTGAATTAAGAAGAATGAGAGGGGGTCTCATTGAAGCATACAAAATGATTACAGGGCTTAATAGGATGGATGCTGGGAGAATGTTTCCCTTGGCTGGGGAGTCTAGAACCAGGGGCCACAGCCTCAAGATAAAGGGTAGGCCATTCAGGACTGAGATGAGAAAAAATTTCTTCAGAGGGTGGTGAATCTTTGGAATTCTCTACCCCAGAGGGCTGTGGAGGCTCAGTCATTGGGTATATTCAAAACAGAAGTCGATAGATTTCTGACTAGTAAGGGCATCAAGTGATCGGGCCGGTGAATGGAGTTGAGGCAGAAGATCAGCCATGATCTCATTGAATGGCGGAGCAGGCTCGAAGGGCCGAATGGCCGACTCCTGCTCCTATTTCTTATGTTCTTATGTTCTAATAGCGCTCGAGTTCAAAGCATGTGATTAAATTGTGGAAGGCTGACACTTGTTGCTTTCTACTAGGGTTAAGGGAGGGAGGAGATGCCAACAAAAATGGAATTAAATTGAGCTTGTCAACTCAAAATATATATCACAGGATGTGCTGCATATTTCTGGTTAGATTGTCAGCTGACTCCTCCACCTCTTGTTGCTTGTAACTTACTCCAGTGTATTTATCCCTCAACCAACATCACTAAATCAGATTATCTTGTCATTATCTCAATGCTGTTTGTGGGATCTTGCTGTGTGCAAATTGGCTGCCACGTTTCCTTACATAAGTGACTAAAGTACTTAATTGGCTGTAAAGGGCTTTGGGACATCCTGAGGTCATGAAAGGTGCGATATAAATGCAAGTCTTTCTATATATCCAGGAACATTGAAGACTATGGGGTAAATTTTGTGAGAGATCACACGTAGCCAGTGCATGTTGGAAAATCGCAGGAACTGGTTTAAAAAAAATAATTCCCTAGAGTGTCTTTCTAATGTCTGAGGATCTGTGTTCCAGGGCGAAATCTTATAGGACTATCACCTTTGACCAATTTAAGGATGCTCTTGAAGAGCTTGCAGAGAAGAGGTTTAAAGGGAAGATCAAGGAGGAAGCAATCCAGGAGATTCACAAGTTAATTGAAGGAAATTCCCCCCTCATTTCAGGGGTAACGGTACGTCAAGCGCTTGTTTTGTTTTCTCACAACTACATTACTTAACCTTTCTTCTAAAAACAGAGTGTCCCATTTTAAGAGGAAGTACTGTACCCAGCTGTTGAATAAAGACTTGCCTGTGGTCTCCTTGTACAGGGGAAGCTTACCAGCAATTGTTGTCCCACAGAAGTTATTTAAATTGCAGATCAATGTGTGATGATGGGATTTCACTGTTTGTTTATTTTGGTTGAATGTGTTTGATCAAATGTATTAAAAACTCTTCCACTTTCAGGTTTAGCACAAGAGATTTCATCCCAACAGGATGCAGTTTTCACAAAAAAAATGAAGTCAGTCACTTCTTGGCTGAATATTTTTTCCCATTAATCATTCTCGGGATATTGGTGTCGCTGGCAAGGCTGGGATTTATTGCCCATCCCTAGTTGCCCTGAGAAAGTGATGGTGGGCCTCCTTGAACAGTGTGATACAACTGAGTGACTTGTTAGATTACTTCAGAGGGCAGATAAAAGTCAACCACATTAGTGTGGGACTGGAGTCACATATATGTCAGAATGGGTAAGGATGGCAGGTTTCTTTCCCTAAAGGATTTTAATGAACCAGTTTGGATATCCCAAAACACTTTAAAACCAATTAAGTACTTTTGAAGTATAGTCAGTGTTGTAATGTAGGAAATGCAGCAGCCAATTTGCGTACAGCAAGCTCCCACAAACAGCAATGAGATAAATGACCAGATAATCTGGGTTTTTTTTTCCTAAGAGATGTTGGTTGGTTGAAGGATCAATATTGGCCAGGACACTGGGGAGAACTCGCCTGCTTCTCTTCAAAATAGTGCCATGGGATCTTTTACATCCACCTGAGAGGGCAGAAGGGGCTTCAGTTTAATGTCTCATCTGAAAGACGGCACCTCCAACAGTGCAGCACTCCTTCAATACTGCACTGGAGCGTCAGCCTAGATTATGTGCTCAAGTCCCTGGAATAGGACTAGAACCCACAACCTTCTGACTCGGAGGCAAGAGAGTGCTACCCACTGAGCCATGGCTGACACCCTGGTACAATCCTGCAATATCCTACATTTGCTTCCTTAAAAACTTTGCACAAAAATGTTCTTTTAAAAAAAATATATAATGTTGCTTTTATTGCTTTCTCTGCAGAAAACTGTGCTGTCTCCCACATTGACACGACTTACAGACAGCTCAAAATTCACCGGTACCCACAGGGAAAGGTTTGATCGGAGCGGGAAAGGCAGAGGAAGAGCAGGCAGAGAGTATCTGGTTCACGATACTGGCTACGTAGAGGGATACAAACACGCTGGCACATACGACCAGAAAGTAAAAGGAACTAAACACAATTAAGTTTTTTTTTCCAAACATACACACCACCTCCATCAGGAATGTATCTGCTCCCAAGGCGGTCTTGGCTGAAAGAATCAAAAGTAGGAACCCAAATCATTGTTGTCCATTTCAAAGTATTTCAAGTTGGTTAGAAAAATCATTGGCACTTATTTTAGACAATTCGCAAGTTATTTATGCCTCCAACTGTAAATATAGAAAGCCCCCTCCCCCCAATCCTTGGCCAGTTGTGAAAATCTTTCTCGCTTTTGAATGACTCTTGCTGCTTAAGTATAGGCACCACTGATGGGCATTAATACCCCTGATCAAAGGGCCAAGCTTCTAATGGTCACCTCCAGATAGTTCAGTATCGCAAGCATTTGGACTGTTTCATCTTGGTGAATTATGGCCATCCCTTTGGATGGATTCCAACTAGTTGCATGTTAAGAACCGGAACTTCTGCTCGGTGCAAGAACAGTGCTTTTGCCCCACATGACCAAGGTAACCATTCCAACAGAAATTGATGAGAGAAAAATGGCCAAGTACTCTGATCTTTCACAAAATAGTCATTGAAAGGTGCTCAAGAACCATGAAACTATATCACGTGAGAATGGGCTCTCGCTCAAAACTCTGATCGGCGAAGTAGACATAGGAAAGATGTCAGCATGGACGAGGCACAGAAGTGTTGGTCTCAACCTGTCAGGCGCAGTAGTGTTTCATCTTTGGCTGCCTTGTCATACAAAATGTCTTTCAAACCTAGGTGTTCAGAAAGGAGAGATTTCACCACAGCCAAATTTTCTCACTGGGGGAAAATGCATTATTGCAAAGAGGCTGTTGGTGAGAAGGTATCTGCAGACGTCATGTTGGCAACACATAGTTCTCCAATACCGATTTAACAATTGTGCCCCTTAAAGATGTGCTCGGCATAAATGAGACAGGACTGTTTGACCGAGCTGCCCCAAATGGCATTTTGCCTGACAAAAAAAAACTTCGGTAAGATCTAAAGTGACGACGACAATAGTCACCATCAGCCATTTGAAGAAAGCAGGATTGGAACCGGCGATGGTAACAAGTGAGCTTGAGGAAGGTCACTCGCAGATGCCAGAGAAAAGAACTGCAGCTGACTGAAGAATTCATGGCCAGCAGCAGTAACCGTCAGTCTTAAGCTGAAGCTATGGATGAGGTACATTGGACAATCTGAAGATGAGGATCAGTCCAGTGGCGGGAGATAACAATGAGGGTGGTACAGATGATTCACACCCTCCATAGCATCACGTGCCTGCCGATATCCTGATACCTTTCTGCTGCTGGGAATGGGAATGTGAGGAAAGAATTCCAACAGTTTTAATGATTCTCAGTCAGATGTTGGAAGGCTTACGTTGAAAGAAAATAAAAGCTGGAGACTGATGATTCTGCCGCCTTGCACAAGTGAACATGGCCAAGCCCATGTAAACATATAAAGGGTCTGTGGAAAATGGGTGTTCATCGTGTTTCAAAACAACGAATGTTCTATTGTGCAACCTAAATTTGCAAGTAAAATACAGGAACGACAATTCTCCTTTTCTCCAGGCCCAGTTCGGTTCTGGTTATAACGATGTAGAGTCTGTAAAATGGTTATACTGAACTTGATTATAATTCTGCTTCTAAAAATGCATGGTTGGCACAAGTTCTACGGGCCTCAGATAGCCATCCATCAATCAGTGGTTCTCTTAAAGGGAGTAGAATGTATTAGAGCCATTGTGTATGTGATAGCGATGGACCTTGTACCACACATCCTTGCCTCACCTGTCTTAAAATGAGGAATTGGAATCTGACACATGGTCAGCCCCTTTGTTCCTGGCAGACCGCTACTTCATTTCATTCCACTTTTAATGCATTCAGGTAAACCTACCTTCTATTCTTAAGTTGAGAGCTGTTTCATCTTACCTTGGAGTTTCTCTGTGAATTATTCTCTCTGCACGCTTCAGAAGATTGATTCTGCACTTTATGGAATGGCCCTGCTGCAGTTGCAAAGACAATGATTGAATGAATGAAAGCTTTAGCTCTTTAGCTGACCCCCTTCCGAACACTTTACTTCTGATTGTCTCTCGGGCAGATCCCAGCTTGTAAATGAAGTATTGAGAGGAACAATGCGTGAAGACTTATGGATGTGAAGATTTTAATTGACATTGTAAAGAGAAAACATGGCAATAATTTCAATGTTTTATAGAACACAAGTTGCTTAAAGCCTAAACAGCAGACCAGTTGGCTTCCGTGCTTTGTGAACTGCTCGTGATACGAGACAAATGGCATTCTTCAGCAGCTGGAATGAGTGTCATCATGACAGAGTTCAGAGGAGCTGACTACACATTCCATCACTGACATCATGGGAACACTCTTCATTTAACCTCTCTTAATTGACATATTAATACTCCAAAGAATAAGGTTACGCTTTCTGGTGCAAGTCCCAAAAGTTTGAGTATTTGTTAAAATGAAGTGCAATGTTTTTCTGCAAAAATATGCTTGATATTTTCTTCCAGTCTTCTGCTTCCCGTTTATATTTTGGCCCATGTTTTGTTTTTCCTTTTCCCCCCCCCCCCCCCCCCATTTGACCTCGATCTTCTATGAAGGAGAGGTTCAATCAGTGGACTTCTCCACAACTGGTACTTATTCCTCCAACAATTGTCTGATAGGAGTCAAATGCCTCGTGGTGTAAGGGCAGGTTTACACTGCCTTGGAGGCATGACAGTCTTAAGAACTGGTTAAACTTGTCCCCACTGTGGCAGGCGGGCCTGGACCACCATTTGATTGAGCGATGGCGGGTCTATGGTACTAACATTATAATAAATATCACTGCAATTTTTGTGGTACTCAAAGAAAATTCAGCGCGCAAAGGGAAAAGAATGACGTGCAACAGAAATATATAGCTCCAGATGTGTTGTTGTGACACATTGTAAAAGGCCTCAAGCATTGTTCTGTGGTGGTAGTTTATGTTGAAACTAAATACCTCATTCTATGTAAATAGCCAATCTAAGCATGTACAGACCTGCTGTGGGCTGTAACTGCATCAAAATATCCAAACTGCGATAATCCACAACACTGATTATTGCTGCGTTAAAATTGACTTGTTTATCATTAATTGTATCATACTCTAAATATACAATTATAATGCTTTGTCATTGTTTAATCTTACAAATCCTAACTTGATCCTGTATATAAATAGACAGTTCCCATTGTGCGCTTTACTCTAAGGTACAGTTTCCACTTCACAGCATGGCTAATTGCTGCTTCTTCGATACCAGCGAAGGTAAATAGGACATACTCGGTGAGCTGAGATTGCCGTTCTGCTGAATTTGGGGCAGGTTCTGCTATTGGCCGAATTTGCATTGTGGAGACGCCCAGCTTTAAGTTTTGGTTTTATTACAATTCAACAATCTGAAACTCTAATCATGACTAATTCTTGATACAAATCAAGACTTGTAATTGTAGCCAAACTGCCTTTCATTGCACGCAATGCCTGAATGCATTAGTTCTAATCTCGCTTGAAGCCAAGCACTTTAATCAGTATTCTATCCCTCCTTCACTGAACTGTAATGGAAAGGACGCATGGCCGGAAGGTCGAGAGGGTTAGAAGCAAGCTACGGGTGTCGTGAATAGTTCTTTCTCCATAGATTTACACTCTTTTATTTTTCTATATTGCTAGCTCCTTCTGTATATCGGAGGCTGCCAAATATTGTCACTGAGAAGTACATCGTAAACTCTGACTGACTAAATTTTGTAAGGGTAATGAAATAAAATTCTATTTGCAAAACTATTCGGGTGCTATGTAATTTATTTTCATGAATCCGAACGGTGATATCACTATGATACTTCGAAAGCAGATAATTATTAATACTTGTAATATTTGTATGGCTTTGCTTGCTCTCTTCAATTTTACTAGCTTTAAAAAAAAAAGTCTTATTGCTGTTCTTATAAGAAAATATAGGCAAAATCCCCATTGTAATTTTAACCTGTTGTGTGGTAACATTTGTTCAGTAGGGTCCCTCATGTTATGCTGGAGACTGGGTAGTTGAATTCATCTTGGTATAAATCTGTGAGCATCTTTTACATTTTAGGATGCCATTTGCACACTGCTAGATCCATAAACCCTCAGAGAACATTTAAACTTCTTGCTACAAATGAATGTTGGTGTTGAACTCATGCATTCAGACTGTAGTTATAATCACAGGCATCTGTGTGCAGAAAATTCAGATTTTAAATTCATGCTTAATATTGCCAGATATTCATGCACGCCATATTTAGAAAGTTTTCTCCAAACTACCGTCTCTCCATGTGACTGTGCGTGACATAACCCCACCATTATGATGTCACAGGGAAGCCAACAATCAAGAATTCCTGCCAACAAATCAGAGCTCAGTATTGAGATGAATTTATTTACTTAAAGGGGTTGTAATGTCAGGGTGGGGATACCCTTCACTCATGGTACACGCCATTGTTAGAACATTATACTGTCACCTGAAATTTCTTTGGCATCCATATTCAAATCCTGGTGCCTTTGCGCACTTCCTGTTGTCATGACTTACTTCCTGTGTTACGTCTTGTGACGCATAGTAACATCTGCTTACGTGACTTAGTTAGCCACCTCCTTCATCATTATATGTACCTTTTGAATCCTCCAATTGCTAGTGGCGCTAATACCCCAGTCACCGTGCAGTCCCAGTTGCCTTCACAGGCTTCGAGCGTCCTGCAAATAGTGCAAGATTATTTTGTAATGCTGGTCAGCAATATTTCCAATCAGTCTGTGGCAAAGTTTGTTATATTTAAAGTTGTGTTCTCCATTTAATTCCAAGCTGCAAACTCTTCTATCGAATACCAGCAATGGATTTTCTCCCCGGCAGTGTTCTCTCTTCCCCCCCTCTCATTTTGACCCTTGGTTTTTCTCCTCGTTTATGGGACCCGCTGCCCCATCTGGTCCTGCTCCCCACGTGTTGTCCTACTGACGATCTGGCCATTTATCTCATTTATGTTGTTTGTGGGATCTTGCTGAGCACACATTTAGCTGCCATGTTTCCTACATTACAACAGTGACCACACCTCAAAAAAGTACTTCAGTGCCTGTAAAGCGGTTTGGGACATCCTGAGGCCATGAAAGGTGCTGTATATAAGTGCAAGTCTTTCTTTTACTGATATTTATATCATCCACCATCCCATGTTGCATGGTACGGACTGGTTGGATGATGCTACCTGTCCCGATGGTCACTCACTCACCTTCACTGTTCTCAACGACACTTTACTGTTCTAAGCATTCCTATCTAAAGCAGCGTCTGATGGGCTCCAGATGTGGGAGAACCGTCAGTGAGGCACGACATGGGATGGCAGCAGTAGAAAAGGGGTGCAGTTCAGCAGTAGCAGTTGAACATTTTAAAATTCATATTGATTACATAGAATCTACAGCAAAGAAACCGGCCACTCAACCCAAGTGGCCTATTAAAAGTTTCAATTAAGTTGTGCACAGGGAAGAGGCTGATTGGATTCCTGACCCTTCTCCCAAGGCCTAGAAAATCAGAACCACTAGTCACTATGGGGCTGCTCGCATGCACTTTCTAGCAGGCAACTATACCTTGATCATGGAGTGGTCTTAAAGCAGATCTCCTATCTGTCGTCGCAGCTAGGGAGGATACACAGCAGAGCGGAGGGAAACCCAGGAACGGAATTAGAGGGAAAATAACTAAATACAGAATTCTGGCCAAAGCATAAAACGGTGCCCAATCTTAATAAATTTTGTTTTGAAGGCTCAGTGGGAGGTAATACTCCTTCTACTGCTAAGTCCCTTCTGGTAACAGCAGAACAGTTTAGAAACTTCATCACTTTTTGTAAAACCTTTTTGCTCCGAGTGGACCGGTGAATAGTTACATAGAAATGCTGAACAAAGCTCTGCAAAAACGGCTATTTTGAGCTACAGTTTATAGAAATTCTGTTGCCGCACATCTTGGCAAACTTGTTCGTTGGGTGTTTATTACCATTAAATTGCACTCTGGATTATGGACAACATTTAGTTACTGTAGTGTATGTGCCTTTAAGTCAGAACTACTTTTACAGCTCCTGTATACTGTAGCACCGGCAGTGACCACACCTGTATATAAGCTTTGCGCATGCCTCTGTACCCCCAGTCTTGAGACTACCCTCCTCCAGTAAAGACCTGTTTATTGTTAATGTACAGCATCCATGTGATTATTTAATAACAGCATATCCACTGAACCACGGATCCAACAGTGGCGACGAGTGTCGATTCGAATCTACCTGCAACATAAAAAAAATATATATAGTCGAGGCCAGGAACACTGGCGTCGACCACGAGCAACCGCCCAGCAGTCAGGCAGAGATTGAACTTCGCAGGGGAGGCTGTGGAGAGCCGGGCTTGGTTCCCCAGCCACGACGAGCAGCAAGAGACCGAGGGACGACAGGTCCAGCGCAGACCCTTCCCGAGCAGCGGCTGGAGCCGACCGACGGCGGAGAGAAAGCCGAGCAGCGTCGACGGGGTAAGACAGAGGGTGAACAGCGCAGGGCGCAGCTGGGGATTGAACACCGAGCGGCGTCGAGAAAAAGAAAACAAACTGGAGAGAGGGTAGAGAAACAGCCGGATTCTAGACTGAGCGGCGTCGAAAAATATAAAAAGAATGCGCAGAGCACAGCCAGGGCTCACGGGCTGAACAGGGTCCACGGGGCGAAGAAAGGGGAGCGCGGGAGACGCCATTGAGCCGCGGAGAAGAGCGCGGGAGACGCCGTTTTTAGCAGCCACAGCGGAGAAGAAGGGTGAGCGCGGGAAGGAAGGAAAGCGCGGGAGACGCCATTTTGTGCCAGCGGAGAAGAAGGGGAAGCGCGGGAGGCGCCATTTTTGACAGTTAACTCACACCCAAGGATGCTGAAGAGTGGCAGTATCTCTACGTTCGACAATTAAGTCGAAGATTGGGCGACGTATGTGGAACGTATTGAGGTGTACTGCAGGGCGAATGAACTGCCAAATGCTAATAAAGCACTGGTTCTGTTAAATTCCATGGGTGCAAAAACTTATGGGTTACTGCGAAATCTAATAACCCCAGAGAAGCCGGTAAACAAGAATTTTGAAAGCATAGTAGAAATCCTACAGGACCACTTAAACCCCACACCGCTGCTGATAGCAGAACGATTTAAGTTCCATAAAAGGAACCAACACAAAGACAAAAGCAATGCTGAGTACCTAACGGAACTGCGCAAGCGATCGAAACACTGCCAGTTTGGAGCGGGACTAGCAGATACGTTAAGGGACAAGTTTGTGTGTGGGCTACATAAAGTGAAGGAACCCAGAAACGGCTTCTATCAGAAAAGGATCTTACGCTGGACAAAGCTTTCAGTATGGCAGTATCACACGAAGCAGCCGCAAGGGGCGCTGCAGAGATACAACGGAGACCGCAAGAATATGGCACCAATGAAATGTCCTATGGAATAGGGAAGTGCTATCGCTGCGGCAGAACAACACATGACCAGAAAGATTGTTGGTTCAAGGACCAAGTGTGCAGACAGTGTGGGAAAGCAGGACACATAGCAAGAGTCTGCAGGTCTGGGAAGAAAACCAACAGTAAGAAATCTCCACAGGAGAAGTACAAAAAGGTACACCAGGTGATGGACAGTGGTTCAGACGAACAGAAAAGTGACACAGACTCCGGAATCAGGTAGCTGGGTTGTCTGAAACTACATAAGGTAACAGAAATGGAGGATCACCAGACTATCTGGGTTACACTCAAGATAGACGGAGTCCAAGTGAAAATGGAATTGGACACAGGGTCAGCGCTAACGGTCATAAATCAAAGAGACTACAAGCGGCTAGTTTCACACATACCCTTGAAAGCTACAGAGATTGTCTTGAAGACGTATACGGGGCAAAAAGTCTACCCCAAAGGAAAAATAAGGGTGAAAGTGATATATAAAGGCCAGGAAATACCTAAAATGGATATATATGTATTGCCAGATGGAGGACCACCACTGCTAGGACGCGAATGGATCCGGAAGATACAATTAGATTGGCATTCCATACAGGCACTGAAGGTTGAGGCCAAAAAGGATGACGACGTCACACCTGGACGACTGTCAAAAATGCTAACTGACGCAAAAGAAGTGTTCCAGGAGGGACTAGGAACACTAAAAGGCATAACAGCAACGATTAAAATAGAGGAAAATGCAAGCCCAAAGTTTCTGAAGGCCAGACCAGTGCCTTATGCAATCAGACCAGCTGTTGAAGCAGAGCTGGAAGGGTTGGAATGTTCAGGAGTACTGTCCAAAGTGGACTGGAGCGAGTGGGCTACACCCATCGTTCCTGTAATGAAGAGGTCGTTGAGTAATACGCCTGGGGAACCAAAGAAGGTCCGCATCTGTGGGGATTTTAAGGTGACAGTGAACCCAGTCCTTCACACGGTACAATATCCGCTTCCACGAATTGAGGATATTTTCGCCTCGTTATCTGGAGGTAAACGCTTCACCAAAATTGATCTAGCCCAGGCGTACTTGCAAATGGAGGTAGATGAAGCTTCGAAACAATACCTTACGATCAACACTCATAAAGGTCTCTATCAATACAACCGGCTGGTGTTTGGAGTAGCCTCGGCTCCGGCTATCTGGCAAAGGGCGATGGATCAGGTCCTGCAAGGGATTCCAGGGACCCAGTGTTATTTGGACGACATCTTGGTCACGGGCAAAAATGACGGTGATCACCTCGCAAACTTGGAGAAGGTGCTCACCAGATTAAAGGAGTATAGGCTACGAGCTAATCGCCACAAGTGCGAGTTTTTCCAGAAACAGATCTCGTATTGTGGCCACGTCATCGATGAAGAGGGGTTACATAAGTCCCCTGACAAGATTGAGGCAGTAGTCAAGGCTCCAGCACCGGAAAATGTGTCACAACTGAGGTCGTTCCTCGGGCTGGTAAACTACTACCACAAGTTCTTACCAAATTTGTCTACGGTATTACACCCACTGAACACCCTACTGCAAACAGGGGTACCATGGAAGTGGGATGACGAGCTTTCCAGAAGTGTAAAGAATTGATCACATCAAAAGAGGTATTGGCCCATTTCAACCCAGCACTACCAATTCGTTCGGCATGTGATGCATCACCCTATGGTATTGGAGCGGTGCTGTCGCACAAATTCCCTGACAGGTTGGAGAGGCCAGTAGCCTTTGCGTCTCAGTCACTAACCTCAGCCGAGCGCAACTACGCCCAGATTGACAGGGAGGCCCTCAGCCTAGTATGGGGAGTAAAAAAATTCAACCACTATCTGCATAGGCAGAAGTTCACCTTGCTGACTGACCAACAACCACTTGTCTCCATCTTTAATCCTAAGAAGGGCGTTCCACTGATGACTGCACAGCGGTTACAAAGATGGTCCCTGTTTCTAGGGGCGACTCAATATGAAATAGAATATAAAGGCACGAAACAGCATGGGAACGCTGATGGGCTATCGCGCCTGCCACTGCCTACTGTGGAGGAAGCACCAGCAGTGGACCTTAGAGATATTTTATTCGTCAATAATTGAACGATTGCCAGTAACGAACGCGGATGTAGAGAAGGAGACCCGCAATGATCCGACGCTGTCTCGGGTATATGAATTGACGGTGAGGGGATGGCCAACTCATGGCGACTCACTGTTGCCAGCATTCTCATCCAGAAGAGAACAGCTGTCAGTATGCCAGGGGACAGTGATGTGTGGGTCCAGAGTGGTGATTCCACCCAAGTTAAGGGAGAGAGTGCTAAATGAGCTACATGAAGGTCATCTGGGGGGAGTGAAAATGAAAAGCCTTGCTAGGGCTTATGTGTGGTGGCCGGGAATCGATCAACAAATCGAAGACCTAACTAAGAGCTGCTTAGGATGCCAGAAGGTCCAAAATGCACCACCACATGCCCCTCTACACCCATGGGAGTGGCCCGCCTCTCCATGGCAACGGGTGCATATTGATTTCGCTGGTCCATTCATGGACTCAATGTTCTTAATAGCAGTGGATGCTCATTCAAAGTGGCCTGAGGTGATAAAAATGTCTTCAACCCCTACGGACCATATTTGCCAGAAACGGTTTGCCAGAGCAGATTTGCTCTGATAATGGACCACAGTTTGTGTCCGACGAGTTCCAAAAATTTATGAGAAGGAATGGGGTAAAGCATTACACATCCGCCCCGTATCATCCAGCCACAAATGGATTGGCTGAGAGGTTCGTACAGACCTTTAAGAAGGCGATAAAGGCCATGTGCGACGATGAAATTCCACTACAGCATAAGATGGACAATTTCTTATTAGCCTACCGAAACACGACACATGCAGTTACCAACCAGACCCCGGCCATGATGTTCTTTAACCGAAGGTTGAGATCTCGTCTGGACTTGCTCAGACCAAATGTGCGAAGAAATGTTGAGGATAAACAATTCCAGCACATCAATGAGAAACCGACAAGGAGCTTCAATGTAGGGCAACCAGTCTTGGCCCGTGACTATCGAACAGAGAAATGGCAACCCGGAACGATATGTACAAGGCAGGGGCCATTAATGTACACAGTGGATGTCGGGGAGAACATTTGTGAGATGCCACGTCGATCAGATCTTAGCATCACAGGAACGCGTCAACCCCATGTCTCGAGTACCGGGGGATGAACCCGACATACCGGTAGCATCTACCTCAGACCCAGTAGCAGTGGAACCCGATGAACTACCCGATGAAAAGGGGTCAGAATCGCCTCTGCACCAAGAACAAGAACCTCCGGAAAGGCGCTATCCCGAAAGGGTCAGGAAGCCGCCCCAAAGACTGAATCTATAAATGGGCTTTTGTTGTTTAATGTACATGTTGAAATGTTCATTGTTATTTGAATATTAGGGGTACTACTAATCTAAAAGGGGAGGAATTGTAGTGTATGTGCCTTTAAGTCAGAACTACTTTTACAGCTCCTGTATACTGTAGTACCGGCAGTGACCACACCTCTATATAAGCTTTGCGCATGCCTCTGTACCCCCAGTCTTGAGACTACCCTCCTCCAGTAAAGACCTGTTTATTGTTAATGTACAGCATCCATGTGATTATTTAATAACAGCATATCCACTGAACCACGGATCCAACAGTTACTACTTCACTCACACGAAAGGTTTTTCTTTCGAAGTTACAAAGTCCTAATTTGCAACTATTTATCATTACAAAGTACAATTGAAAGATAAAAGGTTTATTTAAAGTCACTTTTTGTAATACCTTCCATCACCAATATTGCAGCTTTTGATTCCACTTTGTGGTACTGCTCCCTCTTAAAAAATAGTGAAGCCGTTTGTGAAGAAAGCTTTTTCAGGCACGGAGGCAGTTTTGTGATTTATTGAGGTGTGGGTAACTTACTTTCAGCTGTTTCCGAGACCTCTACGTTCCTCCAATTCTGG
This sequence comes from Somniosus microcephalus, assembly GCF_052327205.1. NCBI lineage: Eukaryota > Metazoa > Chordata > Chondrichthyes > Squaliformes > Somniosidae > Somniosus > Somniosus microcephalus. The sequence continues at coordinate 286,216,217 of NC_140991.1, forward strand.
CCTCTTGTGCATCCGTGATTTCCTTCGCCTCTCCATTGGCTGCACCTTCAGCTGTCTGGGTCCTAAGCTCTGGAATTCCCTCCCTAAACCTCTCCGCCTTCCTACCTCTTTTACCAAGCTTTTGGTCACCTGTCCTAATAGCTCCTTTTGTGGCTTGGTGTTAAATTTTGTCTGCTAACGCTCCAGTGAAACTCCTGGGGATGTTTTACTACATTAAAGGTGCTAAAAAAAGTAAGTTGTTGGTGAACATGGGCTCACGCCTGTGTTCCTGTGTACTGTTGAGCTCCCAGGATCAGCTGCACAAGTGGGGGGGGAGGTGTCGAACAAAGGCTTTCATCACCAGACCACTTCCATTTGCATCACAGCGTTCAGCTGAAGGGCAGAACGGGCAGAAGACTGGGATTGAATTGTCTACTTGTCCAGTGTCAGCAGATATCTGGAGTGGGGCACCTGAAAAGTGGAACAAAGTCACTTGAAAACTTAAGAGTGGTTCGTAGCTTCACCAAAACAAAGGCTGGAGCAATCTGTTGTGCTACGGCTAGGTCAGTCAAAATTTATAACTAGTTCCCTCCCCCTCCACGCAGCAGCCCAATCTCTCCACTGGGATTTGATTCCAGGCTGTTAATGACACTATGGGTCGACTTGGGATGAATTAAATACTCAACATGAAGACCATTTCAAAAGAACATTTTATTTAGATTATAAAAACATACACATCTCACAATCCAAATACAGTAGTCATACTGAATGTACAAAATTAATAAATATTTCTATAAATATAAATATTTAGCAATGAAATCTTTCTGGTTTTATTATAAAAATGGAAACAACTTAATGAACAGTTTAGAGATTTCCCCCCCATGTTTGTACATAGCTGTGTGTGACATGCAATGGTTTAATGGCGACATTAAACCACTCAACAGTCCCAGTGGCCAATCTGTTATGGGAAGTATCAGGAAGCTCTGATAGATCCCAGATCAAGACAGGCATTCCTGTTGTGCTTATATTGCGGCAATCATCTCCATGACATGTCAATGCAGCCAGTACTCAATTTGCCACTCTTGTACTGAGGTCAGAGGATCAGCGACAATGCCAATCAATTTCCCCAGTTATTCAAATAGCCACGTTCATCATTTTTTTGGGGGCCGGGGGCATAGACCTTTCCCAATAGAGACAGGAGAAACTTCATACAGACCCTCTGTCCATCTGTACCGCCAACAAGATGGTGATTGCACTAAGAGCACAACCCCACCGCGGGGCCAAATCAAAATGACCACGGACGTTTTTACTGGAGGACTGCCCATGGCCCAGTGCTGCAACCAAGAAACCGACCACACTGCCCTAAAAGTGGTGCATGCGAGCTTCTGATGAATGGGGACATCATAAGCCGCTTAATTGTCTTGATACTTTCAGGGGAGTGTAGATTAAGGGGTAAGAGTCTGATGTGATTCAATATGAAATCAACAATTGAGCTTCATGGCACTAAAGTTCTTGCAAATGGGATTTAAAACAGAAGGAAAAAAGTAAAATCCCTTGAACCCCACTTTGTAACATTCTAGAAACAGCTCCAGTAATAAGCCACTTTCAAAAAAAAACCTGGGGCAGGTGCACTAGTTTATGAATACATTTTATATACTTGTGTCATCATTTTAAACCCCATTATTGTACCAGCAACTCTAAGCTAGTAGTAACAACAGGACTTAACAGGGGAAAGGGAAATACTATAGGTTTTAGATATTACAAATCAATAATATGATGCACATTTTAATTACCACCACCAGGTTTGATGCTGTTATTTTAATACGGTAGGACAGACCACTTCTGGGTTTAAATTTCATAGTATTCCAATATAGATAAGACAAAGAATGAATGACATAGCTGACCAGACTGACCGTGTAACCCACAATCTTCAGAGTACAGAGGCTGAATCGCAAAACAATTGCACCGCTTGTTTGGAACTTGATACAAATAGAGGCGCAGATTAGCACAGGGCCGTCAAGTGAATCCGCTCTGCATCAATGGGGGGCTACGTGAGCTTCTGTTTATCGTTTGAGAGAGATGAGAGATGGATGGAAAGGGAATGGGAAATGGAGGCGAGAGACGAGACCTCTTAAAGTTGGCTTTGAAGACTCAGGACACTGTTGATGAGTAGGGAGAAATAGAGAAGCGGTACAGAAAATACTTAGGGAGGAAAGCAGATCTCTGGAGAAAACAAAGGACTTTAACCTTAGAGACTTGTGTTGAGATAATAAATATAGTCCTCAAGGAGAAATAACCCATAATACAACAATGTAAAGACAAGTCAAATAGTCTCAAACAACAGTAGTGCACAGATCAAATTACTAAGATTTATAATTAGGTCTGCCTTTTAGGCCCGTGGGCTATTCCATTCATTAGTAAAACAGGTCTGTATGGACAACAGTCAGGCCACTGGAGTTTTACCCTGGGATAGAAACAGTTAATCTGTTAACTATGATTCAACACTTTAAAATTCCACACTGTTTAAGTTATGAAAAAGGCTTTTAAAAACTACTGCACTACAAATTCCTTGAAACCGGAATCTGCTCTCCCACAGATTCTTCATGCAGAAACCCACATTATTTTCATAACATTGAAAAGCAAACATCACAGATCCTTCACCCCGGCACAAACTTTACGCCAATAGCCTTACATTATTACAGCTTTTGACAAATTAACCAACGGATGAAATCATTAAATAAACAAACTTAAAATAGCTACTTCCAAAGTCCTTTGGTCAGATGGAAGCTTGCTGGGGGGAAAAACTGAGGCATTTCATAATTTAGTGAAATTGTAGCTAATCCAGGACTAGGCATATAGCACCAGCAACGTGTAAACAACAGCAATGATTTATCTGTAACACTCGGTCAGGGTGTTTCACAGTATGTCCAAAGGCAGCTCCAAGACATTGGCTCAGAATTTGTGGTCCCGATGATGGCAAACTGGCAGCGTGCGCCGTCATTTCGCCTTTGAAACTGACCGCAACTTCAGGATTTAGTGCATGTGCAACCTAATACGGGAATCCCGAAGTTGCGGTCTGTCATTCACACTTTTTTTTTAATCTTGGGGGAAATAATGTTCTCAATATTTTAAAATGCCCCCCAAACATGAAAGGGGAATAAAGGGATAAGGGGCATGGTGGCCATGCCTTTAGCTACCTAGGCTCCAAGCTCTGGAATTTCTTCCCTCAACCTCTTTGCATCTCTCTCTCTCCTTTAAGACGCTCCTGAAAACATACCTCTTTGATTCTATCCTAATATTTCATTATGTGGCTCAACATTTTGTTTGATAACGCTCCTGTGAAGCGCCTTGGGAAGTTTCACTACGTTAAAGGCGTTATATGAATGCAAGTTGTTGTTAATATAGGAACAGGGTGGGCACATGGGATTAGGACTACTGCTCGTGTGGAGGATCAACACCAACATGGACTGGTTGGGTCAAATGGTCCGCTTCCGTGTTGTAATTTCTACGCAATTCTCCTTTCATCGACTAGAATATTTTTCGATTGTTTTTAGATGTGTAAAAGCTGAACAGAAACGGCAAAGTCGTCTAGGTTTTTTTGCAAAGGGAAAATTGAGCATATAATAGAAGCTTTCCCCTCATTATCATTTCCTTCCCTGGAAAAAGAGGCATTTGCAGTTTTGAAAATTTTGAGAGCACTGCAGCAATGTTCGGAGTTGGCATCAGATACATGCATGGGAATAGTGAGGCTTTTAGCATTTGTAGGTCATCCTTTGACCAGGGTTACTGGCACTAGTTTTTTTTTTCTGAAAGCTATTTTATTCTTCCCTACACTGTACATCATACCCACGTGTGAGCTCGGTAAATGCACTGGCTTCTGTCGAAGGCTCATTATAACTGGTCACTAATAATTGGATGAGAACAGCACAGGACCAACTCTCAGTTTCTCCCTACCTCTCGAGCATTCCTTGGCTTCTGTTCAAGTCATCTCATTACGGATCAGGAATTCGCTGGGCATGAACCATGAGCAAATGACAGCTGTGGCCCATCATTCTGTGCTGCCACTGCCCTGGTCTCCCTCACATTGAAGTCAGCTCACTTGTACCCAGAAAGGATGAAAGAAAATAAAACATAAGTTAAGATCAACAATGCAGGCCGAACTTGACTGGTGGGACGCGGGTTAATTTCCTCCTGACCTTTGACTTGCTGTCATAGGAAGGTGATGAGAGTTAGCTAGAGTTCCTATAGGAAGGTGATGAGAGTTAGCTAGAGGCTCCTGTAAGAAGGTGATGAGTTAGCTAGAGTTCCTATAGAAAGATGATGAGTTAGCTAGAGTTCCTATAGGAAGGTGATGAGTTAGCCAGAAGCTCCTATAGGAAGGTGATGAGTTGGCTAGAAGCTCCTATAGGAAGGTGATGAGTTAGCTAGAAGTTCCTATAGGATGGCGATGAGTTGGCTAGAAGCTCCTATAGGAAGGTGATGAGTTAGCCAGAAGCTCCTATAGGAAGGTGATGAGTTGGCTAGAAGCTCCTATAGGAAGGTGATGAGTTGGCTAGCAGCTCCTATAGGAAGGTGATGAGTTAGCCAGAAGCTCCTATAGGAAGGTGATGAGTTGGCTAGAAGCTCCTATAGGAAGGTGATGAGTTAGCTAGAAGCTCCTATAGGAAGGTGATGAGTTGGCTAGAAGCTCCTATAGGAAGGTGATGAGAGTTAGCTAGAGGCTCCTGTAAGAAGGTGATGAGTTAGCTAGAGTTCCTATAGAAAGATGATGAGTTAGCTAGAGTTCCTATAGGAAGGTGATGAGTTAGCCAGAAGCTCCTATAGGAAGGTGATGAGTTGGCTAGAAGCTCCTATAGGAAGGTGATGAGTTAGCTAGAAGTTCCTATAGGATGGCGATGAGTTGGCTAGAAGCTCCTTATAGGAAGGTGATGAGTTAGCTGGAAGCTCCTATAGGAAGGTGATGAGTTAGCCAGAAGCTCCTATAGGAAGGTGGTGAGTTGGCTAGAGTTCCTATGGGAAGGTGATGAGTTGGCTAGAGTTCCTATGGGAAGGTGATGAGTTAGCCAGAAGCTCCTATAGGAAGGTGATGAGTTGGCTAGAAGCTCCTATAGGAAGGTGATGAGTTGGCTAGCAGCTCCTATAGGAAGGTGATGAGTTAGCCAGAAGCTCCTATAGGAAGGTGATGAGTTAGCCAGAAGCTCCTATAGGAAGGTGATGAGTTGGCTAGAAGCTCCTATAGGAAGGTGATGAGTTAGCTAGAAGTTCCTATAGGATGGCGATGAGTTGGCTAGAGTTCCTATGGGAAGGTGATGAGTTAGCCAGAAGCTCCTATAGGAAGGTGGTGAGTTGGCTAGAGTTCCTATGGGAAGGTGATGAGTTGGCTAGAGTTCCTATGGGAAGGTGATGAGTTAGCCAGAAGCTCCTATAGGAAGGTGATGAGTTGGCTAGAAGCTCCTATAGGAAGGTGATGAGTTGGCTAGCAGCTCCTATAGGAAGGTGATGAGTTAGCCAGAAGCTCCTATAGGAAGGTGATGAGTTGGCTAGAAGCTCCTATAGGAAGGTGATGAGTTAGCTAGAAGCTCCTATAGGAAGGTGATGAGTTGGCTAGAAGCTCCTATAGGAAGGTGATGAGTTAGCTAGAAGCTCCTATAGGAAGGTGATGAGTTAGCTAGAAACTCCTATAGGAAGGTGATGAGTTGGCTAGAAGCTCCTATAGGAAGGTGATGAGTTGGCTAGAAACTCCTATAGGAAGGTGATGAGTTGGCTAGAAGCTCCTATAGGAAGGTTAGATAAGTTAGCTAGACAGCTCATATAGGAAGGTTAGATGAGTTAGCAGGACAGCTCCTATAGGAAAGTGATGTTTATGTTTCTATTATATTCAAGAAGGAGTTAGATATATTTCTTAAGGCTAAAGGGATCAAGGGATACGGGGAGAAAGCAGGGACAGGGTACTGAATTTGGATGATCAGCCAGGATCTCATTAAATGGCGGAACATGCTCGAGGGGCCGAATGGCCTACTGCTCCTATCTTCTGTGTTTCTATGATATGGATTAGGTAGAAGCTCCTTTAGGAAGGTTATATGGTTAGCTGGAGAGCTCCTATAGGAAGGGAGAGTCATTTATCTGTGTGTTTTCGTACTTAAACCCCCAGTGTTTAGTTTCCGAGTGGCGGTGGCAGAGGCCTGGAAGCAGAGGCTGAGCCGCCTGCCATTGACTGTGGATGGCACAAGGAACAGCGAGGCCACCTTGAGGAGGGAAATAAAAGTTTTACAAAGAGGGAGTCTACATCTCAAAGGTACAAGAACGGTGGGCATTTGCTTTATAGTTTGAATGTACAACAAAGAATTCTAAAACTGCCTGCTCCCCTCAGTCCTGTTGTAATATTAACACAAATCACTGTTTCCTCTCTTTTTTAAAAAAAGGAAATCTCCATATAGTTGCATAATTACAGGAGGCATACTGACATTTTTATGTGGATAAAAATATAGGAGTGAACTTTCAACCCATTTCTGCAAACCAGCAACCTATCTAACCAACATGAATACCCACATGTACATTATATATACATTAAAAACATTAATTGAATTGTAAAGTAAAAACATTTTATCTTGCACTTCAAGACCTAGAAGGGTTCACTGCACACTGTGCAATATTAATAGCAAACACTTCATGCTCATTTCTTTTAAAAGGGTTAACACCTTTTGTTAAAATAGCAAAGTAATTTCAAACAAGTGTTTTATGTTACTAATGCCACACTCCAATAAATAGCTCGAGTGAAATATGCAAGCTGCACAGGATGAAAGCAATGTAACAAAGTATGTAGGGTGAAACCAAATATATAGAGAGCTGCTTGATATGATTTCAAACTATTTGTACATTTAGTGAAACCTTAGAAGGCCAGATTGAAGTTTTGAGAACTTGCTTACACAAGGAAGAGACAAGTAAAAGTCTCTCTAAGCATTCAAAATGATCGTAGCTGTAATATAACCTGCTTCCGGAGGACTGGGCTTTGAAACTTTGGGGCATTTGGACCCAAGTGGAGGGGAAACTAGTAGCAGGAACAAGAAGTAAGAAATTACAAGCTCTGAACCAGACAAGAAGCCTTGTTAAATTAATTAAATATTGTTAAATCTCTATCGTTGGTACACGTACTGTAGACACGTTTGACACATCTCTGGCTATGAGTTATTGAGCTTTGTATTGATGGAAGGGGAGGTGCTTTCGGTAAACAGCATGGTGTCACACAGGACTCCTTGTAATTTGTTTCCTCTAGGTCATTTCACAGTTCTTTGGGGGTTTCCTTCAGCGTCTCTGATCTTCTATCTCTACGTGGCTTTTCATCTCTCTGCCCGAGGGCGTGCCGCCAGGTGCTGTCACAGTCGTGCTGCGAGAGGACGGCTCCATGGTTCTCTTGAGCTGAATATAGCTCCAGTGCAACTGGTCCACTTCTGCCTTGTGTCGGGCTCGTGTTTCATTCAGCTCCCTCAGCAAGTGTTCATTTGTGCTTACCAGCGCCCTGAAATTAAGACAGCAATTGGTGTCTTGCCTTTGTTTTAATATTAAAAAATGAATCCCGACAAGTGTCGCCAAACAACAGCTCAAAGGCCGCAAACGCTACAGATCCCTCAGCACTGCTTTAACCTACAATTTTATAATAGCCTTCCACATGTTTTGTTTTGAAATAAAGATCAGTGGCAGGATACTAAGCATTGCACATCCGCTTATTACTGCACTGAATTTCAAGTCTCAAAAATAACTCTGGAACTGAAAAGTTGGCAGTAGAAGAATAAAACAAAGAGCATGTAGGACACCACTCCACACTACCATTTACAGTGAGATTGTGTGATAATATGCCAGGTTGCTTGGAGACAGCCAAACAATAACAGATTTTTATAATCCTGTTGAACCCACATCTATGCAATCCCGATACCAGCAAATTCCTAGCAATGCAAAATGTTACCAAGCCCCTGATTTGTTCCTTACATAGTAAGTAATGGTGCAGTCTGTCTTGTTATACACAAACCTGGATATCTCATTTTGTCCATTCTGAGTTATTGCCTATAACAGACCTTCACAGTTTATTCAATATAATTTACACAGTCACCCTTAGCTCACGTGAAGGCAATTCAGTTTAACATTTATATGGCGCAATATTCCTCAGCATTTAGGGTAAACAAAAAGTATCTAATATACTAATTGATCTGCAGACAACAAAAAGTGTGCCTTTATTCCTGGAACTGTTTCTCTGCTTTCTTTCCCCACTCATCCTTTTTCTGTCTATTTCTCTCTCTTTCAGTTTATCTTCCACTTTTTTCCCCTCTTTATATGACTCACTGTCGTCTCTCTCTCTCTGGCTCACCCGCTCATTCTTTCTGACTCTTATTCCCTGTCTCCCCCTTCTTCAGCATCTCCCCCAATAACTCTCTGCTTCTTTGCTGATGTACTCAATTTCGATCTTTAATTTTCAAGCACAATTGTTTAAAGATAGGAGCCAAAGTATTGGAAGTGGGTACTAGTATTAGGAGGAAGGAGGTGGTGTGGAAGGTGTTGTAACATGTGCAGGTGAGAAAGAAACTTGGGGGTGGAAATCAGTTGGGGGGGGGAAAGTAGGCAATTGGGGTCTTTTGAGTTGGAACAAACAGAAGGAGCCACAGCCTCAGAGGGTGGGATGGGAGGCAGGGGTGCTGGGCCTTGGGAACACTGTGGCTAGGGCAGTGTTGTCCAATAAGTTAGCCACTAGCCACATGTGGCAAATTGAGAATCTAGATGGTGGCGAACTGCATGTCTGATTAGCAGGGGCACATCAACACACGAGCCTATGGGCACACGCCAGCACTGTCGCTAAATTTGCCACCAAACTGGGGCATGTCCACACACTCCACCGACTGTTCCAAAAGGGAAACAAGTAATAGTTTGCAGCAAGCTACAAGACTAACAACACAGGCTCCGCTGCATACCTGAGTGTAACTACTGTTGTGTATGTACCTTTAAGAGAAGAACTGATTCTATACTGCAGTACCGGCAGTGACCACCCCTGTATATAAAGCCATAGCAGGCTTCTGTATTTCAGTCTTAAGTTACCCTCTGTTTAGTAAATACCTGTTATTATTGTTCTCCTGCAGTCCGTGTATTATTTATACTCGGACACTACATTGGCGACGAACAGGTTCGAACTCACCTGCAGTACTGCATCACCTCACGGGGATCTTTCCCTGAGAAGAAGCTTCTTGGAGGTCGAAGTCAGAACAACAGGCGTCGACCGCGGGCAACCGCCCAAGGATCCATCGGAGTTCGGAGAGTTGCAGGAGAGGCTGTGGAGAGCTGGGCTTGGCTCCCCAGTCAAGGTGTTCCAGCAAATCGTGCTGGTAGCAGGTAGTGCGCTGACCCTTCCGGACTGCGGTGGGCTGGAGCTCGATCGAGCGGCTCTGCAAAAGGGGCCGTGCAGCGTCGTCGGGAGGAAAAGAGAGAGAGGGTGGAGCACACAGGGCGCGGTCGGTGCTCAAGAACCAGGCAGCGTAGCGAAAATAAAACAAGGGGAAGGAAAAGTGAGACGCACCGAAGCCGCGGGTTGCCGCCATTACCCTGCAGAACGCTAGGAGCAGCGTGGCAGCAAGGGGAAGAAGGAAAAGCACGGGAGGCGCCATTTTATTCCATTGGGGAAGAAGGAAAAGCGCAGGAGGCGCCATTTTAATCCATTGGTGAAGAAGAAAAAGCGCGGGAGGCGCCATTTTAAATCACCCAAGATGCCGAAAAGTGGCAGTATCACAGCTTTCGACAACGAGTTAGAAGACTGGACCACGTATGTGGAAAGAATTGAAGTGTACTGCAAGGCAAATGAGGTGGCCGATGGAAAGAAGGCGTCGGTATTATTAAATTTGATGGGCGCGAGAACGTATGGCCTATTGCGGAATTTAATTACCCCAGCTAAACCAATGGAGAAAAGTTTTGAAGAGACTTACAGGAACACCTAAACCCTACACCGCTGCTGATAGCAGAAAGATTCAAGTTCCATAAAAGAAACCAGCACAAAGATGAGAGCAATGCTGACTATCTTACGGAACTGCGCAAGTTATCGAAGCACTGCCAGTTCGGAGCAGGACTGGCAGACACCTTACGGGATAAGTTTGTCTGCGGGCTCCAGAGTGAAGGAACCCAGAAACGACTACTTTCGGAAAAGGACCTGACGCTAGAACAGGCTTTCAGTGTGGCAGTATCCTACGAAGCAGCACGGGGAGCTGCGGAAATACAACAGAAACCACAAGAATACAGCGCTAATGAAATGGCGTATGGAGCAGAAAAGTGCTATCGCTGCGGCAGAACAACCCATGATCAGAAGGACTGCTGGTTTAAGGACAAAGTATGCAGGCAATGTGGGAAAATGGGACACATAGCAAGAGTCTGCAGGTCGGGAAAGAAAACCAACACTACAAGAACTACTAAGGAAAAGTACAAGAAAGTAAAGAAATTGACAGACAGTAGTTCGGAAGATCAGGAGAGTGATAAGGACTCCGGGAGCAGGAGACTAAGTTGTCTAAAGTTACACAACGTGATCGCAAAGGAGGATCACCGAACCATTTGGGTCACCCTCATGATAGCAGGGTCCCCAGTAAAGATGGAATTGGACACAGGATCAGCCCTAACTGTCATGAATTGACGAGACTATGAGCGGCTATTCTCACACATACCCTTGAAGGACACGTCCATTGTACTGAAGACATACACGGGGCAAAAAGTCTACCCCAGAGGAAAAATAAGGGTGCCAGTTGAATACAACGGCAAGGAAACACAGAAACTGTACCTATATATACTACAAGATGGAGGACCACCATTATTGGGACGTGAATGGATCCGAAAAATACAATTGGATTGGCATTCCATTCCGGCGCTAACTGTGACTGATAAAAAGGATGATGACGTCACACCTGGACGACTGTCAAAAATTCTAGCTGGCGCGAAAGAGGTGTTCCAACAAAGACTTGGGACTCTAAAAGGAGTAACGGCAACGATAAAAATCGAAGATAACGCAAACCCAAAAATTTTTAAGGCCAGACCGGTGCCTTACGCGACCCACCCAGCCGTTGAAGCAGAGCTGGAGAGTCTGGAGCATTCGGGTGTGCTGTCCAAGGTGGACTGGAGCGAGTGGGCCACACCCATCGTTCCTGTAATGAAGAAATCATTGAGCAGCACGCCTGGGGAACCGAAGAAGGTTCGCATCTGTGGGGACTTCAAGGTAATAGGGGCAGCACGGTGGCATAGTGGTTAGCACTGTTGCCTCACAGCGCCAGAGACCCGGGTTCGAATCCGGCCTCGGGCGACTGTCTGTGTGGAGTTTGCACATTCTCCCCGTGTTTGCGTGGGTTTTCTCCGGGTGCTCCGGTTTCCTCCCACAGTCCAAAGATGTGCGGGTTAGGTTGATTGGCTATGATAAATTGACCCTTAGTGTTAGGGGGATTAAATACATGGGGTTACAGGGATAGGGTGGGATACGTGTTGGTGTAGGGGTTACGGGGATCGGGTGGGATATGTGTCGGTGCAGGCTCGATGGGCCGAAATGGCTTCTATCTGCACTGTGGGGTTTCTGTGATTCTGTAACTGTGAACCCAGTTCTGCACACAGTACAATATCCACTTCCACGGATAGAAGATATTTTCGCCTCACTATCTGGAGGGAAACGCTTTACAAAGATTGATCTGGCACAAGCGTATCTACAAATGGAGGTGGAAGAAGCATCTAGGAAATACCTCACGATAAACACTCACAAAGGCCTTTACCAGTACAATCGACTGGTATTCGGGGTAGCATCAGCCCCGGCTATTTGGCAGAGGGCGATGGAACAAGTCCTGCAAGGGATCCCGGGGACCCAGTGTTATTTGGACGACATCCTGGTTACAGGCGAAAATGACAGTGAACACCTTGCCAACCTGGAGCAGGTGCTCACTAGATTACAGGAATATGGGCTGCGAGCCAACCGCCCCAAATGCGAGTTCTTCAGGAGACAAATCTCGTATTGTGGCCACATGATTGATGAGGAAGGGTTGCATAAGTCGCCGGACAAGATTGAGGCTGTAGTCAAGGCTCCGGCACCGGAAAATGTGTCGCAACTGAGGTCGTTCCTCGGGTTGGTGAACTATTACCATAAGTTCTTGCCGAATTTATCTACAATTCTGCACCCATTGAATGCCCTACTGCAAACTGGAGTAACATGGAAATGGAGCGATGAGTGTAAGCGTGCCTTTCAGAAATGTAAATGCCTAATCACTTCAAAAGAAGTATTGGCCCACTACAATCCAACACTACCGATTCGGTTAGCATGTGATGCGTCTCCCTACGGCATCGGAGCGGTGCTGTCACACAAATTCCTTGACGGTTCAGAGAGGCCAATAGCCTTTGCGTCGCGCTCGTTAACCTCAGCCGAGCGTAACTACACCCAGATTGACAGGGAGGCCCTCAGCCTGGTGTGGGGGGTGAAGAAGTTCAATCACTATCTGCACGGGCAGAAATTCACCCTACTGACTGATCATCAGCCCCTGGTCTCCATTTTTAACCCAAAGAAGGGCGTTCCGGTGATGACGGCGCAACGGCTGCAAAGATGGTCACTTTTTCTAGGGGCACATCAGTACGACATAGAGTACAAGGGTACGAAACAGCATGGAAACGCTGATGGGCTGTCGCGCCTACCGTTGCCTACGGTAAAGGAAGCACCTGCAGTGGACCCTGTTGAGATATTCCATGCGACCATAGTCGAATGTCTACCTGTTACAAACTCAAGTATAGAGAAGGAAACCCGAAATGACCCGACACTCTCTCGGGTCTATGATTTGACGGTGAAGGGATGGCCAGCACATGACGACTCACTGTTGCCAGCATTCCCGCCAAGGAGAGAACAGCTGTCAGTGTGCCGGGGGACCTTGATGTGTGGATCCCGAGTGGTAATTCCACCCAAGTTGAGAGATAGAGTGCTCAATGAGCTTCATGAGGGTCATCTGGGAGGGGTAAAAATGAAGAACCTAGCCAGGGCGTTTGTGTGGTGGCCGGGAATCGATAAAGAAATCGAGGATATGACCAAGAGATGCACAGGATGCCAGAAGGTCCAAAACGCTCCACCACAGGCCCCGCTACATCCATGGGAGTGGCCCTCATCTCTATGGCAACGGGTACACATTGATTTTGCTGGTCCATTTATGGACTCAATGTTCCTAATCGCTGTGGACGCCCATTCGAAATGGCCAGAGGTCATCAAAATGTCCTCCACCACCACGGAGAAAACTATTGCAGTCCTACGGACCATCTTCGCCAGGAATGGCTTGCCAGAACAGATTTGCTCCGACAATGGGCCACAGTTTGTGTCAGAGGATTTCCGGAGGTTTCTGAGGAATAATGGGGTGAAGCATTACACATCTGCCCCATATCATCCAGCCACAAATGGATTGGCTGAGAGGTTTGTTCAGACCTTTAAAAAGGCCATAAAGGCAATGCATAATGACGACATACCACTACAACACAAGGTGGATAATTTCTTGTTTGCTTACCGGAATGCGACACATGCAGTCACCAACCAAGCTCCAGCCATAATGTTCTTCAACCGAAGGCTAAGATGTCGCCTGGATTTGCTCAAACCAAACATAAGACGAGATGTTGAGGATAAGCAATTCCAGCACATAAACGAGAAGCCAACCAGGAGCTTCAAGATAGGGCAACCAGTCTTGGCCCGCGACTACCGAACAGAAAAATGGCAGCCAGGAACGATATGCACACAGCAGGGACCACTAATGTACACAGTGGACGTTGGAGAGAGCATCGTGAGACGCCATGCTGACCAGATTCTAGAGTCACAGGAACAAGCCAAACCCATACCACGAGCAGGTGCACCTGGTAATCAACCCGAAGTACAGATTGCGTCTACCTCAGAAGCAGTGGTATTGGAAGCTGACGAACCAACCAATGACAATGAGCCAGAATCAACTCCGCCGCAAGAACAGGATACTCGAGAAAGGCGCTATCCAGTCAGGATCAGGAAGCCTCCTCAAAGACTGAACTTATAAATGATTATTTCAGTTGATGTATATAGTACAGAGAAAATTGTAATTAGTTATTATTTAGTTGTTAAATGAGTGTTATGTACTGTTTATCTAAAAGGGGAGGAATTGTTGTGTATGTACCTTTAAGAGAAGAACTGATTCTATACTGCAGTACCGGCAGTGACCACCCCTGTATATAAAGCCATAGCAGGCTTCTGTATTTCAGTCTTAAGTTACCCTCTGTTTAGTAAATACCTGTTATTATTGTTCTCCTGCAGTCCGTGTATTATTTATACTCGGACACTACAACTACCCAGGTAAGAAGTCTGGGCAAAACCTGCACCATGCAGCCAATGGGTAGTCCCAACAACAGGGAGATGCTCTCCAGGTCTCGGAGCAGAAGGGGGAAGTCCGAAAGAAGTGTTTGTCTTGTAGTGTAGCACCTCACACCCTTGCAGCCCAACAGCTCCACATTAAGAATGTTTACCCTGTGCATGTGAACTTTAACCTTTTTGTGCGCTTGTTGAGATAAAATGGAAAGACAAAAAGCAGAGTGCGCGAGTGTTTTTTGAGCATTGTGGCTGCTTTACTTCCTTGGTTGCTGCTTATTGGTTGTCTGCTAAAATTGTGTGCTGTTTGGAGAGGGGTGCTGTCATCATGGCCAGCTCGACCAATCCAGGCCAGCAGAAGAAAGCAAGCACAGCCAATAATGAGCAGCCCCAACAGGGCATATCATGGCAAAGGGAAAGCAGTGCCCAACCTCATTCTGGATGAAGACCTGGGTGGGTCTGCAGGAAGGGGAGGAGGGGGGCGGAGGGAGGAGGTCTGGAGGGAGAGGAAGGGGGGAGTCTGGAGGGAGGGGGTCTGGAGGGAGAGCAGGGGCGGGTCTGGAAGGAGGGGGTGGGTCTGGAGGGAGAGCAGGGGCGGGTCTGGAGGGAGGGGGCGAGTCCGGAGGGAGGGAGCAGGTCTGGAGGGAGGGCAGGGGCGGATCTGGAGGGAGAGCAGGGGCGGGTCTGGAAGGAGGGGGTGGGTCTGGAGGGAGAGCAGGGGCGGGTCTGGAGGGAGGGGGTGGGTCTGGAGGGAGAGCAGGGGCGGGTCTGGAGGGAGGGGGTGGGTCCGGAGGGAGGGAGTGGGTCTGGAGGGAGGGGGTGGGTCCGGAGGGAGGGAGTGGGTCTGGAGGGAGGGGGCGGGTCCGGAGGGAGAGCAGGGGCGGGTCTGGAGGGAGGGGGCGGATCTGGAGGGAGGGGGCGGGTCTGGAGGGAGAGCAGGGGCGGGTCTGGAGGGAGGGGGCGGGTTTGGAGGGAGAGCAGGGGTGTGTCTGACCCTCCAGTCAAAAAGGGTTACAATCAGGTGATGAATGGATAATTCTGTTTGGCGTTGGAGAAAGTGACCAAAAGCCATTTTGCACAAGGTCGTTCACTGAAAATAAGGTGCATAATTTGAAGAGACATTTTCGAACATGAGCATTCCGAATTTGACAGAACATTTCCAGTGGAGTATCTTGACTGAAATCAACTCTAATTCATCAGAAAGCGGTTCTGAAACAATTTCTCTCATCTTCAGAAGTAAAATTAGTACCTGTGGCTCAAAGGTGTAGTCGTAGCCACACCTGTGGCTAATCAGCGATTTCTACTGAACAACACTGGGAATTTTTAGGAGGAGGTGCACGCACAAACTTAGTCTGAACCTGGGAAAACTTGTGGGTTGGGGTGTGCAATACTCCAGATTCTAGACTGTTGTAGCATGAGTGGGGCTAAAGTAACCTATACATACACGCACACGATCAAAAACTGAATACACGTCACCACTGTGTTTGTAGTAGATGAGCCGAATATAAACACATAGCAGTTTAGTGATGATTTATTCAAATCCTTCCCAACTTTTTTCTTATTTTAGGTTTTTTTTGTAGATAGATGGGACACTTGTATTGTCTTTTAAAAGTCGTTTGAGCAGATTTGTTTGCTATTAATGCTGCTCATTAAGCAGCCAGGCCCGGCTAGAGAGTACAAGTGGCAGCTGGAAGCAGAGTAAAAAGAAAGACTTGCATTTTTAACCTCAGGACATGCTAAAACGTTTTACAGCCAATGAAGTACTTTTTGAGGTAGTCACTGTTGTAATGTAGGAAACACAGCAGCCAATTTGTACACAGCAAGGTCTCACAAAGGGCAATGAGATAATAACCAGATCATCTGTTTGTGATGTTGGTTAAGAGATAAATATTGGCCAGGACACTGGGGAGAACTCCCCTGCTCTTCTTCGAAATAGTGCCGTGGGATCCTATACGTCCGCTTAACTTCTCATTTGAAAGACGGATCTCACCTGTTTGGCTCCTTCCTTCACCCTAAGGTTGCATTATAGTTCTTTATCACTTCCTTTCTGTCTAGATAAGGTTAATGATTCAAAAAATTGTACTTTTAAATTGTACAAAGAGTAATGAGTGGAGGAGTTTTATTACATTCGCCTTGGCAACATATGTTTTGTCCAAAGTTTGTGCCAATTGCTATTAATATCTGGATGAGTGCCTGTAATAGTCTAATGTGAGAAGTCACACAACACCAGGTTATAGTCCAACAGCTTTATTTGAGATCACAAGCTTTCGGAGCGCTGCTCCTTCGTCAGGTGAAGTGAAGAGATGCATATAGGCACAGCATATATAGTCAGAGAACACTGCCAGATGATTACAGGTAATCTTTCTAACTGCCCTTTATCACACCTCGGCAGAGAGATAATCACAGCAATCAAAGGTATGAAAGGTGTCCAAACAGGTCAGTCAGGAAAACATTACATCAAAGAACAATGAGGTGGGGTTACAAGGGGTCAAATGTTGCAGATGCTGGGGTCTGTGAGTCTAGTGAGTGAAGGCACTACCTTGTGCAGGAATAAACCCTGCAGACCAGTACAGTCCCAGGTTCAAGCTCAGCGAGGCCAGCTGGGATACTATAACTTGTCTCAGCATCCCTAGGAGAAGGGGAAAAAAACCACGGTTTAAACTGGCAATGTCTTTACTTTAGAGTAGCGTAGACTTGGAGGTGACCTGATAGAGGTATATAAAATAACACAAGGGCTACTGATAGATTATTTTAGTTTGACAGATTGGGGAGGACCAGGGGACATGCATTTAAACTACACAAGAGTAGGAAGAGGCTAGATGTTAGGTGGTTCTTCTTTTTCCAGAGAGTAGTGAACCTCTGGAATGCACTGACGGCTTGTGCGGTGAGTGCTGACTCTCTGCACGCCTTCAAAAGGGAACTGGACCGGTCTTGGCTAGGGCAGAGATAGCAAAACTGGTTTAAAGATTAATATACATGTGGTCAATGTGGTCTTCTGGATTGGTTTCGATCGTCTGAAGGGGTTGGAGAGGAATTTTCCAGATCCCACCTCACTTTTTGGTCCTGTTTTTCCCCCCTGGATTTTTGCCTCTCCCAGGAGATTACATGGCTGCCGGGAGTGGGGAGAAAGAAGTGTCTAGTCAATGCTCCAGGCATCATGAGTGTGGGGCAGGCTTGATGGACCAGCTGGTCTTTTACTGCCCGTCATTTTCGTATGATTGCAGCAGTTCAAGGAGTAGGCCCACCACCACCTGCTCATTGTAACACTCTGCATCATTGTACAGTGATTCCTGCTGGAAAGTGCATGTGCATGGGCATCAACTGAAGTAGAATGGGGCTCAGCAATGATGCCCTCCATGACCAAATGGCCCACTAACACACAATGTCTTGGGTCACATGCAAGGCATAGCTATTTGGGTGAGGTACTGAAGGGCTGCCAACACCTACAGAAACTTTCCCCAGCAACAGTCAATGTCTTCAGGGGAGGAAGGTAAGTGGCGGGGGTAGAAAGGAGCTGGGTGAGGGGTGAAATAGGGGAAGGGAAAGAGAGAAATGGGATGGGGAGTAGTTTTTAGGCCATCTGACTTTGGAGAAAGGTAGGAAAGGCAATAGAGAAATATGGAGTAGATGAGAGTATAATATAAAAAAGTGCATTCGATGTAGATAGTATAAAGAACAGAAAAACAGTCCAAGCATTTGTCTATTTGATAATAACCTTTTTAATACTAAAGTGACATTTTGTCCCAATAATGTACTATACAGAATGTGTCCAGGTGACAAGGTGTCAAGAAAAGAATTATGGGAGGTTTGGTATTAACATGCTGTGTTAAAGGCTGGCAGGATACAGACTGGTGGCCACAATTTCCCAGAAGATAACATTTCTGATCTGAAGTCAGCCTTTCTGCAATACAAGTGGCTGACAGCTTTTAAAGGTTTTACATTCTCTGTATTGCATGGTATCATGACACGGGGTAGGAGTTTTGTTTGCCCCTATAGTAATATTACATTGAATTGTCCAGAACTATTTTAATTTCCAAGAAAAGGACAGAAGAAACATTAAAACAAAGTTTAAAAAGGGGGTCAAGCCTTAGCTCAGTGGTTGCACTCTCACCTCTGAATCAGAAGGACATAGATTCAAGCCCCATTCCAGAGTCTAGAGCACATCATTTAGACCAACACTCAGTGCAGCACTCCCTCAATACTGCACTGTCAGAAGTGTCGTCTTTTGGATGAGACGTTAAACCGAGGACCCATCTGCTCTCTTAGGTGGATGTAAAAGATCCCATGGCACTATTCAAAGAGCAGAATAGTTCTAGTCAAAATTTATCCCTCAACCAACATCACTGAAACAAAAGATTATCTTGTTGAGATACCACGGCAAACGTGGGAGTCGAGACCAGAGTTGGTGAAACACAACTGCTTTAATCTACATCATGGCAAAGAGAGAGCTTGAAAAGCCCGCGCAACCACTTAAATACTCCCCAGACAGGAAGTGCTCCCGGCAGCCTGTCCCCGTGGGAAACAAGTTGCCGGAGGAAAGGGCCCCCGGCTGGGGGCGGCTGCTGCCGGCAGTGCGCCTGCGTAAACTGTCCGTGCCGCCGTGAGCGGATTATGTCCAATGGTAGCGTGTCGCCACAGAGCTCCCCCCAGAATCCGCTTAGGAGGAGTGGACGAGTCGTGACGGTGGTCTAATGGTTCTGCCGGAGCGGCTCTGAGTGGTCGCCGGTCTAGTTGGTGGGGCCGGGCGGTTCGCCGCCGGCTGTGCTGGCGGGACGGCCTCTAGTTGGAAGTCGGGCCACGGGGACCTGTTCCCCTGGTTGTGTGTGTGCTGGTTTGAGCCGGTCGATGGAGACTGTTTCGAACCTGTCGCCGAGTCGCAGCTTGAAGACCTTGTCCCCGGTTTGTAGTACCTCGTACGGTCCGTCGTACGGGGGTCGCAGGGGTCCGCGGTGCGCGTCGTGTCGCACGAAGACGAAGCGTGCCTGCTGTAAGTTTGGCGGGACGTGAGGTGCGAGTTCGCCGTGTCGGTTGACCGGAAGTGGGGCGAACTGTTGAGCGGAAGAGAAAGAGTTGAGCCGCTGCTGTTCGGCCGACCAAGGCGTGGTAGCCTCCGGGAGGAATTCGCCTGGTACGCGCAGCGGTTGTCCATAGACTAACTCCGCTGCTGAAGACTGGAGGTCTTCCTTGACCGCGGTGCGTAGGCCTAGTAGCACCCACGGTAGGCGGTCAGTCCAGGTACTGTCCTGGAGGCCGGCGCGGAGTGAGGCCTTGAGTGACCTGTGGAAGCGTTCACAAAGCCCGTTGGTCTGCGGGTGGTACGCCGTGGTTCGGTGGAGCGTCACCCCGAGGTTGTGTGCTGTGGCCGTCCAGAGTTCGGAGGTGAACTGGGCGCCTCTGTCGGAGGTTATGTCGGCCGGTACGCCGAACCTCGCGACCCAGGTGTTGACGAACACCCTGGCGATGTCGGCTGTGGTGGTGGAGGTCAGCGGCACTGCCTCAGGCCAGCGTGTGTAGCGGTCCACCATCGTGAGGAGATAAGTTTGGCCTTGCGATGGCGGCAGAGGACCGACGATGTCGACGTGTACGTGGTCGAAGTGGCGGCTGGGTACCTCGAAGTCTCCCAGGGGTGCTTTTGTGTGCAGCTGTACCTTAGCCCGTTGGCAGGCGAGGCAGGAGGTGGCCCAAGTCCGAACATCTTTGCTGAGGCCGCACCAGACGAAGCGCTGGGAGAGGAGTTTGACGGATGCGCGGGAACCCGGATGGGAGAGCCCGTGGAGCGCGTCGAAGATGCGGCGGCGCCAGGTTGCAGGGACGACCGGCCTGGGTTGGCCGAGTGAGACGTCGCAAGTGACTGCCGTGGCTTCAGGCCCGTGCGCGACCTTGGCTAGGCGTAGCCCTGGCAGGCTGGTGGCCGCCGAGAGGAGGTCTGGGTCCGTGAGCTGGGCCGCTGCTAGTTGCGCGTAGTCGACCGCGAGGTGATTCGCGCAGATGGCGGGACGGGAAAGGCAGTCGGCGACAACGTTGTCTCTACTGGAGACGTGCTGGATGTCCGTGGTAAACTCGGACACGGCCGCGAGCTGGCATTGCTGCCTAGCGGACCAGGGTTCGGTGTGCTTGGCCATCGCGTATGTGAGCGGCTTGTGGTCCACGTACGCGGTAAAGGGACGGCCCTCCAGGAGGAACCTGAAATGGCGGACCGACAGGTGGAGCGCGAGGAGCTCGCGGTCGAAAGTAGAGTATTTGACCTCCAGGGGGCGCAGTTGGCGGCTGTAGAAGGCAAGTGGCTGCCACGCGCCATTGACCCACTGCTCGAACACGGCTCCGACCGCGTGGTCGGAGGCGTCGGTGGTGAGCGCGACCCGGGCATCGGCCCTCGGGTGCGCGAGCAGGGTGGCGTCGGCGAGCGCGTTTTTGGTGGCGTCGAAGGCGGCTGACGTGTCAGTGGTCCAGGCTATGGCCATCTTGCCGGATTTACCTCGGAGGGAGTCGTATAGGGGCTTCATGAGGGCTGCAGCTCTGGGGATAAACCTGTTGTAGAAGTTCACCATCCCGAGGAACTCCTGGAGGCCCTTGATGGTTTTGGGGCGGGGGAATTGTTGGACGGCCTGCACCTTGTTGGGCAGGGGGATGGCCCCAGCAGGGGTGATGTGGTGGCCGAGAAAATCGATCTCGGCTAGGCCGAATTGGCACTTCGCCGGGCTGAGGATGAGCCCGTGTTGGGCTAGGCGCCCGAACAGGATGCGAAGGTGTTCGAGGTGTTCCTGTTGGGAGGAGCTGGCCACGAGAATGTCGTCTAGATAGACGAATAGGAAGTTCAGGTCCCGGAGGACTGAGTCCATAAGGCGCTGGAAAGCCTGGGCTGCATTCTTGAGGCCGAAGGGCATTCTCAGGAACTCGAACAGGCCGAATGGGGTGATGACGGCCGTTTTGGGGATGTCCGCGGGGTGTACGGGGACTTGGTGGTAACCGCGCACCAGGTCGACCTTGGAACAGACGGTTCGTCCGGCCAGTCGGGCCGAGAAGTCCTGGATGTGCGGCACCGGGTATCGGTCGGGGATGGTGGCGTCGTTGAGGCGGCGGTAGTCCCCGCAGGGGCGCCAGCCTCCGCCGGGCTTGGGGGCGATGTGGAGGGGCGAGGCCCAAGGGCTGCTGGAGCGGCGGATGATGCCGAGTTGCTCCATGGTGGTGAACTTGGCCCGCGCGATTTCCAGCTTGGCCGGGTTGAGTCTGCGGGCGTGGGCAGAGACCGGGGGGCCGGTGGTGGGGATATAGTGCTCCACACCGTGTTTGGCGGCTTTGGCCGAAAAGGTCGGGTTGGTGAGGGCGGGAAACTCGGCTAGAAGTGCCGAGTAGTCGTCCGTGGCTCTGGCGAGGCAGTAGGTCGTCAGGCCGGCCGAACGGGCCGGGGTGAATGCGCCAGGGATGGGGGCCATAGTGTTGATGTCGACGAGGCGGTGCCTCGGAATGTCGACAAGGAGGCCGTGGGCGCGTAGGAAGTCGGCGCCGAGGAGTGGGCAGAGGACCTTGGCTGTGAGGAACTCCCAGCGGTAGCGGCGGCCTGCGAGGTCGAGCGTGACCATGCAGGTGCCGGATGTCAGAGCCATTGGCTGCAGCCAGCGTGATACCCCGTGCGCCGCATTGGATTTCGAGGGTGGAGGCGGGGGTGATGCTGTGCTGGGCTCCTGTGTCGCACAGAAATCGGCGGTTGGTGCTGTCGTCGGTGACATACAGTAGGGGCCCCTTTTGCCCCGCGGCCATCGTGGGGGCCGGTGCGGGGGGGGGGGGGGGGGGTTTGAAAGTGCACGGTGGCGTGCAGCGTTGGGCCCTGGTGCCAAAACGGGTGTGGTAGCAGTAGTGACCCGGAGTGGAAGGGTGGTCGGGCCTAGTGGGCCGGGGAGACCACGTGGTCGTTGCCGTGAGGTCGGGCACGACGTCGCGGGCGGTCTGCGCGGAGAGCAGCCAGTCAGCCTTTTCGGCTATCTCATTCAGGTCCGTGGAGCCAGGCTCCACAATGAGCGGGCGGATGCTGGCGGGGAGCTGCCGAATGAAAAGCGTGCGAAAGAGGGCGCCGGGGTTTTTGTCGTCCGAGAGGGACAGCATGTGGGAAAGCAGGTCCGACGGTGAAGCGTCACCAAGGTCTGGGAGGTCGAGGAGTTGGCAATTGCGCTGGTAAGAGGGCGCCTGAAATTTTTTAAGAAGCGCGGCCTTCAGATGTTCGTACTTGCCTTCCAGTGGTGGATCCTGCAGCGCTGCCCAAACCTTGGGAACTGTGGCGTAGGTGAGAGAGGCGACGAGGTAGTCGTACTTCGTGGCGTCGACTGTAATGCTTCTCAGCCGGAATCTGGACTCGGCTTGAACGAACCAGGCCTCGGCCAGGTTCTCCCAAAAGTCCGGTAGTTTAACCGTAACTGCGTTTGTATCCGCCATGCTAGCTTAGGATTCGTCCTGAGCATCGGGGTCACCAGCGTAGAGATACCGCGGCAAACGTGGGAGTCGAGACCAGAGTTGGTGAAACACAACTGCTTTAATCTACATCATGGCAAAGAGAGAGCTTGAAAAGCCCGCGCAACCACTTAAATATTCCCCAGACAGGAAGTGCTCCCGGCAGCCTGTCCCTGTGGGAAACAAGTTGCCGGAGGAAAGGGCCCCCGGCTGGGGGCGGCTGCTGCCGGCAGTGCGCCTGCGTAAACTGTCCGTGCCGCCGTGAGCGGATTATGTCCAATGGTGGCGTGTCGCCACAATCTGGTCATTTAGCTCATTGCTTTTTGTGGGTCCTTTTGTGCAAATTGGCTGCCACATTTCCCTACATTACAACTGTGACTACACTTCAAAAGTACTTCATTGGCTTTGAAATGCTTTGGGATGTCCTGAGATTATTAAAGTACCTGTTCTTTCTTTCCATTAGGAAGAGGGCTGAGAATTACTGGCAGCTAAATTCAAAGCAGAGGGTTGGCTGGAAGTAGATTGCTTGTCTATTTTCTTGGTTAAGAATGGAGTGCAGTGGTAGTTGGGAGAAGAGGATGAAAGAAAAATTATAGCTGTTGTTCCTTCAATACAAAAAATTTAAAGGAAATATGATCAGAATTAGTAAGTCAAAAACAGGTCAACTAGAAAATGGCTGTTCTGATGGTAGAGGTTTGCATAAATTATCATAATCAGGTGGTTCTTACATACTGTACATGAATCTTACTAATAATCATATATATTGCCTATTACCGAGTTAATCTATTCAGGGTACAGAATTGGCCTACCACAAATGGTAATGAGTAAGCTGGCCAAAATGCGTGCATCAATGGCATTGCAAGCATTAAGAATCGTTAGCAATAGAATATTGAGCTAGCACACTGAAAGGTATTTCAGCATTCTTTGGAACTGACTCTCCCAGGCACATAGAAATTCCTGTTATAAAATGTTATGAGAGAAGCCCTGGATACTGCAAACAATTTGTTGAGCGTTCATAACAGTGGGGCGTTACTTGTCTTGTTCTGCACTCTTCAAAATCATTGGAATTGTTTGAACAATTAGGAGCACTGCCACATGAATACCTTAACTTCTGTGTGCAAGTACCAACAATTCAAAGGGAACTTGCTGTGTTCAACACCTTCAGATCCATGAATGTAGAACTCGCTGGCAATCAATTTACTGGCAAACTGCTCATTTATATACTCTATATTAACAATGCAAAATCTATGCTCAAAATACTCAATGTTCTACCTGAAGTTACACATTTACTACGGATTTGACTTTCCCTAGGACTGACCAAATTTTCAGTGCAAGAGGAGGTAACTGCAAGGGGAACCATTTAATTATGTACAGCATTTGCTCTGAACACATTTTTATGGACCTAGATTTCATTTTTCTAATCTGCTATTTTTTGATGTCTGTATTTTAAAGATTTCTCTGCACTACATACTTTTCCTTTATGTAAAATGGATAGGCGTGGTCTGTGGAGTGGGTCCTGTGGAATGTGCTTGCTACTTGGCGTTGGTTTTAGTGTTTTTGATATGTTGTGGGTTCTAGCTCCAGTTCAAGACTTGAGCCCATAATCTAGGCTGACACTTCGGTGCAGTACTGAGCGAGTGCTGCTCTGTCGAATGTGCTGTCTGCGCTTGAGCCACTGAACCGAGGCCCTATCTGTGCGTTCTGGTGGATGTTAAAGAAGAGACTTGCATTTATATAGCGTCTTTCACGACCGCAGCATGTCCCAAAGTGCTTTACCAGCCAATGACGTACTTTTGAAGTGTAGATACTGTTGTAATGTAGGAAACGTGGCAGCCAATTAGTGCACAGCAAGCTCCCACAAACAGCAAGTGATAATGACAAGATAATCTGTTTTTGTGATGTTGATTGAGAGATAAATTTTGGCCAGGACACCAGGGATAACTCCCCTGCTCTTCTTCGAAATAGTATCACCTAAGAGAGCAGATGGGGCCTCTGTTTAATGTCTCATCCGAAAGACGGCACTTCCGACAGTGCAGCACTCCCTCAGTACTGCACTGGAGTGTCAGCCTAGATTTTTGTGTTCAAGTCTCTGGAGTGGGACTTGAACCCACAACCTTCTAACTCAGAGGCAAATGTGCTACCAACCGAGCCATGGCCGACACCAGGAAGATCCCATGGCACTATTATGAAGACTTAGATAACACAATAGAGAGCCGTATATCCAAGTTTGCCAATGACACAAAGATTGGTGGTATAGTAAGTAGTGTAGACGGGAGCATAAAATTACAAAGAGACATTGATAGATTAAGTGAGTGGGCAAAACTGTGGCAGATGGATTTCAATGCAGGTAAATGTGAGGTCATCCATTTCGGACCAAAAAAAAGGATAGATTTGAGTATTTTTTAAATGGTGAAAAGCTAGGAACAGTGGAGGTCCAAAGTGATTTAGGGGTCCATGTACGTAGATCACTAAAATGTAGTGGCCAGGTACAAAAAATAATCAAAATGGCGAATGGAATGTTCTAGAGGGCTAGAATATTAAGGAGGAGGAAGCTTTGCTACAGTTATACAAAGCCCTGATTAGACCACATTTGGAGTACTGTTCTGGGCACCACACCTTAGAAAGGATTCACCAGAATGTTACCAGGGCTCAAAGGGTTAAATTATGAGGAGAAATTACATAAACTAGGCTTGTATTCCCTGAAATATAGAAGGTTAAAGGGATGAATTGATTGAGGTTCTTAGAATTTTGAAAGGAATTGATAGGTTAGATAAGGAAAAACTTTTTCTGCTGGTGGGGGAATCTAAGACAAGGGGACACAACCTTAACATCAAAGCTAGGCCATTCAGGAGAGAAGTTAGGAAACATTTCTTCACACAAAGGGTGGTAGAAGTGTGGCACTCTCCCACAAAAAGCAGTAGACGCTAGCTCAATTAATAGTTTAAAATTTGAAATCGATAGGATTTTTGCTAGCCAAGGGTATTAAGGGATATATAGCCAAGGCAGGTGGAAGGAGTTAGGATACAGATCAGCCATGATCTCATTGAATGGCGGAACAGGCTCAAGGGCTCAATGGCCTACTCCCTGTTCCTATACGAGCAAGGGACTTCTCCCCGGTGTCCTGACTAACATTCATCAACCAACACATTAAAAAAAAAGATTCATTAGCCATTTGCGGGATCTTGCTGTGAACAAATTGGTAACCGTGTTTGCCAACTTTACTTCACAGAAACCCCACAGTGCAGATAGAGGCCATTTCGGCCCATCGAGCCTGCACCGACACATATCCCACCCGATCCCCGTAACCCCTACACCAACACATATCCCACCCTATCCCCGTAACCCCACGTATTTAATCCCCCTAACACTAAGGGTCAATTTATCATAGCCAATCAACCTAACCCGCACATCTTTGGACTGTGGGAGGAAACTGGAGCACCCGGAGGAAACCCACGCAAACACGGGGAGAATGTGCAAACTCCACACAGTCACCCGAGGCCGGATTCGAACCCGGGTCCCTGGCGCTGTGAGGCAACAGTGCTAACCACTATGCCACCGTGCTGCCCTTCAAAACAATTCATCGTATCTGATAATGCTGAGAGGGCTAATGGTATTTTTAAAGGTAAAATCTTTCTGACTAATTGGGAATCTTTATGGGAAAAAACAATAACCTGGTCTCTGCCGATTGTATTTCTTTGCTGAGCGCTTTTAGTTAAATGACTACTGTACAAGTGTGAATGTAGAATTCTAAAATTGTTTATAGAAAATTAATACAGGAACGACTGGGTCTTCAAGGGCCTTTAGTAGTGTCCTACACCAAATTGCAGGAGTAGGTGTCCCCTGAATAATACACTGGACTGCAATGCAACCAAGTCTCCTTGACTCTCCACTCTATTCATATTAAAGAGACCGAGTTCCCCCAAACCACTGTTATTTCAGGAAGAAGCATCCCAAACTCCTGGTGCCAAAGAAGGAGAAGGAAAGCCCTTTACAAAAGCAGCATACAGAGATAAAACAGAGACACCCTATTGTGGGAAGAGAATCAGGGGTGAGGGAGGAAAGAGCAAGAGATTCTATTGTACAAAGGAGGGGGGAGAATGTAGGGGGTGGAAGAGATACCAACCCAATTGCTGAGGTGGGAAATGTATTTTTATTTTTGAAAATGTTTCTTCTTTCAGAGCTCCCATGACCAGTAATCAGGACAATGCAATGGGACTGGGTTCAAGATGTGAGCGGGGGCAGGGGAGAAAGGGAAACTGGGGAAGGCCTGAACGGAACCACACAGTGCGTGTGGCAACTCCAGAGCCATCAGCAGGAGAGCCAGTGCGGACAGAGGTCCTAAGCCCAGAGGCAGTTGTCCTCACGGGACTGGGGGGCTGGATTGAGAGATCCTTGATGGCAGACTTCAGACTCTCAATGGTACCCACGGGTCTGTTATAGAATCATACAGCACAGAGACGGCCATTTGGCCCATCATGGCTCTGCCAGCTCTTTGAAGCAGCTATCCAATTAGTCCCACTCCTCCTGCTCTTACCCCATAGCCCTGCAAATTTTTCCTTTGCAGGTATTTATCCCTTTTGAAAGTTACTATTGAATCTGCTTCCATCACTCTTTCAGGCAGTGCATTCCAGATCATAACAACGCGCTGTGTAAAAAAATTCTCATTTCCCCCCTGGTTCTTTTGCCAATTACCTTAAATCTGTGTCTTCTGGTCACCGGCTCTCCTGCCAGTAGAAACAGTTTCTCCCAATTTACTCCATCAAAACTCCTCATAATTTTGAACAAATGCTGTTCCTATGCAGATCCCTGCGTGTGTTAAAGAAGCCAGCAGCCAGACCAGGGCAGGAGGAGGCAGCTACCTCTCAAGCAGCACCACATTGATCATCGGTAGTGGGGAAAATGCTAGAGTCCATTATAAAAGATGTAATAGCAGAGCACTTGGAAAACAGTGACAGGATCGGACAAAGTCAACATGGATTTACAAAAGGTAAATCGTGCTTGACTAATCTACTGGAATTTTGTGAGGATGTAACTGGTAGAATAGATAAGGGAGAACCGGTGGATGTGGTGTATTTGGACTTTCAGAAGGCTTTCGATAAGGTCCCACATAAGAGATTAGCATGCAAAATTAAGGCACATGGGATTGGGGGCAAGGTATTGACTTGGATAGAGAACTGGTTGGCGGACAGAAAGCAAAGAGTTGGAATAAACGGGTCGTTTTCCGAGTGGCAGGCAGTGACTAGTGGGGTACCGCAAGGATCGGTCCTAGGACCCCAGCTGTTCACAATATATATTAATGATCTGGACGAGGGAATTGGATGTAGTATCTCCAAATTTGCAGACGACACAAATCTGGGTGGGAGGGTATGCTGTGAGGTGGATGTTGTGAAACTCCAGTACGATTTGGACAGGTTGGGTGATTGGGCAGAAACATGGCAAATGCAATATAATGTGGATAAATGTGAGGTTATTCACTTTGGTGGCAAAAACAGGAAGGCAGATTATTATTTGAATGGCAATAGATTGGGAGAAGGGGAAGTGCAAAGAGACCTGGGTGTTCTTGTGCACCAGTCACTGAAGGTAAGCATGCAGGTGCAGCAGGCGGTTAAGAAGGCAAATGGTATGTTGGCCTTCGTAGCAAGAGGGTTCGAGTACAGGAACAAGGATGTCTTGCTGCAGTTGTACAGGGCCTTGGTGAGACCGCACCTTGAGTATTGTGTGCAGTTTTGGTCGCCTTATCTGAGGAAGGACGTTCTTGCCATGGAAGGAGTGCAGCGAATATTCACCAGGCTAATACCTGGGATGGCAGGAATGACGTATGAGGAGAGATTGGGTCGATTGGGCTTGTACTCACTGGAGTTTAAAAGATTGAGAGGGGATCTCATCGAAACCTATAAAATTCTGTCAGGCCTGGACAGACTAGATGCAGGAAGGATGTTCCCGATGGCCGGGGAGTCCAGAACTAGGGCTCATAGTCTAAGGATAAGGGGTAAGCCATTTAGGACTGAGATGAGGAGGAATTTCTTCACCCAGAGAGTGGTGAACCTGTGGAATTCTCTACCACAGAAGGCAGTGGAGGCCAATTCATTAAATATATTCAAGAAGGAGTTGGATATATTTCTTAAGGCTAAAGGGATCAAGGGATATGGGGAGAAGGCAGGAACGGGGTACTGAGTTTGGATGATCAGCCATAATCTCGTTGAATGGCGGAGCAGGCTCGAGGGGCCGAATGGCCTAGTCCTGCTCCTATCTTCTATGTTTCTATACCCAGTCAGACCCCTGCATGAACCAAAGTGGCTGTAGTGGGCAGGAGCAGGAAGCCAGCCAACGAATTTTTTGAGGATGTCACTGGTAAAATAGATAAGGGAGAACCAGTGGATGTGCTGTATTTGGACTTTCAAAAGGCTTCCGATAAGGTCCCGCATAAGAGATTAGCGTGTAAAGTTAAGGCACATGGGATTGGGGGCAAGGTATTGACTTGGATAGAGAACTGGTTGGCAGACAGAAAGCAAAGAGTTGGAATAAACAGGTCTTTTTCCGAGTGGCAGGCAGTGTGACTAGTGGGGTACCGCAGGGATCAGTCCTTGGACCCCAGCTAGTCACAATATGTATTAATGATCTAGACAAGGGAACTAGATGTAATATCTCCAAGTTTGCAGACGACACAAAGCTGGGTGGGCGTGTGTGCTGTGAAGAGGATGCCGAGAAACTCCAGTATGATTTGGACAGGTTGGGTGATTGGGCAGAAGCATGGCAGATGCAATATAACGTGGATAAATGCGAGGTTATCCACTTTGGTGTCAAAAACAGGAAGGCAGATTATTATCTGAATGGCAATAGATTGGGAGAAGGGGACGTGCAACGAGACCTGGGTGTCCTGTGCACCAGTCGCTGAAAGTAAGCATGCAGGTGCAGCAGGCGGTTAAGGCGGCAAATGGTATGTTGGCCTTCGTAGCGAGAGGGTTTGAGTACAGGAACAAGGATGTCTTGCTGCAGTTGTACAGGGCCTTGGTGAGACCACATCTTGAGTATTGTGTGCAGTTTTGGTCGCCTTATCTGAGGAAGGATGTTCTTGCCATGGAGGGAGTGCAGCGAAGATTCACCAGACTGATACCTGGGATGGCAGGAATGACGTATGAGGAAAGATTGGGTCGATTGGGCTTATACTCGTTGGAGTTTAGAAGAATGAGAGGGGCTCTCATTGAAACTTATAAAATTCTGACAGGACTGGACAGACTAGATGCAGGAAGGATGTTCCTGATGGTCGGGGAGTCCAGAACCAGGGGTCACAGTCTAAGGATAAGGGGTAAGCCATTTAGGACAGAGGAGGAATTTCTTCACCCAGAAAGTGGTGAACCTGGGGAATTCTCTACCACAGAAGGCAGTAGAGGCCAATTCATTCAAGAAGGAGTTGGATATATTTCTTAAGGCTAAAGGGATCAAGGGATATGGGGAGAAAGCAGGGACAGGGTACTGAATTTGGATGATCAGCCATGATCTCATTGAATGGCGGAGCAGGCTCGAGAAGCCGAATGGCCTACTCCTGCTCCTATCTTCTATATTTCTATGAGTGCAACCAGCGGCTCCAGGACCATCTAATGTCTCAGTGCTAACAGGTAGGAGCGCACAAGCGTCCCAAGAGATCCCCTTGATGAACAGCAGCCTGCAACCAACACTCAGTCCTCCATAAGAAAGACAACAAGATCAGGCTTTGGTAGACACGGACCATACACCGTCAGTAAGGCGAAGCCAAACAATAGACACGCATATACAAATCAGTACTAGGGAAATAAAATGATGGGATATAACCCAGAACAGATAGACATGCAAGGTAGTTGAGGTAGTATATAGTGGTGCTCATATCCCCATTGGGTTGTGTAGGGGGGCAGCTTAGTCAGGTATAGAAAGAACTAACATTTATTTTGTGCTTCATCGCAGTCTCCATAAGATTATAAAGTGCTTCATAATAAATTAATTACATTTTGAAGCGCAGTCAACCGTTACACTGACACACACACAGCCGTCAAGTTACACTCAGCAAGGTACCATAAACAGCAAATGAGATGGATGACCAATTTATCTGTTATTGGCTGTGTTGACACAGAGAGGAATGTTGGCCAGGACATCGGGAGAACTCCCAGCTCTTCTTTGACAATCTCACGTGATCTTTTATACCCATCTGAACAGGCAGATGGGGCCTCTCACCAAAAGATTTGCAGAGCAGGAGAGGGTCCTGGGGGTCATAGTGGATGAAACACTGAAGGTCCACAAGCAATGATGTGAGGCCACAGGGAAAGCAAATAGAGTGTTAGAGTCTATTACTGGGCTAGTACAATATAAAACTAGGAATACTATACTTAGATTTTACAAGACCTTAGAGTCATAGAATTATACAGCACAGAAAGAGGCCCTTCGGCCCATCGTGTCTGCGCCGTCCATCAAGCCCTGTCCAATCTAATCCCATTTTCCAGCATTTGGTCCATAGCCTTGTATGCAATGGCATTTCAAGTGCTCATCCAAATGCTTCTTGAATGTTGTGAGGGTTCCTGCCTCTACCACCCTTTCAGGCAGTGAGTTCCAGACTCCAACCACCCTCTGGGTGAAAAAGTTCCTCCTCAAATCCCCTCTAAACCTCCTGCCCCTTACCTTGAATCTATGCCCCCTTGTTATTGACCCCCCTACTAAGGGGAAAAGTTCCTCTTTATCTACCCTATCTATGCCCCTCATCATTTTGTACACCTCAATCAGGTCCCCCCTCAGCCTTCTTTGCTCCAAGGAAAACAACCCCAGCCTGTTCAGTCTTTCTTCATAGCTGAGGCGCTCCAGCCCAGGTAACATCCTGGTAAATCTCCTCTGCACCCTCTCCAATGCAATCACATCCTTCCTATAGTGAGGCGACCAGAACTGCACACAGTACTCCAGCTGTGGCCTTACCAGCGTTTTGTACAGCTCCATCATAACCTCCCTGCTCTTATACTCTATGCCTCTGCTAATGAAGGCAAGTATCCCATATGCCTTTTTAACCACCTTATCTACCTGTTCCGCTGCCTTCAGGGATCTATGTACATGTACACCAAGGTCCCTCTGACCCTCTGTACTTCCTAGGGTCCTACCACTCATTGTGTATTTCCTTGCCTTATTTGTCCGTCCAAAATGCATCACCTCGCACTTTTCAGGGTTAAATTCCATTTGCCACTTTTCCGCCCATCTGACCAACCTGTTTATATCGTCCTGTAGCCTGAGGCTTTCCTCCTCGCAATTTACCACCCCACCAATTTTCGTGTCATCTGCGAACTTACTGATCATACCTTTTACATTCTCCTCCAAATCATTTATGTAGATCACAAACAGCAAGGGACCCAGCACCGATCCCTGAGGTACCCCACTGGACACAGGCTTCCAGTCACAAAAGCAACCTTCGACCATCACCCTCTGCCTCCTGCCACTCAGCCAGTTTAGGATCCAACGTGCCAAGGCACCCTGGATCCCATGGGCTCTTACCTTCTTGACCAGTCTCCTATGCGGGACTGTGTCAAAAGCCTTACTGAAGTCCATGTATACCACATCCACAGCATTTCCTTCACCCACACACCTAGTCACCCCCTCGAAAAATTCAATCAGATTGGTCAGACATGATTTACCCTTGACAAAGCCATGCTGACTATCCCCGATTAATCCTTGCCTCTCCAAGTGGAGACTAATTTTGTCCCTCACAATCTTTTCCAATAATTTCCCTACCACAGATGTTAGGCTCACTGGCCTGTAATTTCCTGGTTTATCCCTGCTACCCTTCTTGAATAATGGTACTACATTAGCTGTTCTCCAGTCCTCTGGTACATCCCCTGTGGCCAGAGAGGTTCTGAAAATTTGTGTCAGAGCCCCTGCAATCTCCTCCTTTGCCTCACACAGCAGCCTGGGATACATCTCGTCCGGGCCTGGGGATTTATCCACTTTTTGGCCTGCTAAAACCTCTAGTACCTCTTCCCTCTCGATGCTAATATGTTCAAGTATATCACAGTCCCCTTGCCCGATTTCTATGTCTACATCGTCTTTCTCCATAGTGAACACAGATGCAAAAAATTCATTTAAAACCCCGCCTACATCATCTGGCTCTACACACAGATTGCCACTTTGGTCCCTAATGGGCCCTACCCTTTCCCTGGTTATCCTCTTGCCCGTAATATACTTATAAAACATCTTAGGATTTTCCTTTATTTTGCTCGCCAGTGTTATTTCATGGCCCCTCCTCGCTCTCCTAATTTCTTTTTTAAGTATGCCCCTGCACTTTTTATACTCCTCTAGGGCTTCCTCCGTCTTAAGTCTTTTGTAACTGCCAAAAGCCCCCCTTTTTTTCCTAATGCATTTTTGTATATCCCTTGTCATCCAAGGTTCCCTTTGCTTGTTGGTCCCACCCTTGACCTTTACGGGAACATGTTGGCGTTGTACTCTCTCTATTTCCCTTCTGAAAGTCTCCCACTGCTTTGATGTGGATTTTCCTATAAGTATCTGCTCCCAGTCCACTTTTGCCAGATCCTGCCTTATCATATTAAAATCGGCCTTCCCCCAATTTAGAACCCTTATTTCCGGGCCGTCTTTGTCTTTTTCCATGACCACCTTAAATCTCACCGAATTATGGTCACTGTCGCCAAAATGCTCTCCTACTGACACTTCCACCACTTGCCCGGCTACATTCCCTAGAATTAGGTCCAGTACCGCCCCCTCTCTTGTAGGACTTTCTACATGTTGGCTCAAAAAGCTCTCCTGGATGTACTTTAAGAATTTTGCACCCTCTAAGCCTTTCACACTCTGACTATCCCAATTAATATTGGGGAAGTTGAAATCCCCCACTATTATTACCCTATTATTTTCGCACTTCTCTGAGATTTGCCTACATATCTGTTCCTCTATCTCCCCCTGACTATTTGGGGGCCTATAGTACACTCAGTGCTTGCCCCCTTTTTGTTTTTAAGTTCTACCCATATGGCCTCATTAGAGGAACCCGCTAATATATAATCCCTCCTTACAGCAGTAATTGACTCCTTAATTAATATTGCAACACCCCCTCCCCTTTTACACCCCCCTCTGTCTCGCCTGAAGATTCTATACCCCGGAATATTGAGCTGCCAGTCCTGACCCTCCCTCAACCATGTCTCCATGATAGCAACAATATCGTACTCCCATGTGTTCAACAACAACTTCAGTTCATCCACCTTATTTGCAAGACTCCTTGCATTAAAATAAATGCCTTCCAGCCTTCCCATATTGCCTTTTGCCTTCACATATTTGCTCTGCCTTCCCAGCTGACTTGTTTTTTCCTCCGTATTTGGCTGTAAATCACCCCCTACTATAGCTCCACTCTGTATCCCATCCCCCTGCCAAGTTAGTTTAAACCCCCCCCAACAGTGCTAGCAAACCTCCCCGCAAGGATATTGGTCCCCCTCTGGTTCAGGTGTAAACCGTCCGACTTTTACAAGTCCCACCTTTCCCAGCAGACCCAGTGATCCAGGAAACTAAAGCTCTCCCTCCTGCACCATCCCTTTAGCCACGCATTCATCTGTTCTATCTTCCTATTCCTATACTCACTAGCACGTGGCACCAGGAGTAATCCAGAGATTACAACCTTTGAGGTCCTGCTCTTTAATCTTCTACCCAGCTCCCTAAATTCTTGCTGCAGAACCTCATCCCTCTTTTTACCTATGTCGTTGGTACCAATGTGGACCACGACCTCTGGCTGTTCGCCCTCCCCCTCCAGAATGCCCTGCAGCCGCTCAGTGACATCCTTGACCCTGGCACCAGGGAGGCAACAAACCATCCTGGATTCACGTCTACGGCCACAGAAACGCCTATCTGTTCCCCTAACTATAGAATCCCCTACCACTATTGCTCTCCCACTCTTTTTCCTCCCTTTTTGGGCAGCAGGAGCACCCCCAGTGCCAGGAAGTTGGCTGCTGCCGCCTTCCCCTGATAAGTCATCCCCCCCAACAGTATCCAAAGCGGTAAACCTGGTTGAAAGGGAGATGACCACAGGGGTCCCCTGCAGTACCTGCCTGCTTATATTGTTCCGCCTGCTGGTCACCCATTTCCTCTCTGCCTCTGCAGCCCTACCCTGCGGCGTGACCAACTCACTGTACGAGTAATTCGCGACCCTCTCAGCATCGCGAATGCTCCACAACCCATCCACCCGCAGCTCCAGCGTCCCAAGACGGTCCGTTAGTAGCTGCAGCTGGATGCATTTCTGGCACACGTGTTGGTCAGGGACACTGGCAACGTCCCTGAATTCCCACATAGAGCAAGAGGAGCACATCACGGGGCTGGGCTCTCCTGGCATGACCTATCCTTTTAATCAATCCAAATTAAAATAATTCAATACCACCATCAAAGTAAGCCCTACCTGGTCTCTGGAGCCCTTTGTAGGCCCGCTCTACCGCTGAAGCACCCGCCGAAGCTCTGAGGCCTTGCCTCACCTAACTCACCCAACTCTCAGCACTCTGCTGAAATCGCACTCAGTGCAAAATCGCACTTCAAAGCCTGCTTTTATAGGCCCTGAAACAAAGACTTGCTGAGCCCAGGTTAACCAGATTACTCCAGCCTCTTTTCAAACTGTTCTCCTCTCCGGCTCTCGCTCTTTTCAAACTGTTCTCCCGCTCTCGCTCTTTTCAAACTGCTCTCCTCTCCGGCTCGCGCTCTTTTCAAACCTTAGTACAGCTGCATCTACATAAGAACATAAGAAATAGGAGCAGGACTAGGCCACTTGGCCCCTCGAGCCTGCTCTGCCATTCAATAAGATCATGGCTGCTCCCCATAACCTTTCACTCCCTTATCTTGCAAAAGTAGAGTACTATATACTGCATTTAGAGCAAGCTTGACAAAAAGCACCTCATCTTTCGATAAGGCACTTTACAGCCATCCGGCCTCAATATTGAGTTCAACAACTTTAGATTATAACTACCGCTCCCAATTTTTCCAGACAGCAGGTACTGGTGATGGTTCTGCTGTAACCATTTACACTCCCTCTGGACCCATCTTTTGTTTCTTTATTGTCCCATTACCATCTCCTTTTGCCTTGCACCATCATCCCTTTTATCATTTAATAATCACTCCTGCCTTCCACCCTATCACAGACCATCCCCCTTTGTTCTTTGCTCCCCCCACCTCCACGCCCTTTCCCAGGCTCTGTGCTTGCTTAGAAACTGTTTAAATCTCTAACTTCTTCCAGTTCTAACGAAAGGTCATCGACCTGAAACATTAACTCTGTTTCTCTCTCCACAGATGCTGCTTGACCTGCTGAGTGTTTCCAGCATTTTCTGTTTTTATTTCAGATTTCCAGCACCTGCAGTATTTTGCTTTTGTTTTAGAGTACTGTGTCCAGTTTTGGTCCCCTCGCATGACAGGGGAATATTAAGACCTGGTGAAGGTTCAAAGGAGGACAACACAGCAATTTCTCAGTATCAGCCTAGATTATGGGGTAGATTTTCCCGAACCTGTCGGGAAGAAGGCGGGAGTTCCCCTTTTGGGTTTTTGACCCGCCTACTTCGACGTCCGGCCAATCCGCGCGATTTTCCCGTGATTGACCTTGTTGTGCCCGCCCAGCGGGCTCAGCAGGCCAATTAAGGGCCACCCGGCAACAGGTGATGTCACAGACTGCAATTTCATCTGTCAAGAGTTCTTGACAGATGAAATATCAGTGTTTCACAGCTGTTTGAAGCTGTGAAACACTGACACTCTGAGTTCTACCATGAGTCATTCTGCACAGACTCAGTTAGAACTCACATCGGCACTCAAAGCTGAAGGCTGTCACTTTTCACAGATCGCAGCTGTTCAGCTTTCAGTTCCGGCTGAGTGATGTGCTCCTGACGGCTACAGGAGGAAAGGCTGTGAAGGTAAGTACAGGTAAATAAAAGTTCTTTACACACTTTAGACACACCAAACACACTTACCTTTACACTCATGCACCCATCACTCACCTGAGCACCAACATCGCGACCCCTCCAACTCCTTCAATCCGACGGCCCGCCTGCTCTAACCTGGCGTGGTTTGGAGCCGTCAGGAAACCCACACGAAACCCCTCAAAATAGGGATTAGGCTAAAAACTGCCTGTTAACAGGCAGTTAATTGGCACTAATCCCTTCCCGCCTGGTTTCGGTGGGTCCCAGTGCGGGGCGGGTACCCGCCGCCCCTGAAACTTACGTGGGGCGGGGTTTTGGGCGGGATGGTGTCGGGATCCCCAAATTCGGGATATCCCCCCCCCCCCACACGCCTGAAACCCCGCCTGACGGCTCCACGAAAATCTAGCCCATGTGTTTAATCCTATTTGAACCCACAAATATCAGAGGTGAGAGCCCCACCTATGAGACAAGCTGATCGTGTGTAAAGGTCCTTTCAATTAATGATTGGAACGCACGTCTTCCAGACTGCAGGTCTGTATCCCTCTACTTCTTCCTCATCCAGTCAGGATAGCAGAGCCAAATGTAAATACAAAAGCAAAAATACTGCGGATGCTGGAAATCTGAAATAAGAACAATGCTGGAAATACTCAGCAGGTCAGGCAGCATCTGTGGAGAGAGAAACAGGGTTAACGTTTCAGGTCGATGACCTTTAGATAGAGTTGAGGTTAGCTATACCTGCTATTATAAAGGCCAAAAGAGCGGTGGAAAATAGCACTGTGGATAGGTGCAGTAACGACACAAAGGGGGTGAAATTCAAAACGGGCACGGGCACCGCGAAGCAAACACAGGCACATGTCAATTTGGTGCTGCCTACTAATTTAAATGATTGTAGTGCACAGCCTAGCGACTAACATGCTGCTGACAGGCTGTGCGCTCAGCAGGGGCCCAAGTTAGAGTTGCTGGAGCGAGGCTGCCTTTACTTAAAGCTAGCCTGTTCCTTTTCAAGGCAGTCTCTAGCCCTTAAAGTTGAACTGACTTCTGGAAAAAAAAAAAATCCTTTAGAACTAGGCAGTCTGCAGCTCTGAAAGCTGAACTGCCTTCTGCACATAAAAAATGCTAAAAGTGCTTCAGCGCTAACACAAATGGCTCAATAGGCCAGGGAAAGGGCACCTAGAGTCTCACACGCAGCACTCGAGCTTTGTGCAGGGGATCAACACTGGAAGGGAGGTCCTCTACAGGGGGCTAGGAGTACCTCCAGAAAGAAGGATGTGGGACCAGCTTGCCGAGGCCGTCACTGCCAGCCGCGTCGCCCCCAGGACCTGGCTCCAGTGCCCAAAGAAGTTTCATGACTTCAGACGAGTGGTCAAGGTCAGTGAATGCATCTTCAAAACCCATCTCCTACCAACTGTACGACTAGTCTCACACACACTGCTCAATGCACGACCCCCCTCCTCTATCACTCACTTACCAACAATCTCTACCAAACATGAGGCACATCTCACATTCCTAGCTTCACCTTAGAGAAGCCGGTGCTGGCTATTTTTGACAGGGGCATGGCTGAGCACATGGCCAGCAGTGGGGCTGAAAGAATACAAGATACTGGTATCCTCAAACGTTATTCCCCCTTCTCACATCCCACTTCCCCCTCATTCCACAATATCTTCTGATGTACAAGCTGCACATGCACCTCTTGCTTTCCCGCCCTCCCCTCAAAACTCTACCCTTGTGCCTTTCTCGATTCAGACACCCAAGAAATCCAGCCTGCCCAGCTAGTGGTTGACCAAAAAGAGGAAGAAGGAAGTGAAGTAGAAGAAGAAGAAACGTCACTCGATTTCACACTCCCAGCCACCAGCTCCTCAAGTCGTCCTGCAAGGCCATCT
The DNA here is from genome assembly GCF_052327205.1 of Somniosus microcephalus. Classification (NCBI taxonomy): domain Eukaryota; kingdom Metazoa; phylum Chordata; class Chondrichthyes; order Squaliformes; family Somniosidae; genus Somniosus; species Somniosus microcephalus. The sequence continues at coordinate 286,254,751 of NC_140991.1, forward strand.
GCAGTCTTCCTCACTGAAAGTCAGCAGTCTTCCATCAGCCATGCTGCAGCCACTGGGGTAGCACTAGGATAGGCAAAGGCACACGCAAGACACTCACTAAGGGAATACACAAGGGTGATTCGTTGATTTTTTGATGTAATATTGGATGCATATATGGATAAAGTTGGATTGAAAAGTTTGCTTTGTGGTGGCATTTATTTCAGCATTGTGGCCAAGAGGACGCTGTGATGGTCAGTAACAGAAGGTAAGGTGTGAGACAAATGTTGAAAGGGGAATTGGGGTTGTGTTCACTGGTACCACAGGTGGATGATTCAATCTGGGATATCCCGGCCAGAAAAGGGCTGTCCGGGTTGCCTCCTTCTTTCCACTTCCTCCTCTTCTGGCACCTTCCCGTGCAAGCACTGGAGATGCAACACCTGCCCTTTCACCTAATCCCTTCCCACCGTCCGGGGCCCCAAACACTCCTTCCAGGTGAAACAGTGATTTACTTGTACAGGGTACTTCTTTCAATTCAGTATACTGTATTCGCTGCTCATGATGCGGTCTCCTCTACGTTGGGGAGACCAAACACAGATTGGGTGACCGATTTGCTGAACACCTCCATTCAGTCTGCAAGCATGGCATTAAGCTTCTGGTCGCTTGCCATTTTAATTCTCTGTCCCACTCCCACGCTGACTTCGGCCTCCTACACTGTTCTAACGAAGCACAACGGAAGTTCAAGGAACAGCACTTCATCTTTCGATTAGGCACTTTACAGCCTTCCGGACTCACAATTGAGTTCAACAATTTCAGACCATAACCACTGCTCCCATTTTTTTTGGACGGCAGTTGTTGGTAACGATTCTGCTGTTGCCATTTACAGCTCCTCTAGGCGCATCTTTTGTTTCCTTTGTTATTTAATCTCTCCTGCCTTCCACCCTATCACAGACTTTCTCTTTAGTTCATTCCACCCCTCCCCACTTTCCCTGCCTCTGCACTTGCTTGAAACCTGTTGCACCTCTAACTTTTTCCACTTCTGACAAAAGGTCATCGACCTGAAATGTTAACCTTATTCCTCTCTTCACAGGTGCTGCCTGACCTGCTGAGTATTTCCAGCATTTTCTGTTCTTATTTCAGATTTCCAGCATCCACAGTATTTTGCTTGTCTTTTGTTTCTTTACTTGTCCCATTACCATTCCCTTCTGCTTGTACCATCATCCCTTTTGTCATTTAATCACTCCTGCCTTCCACCCTGTCAAACCTTCCCTTTTGTTCTTTCCTCCCCTTTCCCTGCCTCTGTACTTACTTAAAACCTGTTACACCTCTAACTTTTGCCAGGTCTTACAAAAGGTCAATGACCTGAAACGTTAACATCCACAGATGCTGCCTGACCTGCTGAGTAGTTCCAGCATTTTCTTATTTTTATTACACCTTTAAGATTCTTGTATTCAAATGTCACAATGTGCCTTTTTTACATGAAAGCATTCATATAGTGCCTTTCACAACCTCAGGACATCCCAGATCGCTTTACAGCCGACCTTGGGTGCACAGCAAGGTTCCACAAACAGCAATGTGATGATGACCAGATAATCTGTTTCTTTTAGTGATGTTGGGTGAGGGATAAATATGGGCCAGGACACAAGGGAGAACTCCCCTGCTCTTCATCGAAATAGTGTCATGGGATCTTTTACGTCCACCTGAGAGGGAAGACGTCAGTTTAGCGTCTCATCAAGACGACACCCCACGACAGTTGAGCACTTCCCTCAGTATTGCACTGGAAATGTCAAACTGGATTAGGTGCTCAAGTCTTTGAAGTTGAGCTTGAACTCACAAACTTCTGATTCAGATGCTATCACTGAGCCTTGGCTGACACCTATATGAGCAAGCAGTGCTGGGGACAAAAGACCTGCCCAAACTTCTGAAACTGAACATGCACTTACGACGACATTTGCATTTAATGAGGCACTCTTTGCGAGGCTTCCAAGCACATATATTTTTTGGCACTTTGGGAGTCAAGACCAGTGCCCCATTCTCCGATCCACACTCCCACTGAATGGGACACTACCGGTACATTTATGGAGTACTTTGATGGATGCTGCTGGTGGGAAACCTGCAAAACTTGTTCAGAAGCAGAACTGGATTGATGTGGAGAGTCCCTCAGCTGACATCCTTGGAGTGTGGCATCTTGACTGAAATGGATACAAACACTGATCGTGAGAGCAGTCCTTCAACTACTGAGCTATCCGAAAATGGACACTGTGGGTCGATTTTAACTCAGGTGCGGGGAATTGTCAGGTTCCCCGAATTTGGTGTTTCCCACACGAATCTAAATGGGTGCGTGAGATTGATGCAATTTTAACTCAATTGGCCAATTGATTTCCAACGTGTGGGAACCCTTGGCAATTGAGTATTTCCAGTCAGAAAGTCGCAGAATACGACGTCATTATTGCTGCTGCTTTTAGGGTCTGCAACAAGCCTTGCTTCTTCTGCAGGCTGCCAACCTTTTACCCTTTCATGCTAGAGGGACCTGGAGGCAGAATGACCAGCAAGAGACCTAGGTCTGCTCCCAGATTTGACGACGTTGCCTTGCAAGCTTTAGTTGAGGGAGCAAGAGCTCATAAAGAGGTGCTCTTCCCTTCTTTAGGGAGGAAGATGCCTCCCCAGCAGACAAAGGCTGCGTGGCTGCAAGTGGCAGAGGAGATCAACTCCTTATCGGCCAACCGCAGAACCTGGAGACAGTGCAGGAAGAGATTTCATGACCTTCAGCACACTGGAAAAGTGAGTATGAATTTCCCATCACCCACAATCTGATCCCCATTGCCTTTCCTCACCAGCACTCAGCTTTAGCAATCTCTTCCTCCACATCCCACTTGACACTGACATCCATGCACCCTTACCCATTCCCTCTCTCTCTATGCTCACATTCACCTAACTATTCGACTATGCAGCCCTCACACTCCCTATCACTCTGATGCTATGAAAACAACTGACAACACACAGGGAGGGCCCTTGGTCTTGCCACCTCACTCCATCTTTGTCTCCTTCTAAGCATCTATGCTATGGATTCTCTACACTCACTCCTTCATTCTCACTCAAACTCCACTTGTCTCCCTCATTGCAGGAAAAGAGAGCTCACAATAAAAGAGAACGAGCGAGGACAGGAGGAGGGCCACCATCAGTAGCCCACCTCACCCCCTGGGAGGAGGCGGCCCTGGAGATCGTGGGAGTGGAGGAAGATTCCCAAGTGGGGGACGGACAGACGGGCGCATCACAGCAAGCTGGTGACAGAATAGTTTTCCATCTCTCTCATTGACATTGCATGAGTCGCTGATAATGATTCTGAAGCTATAACAGATGGACCTATGATCATCTGCAATATGCAATGTGCATGTAACCTTGACCTCACATCTCTAACTCTTTCCTTCACTCCCCCACAGGACCGAGAGCCCCCGTCCCCACTGTCCAGGAGGAAGAGACTGAGCTTCCAGACTCCTCAGAGGAATCTGCAGCCTCTGAGGGCGCAGCGTCAGCAGAATTCAGCGCACCCAGCACCAGCGCAGACACTCACACATCGGTGGGACCTTCAGGACATAGTGTTGTCACCTGGTGTATCGCAGCTCACAAGTGAGCGTCAGCAGATTATGGAGACAGGAACAGCAGTGGAGAGTGCTAGTTGGAGGGCGCAGGATTCTGCCAGCTCAGCTCAGCTGCATGTCGACACTCTGCCTCTGGGTCCATCCATAAGATCAGCAGGGCTGGAACTCCAGGAACAGATGCAGGAGTCTCTGGCAGGTTTTGTCTCCAGGGTCGATGTGTGTGGAGCGAATGGAGGAGTCCATAGCGAACATGAGCAGAGCCTTTGTGGAGTCATTGGCGCATGAACGCATCACCATGGAAAGGATGGCACCCTCCATGGAGGAGATAAGTCGCCAGGGTATGGAAAACATGGTGAGTGCTCATAATAGAATGACATCTCTTGAGGAGCGATGGGCATCTATTCAACAGAGAAACCAGACCTTCATGGAAGTCCTCTGAGTAGGACTGCCAGTGCAGATACGGGTCCCCATGGCCCCCTGATGTGCAGCAAGGTGCTCTCCAGCCACTTCCAAGCGCTGGCCCCTTCTGGCCTGTGCAGCTTCAGGTGGGTGAGCAGCAGCCTGGTGCTCCTGCTGATGTTCTGGTTCTGCTGGTGCCGCAGCTGGTGTTCGAGCTCATCTAATGCCCAGAAGGGAAGGAAATAAATGGCTCCTATGCTTCTGGTATATGCCTCCGCTGAGGAAGCGCTGAGTGAAGGTGGCGAGCAGGGTTTCCCAGGAGGTCACACTGGAGAAGTGTGTGAGGCTCCAACCTTCCACAGGTGTGGCTAAGCCTTGTAAAAGTTGCCCCAGGCCTGAAACAACAAAGTCCTGCCACCTGCAAATGATGACTGATCAAATCTCCTCTTTAATGGTTGACCTGCAGCTGATTGTCAGCAAGCCAATAGTGCTCATGCCAGGTTTCATAGGCGTGATCCCCACCAGGCGTGTTTTACGTGGGAAAAGGGTTAAACAGGCAAGGGCCTGTTAAAATGGGATTATAAAGGCCAATTAGCGCTGTTTAAGGGCCCTAAAGACCAGTCCCGCCTGTTGCAGGTGGGACTGATTCAGGACCATCAGACACGCCTGGGTTAAAATGGCTAGGTGTCGGGAACCAGGCAGGGGGAGTCCCGACCCCCAGGTTTTGCGATTTTAACCCCCCACACACCTGAAAGCCCGCCTGACGGCCGAGTTAAAATTAACCCGTGATTGTAAAAATAATTTGGAATAAACAAGTGATGAAGTAATCCAAGCTAAAAGTATTTCCTCCGATCATTAACTTTCTCCTTTAGGAGCTCCTTTTGGTACAGCACAGCCTGCAGTGTCCTTGAAACACTAGAAAAATATTTTTCCACTGGGTAACCAGATCCAACTGTACACCACAAAATGCATAAAGAAAGACTATCTCCCTTGTAGGGTCTTCATTCTTCTAATGAGCATCCTTCAGAGAGCTTTAGAGTTGATAGCACTGGCCCACGTTTACTGGGGAAAAATTCATAAAGGGACAACCTCCCTTAAGATGTTGAAATGTTTTGTGACATTACAACACTGGAGGTATCCCTCTGTCCCCATACAGTAGATAAAATCCTGTTTTGCCCCAAGTTATTTCCTGAAAAAAGACAGCAAATTAATTATTTGCACTCCCTGCAAGGCTTGAGGAGGTTATATGGGTGTGTGGTGGACACTCATTAAGACGACTCTACATGGTTGCTAACCTTTCTTCCACAGATTGCATCCTCCACAGACCACTGCGGACTGACCAAGTCATGAGGAGGGAGGGAAGGAGGGTGGTCCTTGCAGGGGAAGAGACCTGGATGACGCACTGACACTCAAGGGCACTGCGAGGGTGGAAACATTAACGTGAGGTGACAATGCCGCACAACACCTTTAAAGGGCAGTCATCCTGTAATGTAATTTTCCCCAGGGAATTGGTGCAATACCAGCTCATTCCAGCAGAGTGTGAAGGATGCAACCTGTTCCTCACTTTTGGAAAAATTCTGCAAAAGGATTGTGTGAGTCACTTTTTTTTTTGTACAGTGACGTGACAGGATTCAAAAGTGCGTGGGTTTAAGAACCGATGCCCCGGTCGAGTCGCTGTTACCTGTGACTTTCCTGGAGCTTATCAGTCAGTTCTTGGATTTTTGTGTAACACTGGACCTGGTGCTTCAGATTGTCAATCTCGTATCGCAGCTGCTGGTTGTGGCTCTGCAACTCTAAGTATGTAAAAAGAGAAATGAGTTTCGAAAATGTAACATAAGCCTATGCCACAACAGAACCTAGAAATCCATTAGCTGTGCAGCTGCTGCTATAGAAAGAACTTGCATTTATATAGTGCTTTTCATATCCTCAGAGTGTCCCAAGGTGCTTTACAGCCAATGTATTACTTTTAAAGTGACGTCACTATCGTTATGTAGGGAAACACGGCAGCTAATTTGTGCACAGCAAGGTCCCATGAACAGCGATGAGATAAATGACCAGTCAACCTGTTGTAGTGATGTTGGTTGAAGGACAAATATTGGCCAGGACACCAGGTAGAACTCCCCTGCTCTTCTTCGAATAGTGCCATGGGATCTTTTACGTCCACCTGAGAGGGCAGACGGGGTCTCATCCGAAAGTTGGCTAGCGGGAGAACTCTCCTGCTCTCCTTCGAATAGTGTCACCACAACAAGCCAACGAGTTGTCAGTTTAACGTCTCATCTGGAAGACGGCACCTCCGACAGTGCAGCTCTGGATTAGGTGCTAAAGTCTTGGAGTGGAGCTTGAACCCAAGACCTACTGACTCAGAAACAAGAGTACAATCAATTGATTGCGGAAGCAGCCAGAATGCGCCCAGGTCGGGAAAGTGTAACTATTACAATTGGTTTTCCTGGTTCTTGAAAAACCTCCAGTATAGCCAACTGAGGCCACTTGAACCCTCCGATAGGAAGAATTAGTTACCTAGTCCCCACAAACTTGTGTTAATAAATTGGCTGCATTGGACAAATTCCTGTCCTAACCTATTGGTGCTGCAGGTCAAGGTTTAGGCACTGTACAGTTTACAAACTGGTTAGTATTTAATCATAAAACAAGCTTTCTCTTTCAAAATACACATAATTTCACAAAGTCTACACAATGAGAGTGCACTGTAAGGAACTGAATTCATAAAAGGTCCATTCAAAAGAACTTACCTTCAACTTTTTGGTTTGTGGAGTTGGAACCATTAAGTGCTTTTTGTTCCAGTTTTATCAGCAGGTCCTGTAAATGATTTTTCTCATCCACAGTTTGACCTAAATGATCCTTCAACATTTCCTATTAAAGGAGAATCAGAGTTAATCAGAACCCATGGAAAAGTTACAGTTACATCAAAGGGTAAAACACAATCAACATTTACAACTCCCCAGAATGTTGTTGTACTGTATTTGCAAGTAGTTATGTGCTGATAAATTGCACTGTGTGGAACACATAAGAGACAGAGACAGGCTGGCATTGTGCACTACCCGACCATAAGAAATTTCAAAACTGTTTGCCAATACAAGGCTACGGGACAAGCCCAAGTATTCTGCCCAATCCTGCTACTATTGAGGTCAGTTCTGCTTCTCATTCGCTGCCTTGGGGCCTACTCTTCACTCTCTTATAAGTTAAAAATAACCCACAAAGAATTCTCAAGTATTTTGTTACACTTCTTTTGCCAATAATACACCCAATGCATTTCCACACACACCTGGGCACCCCTCCCCCCCCCCCCCCCCCCCCTCCCCGCCCACCTGTTCTAGCTTCTGAAAGACGGTGTCAGCTACCCCAAGGAAAACAGTGCTATCATTGTTGAACATTTTTATTAGTTATACTGCAACAACAACTTACATTTATATAGTGCCTTTAACATACTAAAACGTCACAAGTGGCTTCACAGGAGCATAGTCAGACAAAAACTGACAGTCAAAGAAGGAGACATTAGGACAGGTGGCTAAAAGCTTGGTTAAAGAGGTAGGTTTTAAGGAGCATCTTAAAGGAGAGAGAGGCTGAAAGGTTTAGGAATGGAATTCCAGATCTTAGGGCCTAGGTGATGGCACAGCAACCACTGGAGGAGCGAAGGGAGTTGGGGGATGCACTAGAAACCAGAATTGGAGGAACGCAGAGTTCGTGGAGGGTTGTAGAGATAGGGAGGTGCGAGACCATGTAGGGATTTAAACACGAGTATGAGAATGATAAAATCAAGGCGTTGGTGGACCGGGCACCAATGTAGTTTAGAGAGTACAGGGGCGTTGGGTGAACGGGACTTGGTGCGAGTTAGGACACGGGCTGCACAGTTTTGGATGAGTTCAAGTTTATTGAGGGTGGAAGATGGGAGGCCGTCCAGGAGAGCGTTGGAATAGTCGAGTCTGGAGGTAACAAAAGCACAGATGAGGGTTTCAGCAGCAGACGGGCTGAGGCAGGGGTGGAGACGGGCGATGTTAAGTAGGTGGTCTTTGTGATGGTGAGAATATGGGAGTGGAAGCTCAGCTCAGGGTCAAATAGGATGCCAAGGTTGCGAACAGTCTAGTTCAGCCTGAGACAGTGGTCAGGGAGGAGGGTGGAACGCTGGCGAGGGAACAGAGTTCTTGGCAGGGGCTGAAGACGATGGCTTTGGTCTTCCCAATGTTTAATTTGTGAGAGATACTATTTTTATTAATACATTTCCTTCCTGTTGTTATCCACTGTTTCAGATCTCTTCTTGGACCTGGTTGCTTCTCACTGGCGATAAATCTAGTGACTGCTCCACAGAATGATCTGGGAATTGTGCTGCAGGCAATGATTGCCTGAGCCACAAACGGTTAGTACCAGTTGGGTATTTACGTGCAACTTTCTTTCAGTTTGGGCTCCTGTGGATCAACATCCAGGCCGTCCAACTGCTAATGCCCGTCAGCGGCCCCTGAATGCAACTGTAATGCATGTCTTTGAAGTGGCTCCCCGTGTGAGGAGCTAAAAAGATTAAATTATGAGAACAGGTTGCATAGACTAGGCTTGAATTCCCTTGAATATAGAAGATTATGCGGTGATCTAACTGAGGCGTTTAAGATGATTAAAGAAATTGATAGGGTAGATAGAGAATCCAGAACAAGGGGGCATAACCTTAAAATTAGAGCTAGGTCGTTCAGGGGTGATGTCAGGAAGCACTTCATCACACAAAGGGTAGTGGAAATCTAGAACTCTCTTCCCCCCCAAAAAAGCTGTTGAGCCTGGGGGGGTGGGGGGGGGTCAATTGAAAATTCAAAACTGAGATTGATAGATTTTTGTTAGACAACAACAACTTGTATTTATATAGCGCCTTTAACATAGTAAAACATCCCAAGGTGTTGCACAGGAGTATTATAAGACAAAAAATTTGACACCGAGCCACATAAGAAGAAATTAGGGCAGGTGACCAAAAGCTTGGTCAAAGAGGTAGGTTTTGAGGAAAGAGAGGGAGCGAGGTGGAGAGGTTTAGGCAGGGAATTCCAGAGCTTAGGGCCTAGGCAACAGAAGGCATGGCCACCAATGGTTGAGCGATTATAATCAGGGGTGCTCAAGAGGGCAGAATTAGAGGAGCGCAGATATCTTGGGTGGGGGGGGGGGGGGGGGGGAGAGGGTTCTGGGGCTGAAGGAGATTACAGAGATAGGGAGGGGCAAGGCCATGGAGGGATTTGAAAACAAGGATGAGAATTTTGAAATCAAGGCACTGCTTAACAGGGAGCCACCCCTGTGCTTGCTGACCTACATTGGCTCCTGGTTAAGCAGCGCCTCGATTTCAAAATTCTCATCCTTGTTTTCAAATCCCTCCATGGCCTCGCCCCTCCCTATCTCTGTAATCTCCCAGCAAGGGTATTAAGGGTTACGGAACAAGGTAGATAGATGGAGTTAAGATACAAATCAGACATGACCTAATCGAATGGCAGAACATGCTCGATGGGCTGAATGGCCTACTCCTGTTCCCATGAACCCCCCCCCCCCTCCAAAATGGACCATCTCAATGGGAAGGAAATTCAATAATAAAAACAGTGTTGTCTAAATGCTAGAGATCTTAATCTCAATTTTTTTAAATGACATCGCTGGAAGAGTAGATCCTGGTGAAATGACTCTCCTCTACATGATCTGTCTTTCACAGATGTTTTGAGGGGAGAATTAATGTGTGACCAGTTCTTACCATGTCTCTTTGAGCTTCAGTTAGCTGCACCGACAGCCTTTGGAGTTCCTCGGTATACTGCTGCTTCTGGTGGCAAAGACAGGTTTCCAAAGACTCATTCTTCGCTTTTAAATTGTTTATTCCTTCTTGAAGCTTCTTGGTTTCTTTTGGCTGGTTTTCGAGTATCACTTCCTCCTGAATGGTACACATAATTTTTCTCGCCTGATCTATTTAAACAAAAACAAAAGTGAATGGCGACAGTAATTCACATTACTAAGTACCCTGTTTTCCATCTGTTATAGAGCACAATTCTTGCTAATCCTGTGTAAAAAATAAAAGAACCTCTGACAAACACAACCTGCAATAATGTCGTACTTAGGACAATTTAAAACCTCTACCATGTTAAATTTCTTGCTGGAAACGAGAGCCATTCATTTTTAAAGCAGTATGACTCTTAACAGAAGGATCCCATTAGAACTATGAAGATGTAAGTAGGGTCTTTGAGTTGGACGATTAGGGCAGAATTAGATGACACGTGCATATGATCAAATGCTACATGGGACGCTATGATTCATGTACTGCTGGGCCATGAGGGGGAGAAAGAGAGGAGAGGAAGGGGTGAAAGAGGGAGAAGGGGTGAAAGGAGAGGAAGGGGTGAGAGCGCAAGAGGAAGGGAGAGAGAGGAGAGGAAGGGGTGAGAGCGCAAGAGGAAGGGAGAGAGAGGAGAGGTGGGGAGAGAGAGGAGAGGAGGGGGGAGAGAGTAGAGAGGAGGGAGTGAGAGAGGAAAGTGATTGAGGAGAGAAGGGGAGAGGAGAGGAGAGGGGGAGAGGAGAGTGAGAGAGAAGAGGAGGGGAGAGGAGAGGGGGAGAGGAGAGGAGGGGAGAGGAGAGGGAGAGAGGAGAGGAGGGGAGAGGGGGAGAGGAGAGGAGGGGAGAGGAGGGGAGAGGAGAGGGGGAGAGGAGGGAGAGAGGAGAGAGCAGAGGGGGAGAGGAGAGGGAGACAAGAGGGGGAGAGGAGGGGGAGAGAGTAGAGAGAGAGAGAGAGGAAAGTGAGAGAAGGGGAGAGGAGAGGGGGGGGAAGAGAGGAGGGGAGAGGGGGAGGAGGGGAGGGGAGAGGAGAAGGGGAGAGGAGAGGGAGAGAGGAGAGGAGAGGGGGAGAGGAAGGGGAGAGAGTAGAGAGGAGGGAGCGAGAGAGGAGAGATGGGGAGAGGAGAGGGGGAGAGGAGAGCGAGAGAGATGGGGAGAGAGTAGAGAGGAGGGAGAGAGAGAGGAGTGGAGGGGAGAGAGAGGAAAGTGAGAGAGGAGAGAAGGGGAGAGGAGAGGGGGGAGGGGAGAGGAGAGGGGGGGGGACGAGAGGAGGGGAGAGGAGAGGGAGAGAGGAGAGGAAGGGGAGAGAGTAGAGAGGAGGGAGAGAGAGGAGGGAGAGAGAGGAGCGGAGGGGAGAGAGGAAAGTGAGAGAGGAGAGAAGGGGAGAGATGAGAAGAGAGGAGAGGGAGAGAGAAGGAAAGAGAGCACGAGAAAGCAAGTGTGCAAGAACGAGAGAAAGAAAACTGCTGCCAGTGGTCTTCAGGCAGCTAGGATTTAAGATGTGGGGATGTAGATGTATTTTTGAGGTTTGGGATTTTGTTTAATCACTGTAGTGTCCGTGTGTTGATAAAGACACTGAAGACAGGAGTTGGTTCATAGGTGTTTACTAAGCAAAGTCTTGGTGGGGGGGGGGGGTTTCTAACGGATATACACAATATACAGGCTTATATAGCCCGAGTGGCCATTACCGGCATTACAGCACACCTGGGGCTCTTAAAGGCACATACACTACAATTCCTCCCCTTTTAGTTAACCAGTACACCATATTTTAAGTAATTATTAATTACATGTTATAAGAAAAATAATATACACATTGCTGTAGTTAATTAATTATAAGTCAGTCTCTCAGGAGGCTTCCTGACTCGGTCTGGATAACGCCTCGGGGGTGTAGTAGTTTCTGGTGGTGTAGTAGGTTCTTTTGGCAAGGCTGATTCGGCTTGAATGCCAGTGTCGGGTTCATCGGGTTCCAGTATCACCGGATCGGAGGTAGATATGGGTATCTCTATTTCATCGTTAGACGTATAGAGTTGTGGTGTAGGTTGTCCCTTTTCGGATGACTTTATGATTTGGTCAGCATGGCGCCTTATTATGCTTTCTCTGATGTCCACGGTATACATCAGTGGTCCTAGTCGTGTGCAGATAGTTCCAGGCTGCCATTTCTCGGTACGGTAGTCCCGGGCCAAAACTTGTTGACCTATCTGGAAGGTTCTAGTTGGCCTTTCATTCATGCCTTGAAACTGCCGGTTCTCCACGTCCCTTCTGATGTTGGGCTTGACCAAATCCAGCCGGCATCTTAGGTTTCTATTGAAGAACATCATGGCGGGAGTTTGGTTGGTAACCATATGTGTTGCATTCCTGTATGCGAATAAGAAGTTATCCACCTTGTGCTGAAGTTTTATGTCTTCATTACCCATGGCCTTTATGGCCTTCTTGAAGGTCTGGACAAACCTTTCAGCCAATCCATTGGTGGCGGGATGGTATGGGGCGGACGTGTAGTGCTTAACCCCATTGTTTTTTAAGAACTTCCTGAATTCTTCGGACACAAATTGCGGTCCATTATCAGAACATATCTGTTCCGGCAGCCCATTCCTGGCAAATATGGTCCTTAATACTGTGATGGTTTTTTCCGTGGTGGTGGAGGACATCTTTATTACCTCCGGCCACTTGGAGTGTGCATCAACCGCGATTAAGAACATTGAGTCCATAAATGGACCAGCAAAGTCGATGTGCACCCTTTGCCAGGGAGATGAGGGCCACTCCCATGGATGTAGAGGGGCTTGTGGTGGAGCGTTTTGGACGTTCTGGCATCCTAGGCAGCTCTTGGTCATTTCTTCGATGTCTCCTGGCTACCATACAAACGCCCTGGCTAGGTTCTTCATTTTCACTCCACCCAGATGCCCCTCGTGAAGCTCCTTTAGCACTTTATCCTGGAGTTTGGGTGGAATCACCACTCTGGATCCACACATCAAGGTTCCTCGGCACACTGACAGCTGTTCTCTTCTTTGCGAGAATGCTGGCAACAGTGGTTCGCCATGTGCTGGCCATCCCTTCACTGTTAAATCGTAGACCCGTGAGAGAGTCGGGTCATTTCTCGTCTCCCTTTCAATGGCAGAATTTGTTACTGGTAGACATTCCACTATGGTAGAGTGGAACATCTCTACTGGGTCTACTGTAGGTGCTTCTTCTACCGTTGGCAATGGTAGGCGCGATAAACCGTCAGCATTCCCATGCTGTTTTGATCCTTTGTATTCTATGTTGTATTGGTGTGCCCCTAGAAAAAGGGACCACCTCTGTAGCCTTTGCGCTGTCATAATGGGAACACCCTTTTTAGGGTTGAATATGGAGATGAGGGGTTGATGGTCAGTCAACAAGGTAAATTTTTGTCCGTGTAGGTAATGGTTGAATTTCTTCACTCCCCATACCAGGCTGAGTGCTTCGGTTTGGGCATAGTTACGCTCAGCTGAGTTTAATGAGCGTGACGCAAAAGCTATCGGTCATTCTGAGCCATCAGGGAATTTATGGGATAATACTGCTCCTATGCCGTAAGGGGATGCATCGCACGCCAGTCTGATTGGCAGTGATGGGTTGTAATGAGCCAAAACTTCTTCGGATGTGATTAAGTCTTTGCATTTATGGAAGGCACATTTACAGTCTTCGTTCCATTTCCAAATCACTCCTGTTTGTAGAAGTTCATTAAGAGGGTGTAGAAGAGTTGATAAGTTCGGTAAAAATTTATGATAGTAATTTATTAATCCCAGGAACGACCTTAATTGTGAAACATTTTCAGGTGCTGGGGCTTTTATGACCGCTTCAATTTTTTCAGGTGACTTATGCAACCCTTCATTATTAATTATGTGGCCACAATATGATATCTGATTTTGGAAAAATTCGCACTTGGGCGATTTGCTCGTAGGCCCCGTTCTTTCAGCCTAGTGAGCACCTGCTCCAAATTGGCAAGGTGCTCGTTGTCGTTTTCTCCTGTTACAAGGATGTCGTCTAGGTAGCATTGAGTCCCCGAAATCCCTTGCAGGACTTGCTCCATAGCTCTTTGCCAGATAGCTGGAGCTGATGCTACTCCAAAAACCAGTCGATTGTACTGGTACAGGCCTTTGTGTGTGTTTATCGTGAGATACTTTTTAGAGGCCTCCTCAACCTCCATCTGTAGATATGCCTGTGCCAAGTCAATTTTGGTGAAACGTTTCCCTCCGGATAGTGAGGCGAAAATATCTTCTATCCTTGGAAGAGGATACTGTACTGTGTGAAGGACCGGGTTTACAGTCACCTTGAAGTCTCCACAGATGCGAATTTTTCTCTGTTCTGCAGATTTATCATTATTTAATGCTTTTTTCATGACTGGAACGATGGGTGTTGCCCACTCGCTCCAATCTATTTTGGATAATACGCCTGCCTTTTCCAAATTCTCCAGCTCTGCCTCGACTGCTGGACGAATTGCGTATGGCACCGGTCTTGCCTTAAAAAATTTGGGAATTGCTGCATCTTCCACTTTTATTGAGGCGGTGATGCCTTTCAAGGTTCCTAGTTTCGCTTGAAACACTTCTTTGGCGTTGGCCAAGATGTCTTTTAATCGTTCAGGTATGATGTCATCATTGTTTATTTTCTTACTGGTCACCGTCAGTGCCTGAATGGAGTGCCAGTCTAAACGTATCTTCCTGATCCATTCACGTCCCAACAACGGTGGACCACCATCTTGTAGAATGTATAAATACAACTTTTGTATTTCTTTGCCGTTGTATACAACAGGCACCCTTATTTTTCCTTTGGGGTATACTTTCTGCCCCGTATATGTTTTTAAGATAATGGATGTGTCTTTTAGAGGTATATATGTGAAAATAGCCTCTCGTAATCCCGTCGATTTATTACGGTTCGAGCTGATCCTGTATCTAGCTCCATTTTAACAGGGGACCCTGCTATCGTGAGGGCAACCCAAATGGTTTGGTAATCATCTTTGGCAAGTACATTATGTAATTTGAGACAGCTTAGTCTCTTGTTTTCGGAGTCGCTATCGCTCTTCTGGTCTTCGGAGCTACTGTCCGTCCTCATTTGTACCTTCCTGTACTTTCCTTTATTAATTATTTTTTTTCTGTCTGTGGATTTATTTTGTCCAGATCGGCATACCCGTGCAATGTGTCCAATATCCGCATTGCCTGCATGCTTTGTCCTTGAACCAGCAGTCCTTCTGGTTATGGGTGGATCTGCCGCAGCGATAACATCTTTCGAAACCCTGTGTCATTTCATGGGTGCTGAAGTTCTGTTTCTTTTGTTGTATCTCTGCAGCTCCTCTTGCTGCTGCTTCGTATGATACAGCCATACTGAAAGCTTTGTCCAATGTTAAATCTTTTTCAGAAAGCAGCCTTTTTTGTGTTCCTTCACTTAAGAGACCGCAAACGAATTTGTCTCGAAGATAATCTGCTAGTCCTGCCCCGAATTGGCAGTACTTTGATAGCTTTCTTAATTCGGTTAGGTAATCAGCGTTACTTTCATTCTTGTGTTGATTTCTCTTGAAGAATTTGAATCGTTCCGCTATCAGCAGCGGTGTTGGGTTTAAGTGCTCCTGCAGGGTATCAACAATTTCTTTAAAATTCTTGTCCTTTGGTTTGGCTGGAGTGATTAAATTTTGTAACAGCCCGTATGCCTTTGCGCCCATTAGGTTCAGCAGTACTGAAGCTTTTTTTTCATCTTCTATTCCATTTGCAGTGCAATATAACTCTACTCTTTCCACGTATGTGGTCCAATCCTCTATTTCGCTATCAAAAGCATCAATATTGCCAGACTTAGGCATTTCAGAAAAGATATGGCGCTTCCCGCCGCTGCTGCCGATGACAACGCTGTTTCCCGCGGTTTCCGTTCTTTGTTTTTTTATTTGTTTACAGTTGGAGACTCGTTCCCGCCGGACTTTCTCTGCAGGTCTGAATGCTGACCTGCTTGCCGCGCCGGCCATCTCCCGAGTGCTCCCTCCCAGTCCGTTATTGCTTGCCTCTGATTTCGCTGCCTGTCTCAGCTGTAGAGCCAGTCGCTGGAGCCCCAGCCTGACGCCCAGGAAGGATTAGCGCAGTACCTGCCACCAGCTTGGCCAGCTGGTGAAACCACAGCTTCTCTCACTTCCTTGAGTCTTCTGGACGCCCAAGGAATCGATGTCCTGGAGGTGCTGCCGAATTGCAGGTAAGTCCGTTTCCACTTCGTCGCCACTGTAGTGTCCATGTGTTGATAAAGACACTGAAGACAGGAGTTGGTTCATAGGTGTTTACTAAGCAAAGTCTGGGGGGGGTTCTAACGGATATACACAATATACAGGCTTATATAGCCCGAGTGGCCATTACCGGCATTACAGCACACCTGGGGCTCTTAAAGGCACATACACTACAATCACATTGGTGGATCATGAGTATTTAAGCAGAACTTTCCATCCAATCAGCATCCAGGTTGGTCTGGAATGGAGATTTAAACAAGTGGGCTAGATCCACTATAGGACAGATTGGACACAGTACATGGAAAGAATGAGCTTGATGGCCTTTTTTAATTCTGCCACGTCCTTATTTGTAGATAGTGAAAAATACTGGGCCGTATATTCCGATCCCTATGCGCTGTGTACCCACCCGTAGGGACATCGGAAATGCCAGATTCAGGCATGCACAGCGCATGTGCTAAAACCCGGCATTTCTGATCTGTCAAGAATGCTCGACAGGCTGCCCTAGAGAAGGGCCTCTGCGGGCAGAGAGTTCTGCTTTCTGGAGAACCTCCGCCCGCAGAAAACCCTTAGAATTCTTATGCCTGGTAAAAGCAGGGGTAAGGCCTGCTTTTACCAGGAAGAGTTGAAAAAAAGTTGTTTTTTTTTTAATTTCACTCATTTATCATTTAAAAATACTTTTAAAAATGTCAGTATATTTTTAGCCCCGTAAAAACCTTTATTTTTTTCAAAAAATTAAATTTTTGTTTAAAATAATTAATTTATTGTAATTTCAACTAATTTTAAAAAGGTGATTTAAAAAAAATGTATTTAAAGTTTTACTATGTTTTTGGGATGATCTCCATTCATATGTTTGACAGGTCTGTCAAATGTATGAAGGGAGATTCCCCTCTTCTATTGGCTCCCCATGATCCCAGGGATGCTTGCGAACTGCCTGCACCTCTGGGATACGTGGGCCCTGCACACTTGGGATTTTGGAGAGGCCCAGGAGCGGAAGTATAGGCGCCTCGGGAGCCCTCAGGTAAGTTTGTAGATTTTTCCAGATCGGAGGCCACCGCACGCAGGAGGCCTCCGATCGGAAAATATGGCCCACTATCTTCGGTAGGATCTTTCTCATTCTTTGTTTGCCCCAACAGTCGTCCAATACAATAAATCGTACAAACTCTATCCTTTTGCTACAATCACATGACTTCTCCGTGGGTTATCTCTCAGTTTTCGAAGCTAAAAAAAAATACTGTAGAGAGAGATGCTTTCAATATAAAGTACTCCCCCATCTAAGCAATGAAGCAAAAATCTCTTCTAACTGGTAGGAGGATTCCATTTTGTTGATTTTCAAACTTGTGACGATCCAACCATTTGGGTCTCTGAAGACTCTGATGAAGTCAGTTGCTGGAGCATCATGGAGCGGCTCCATAATGAATCTTGTGGATCGGCATTCCGGACGAATCCGGATACTAACTGCAAGGCGTTTGACTCAAGGAAGGTTGGTACAGTGCAATCAGCCATTACCGACTGTCCCTAACTTGGAGATCTAGTGATTGAAACGAAAGCTATTGCTCCTATGGAGCCATTTATGACTAACCAGTGATTGGTGTCATTGGGTGGGCTTCTTAGGGTGATGCAAAGCCTAAAATGGCAACTCATCACAGAGCTGAAAATCAATAAGAGATTCTGTTTATTTTTTTTTTAAACTGTTACAGCGATGAGGAAGAACTTCATATTTACCCTCATTTGAACCATTGTGAAGTAGGAGGGAAGGCCTTAGTTTCACTCTTGGACTTTACTCAACACCCTTGGTTATTACTTGGTCAGAATCTTCAGTGATAAGAAGGAAGGATTTGCAATTATATAGCGCTTCTCACGACCTCTGGCCATCCCAAAGATAATGAAGCATTTTTGAAGTGTAGTCATCGAGTCTAGGGAGAACTCCCTTGCTCTTCTTCGAAATAGTGCCATTGGATCTTTTACATCCACCTGAGAGGGCAGGCAAGGCCTCGGTTTAACGTCTCATCCGAAAGACGGCATCTCCGACAGTGCAGCACTCCCTCCGTACTGCACTGAAGCACCACCCTGGTGCTCAAGTCTCTGGAGTGGGGATTGAACCCACAACGTTTTGACAGAGGCGAGAGTGCTACCCATTGAGTCATGGCTGACACCAAGGTAAGTGGAAAAGGTAGGGTAGCAAGCATTTTATCATTAAACTACAGCACATCCATCCTTTGAAAGAACCGTAAATTTATGAAAGGAAATTGCACAGTACTCACTCAGAAATGTTTCATTACAATGGAGAGACTTAAATCCATTCCAGTATCTGTCAACTAGATCTAGAAAACTATCCATGAGGTTTGGGTTAAAGAAATTTGCATCAACTGCTGGACATTCTATAGACAGTACGTCACAGGATATCGATTGAACTGTCTGTAAAATGGAAATCATACAGCAGAGAAAAGTAGTTAAAAATTCAGACGTGACTGTTTTTACACAGCCCCAACAAAATTATACATCAGCTGTTGCCAATTGCATCACAGCATCTGCTCAAGCTAACAACTGGCAAAATGAACTGCCCAGTGCTGACAATAATAGTGATAACCTACTTTTGTTAAAGGGAGAAAATAATCCAGAAATGTTTACTCACTAAGACAATCCACTGCCAGTTATACCTCCCACGTTGTGAGCGAATTCATTCAATTTTATCCGCAAAGGACAGTATTATTACTATTATTCTGATGAAAGGTCATTGACCAGAAACGTTAACTCTGTTTCTCTCTCCACAGATGCTGCCTGACCTGCTGAGTATTTCCAGCATTTTCTGTTTTGATTTCATTGCTATTCTTGTGTGGTGCAGGCTCATCCGACAGGGAATAGATCACCTGGTTTAAGTTTAGGAAGAACTGGTCACAGCAGGGACATGCTATCCAGAATGCTCGCTTGAAAAATACTGATTTCTATTCACAAATCAGACAACCCCCTGTTTAAACTGGAAAATTGTGCTGCAGGGAATGAACTGCATTCGGTCACAAACTGGGCAGCGTCAACACTGCAAATTGCCCACTCTAATCGTCACACTGCCATGCAAGCATGGAGCCATTCAGGGGTACTTTTCACATAGTACGAACTCAAGCAAGGCACATGCCCCAGGGTTGTTGCCAGGCAGCAACGTGTTGGACGCAGACCAGCATCCGACTGATGCCATCGTGCAGCGGGTTATGATGTTTTGTGCATCCAGTCCAGGTAGCCTTTTGGTTCTGAACGTTCAACCGCAGGGTCTCCACTTCAACGCAGTTAGGATGCTGGCATCAGAAAACAAGATAGAGGGCAACCGCTTTCAAAACAAGCAGTCCGAACAGTTGTGTCCTACGCTGGGGGCTTAAAAAAACCCCCACAAGAACCAACTACTGAATCAAATTTTCCCTGTAGAAAGTAGAGGAAGAACCTCAGCATTCTTGGGAGAGAAACAGCTACTTCGCAAGTTGAATCTTTGACGACATGACAGCAAAGTGCTGTGTCAGTAATTCGGGCTGGTCTTGATAAGTCAGGTGCTTGCGATGACGTTGGCACTCCGATTCTGCCAATCAATGGGCTGGATTTTCATTGAGGAGGTGGGACTACAACTTTCAGGGTTGTAGTCACGCCTCTATCGAGTTGTAGCCAAACCACGCGATTTTGACTTGATTGACCTTGTTGAGCCCGCAGCAGGCTAATTAAGGGCCACCTGGCAACAGGTGACGTCACAGATTGATATTTCATCTGTCAAGACCGTTTGACAGATGAAATATCAGCGTTTCACAGCTCTTTGAAGCTATCAAACGCTGACAATCTGTACTCCCAAGTTAATTCCTTCCTCTCAGGATGATTTAGAGATCTCTCTGGAACAGAAAGCTGAATGCTGCAATTTTTGACAGATTGCGGCCATTCTGCTTTCTGTGCCAGTGAGATGAGGGACTCCCGAGACCTGAAGGAAGGAAGGCTGTAAAGGTAAGTAAAACTTCTTTAAACACACCAAACACACTTACCTCTGCACTCATGCACCCATCACTCACCTGAACACTGGACATCTCGACCCCTCCAAACCCTTCAGCCCGACGGTCCGCCTCACTAATTTGGCGTGGTTTGAAGCCGTCGGGAATCCCACACTTCAAAAATGAAAATAGGGATTAGGCTAAAAACTGCCTGTTAACTACCTGTTAACAGGCAGTTAATTGGCACTAATCCCCTTCCCGCCTCGGGGAGGCGGGTCCCAGTGCAGGTCAGGTACCCGCCTCCTTTGAAACTGGCATGGAGGCGGGTTGGGGGTGGGATGAGTTCGTGCCCCCCCCCGATTTCGGGATTTTAACCCCGCACACGCCTCCACGGCCCAATGAAAATCCTAAAATAAAAACAGAAAACGCTGGAAACAACAGGCAGCATCTGTGGAGAGAGAGAAACAGAGTTAATGTTTCAGGTCGCTGCTGCTGTCTGACCTACTGAGTGTTTTCCAGCATTTTCTGTTTTTATTTCAGGTTTCCAGCATCCGCAGTAGTTTGCTTTTGTTTTAGTGTATTTAAAATCTTTTGTCTTGTGAAGTTATACAGTCAGTTTAAGTCCCGCTTGCCTTCCCCTTCTCTAAGGGCAGGGGGTCCCATCACTTGTGTTGAGTAGAGTGACTCACCTCACAGCCTCTATTGCTAGTACCGTTGCTCCTCCGATCGTGACTGGCAGGCTGCCTTCTGACACGTGGCTCCTCAGTTTGGTTGTGGCGAGAGGCTGGCGCAGTCAGGCCTGCAGTGGGATGCCCGCCCTGTAGTTTAAGCGTCGCTGCGGGATGATTATGCACCAGCCTGACAGGTTGGTCCCTGGCCTTCGGGTTCTCTCCATTCACCTCACTGGCCGGCAAGGAACCAGTGAAAGTGCAAGGCACCGTCGATCTGGGAAGTTGATGTCCTGGTGCAGGAGGATTGTGAGAGGAGCCTGTGGGGAATATTATACGTTATAACGAACTTGTATTTCTGTAATGCCTCGGGATGTTCCAAAGCCCTTCACAATTGATTGCTTATGAAGTGTAGTCACTGTTGTATTGTAGGCAAATGCAGTAACCAATTTGCACACAGCAAGGTCCCCACAAACTGCAATGAGATAAATGACCAGTTAACCTGTTTTTGTGGTGTTGGTTGAAGGATAAGTGTTGGCCAGGATACTGGGGAGAACTCCCCATATCTTCTTTGAATAGTACAGTGGAATCTTTTAGGTCCACCTGAGAGGGCAGGTGGGGCCTCGGTTTAGCGTCTCATCCAAAAGATGGAACTTCTGACAGTGCAGCACTTCCCCGGCCCTGGGGAATTGAATCTAATTGTTGTTCCCTGACTGCCATCCCAGCTGAAGTTGGAAAAAATCAGCACAGTCCTCAAATCAAACCAGATATTGCAGTCACGGAGTGGGGGAGCTGAACATGCCTTTATATTGACACACTAAAACAGTGCTAGAGAGGTGAATGAGAGTAATAAGCGCCTGTCATTTTTATTTACTTTCTAGCTACACTGTGCCTACATCAACTACACCGAGGCCGTAGGAGGTCCTTCAGCTGAGCAAGAGAGGCACTCTTTCTTAAAGATTGCCATTATAGAAATTGGGTGCATCAATACCACTGCGTACCCAGCTCCCCAAAGCTTTCCCTAACATAGGTGCAAATGGCACTGGGCAGATTTAACAAGCCCAATCAGGGGAAAATCATTTTGGACAGCGGGCTGGAGCCAGCAGCGAGGCCGGGACCTGCCACTGACATCACCCTTCCCATACCCGCCGAGGTTGGTAAAATCCAGCCCATAGAATCATAGAATGGTTACAGCACAGAAGGCGGCCATTTTGCCCATGCCGGCTCTCTGCAAGAGCACTCCCCCGCCTTTCCCCACAGCCCTGCAAATTTTTTTCCTTCAGGTACTTAACCAATTCCCTTTTGGAAGCCACAATTCAATCTGCCTCCACCACCCTTTCAGGCAGTGCATTCCAGATCCTAACCACTCGCTGTTTTTCCTCATGTCGCCTTTGGTTCTTCTGCCAATCACCTTAAATCTGTGTCCTCTGGCTCTCGACCCTTCCACCAATGGGAACAGTTTCTCTCTATCTACTCTGTCTAGACCCCTCATGATTTTGAACACTTCTATTAAATCTCCTCTCAACCTTCTCTGCCCTAAGGAGAACAACCCCAGCTTCTCCAGTCTATCCACGTAACTTCTCCAAGAATTACCTCAAAACGAATTCTGTTCCATTATAATCAGTGATGAAATAGGAATTAGGAGCAGTTGTGACCTTCCCCCACCCCCTCTATAAACAAGTCTCAAAAAGCAGACCATTATTGTGCACCTCCGTAAACAAAATAATATGGGGAACGAGCAGAACAGTGGGATCAGTTTTGGATTTCTCTAACAAAGAATTACAATGGGCTGAACAATCTGCTTTTGTGCTGTAAACATCTGTGTTCAAATCAAACCCAGGGTTTATAAGATAATCAATTGACTACTGTCTTTTTCAGGTCCTACACATTTGTTATCTAAGGCAGAAGCCCACGGAATTGAGGGCAAATTATTGATCTGGTTAGGAAATTGGCTGAGTGGCAGGAGACAGAGTAGGGATAATGGGTAGGTACTCAAATTGGCAGGAGGTGACTAGTGGTGTCCTGCAGGGATCTGTGTTGGGGCCTCAACGATTCACAATATTTATTAACGACTTAGATGATGGCATAGAAAGTCATATATCCAAATTTGCCGATGACACAAAGATAGGCAGCATTGTAGGCAGTGTAGATGAAGGCATAAAATTACAAAGGGACATTGAGATTAAGAGAATGGGGAAAACTGGCAAATGGATTTCAATGTAAGCAAATGTGAGGTCATCCACTTTGGACCTAAAAAGTATAGAACAGGGTACTTTCTAAATGGTACAAAGCTAAAAGCAGTGGAGGTTCAAAGAGACTTCGGGAGTTCAGGTACATAGATCATTAAAATGTCATGAACAGGTACAGAAAATAATCAAAAAGGCTCATGGAATGCTGGCCTTTATATCTAGAGGACTAGAGTACAAGGGGGTAGAAGTTATGCTGCAGCTGTACAAAACCCTAGTTAGACCACACCTGGAGTACTGTGAGCAGTTCTGGGCACCACACCTTAGGAAGGATATATTGGCCTTGGAGGGAGTGCAGCATAGGTTTACCAGAATGATGCCCGGACTTCAAAGGTTAAGTTATAAGGAGAGATTACACAAATTAGGGTTGTATTCCCCAGAATTTAGAAGGTTAAGGGGTGATCTGATCAAAGTTTTCAGGATATTAAGGGGAACAGATAGGGTAGATAGAGATAAACTATTTCCGCTGGTTAGGGAGTCTAGGGCTAGGGGGCATAGTCTAAAAATTAGAGCCAGACCTTTCAGGAGTGAAAATAGGAAACACTTCTACACACGAAGGGTGGTAGAAGTTTGGAACTCTCTTCCGCAAACGGCAATTGATGCTAGATCAAGTGTTAACTTTAAATCGGAGATTGATAGCTTTTTGTTAATGAAAAGGTAATAAGGGATATGGGCCAAAGGCAGGTATATGGAGTTAGGTAGCAAATCAGCCATGATCTCATTGAATGGCGGAACAGGCTCGAGGGGCTGAATGGCCTACTCCTGTTCCTTATGTTCATATAAGAACAAAAGAACATAAGACGTAGGAGCAGAAGTAGGTCATTTAGCCCCTCGAGCCTGCTCCGCCATTCAATAGGATCATGGCTGATCTGATCTTGGCCTCAACTCCACTTCCCTGCCCGCTCCCCATAACCCTTGACTCCCTTATCGTTCAAAGATCTGTCTATTTCCAACTTAAATATATTCAATGACCCAGCTCTCTGGGGAAGAGAATTCCAAAGATTCACGACCCTCAGAGAAGAAATTCCTCCTCATTTCCGTTTTAAATGGGTACCCCCTCATCCTCTCTGCATCTACCCTGTCAAGCCCCTTCAAAATCTTATATGTTTCAATAAGATCCCCTCTCATTCTTCTAAACTCCAATGAGTATAGGCCCAACCTGCTCAACCTTTCTTCATAAGACAACCCCTTCATCTCCGGAATCAACCTCGTGAACTTTCTCTGAACTGCCTCCTTCCTTAAATGAGGAGACTAAAACTGTATGCAGTACTCCAGGTGTGCTCTCACCAACGCCCTGTACAGTTGTAACAGGACTTCCCTACTTTTATACTCCATTCCCTTTGCAATAAAGGCCAACATTCCATTTGTCCTCCTAATTACTTGCTGTACCTGCATGCTAACTTTTTGTGATTCATGTACAAGGACCCCCAGATCCCTCTGTATCTCAGCATTTTGTAATCTCTCCCCATTTAAATAATAATTTGCTTTTTTATTTTTCCTACCAAAGTGGATAACCTTGCATTTTCCCACATTATACTCCATCTGCCAGATTTATGCCCACTCACTTAGCCTATCTATATTCCTTTGGAGATTCTTTGCATCCTCTGCACAATTTGCTTTCCCACCTATCTTTGTATCAGCAGCAAATTTGGCTACATTACACTTGGTCCCTTCATCCAAGTCATTAATATAGATTGTAAATAGTTGAGGCCCCAGCACTGATCCCTGCAGCACCCCACTAGTTACAGTTTGCCAACCTGTAAATGACCCATTTATCCCGACTCTCTGTTTTCTGTCAGTTAGCCAATCCTCTATCCATGCTAATATATTACCCTCAACCCCATGAGCTCTTATCTTGTGCAGTAACCTTTTATGTGGCACCTTATCGAATGCCTTCTGGCAATCCAAATACACGACATCTACTGGTTCCCCTTTATCTACCCTGCTCGTTACATCCTCAAAGAACTCCAGCAAATTTGTCAAACATGATTTGCCTTTCATAAAGCCATGCTGACTCTGCTTGACTATATTATGATTTTCTAAATGTCCTGATACCACTTCCTTAATGATGGACTCCAGCATTTTCCCAATGACAGATGTTAGGCTAACTGGTCTATGGTTGCTTGCTTTCTGTCTCCCTCCTTTCTTAAATAGGGGTGTTACATTTGCGGTTTTCCAGTCCGCTGAGACCTCTCCAGAATCCAGGGAATTTTAGCAGATTACAACCTATGCATCCACTATCTCTGCAGCCACCTCTTTTAAGACCCTAGGATGCACGCCATCGGGTCGAGGGGACTTGTCCACCTTTAGTCCCATTAGTTTGCCTAGTACTTTTTCTCTGGTGATAGTGATTGTTTTAGGTTCCCCCCCACCACCCCAATAGCCCCTTGATTATCCATTATTGGGATGCTTTTAGTGTCTTCTACCGTGAAGACCGATACAAAATATTTGTTCAAAGTCTCCGCCATTTCCCTGTTTCCCATTATGAATTCCCCAGACTCATCCTCTAGGGGACCAACGTTTACTTTAGCTACTCTCTTCCTTTTTATATACCTGTAGAAGCTCTTACTGTCTGTTTTTATATTTCTTGCTAGCTTACTTTCATAAGCTATCTTCTCTCTCTTTATCATTTTGTTAGTCGTCCTTTGCTGGTTTTTAAAAATTTCCCAATCTTCTGGTCTTCCACTATTCTTCGCAACATTGTATGCCTTTGTTTTCAATTTGATACCATCCTTTACTTCCTTAGTTAGCCACGGATGGTTCATCCTTCTCTTAGTCTTTCTTTCTCACTGGACTATATCTTTGCTGAGAGTTATGAAATATTTCCTTAAATGTTTGCCACTGCTTTTCTACAGTCTTACCCTGTAATATATTTTCCCAGTCCAGTTTAACTAAGTCTGCCTTCATACCTTTGTAATTACCTTTATTTAAGTTCAGGACTCTAGTTTGAGACCTAGCTTTCTCACCCTTAAACTCAATTTGAAATTCTACCATGCTATGATCACTTTTCCCAAGAGGATCCTTCACTTCGAGATCATTAATTAATCCAGCCTCGTTACACATTATCAGATCTAAAATAGTCTGCTCCCTGGTTGGTTCCACAACGTATTGTTCCAAGAAACCATCTCGCATACACTCTAAGAACTCTTTTTCAAGTCTAGCTTTGCCAATTTGCTTGGTCCAATCAATATGAAGATTAAAATCTCCCATGATTATAGCCGTATCTTTCTTACAAGCCTCTATTACTTCTTGATTTATACTCTGTCCTACAGTGTGGCTACTGTTTGGGGGCCCGTTGACCACTCCCGCCAGTGACTTCTTACCCTTATTATTTCTTATCTCCACCCAAACTGATTCTATGTCTTGATCTTCTAAGCCAATATAATTTCTCATTACTGCACTGATCTCATCCCTTATTAACAGAGCTACACTACCTCCTTTTCCTTTCTGCCTATCCTTACAAAATGGCAAATACCCCTGAATATTCAGTTCCCAGCCTTGGTCACCTTGCAACCACGTCCCTGTAATGGCTATCAAATCATACCCATTTATTTCTATTTGTGCTGTCAACTCATCTATCTTGTTACAAATGCTGCGTGCGTTCAGATATAGAGCTTTTAATTTTGTCTTTTTACCATTTTTCCCTACTTTGATCCCTCTTTCTGATGCACTCTGTCCCTTCCTGTCACACTCTGGTTATCATTATCTCTATTGCTACCCTGCACTTTTGCCTTCTCATTTTTCTTTGATTTTTTAAATTTCTGCTCTGCGGATCCCTCCCCCCCCACTATTTAGTTTAAAGCCCTATCTGCAGCCCTATCGATTCGCCAGGACACTGGTCCCAGCCTGGCTCGAATGAAGCCCGTCCCGACAGAACAGCTCCCTTTTACCCCAGTACTGGTGTCAGTGCCCCAGGAATCAAAACCCATTTCTCCCACACCAATCTTTGAGCCACTCCTTCATCTCTCTGATCTTATTTACCCTATGCCAATTTGCACGTGGCTCAGGTAGTAATCCAGAGATTATTACCTTTGTGGTTCTGCTTTTTAATTTAGCCCCTAGCTGCTCATACTCCCTCAGCAGAACCTCTTTCTTTGTCCTACCTATGTCGTTGGTACCTACATGGACCACGACAACTGGATCTTTCCCCTCCCACTCTAAGTTCCTCTCCAGTCCAGAGGAGATGTCCTTTACCCTTCGGACTCACGCTCTTGGCTGCAGAGAACAGTGTCTATCCCTCTAACTATACTTTCCCCTACCACTACCACATTTCTTTTTGCTCCCTCCACTTGAATGGCTCCCTGTACCACGGTGCTGTGGTATGTTGCACTTTTAAACTCTGGTTAAGAATGCAGCACTTTTGCACCTACATCTAAAACTGTCAAGAATACCATTTTTTTTTGCACAGTCTACAGATTACCATGTCAGTACTTCACATTTCATTTAATCTACTCTGAACTTTACACAGCTCTTTCTTGTAGATGTCCCATCAGTCACCATGGTAATAATGTGATGCGTCTCTTTCTCAATGACAATGAACTCGATGAACAGACTAATGCTCTGTATGCACTTGGGGACAATGGCCCAGAAATTTGGGTCGGGGGCTTCCCGCAGGTGCAAGCCCCCGACCTGCACTTACCTACCGCGCCGGCTGTTGAGCTGTGGGCCCGCGTGGGATTCCGATCCTGGGCCTCCTCCAACTGCCGGCGCACAGTGCTTGCGTATCCCAGAGGCGTAGTTAGTTCGATGCGTCCCCTGGGATCACATGGGCCATGGAGAGCCAATGGTAGCAGGGAATGCTTCATTCATAAGTTTGACAGGAAGACCTGTCAAACTTATAAATACTATAAGCCCCAAAACATCACTAAATCTTCAAATAAAATTTTTTTTAAATCACATTTTTAAAATAAACTATAAATTACATTAAATAACTATTTTAAACAATAATTTAAATTTTTGAAAAAAATAATTTTATCTTCTAACGGGGCTAAAAATAAACTTACCTTTCTTTAAAGTATTTAAAAATAATAAACCTGTGGAAAAAATGTTTTAATTTTAATTAATTCACCACTTACCTTGTAAAAAGCAGGCCTTGCGACTGCTTTTTACATGTCTAACTTCTGGAGACTTACCTTCCCGGGAAAACCTGCAAAAAAAACGTAAGTTCGATGCGCACGCGCTGCCTCTCCTGCGCACGCGTTCCACCTCATAACCCCTTCTTTCAGGGGAACGGAAATGCCGGTTTCCCCCGCATGCGCAGTGCATGCACAAAACCGGCACTTCCATTGGGCTTACGGGTGAGTACCCCATGCGTACTCACCCGTGGAGACCCGAATTTCTGGGCCAATATGTGAACTGGTCGAAAGATTCATTGCACCTTTTCCTGCCTTTGTAATTTGGTATGGAATTTGCGATATTAAAACAGTACAGTACCTGGGTGCGGGGTGAAGTGTGGGCGGGAGGTGACCCTGTGATATGCCTCAGCCTCATCTTGAAATTTCAAGTTGGGGTCCACTGCAGTGAACTCTCCGGATTTGTCATCTGCAAATGTTACTCGGATACCTCGTGCTGTGGTCTCTGTGCCGCAAGCAATGGTACGAGATCGCGGAGAGGAAGCATTGAGTAATGTTGGACAGTCTAGGCAAAAAGAAAAAAAAGGACAACCCTCAGTTAAAACATATAGATAGTAGAATTCATTGACCACAATAGGAACAGAAGTGGGCCCTTGAGTCCCTTGAAGCCTGTCTATTCAATTAGATCATGGTTGATCTGTGCCTTAACTCCATTTACCCGCCTATACCTTGATACCCTTACCAAACAAAATGTTATCAATCTTAGGCTTGGAAATTTCTACTGTCCCAGCCATTTGGGGGAAGAGAATTCTAAGTTTTCACTACCCTTTGTGTGAAAAAGTGCTTCCTAATTTCACTCCTAAATGGACTAGCTCTAATTTTCAGATGACATCAAAATACCTTTGACTAGCCATTGCCAGTAGCAAAACAAAATGCATTCATACAGAGAGTCTGTACATGAAGCCTTAGTGCATTAAAACTTTATTCTCAACTTCAGAACCGAAAGCACTGAATACATTTTAAAAAAATATTTGTTTCCATATCTTTGTCATTGCTAGTTCATCAAATAACAGTGCAATATCTGGAACAAAAACTTGGCATTTAAGTTCCACAAGAGGGCGCTTAAGCCACATAATAATCTAGTGTAGCTCCTATCTGCAAATGCAGCAAAGGGGGTCATTGCTAATTTGCTGCCAAATTGATACTGATAATGAAGTGACGTGTAGACATAATTATACTCCGTTAAACAGCAAAACAGTACTTTAGCACCTGAATCACACCTGATTTTCAAGTCTTCAATCAATTTAGTCACTGCATGCAAAAGTGAAGGAAAAATACCAAGTCACGTTCAGGAATTTGAAACGCAATTTCCTTTTAACTGTTTAAGTTAATTAATATCGACAGAAACATTGCATAAAAAGTATAAATAAATCTACCACTATTTAAGTGCCTGCTACATCGTGAACCATATTTCACTATCCTGATGCTACACTATACTAGTGACAGCAAAATGTCTTCCTGTAACATTCTCACTAAAATTTCAAATGATTAGGAAGTGTTATATAATGAAAGACTGTAATGATTTATTTAATAGCACTGTCTTTATACCTGAGACATGGATTCAGATGCAGCATAGGTTGATGGGATGAACATAGGAACAGGAGTAGGCCATTTAGCCACTCGGGCCTCCTCCACTGTTCGGTTAGATCATGGCTGATCTGTATCTCAATTCCATTTAGCCACCTATGCTCCATATCCCTTGATACCCTTAGCAAACAAAAATCTATCGCTCTCAATCTTGAAAGCTCCAATTGTCCTAGCATCCACAGCCTTTTGGGGTGCGTGTTCCAGATTTCTACGTCCAGTTTTCTATGTGAAAAAGTGCTTCCTGATTTCCTTCCCAAATGGCCTGGCTCGAATTCTAAGATGATGTTCCCTCGTTCTGGATTCCCCCATCAGAGGAAATAGTTTCTCTGTGTCTACCCTATCAAATCATTTTAACATTTTAAACACCTCGACCAGATCACCCCTCAATCTTCTATACTCAAGGGAATACAAGCCAAGTTTGTTCAATCTGTTCTCATACTTCAATCCTCTAAGCCCGGTATTATTCTGGTGAATCTGCACTTCATCCCCTCGAAGATCAATATATCCTTCCTGAGGGGCGGTGCCCGAAACTGAATGCAGTAATGCACTCTGAAACATGCAAGTGCCTTTACAATAGACCTTAAGGTTAAAATGAACTGAAACTGTAAATGCTGATTTCTGAATCAATTTTGATATTTAAAATGCATATATAATGGGAAGCTTACAAGAATCAAAGAGCCCAGGCTTACTGTATAAAGTTACGGTGACCAAGTCGAGAGCAGCAGGAAAGTGAATCATGAGAAGTCCTGGGGCTGGGGGAGGGAAAGCAGCACCGAACGGGGGCTTAAAAAAAAAGGTGGTATTAAATGAAAATAAAGTTGCTGTAGTGGAGAGATTATAGAAGCAGGGATTGTTCTCCTTAGAGCAGAGATGGTTACAGGGAGATTTAATAGAGGTGTTCAAAATTATGTGGGATTTTGATAGTTTCTCCTTATTCACTCTGTTTCCACTGGCAGAAGGGTTGGTAACCAGAGGACACAGATTTTAGATCATTGGCAAACGAGCCAGAGGGGAGATGAGGAGAATCCTTTTCACGTAGCAAGTTATGATGATCTGGAAAGCACTACCTGAAAGGGTGGTGGAAGCAGATTCAATAGTAACTTTCAAAAGGTAATTGGAAATATACTTGGAAAAAGCAAACTATGCAGTATTATGGGGAAAGAGCAGGGGAGTGGGACTAATTGGATGTGCTGTACGAGTGTATGAATCAAAAAGAATGGACACTGTTGACGCAAAGTGCAGTGAATGGTCGCAGCACTGCACAGGCATTCATTTTGATGTGAAATCGGAATTAAAGTCAACTCTAGATCTAGTGTAAGTGGAGTAAATAAGTGGTAAGCAGCAGGGTGCGATGACGAGAGATTAGGTTTTGTTGTGAGGCGGGGTGCATACAGAGCATTGGCATTTGGATTTATGTTCTGCTATTTCCATCTTATGTGTGATTTAGCGACTTTCTGGTATGCTTTGTTTGCTTCTAAGGTCAGCAAGTGCTTTGGCTTTGAATGTGCACCTGTTAACACTGGGAGGGGTCCCCCCGAGATGGAGAGGTGTTTGAGTAGAACTGGGAAGACGGGTTAAGGGAGACAGACGAGACTATGGGTCTACTGTAACAGGGCTGTATTGGGGAAGGTGAAAGAAACAAGCAAGGTAAGGAGCTAGCCAGATGGAATGTGGAGGAGAGGGGTGGGGAGTGAGAGAACACAAAAAAGGCAACATTTCTGCATGAGCTCAAGTACCAAAATTAACAAGGAATGCTTAAAAACATTTAAGAGCACTCATGGTTCTGTTGCTTTAGAAGCACTTTCCCCCTCCCCCACTTTAATCCTCCTTCTGAAATCTATTTCTTCTCATTTGCTATTTACATTCATTCTATGTTTAGCTTCTTTAGAATTGGATATATACCTGAAAAGGAAAAACGTGCAGGGCTATGGGGAAAGAGCAGGGGAGTGGGATTAATTGGATTGCTCTTTCAAAGAGCCGGCACAGGCACAATGGGCCCCCTTCTGTGCTGTAAGATTCTTAGCCCTGACAGGAGGCTGTGATGGTAGAGGAGGAGAAAGGTGGATCGGATTGGGTCTGGCAGAGTAGAGGTGGTGAGTGGACCAGGTTCTCAACACGTGGCCACACTCAAGAGGAGAGGTGAGAGATGGGAGGGGAACAGCACAGACTGAGCAGTTCAAGATCTAGGAACATAGGAACAGCAGTAGGCCATTCAGCCCCTCGAGCCTGTTCCGCCATTCAATTAGATCAAGACTGATCTGTAACTTAACTCCATCTACCCGTATTGGTTCCGTAACCCTTAATACCCTTACCTAACAAAAATCTATTAATCTCTGTTTTGAAATTTCCAGTTGACCTAGCCTCAAACAGCTTTTTGGGAGGAGTTTCCGATTTCCACGACACTTTGTGTGAAGAACTGCTTCTTGACATCACCCCTGAACGGCCTCGCTCTAATTTTAAGGTTCTGCCCCCTTGTTATGGACTCTCCTACCAGAGGAAATAGCTTTTCTCTACCTACCTTATTACAGTAAACGCTTTCGTATCCGGCACCTACGGGACCGGGATGGTGCCGGTTGATTAAAAATTCCGAGGCAATTTATATATCGGCCGACCTCAGACCAGAAGAAGGTAATTCTGTGGGGGTGTTCCGAACTCAGGAGGGGAGGTGGGACATGTTGTATCCGTGTGTTAATGGAGACACGGAATGCAGGAGTTGGTTTAACAGGTGTTTACTGAACAAAGTCTGGAGGTGAACTAAAAGATACAAGACACTATACAGGCTTATATAGCCCGAGTGGCCACTACCGGCATTACAGTACACAGGGGCTCTTAAAGGCACATACACCACAGGACATGGAGTGGCAATGGCCCAAGCTGGTTTTGTAAAAGCCAGAGGAGCACACCTGTTTATTCTGGCCCCACAGATAGACAGTAAAACTTACCTTTGGGTTCCTCTTTGGCTGGGCGGCCAGCTGATACTGTGCGGGGAAGATTGCAGTACCCACAGCGACGATGGGAACAAGTTGTAAGTCATTCCCCACCATTTTCAGGACACTACTGCCCTGTTCCTTCTGGGGCAGAAGCCTCAAAACCTACTCCTGAATTTTGCCGGTTATTAAAGAATTTCGGATGATTAAGTGCCGTTGAAACAAGAGTTTACTGTATATCCTTCCGTCATCTTAAACATCTCAATTAGATCCCCCCTTAATCTTCTATACTCGAGGGAATACAAGCCTAGTCTATGCAACCTATCCTCATAATTTAACCCTTTTAGCCCTGGTATTATTCTAGTGAATCTGCGCTGCACCTGCTCTCAGGCCAATATATCTTCCTGAGGAGCAGTGACCTGAACAGAATGCAGTGCTCCAGATTTAATCTAACAAGAGCTCTATACAACTGAAGCATAACTTCCACCGCCTTGTATCTGGCTGCTCAACAGAGTGCTAAAAACCCCAAAAGAGGTGAAAATAAAGGTGTTGTAAATACTGTTTTAAAGTAAGGAAAGTTAAAATAAAATGAGAAGCAAGGCAGAAAGTAAATTTTTTTTTAAAACAGCTGCCTTGTGCGTTCTGGCAGATTTGATTGCAGGGATGTGACTGGACCATGGTGACTGTACGATCATGCAGTTAGCGTAGAGCAATCAACCAAGCTGAAGGGACTCTGCAACCACAGTGACAGCCCTACAGGCACAAACCGTTTGCTTCATTCTTTCAGAATTTTTCTCTGGTAGTGCACTATCGTATAATCAAGCGGTAGAAGGCTATTTACAGCAGGACATCTGGCTTTCGCTTCTCAATTTATGAAATTATAATTCTTAAAAAGTCTGCATAAGTTAATGAGCAGCATAATTTACCTTTAAATCAGCAAACTTCCTTCCCTGATGTGAAGAAGCAATCGCTCTACTATGAACAGATGCGTCCCGCTCTCTGAGCTACAGTGCCATTTCTGGCTTGCACGCATGTCCTGAGCTAATATAGCATTTATCACAGAAATCAGTGATGGAAATCACACCTAAAAGTGCACTCTGGCGAACTGTAATGACTTATTCAGAACGAGAGGAAAAAATATATACTAAAATATTCCATCGACAGTGTAAAAGGACAGTGTAATTAGGTCACTGCGATGTCAAAACTGAATCAATACAAACTGTGTGGTACAACTGCAGTCAAACAAGCGACAGTTTCAATGGCCATAGAGTTTCAGTTTCCAGTGAGATTTACAGCATAGTGATCAAGATGCTGATCTGTCTCCTCCCTACTCCAAAGGCATTGAGCTCAATTGATGGAAATCTAGCCACTCTGCCAAGCCTCGGCGCAATCTATATAACATCCCGTCCTATTTCCGGTGCATACCTGAATGGTACAAGGGTTCATTGCTCGTTCTGCAGCACACTATCCTGTTCACTTCACGCACAAGTTTTACTCCATAAGATGCATGAACTAGCCTGTGCAGTTTTAAGTTCAGCACAAGTAGGGAATATTGTGAAATAGGCTGAAAAGTTAGAAACCGAAATCTTAGTAGGCATTGACCAACAGCACTAAACTGCCTTCCTGGTTTGCGTGGCTGAGGGAAGTATTTGTTTTAAAATTTGTTCTTGGGATGTGGGCGACGCTGGCAAGGTGGCCTTGATTGCCCACCTCTAGTTGCCCTTCTTCTTGAACTGCTGTATTCCTTCCTGCCGATGGTGCTCCCACAATGGTGTTAGGTAGGGAACTCCTGAATATTGACCCAGCAAGGATGAAGGAATGGCGATACATGTGCAAGTCAGGTTGGTGTGCAACTTGGAGGGGAACTTAGTGGTGATGGTGTTCCCATGACATTGCCGCTCTTGCCCTTCTTGGTGGTAGAGCTTGCAACAGAGGGAGGTTCTGTTGAAGTAACCTTGCTGAATTACTGCAGTGTATCCTATACTGTAGCTACAGTGCGCCGGTGGTGGTGTATACTGAGTCCAGGGGCAAGAACATTGATCAAATGAGCTGCTCTGTCCTGGATGGTGCTGAGCTTCTTGAGTGCAGTTGAGGCTGCACCCATCTAACCGAGTGGTGAGTATCCATCACACTCCTGCCTTGAGCAGAGAAGAGGAGAGACTTTGAGGGGTCAGGAAGTGAGCCACTCATTGCAGACCACCCAGCCTCTGCTCTGCTCTTCTAGTCACAGTGTTGATATGGTTGGTCCACTTCAGCTTCTGGTCAGTGGTGACTCCCAGTTGTTCGAGATGGTCATTATACAGCACTTACATTGCATGCCACTTGTCTGCCCAGGCTTGGATGTTATCCAGGCCATGTTGTGGGTTGGCATGGAATGCTTCATTATTGGAGGAGTTGTGAATGAAGCCGAACCCTAGAATAATCAGCCAACAGCCCCAGAGATGGGTGGATATGGAGTCCAGTGGTAGGGGCATTAATCAAGTGAATGTCTAGTGAGTCACTGGGACCCATTTCATGAGCACATACTTAATTAACATAGCGCTGCCTACTCAAACCTCTCTCAATGGACTCACATATGCCGTATAATTGTAGCAGAAAGATCAGCCTGGGCATACACAGGATTTCAAGAGAATGGGAAAGAAAGAGGAAAGATAAAGCTGGCAGGTTTGACAAAACATTTAGAACACTGGTCATCTATATTCCTTTTTTTTTGCATCTCCAACCTTCTCTCTTCAACCTGCCTTTGTTGAATGCAACACTCATGTGGATCCGCAGCCATAGAATTCATGTGATAGCTCATTCATTTATCTAATGAATTTTAAGCTCATCAAGGTGTTCCAGGGACAGAACACTTTCTAGTTTGGGTAAGCAATATCAGCAAACACTACTGAGGCAGGTGCAGTATTGCTAGCTGTGCGGCAACTAGAGTACTGTAGTGTGACATCTTAATGTCCTACATCAACCATCCTTATACCCTCTTGGAGTAGGATTGTCAATTTTGTACCAATTAATTCCAAACCATGGTAGTTTACTACTTTTTGCCAATGCCTACCAGAAATTGGGTTTGCAATGATTCCGGCTATTTTCTACTATTCTTTACTTATGCTCAACTCAAATCCCCACAGTCATGTCCATGCTTATGAATTAAAACATAGTCTTATGCATGAAGTGAATAGGATAATGTGCCTTATACCATTTAGGTATTCCCCAGAAATAGTACGGGATATGTCACCCTATACTCCTGATCTCTCCAATCGATGGAAAAACACCATACCGACAAACCATACAGCTCAGGCTAAACCAATTCAAATTTGTTACTAAGCAAGAATACATCATCAGAAAAACTATCAATTTCAGTACTTATCAGAGTCCAAAATAACTTCAGTTCTTTGATATTTGTGTGTGTAAACACCTGTCTCTGAACTTGGGGAGTTCTGCCTTGCCTCAGTGACTTTGGAGTAAGGTTAATCTGAGTGAACTGGACTCCAGAAAACTAAGCCTGCATCTCAGGTGTACCCACCAGGCAGCTCTGGCTACAGATCGTAAATCAAGATGAACAAAGACAAAATGGCAGAAATTCCTTGCATTTCATGTTAATGAGCAGTGACACCTAGCGTCAGTGAGACCTAGAGAATGCCTATACTGACACGCCAAACACTTGCCCATTCATACAAATATAGATTCCCCTTAACTGATTAATTACCAGATTAAACAAACTGGCCTCCTTCCACAGATAACGTGTCTCAATTTTCAGGTTGTGGCTTTGAGAGAGAAGGCAACCTTCATTTTAACACTAGTCAGTTCAGAAAAATCATCCTCTACACTGGGGAGAGCAAACGCAGATTGGGCGACCGCTTTGCAGAACACCTCCGTTCAGTCCGTAAGGGTGACCCCGAGCTTCCGGTCACCTGTCACTTTAATTCTCCGCTCCACTCCCACTCTGGCCTCTCAGTCCTCGGCCTCTTACACTGTTCCAATGAAGCTCAACGTAAGCTCGAGGAACAGCACCTCATCTTTCTGGACTCAACATCGAGTTCAACAATTTTAGACCTTAACCTCTGCCCCATCTTGTTTTTCTCTCTCTCTCACATGGCAGCTGTCGATCATTCTGCCATTTACACTTCATCTAGAGCCATCTTTTGTTTCTTAACTTGTCCCATTACCATCTCCTTTTGCCTTGCACCATCATCCCTTTTGTCTCTTAATCGCTCCTGTTTTCCATCCTCTCACAGACCTTCCCTTTTGTTCTTTCCTCCCCTCCCCTACACTTGCTTAAAACCTGTTCCAGCTCCAACTTTTTCCAGTTCTGACGAAGGGTCATCGACCTGAACCGTTAACTCTGTTTCTCTCGCCACAGATGCTGCCTGACCAGCTGAGTATTTCCAGCATTTTCTGTTTTTATTTCAGAAAAATCATTAGTTTTTCTCAATATATATAAAGATGTAATTTGAAACAGAGAACTTACTCTGCCAAAGTGTCGAGACTGTTCAAACTCATTCACAAAGGGTCTTGCAGCAAGCAGACAAAGAGAAAACCTTCATGCCATTAGTCTGCACTGGTTTTAAACCTAGATCTTACAGACAAACAGTGTGCTGATTTGTTACAGTCTCAAACCTCAGCAGCCCCTACAGCACAGTTGAAGGGTCACACACAGCATGTTCCTGGTTTAGATGGCTCAGGATTACACTAAAGGGTGCATTTATCCACTAGGGCCAAATATGCCTCATTCCGAATATGAGAATTTGGACTTCGAACTGCTGACTTGGGACTCCTATTTTAGAAGGACTGAAAATCTTGACTTCCATGGTGAACAAGTTATTTTAAGCACTGGGCAATATAAAATGTTTATCTTATTTTTCCATTGGGAGTTGTTTGTTGCTGCACGTATAGTGACCTCTGCTCTTGTATTTATAAAAATAGTCTATTAATTTAGGGCTAATTGACCCTTACCCTGCTAAATAATCAGGAATTCCATGCAGTTAGCAAAACAAATGCTGAAATTTGTACATCACAATCATTATCTGACTTAACCCTTTAAAAGAAATGCTCCAGACAAAACACTACAATGCCGTTATCCTCAACCAAAAAATATACCTCTATATTTTCTCTACTTCTAAATATTTT
The DNA here is from genome assembly GCF_052327205.1 of Somniosus microcephalus. NCBI lineage: Eukaryota > Metazoa > Chordata > Chondrichthyes > Squaliformes > Somniosidae > Somniosus > Somniosus microcephalus. The sequence goes on from NC_140991.1 coordinate 286,292,357, forward strand.
GTTCTTATTTTTTTTTTAAAGTTATCTTGGGATGATTAAGTCTCCCAATTGAAGCAGCAATTCCCCAGATCGTGAGCCAAGATCTGGTGTTCCAGCCTCGACTTCTTAGAAATCTCGATACTTCGCTGAAAAGTCCAAGGGGGTGAATTGGCAGTTCAAACACAAGCCATTGCACATTTTTATTCTTGTAAATTCTTTTGAATTCAAAGCAATAGAGGCTTAGTTTGAAAAAAAAACAACCTGGCTGCTGAAAATTAAACAAGTAATTTCTTTTCAACATTTCTTTCTTATTTAAAAAAGAGAATGACTAGATGCCGCAACAGTTTCCACATTACACAAGCAAACAACAACTTGTACATGAACCCTCTGGTATGCATTCTGTCAAAAACCGGGTTGGGCAGTGAAGCCTAGTTCTTGTTCAAGAGGTGTGGGTTTCCCTCACCCGCCTCAAGCTAAAGCTAAAGAAAGCCAAAGCCTGACTCTGGGTAGGGAACACACAGACCTCAACACTTTTGAAGGAGCCAAAGACATGGGCAGGAATTTTCCCATCAAAAAATGGGTGGGTTTGGAGCGTGGGGGCAATTAAATTGTTAAAAATGCAAATCCTGACCTGATTCTGCCTCCAACCTGCCCACTTCCGGTTATCCTGGCAGCAGGTTGGGGGGGGTGGGGGTGGATGGGCAGCCAACCTGTTGCCAGGGGTCGTTACCTCAATTTAAATATTGTATTGAGGCTGGGAGCCTCTATTTTCCCCTCCATTTTGTTTTTAATTGCCTGTGGACGGGTTTCACACAATTCGTGAAACCCGGCAGTTAAACAGAGGCGGGGACAGCTGCATCCAGGAGTTAAGTAGCTTTATACCTACCTCCTAGATCCAGGGTCCCTACCATAGCCGCCCACCGCGATCGGAGAATCTCCAAAGAGGCCTCCGATCGCCTTCCCAGGCCTTGCCCCCACCCCCCTCAACGATGATGATGAGGCCGGCCACGATCCTCCGCCCCCCCCCACCCCCGGCAATCCCCGCTTGCCTGCTGATCCCTGACCACCCCCCATCGCCTGCCGATCCTGCAAGCACCAGCCCCCCCCCCGATCCTCTCTCCCCCACTCCCGATTTCCGACCCTCGCCAATCCTCTCTCTCTCTCCTCCCGATTGCCGACCCCTCGCAACTGAGGTCTACCCACCCGCAGCCAGCCAGCCAGCCTCTCAAGCTGGCTGGCTGCGGGCAGGAAACCAAAGCTCGCATTCAAATTAGGCCATGCCGGTAAAATTGGCAGGGCCTGCGGAAAACCCGGATTTCTCGCCCGCCTCGGACCCCACCCCCCCGGACAAAATTCCTGCAATGGTCAAGAAAAAACAGTGACAAGTAATTAAAGTTAAGATCCCCCAGCAATCTGCGATGCCAGTTCCAGCTATACTTGCCCCAGCTGCCCGGTTAATAGCTCCACAGCACGGGAATAAGATGCTGCCTTCATAACTTCATCTAACTTTTCTATTTCTAAACCTTTCCTTTAATATTTTCCTTGTTTTGGTTCCTTTTACTAGCTTTTCTGTCTATATGTCTCTCTCATTCAATTTATCTGATTGCTCATTATTCTCTATTACAGTATTCCATTTTCTCTTCTGCCTTCTCTTAATGTGTTCTGCCATTACTTCTTATTGTTTGGTTTAAATGTGACCTTGAGCCCTCTTCTTATGCCTCATTAAGGAGCTTCTCCGCTGCCGTCTGGTTTTTCTGTCTCGTAGTTTCTTTTGTCACTTAGCTCCGAGTAATGTATTCCTTTTATCCCTGCAGTTTGGCCTTTTACAACACTAAGACTGGCTTGGTCCCGTTCTCAAATACTCTACAGTCCCATCCTCATTACGGCTGCTGCTTCTACAAGCTAAGACTCAATTCCACATTAATGGAGGCCGCATTACCCACACTGCTTAGCTTCAGTGAAACAACTCAATAATCAGTCTAGATTTCAAAGCCATTATACTCCATTGCTACATCTGAACAAGGACTTTTAATTGTTAGTTTCAGCATTTTTCCAAAATTTGTCTTTGTTTAAGGCATAAAGGCACTTCACATATGCAGTGTCCTATGATCCTAAACCTGTGCCCTATAACAGACCAATGTGTATAGGCTAAAACTTCTTGATCAGATTTATTTACAGGCCATTCAATTCACAGAAGCCAAGTGTTACAGCAAGATACAAACTAAGCAGAATACATAAAAGTAGCAGATAAACAAAAATGAGGGGCTTCACAGGAGCATTATCAGACAAAATGTGACACCGAGCCACATAAGGAGATAGAAGGTCAAAGAGGTCAGTTTTAAGGAGCATCTTAAAGGAGAGAGAGGTAGAAAGGCAGAGAGGCTGAGGGAGAGAATTCCAGAGCTTAGGGCTGAGGCAGCTGAAGGCACGGCCGCCAATGGTGGAGCAATGAAAATAGGGGATGCGCAAGAGGCCAAATTTGTAGGAGCGCAAAGATCTCAGAGGGTTGTAGGGCTGGAGGAGGTTACAGAGATAGGGAGGGGCGAGGTCATGGAGGGATTTGAAAACAAGGATGAGAATTTTCAAATTTTAAAATAAATGGCTAAAATGCATTCCTTACAGAGTCCGATAAGTAACAAGATTTTTGGATGAAAAGGTTTGGTTTGTCTCTCAGTGGACCTTCTAGATGTGATGTAAATGAATGAGGCAAATCTCAGTACATCCATGGAGTTCAGATCCCCTACCAGAACGAAAGATTATGGGCGAATTCTCCAGTACTTCAAACATTCCAAAGCCTCTGAAGTCAGAGGGGGAGAAATTCCCCTCCTTTGAGCCTCCCATGGGGGGTGCGCTAATGGGGCGCAAAGGCCTTTTTGCCCGGCTGCGCCGCTGACCACGCCTCCCGCCAAATTCCACGGGAGGTTAGCGGTGACGCTACTGGGTTGCGCGCCGATCTCATGCGCCCGGAGATCATGACGTTATCTCTGGGCGCCTCGCCCCAGTGGCGCCCCAACAGAAAAATTCCCCTGCAGCAGCACCGGGCGATGGCAGTGACTGCTGCAGGGGACACGAGCAGGGCGGCTGGCCACTAGCGGGGCGGAAGTTAAAGGTGAGGTGGTCCACCGCCCTGAAAAAAACGTCGGCATTTTTGACAAATGGTTTTATTGCTCCGGACGCGGGGTCCGTGCCGTGATCGGTCAGCCCGGCACTCTGCTTGAATGCCGGGCTGATCACGCGGCACCCCCGCTCCCCAGTGCTGCAGGTAAGTTAAAAAAATACCACCAGGGATCTGCTAATATATTAAAACGTTGGTGATTCTGACCTGCACTTGTAGCCTCCAGTCTGAAACTGCAAACATATTGGCCCCGATATTTACAAGGAGGGTGCAGGTGAGGCCGAAAATGGCCAAGGAACCCGGTAAGGCCGGGGACACGGAGATTCTGCTGATCTTAACGTCACGACCTCATTAACATTTCGTAGCTCCGTCTCCCGCCTGGCGGCCGGCCTGAACAGCGGGCGCAGGGAACACCGGCGGCAGGAGGCCGCAGCCAGGGACCCTTGGGGACGTTCCTGGGCAATCGGAGCTGGGGGAAGGCTGGAGATCTGGGCTGCGGGGGGGGGGGGACGCTGGCAATCGGGGCTGGGAGAGGTCGAAGACTTCCTTGAGGGGCCTGCGGGAACACTCCTGCTCCTTCTGTTCCACAAGTAGTGATGAAACAGCCACTTACCTCGGGGAGTTGGTAGCTCCTGCCTCCTTTTCACTTCTCCCGCCCGTCATGGGGAGCGGCGGGGGTGGAGGTTAATATCGAGGCTATTAATTCTACAAAGTTATTTCACCAAACTCTGAATGAACTGAACCAGTTTATATTACAAAGGGACATGACTAGAACTGCGTAGAATAACACATTAGGTTTATATGATGTAAAGCTCCTGTCATGAAACAGCACCTAACTCGAATAGCAATCAGCTACTCTAACCATTCATAAAGAAGCTAGTCTCAAAGTGCGACACGTATTGGTTTATGTTTGAAGTAGAGATGAGCACACAACTGCCCATTAAGTGACAAATCCCAAATGCCTTTGTCTTCATCATGTGCATGTCATTATAAGTACAGTATGCCACTGGTCTTAGCCACTTTTCAAGATAACCACAAAATGCAGCAATTTCAAGAGCAGTGTGCATTACGACTTCTCTAAATCTAATCATAAAGTTATAAACACCTGTACCTGTCTGTGAATGGTATAAATACTACGCTGAGTATCTATCAATTACTTTTCTTTCCCCTTTTTTATTGGTGATTTTTAAAAATATACATGAAGGCTATTAGCACCGGGGAATGGTAGATCACTTATCATAGGTGCAACATTATTCTCCTTTGGGGGAAAAATTCAGTTGGTTGCGCCTCCCGTTAGCGCCTGAAGAGGGCGCTAACGGGACGCAAACCAACTCGCGCCCGGGAGCGGCACTGCCCACGCCTCCCGCAAAATTCAGCGGGAGGTTAGTGGGGGCGCTAACCGGTAGCGCCCTGCGGCGCTGGTGATGACGTCATTGGCGTGCGCAGTGCCCCGTTCACGATCTTCGGGAGCGCCCCCTGACTTACCACCGGACGCCATGTCCGACGGGGTCAGGGGGGCGTACCTGCGGCAGGGGAGGCGCAATTTAAAGGCGAGGTGCGGGGCGGCCATTTTTGTTGCTGGCCACCTGCCAGCACCTGCCTGCACTCCCGATCCCCGGGGGCCCAGCTGGGCCCCAGGTTGCGTTGCACAAGACCCCTCCCCTTTAACAAGGGGAGGAAGGCCTGCAATACCGTGGCGCGACGTGCCGCAGATATAACACCGCAATATTGACTCACAGCGCCCCAAGAGGGATGCGGGGCGCTTCCAGTAGCGCCCCGCTTCCCTCTTGGGGCGCAACCACTCAATTTCCGGTGCGGGGATGCTAATTTTTCCGGGGCGCTACTTTTAGCGCCCCGGCGAAGTTCTCAATTTTTAGCCCTTGGAGTTTAATTGCCACATGGAATCAGGAACACTCTCCATTCTTATTGCAATTTTATTTCCAAATTCCAAGAAAACATCAGCAAAATTCTATCCACTAAAAATAACATGAATTCATTGAAATACACAGAGCTTTTGCTTATTATTTGGAGAGGACAAAGCCATTTCATCCGCCTGGGCGATTATCTCCTACGGAAAACCAGTTACAAAAGAGGTCGGCATTGAGCCGTTGCTTATTACGCAAATAGGACAAAGAATCTTCACCATTCTAGACTAGAGCTATCTGCACCCTTTGGAAATTGGGTTGCCAACCCGCCCAGATTGCCCTGGAGTCTACAGGAATTCAAGATTAATCTCGCAGACACTCCTGTGAGCAACCGGGGAGAAATATCATAGGGCCATTTTCATCTCCTATTTGACTCTGGCTGGACTCACAACAAAGAGGACCACCATGCACCCAAGATGCAATGCGGCCCTGGCGCAAGCATGTTCCAGTGAAACCATGTGACGGATAGCGTGGTTTCTGAAGCGCAGAGGATTATGGGCATTGTAACCGTCATTATTGACTGATTGGCGGACCAATGGCAGGAGTGTGGGGATAGGGTAGTTTCAGCCAGGAGGGCATTTGTTTTTTTTATTCGTTTAGGGGATGAGGGCGTTGCTGGCAAGACCAGCATTTATTGCCCATCCCTAGTTGCCCTCGAGAAGGTGGTGGTGAGCCGGCTTCTTGAACCGCTGCAGCCCGTGTGGTGAAGGTACTCCCACAGTGCTGTTGGGAAGGGAGTTCCAGGATTTTGACCCAGCGACGATAAAGGATGGGCAATATACTAACTCAGGATGGTGTGTGACTTGGGGGAGAACTTGGAGGTGGTGGTGTTCCCATGCGCCTGCTGCCCTTGTCCTTCTAGGTGGTAGAGGTCGTGGGTTTGGGAGGTGCTGCCGAAGAAGCCTTGGCGAGAAGCTGCAGTGCATCTTGTAGACGGTACACACTGCAGCCACGGTACGCCAATGGTGGAGGGAGTGAATGTTTAAGGTGGTGGATGGGATGCCAATCAAGCGGGCTGCTTTGTCCTGGATGGTGTCGAGCTTCTTGAGTGCTGTTAGAGCTGCAGTCATCCAGGCAAGTGGAGAGTATGCCATCACACTCCTTATTTGTGCCTTGTAGATGGTGGGAAAGGTTTTGGGGAGTCAGAAGGTGAGACATTCGCCACAGAATACCTTGCCTCTGACCCGCTCTTGTTGCCACAGTATTTATGTGGCTGGTCCAGTTAAGTTTCTGGTCAATGGTGACCCCCAGGATGTTGATGGTGGGGGATTCGGCAATGACAATGCCGTTGAATGTCAAGGGGCGGTGGTTAGACTCTCGCTTGTTGGAGATAGTCATTGCCTGGCACTTCTGTGGCGCGAATATTACCTGCCACTTATCAGCCCAAGCCTGAACGTCGTCCAGGTCTTGTTGCATGCGTGCATGGACTGCTTCATTATCTGAGGAGTTGTGAATGGCGTTGAACACTGAAGTCATCAGCGAATATCCCCACTTCTGACCTTATGTTGGAGGGAAGGTCATTGATGAAGCAGCTGAAGATGGTTGGGCCTAGGACACTGCCCTAAGGAACTCCTGCAGCGATATCAACCACCACAGCCATCTTTCTTTGTGCTAGGTATGACTCCAGCCAGTGGAGAGTTTTCCCCCCGATTCCCATTGACTTCAGTTTTACTAGAGCTCCTGGATGCCATACCCGGCCAAATGCTGCCTTGATGCCAAGGGCAGTCACTCTCACCACACCTCTGGAATTCAGCTCCTTTGTCCATGTTTGGACCAAGGCTGTAATGAGGTCAGGAGTCGAGTGGTCTTGGCGGAACCCAAACTGGGCATTAGTGAGCAGGTTATTGGTGAGTACTGGACTTATGAAATCTCAACTGTCCAGCCTCTGGCCCTCCATTCACCATGACATTTCTGTAGATACCAATCTGCTCAACCACACCTCACCACTATCTTTGCTGCCCTAGTCTCTACTAAAACAATTACCCTCTCTCACCCTGGCCGTTCCCCCTGGTACAGCTCTCATCTTTGGGCCCTTAAGTCCAAGGGGGCGCAGACTCAAATGGACATGGCGGACAACTGGTTTAGCAATTCACTACCAGATCTGGCTTGACCACATAAAGCACTATCAAGCCTTGCTCTCGTCTGCCAAAATTGCTCACTATTCCAGAATCATTCTGGAATGCAAAGATAAACCTCAGCTCTTATTCTCTACTGCTAACCATCATCTTAAACCCCTCGCCCCTGTCTCCTCCACTATCACCTCCAATAACAAGTGTGAGGAGCTCATGGACTTCTTTGTCTCGAAGATTGAGACCATCCATTCAGATGCCTCTGCCATTTATCTTCCTTCCCCTAGCGCACCGGGCCAAACTTCCTCTAAGGTTCCCCCCTGCCCTAGCCCTGAAATCACATCTTTCTCCAGTTTCTCTCCAATCTCCTCTCATGACCTCTCTGTGCTCATCTTGTCCATGAGACCCACCTCCTGTTCCCTTGACCCTATTCCCACCAACTGCTGACCACCCAACTTCCTTTTCTGCCTCTCATGTTAGCTGACATTGTTAATGCTTCTCACCCCTCAGGTACTGTCCCCCTCTCCCTCAAATCTGCTGTCATCACCCCCTCCTCAAAAAAAACAAACCTTGACACCTCTGTCCTTGCAAACTACCGCCCCATCTCCAAACTCCCTTTCTTCTCCAAAGTCCTTGAACATGTTGTCGCCTCCCAAATCCGTGCCCATCTTTCCCGCAATTCCATGTTTGAATCCCTCCAATCAGGTTTCCGTCCTTGCCACAGTACCGAAACGGCTCTCATCAATCACAAATGACATCCTTTGTGACTGTGACAAAGGTAAACTATCCTTTCTCGTCCTTTTTGACTTGTCTGCAGCCTTTGACACGGTTGACCACTCCATCCTTCTCCAACGCCTCTCCGCCGTCGTCCAGCTGGGTGGGACTGCACTCACCTGGTTCTATTCTTATCTATCTAATCGTAGCCAGAGAATCACCTGCAACGGCTTCTCTTCCTGCTCCTGCATCGTTACCTCTGGTGTCCCCCAAGGATCTATCCTTGGCCCCCTCCTATTTCTCATCTACATGTTGCCCCTTGGTGACATCATCCGAAAACACAGAGCCAGTTTCCACATGTACGCTGACAACACCCAGCTCTACCTCACTACCTCTTCTCTCGACCCCTCCACGGTGTCTAAATTGTCAGACTGCTTGTCCGACATACAGTTCTGGATGAGCAAAAATTTTCTCCAATTAAATATTGGGAAGACCGAAGCCATTGTTTTCGGTCCCCGCCACAAACTCTGTTCCCTAGCCACTGACTCCATCCCTCTCCCTAACATCTGTCAGGGGCTGAAGCACACTGTTCGCAACCTTGGTGTTGTGGGAGACTACAGTCTCCCGCGTAAAGAAATAGGCAACACAGCGAGCTACAAGAAACAGGTCTTTACTCCAACTCTCACAATACAGTACTGAATTCGTAAAGCCCGCGAACCTGTGATGACTCACGGATTGGTCACCTGCTGGAACCTGATTGGTTTTCCTTCTCTCAGCAGCAGGCGAGTCTGAACATGCCTTATTCCTCTCAGCTTGCAACTGTCTTGCGGGGGGAGGGGAATACAGCAGTTAAAAGGGGATTATACAGGTTTATCTACATACACACAGTGTTTCCCCAATGTGGTAACGCCACATACGCCCCCCCAGAATCCTCGTTAACTGTAAAAGTCAGTCTCTACGGAGGTTTGACCAAACGGCCGAAGCGGCTGTAGTAGCCATCTGGCATGAGGAGGGCTGTCTGGGAGGTCGGCCGGTTGGTTCGTGGGCTGCTCTGGTGGCTGGTCTGCCGGTGGGCTGGCTGGACGGGCTGCCGGCGAAGGTGGGGCGGCGGCCGGGAAGTAAGGTTCTGGCGTGTCTTGGTCCTCTTGTGGGGCCGCCGCCAACGGGGGAGGTCTGCCCCGCCGTGGGGGAAGAGCCGGACGAAACGGGAAGCTGAGGTCCAGGTGCGCCGGTTTGAGGCGGTCTACTGAAATAAGGTCCGGCTTCCCGCCGACGTCGATAAGAAAAGCTTTGTCCCCCGTCTCCAATACTGAGAAGGGGCCGGTGTATGGTGCCTGCAGCGGGCCTCTGTGCGCGTCCCGGCGCACGAAGGCGAACTCCGCATGTCGTAGGTCCCGAGGCACGTAGGACGGCTGCGGGCCGTGTTGCGAAGTGGGCACTGGACGGAATTGCTGGGCCGCATCCTGGTGCAGGGAAAGCTGTCTGGCGGCCGACCACGGCTCCGTTGTCAGGGAGAGGAAGTCGCCTGGTACTCTGAGTGGTTGGCCGTAGACCATCTCGGCCGCAGAGGCGCGGAGGTCCTCTTTGGGCGCGGTGCGCAATCCCAGGAGGACCCAGGGTAGTTTGTCGATCCAGCTGGTGTCGGCCAGGCTGGCGCGGAGGGAGGCTTTCAAGGAACGATGAAAGTGCTCGCGGAGCCTGTTGGCCTGCAGGTGGTAGGCTGTTGTCCTGTGCAACTTGGTGCCGAGGCCGGCGGTGATGGCATTCCACAAGTGGGAGGTGAACTGGGGGCCTCTGTCCGAGGATATGTCGGTCGGCACGCCGAACCGGGCCACCCATGTCGAGACGAATGCTCGCGCGACGTCGGTCGTGGTGGTGGAGGCGAGGGGAACCGCCTCGGGCCATCTGGTGGTGCGGTCGACGATCGTGAGGTGTGTGAAACCGTGTGACGGCGGCAAGGGGCCTACCAGATCGACGTGGACGTGGTCGAAATGCCTCTCGGGCACCGGGAAACACTCCAATGGCGCCTTGGTGTGCTGCTGGATCTTAGCGCGCTGACACGCCACGCATGTGTTGGTCCAGTCTCTCACATCCTTGTGGAGTCCAGGCCAGACGAACTTGGCGGACATGAGTTTCAGAGACGCACGCATCCCTGGATGTGAGAGGCCATGGATGATGTCGAAAACTCGCTTGCGCCAGGCGGATGGGACGACCGGCCTAGGCGAGGGGACTGAGACGTCGTACAGGAGGGTTGTGCCGGCTGCGTGGAAGTGGATGTCGGCCAGAGTGAGGCTGGTGGTTGACGTCCTGAGGGCCTGGATCTCCGCGTCGGCGGCCTGGTCTCTCGCCATGCTGGCGTAGTCGACGCCCAGGTGCACTGCGTGGAGCGAGGGTCTTGAGAGGCAGTCGGCCACCAAATTGTCCTTGCCGGCGACGTAGCGGATGTCCGTGGTGAACTCCGAGATGAAGTTGAGTTGGCGCTGTTGGCGCGCGGACCAGGGTTCGGTTACTTTGGCCATGGTGAAAGTGAGCGGCTTGTGGTCCACGAATGCGGTGAACGGCCGGCCTTCCAGGAGGAAACGGAAGTGCCGGATTGCCAGGAACAGGGCCAGGAGCTCTCTGTTGAACGTGCTGTAGGCCTGCTCGTTCTTGCGCAGCTGTCGGCTGAAAAATGCCAGTGGCTGCCACGCGCCTTCGACCCACTGTTGCTGGACAGCGCCGACGGCGTAATCCGAGGCGTCCGTGGTGAGGGCGGTCTTGGCGCCCGGGATGGGGTGGGCCAGTAGTGTGGCGTTGGCCAAGGTGCTTTTGGTCTGGTGGAAGGCTGTCGCCATCTCGCTGGACCACGTGAGTTGCTCTTTGCCCGTTTTGCCCCTGGTGGCTTCGTAGAGGGGGCGCATGAGTGAGGCGGCCTTGGGCATGAAACGGTGATAGAAATTGACCATCCCCAAAAATTCCTGCAGCGCCTTGACCGAGGTGGGCTGGGGAAAGTCCGCCACCGCCTGCACCTTGGAAGGAAGGGGAATGGCTCCCCTTGGCGAGATTCTGTGGCCGAGAAAGTCAATTTGGGCTGCTCCGAACTGGCATTTGGCCGGGTTGACGATTAGCCCGTGTTGGCTGAGGCGCTGGAAAAGAGAGCGCAAATGCGCGATGTGCTCGGCCTTGCTGGTGCTGGCCACGAGGATATCGTCCAGATAGACGAACAGGAAGCTCAGGTCCCGTAGGACGGAATCCATGAGCCATTGGAAGGCCTGTGCGGCGTTCTTGAGCTCGAAGGGCATGCGCAGGAACTCGAGCAGTCCGAAGGGGGTGATGACCGCCGTCTTCTGGACGTCTGCGTGGTGGACGGGGACCTGATGGTAGCCGCGAATCAGGTCAACCTTGGAAAAGACAGACTTTCCTGCTAGGTGTGCCGAGAAGTCTTGGACGTGCGGAATGGGGTATCTATCGGGCGTGGTGGCGTCGTTGAGCCGTCTGTAGTCGCTGCAGGGGCGCCAGCCACCGCCCGGCTTGGGCACAATGTGGAGGGGGGACGACCAGGGGCTGTTCGAGCGGCGGATGATGCCCAATTTCTCCATCGTGGCGAATTCTTCCTTGGCCACCGCCATCTTAGCTGGGTCCAGGCGTCTGGCTCGGGCGAACACTGGTGGTCCCGTAGTGGCGATGTGGTGCTCGACACCATGCTTGGCTGCCGCGGCTGAGAAGGTCGGTTGTGTGAGCCTCGGGAAATCTGTGAGTAGGCGGGCGTAGTCATCATCCGCCGGGGCAGAGCAAGACCCGACGAGGGCCGGGCTGTTGCTCTGCTGGCAGGCCAGTGAAGCGAAAGTTGCTGCATCGATCAGGCGCCTGTCGCGGACGTCGACCAGGAGTCCGTGGGCGCAAAGAAAATCGGCGCCCAGCAAGGGATGTGCCACCGAGGCCGTCACAAAATCCCACGTAAATCGCTGGCCGTTGAAACAAACCTCGGCCCGTCGCTTTCCAAAAGTAGCGATGGCTGCGCCATTTGCTGCCACAAGGGGTGGGCCGCTGCAGCCTGCCTGGATGTCAAGCTGGGAGGCAGGAATTATGCTGCATTGGGCTCCGGTGTCGCAAAGGAATCTGCGCCCTGAAAGGGAGTCGGTTATGTACAGCAGTTTACCTGCGGTGCCGATGGCCATCGTGGCGGCGGGGGTGCGGTCGAGCGGGCCTAGACGGCAGCGCGGGGCTGGCGCGTTGGGCCGGGCGGCCATCTTGGTTTGATCGAAAGAGCAGGGTGCTCTGCAGCGTTGGGCCTTGTGGCCGAAACGCGCATGGTAGTAGCATAGTTCTGCGGCCTGGCGTGGCGCGCTCGGTGGTGTCGGGGAGCCAATGTGGGAGACTACAGTCTCCTGCGCAAAGAAATAGGCAACACAGCGAGCTACAAGAAATAGGTCTTTACTCCAACTCTCACAATACAGTACTGAATTCGTAAAGCCCGCGAACCTGTGAGGACTCACGGATTGGTCACCTGCTGGAACCTGATTGGTTTTCCTTCTCTCAGCAGCAGGCGAGTCTGAACATGCCTTATTCCTCTCAGCTTGCAACTGTCTTGCGGGGGGAGGGGAATACAGCAGTTAAAAGGGGATTATACAGGTTTATCTACATACACACAGTGTTTCCCCAATGTGGTAACGCCACAGTGTCATATTTGACCCTGAAATGAGCTTCCGACCACATATTCGCAGCATAACAAAGACTGCCTATTTCCACCTCTGTAACATCGCCTGTCTCCGCTCTGCCTCAGCTCATCTGCTGCTGAAACCCTCATCCATGCCTTTGTTACCTCAAGACTCGATTATTCCAATGCACTCCTGGCTGGCCTCCCACATTCCACCCTACGTAAACTTGAGGCCATCCAAAACTTGGCTGCCCGTGTCCTAACTCGCACCAAGTCCCGTTCGTCTATCACCCCTGTGCTCACTGACCTACATTGGCTCCCGGTTATGCAGCGCCTCGATTTCAAAATTCTCATCCTTGTTTTCAAATCCCTCCATGGCCTCGCCCCTTCCTATCTCTGTAATCTCCTTGAGCCCCACAACCCCCTCCAACCACCAGATATCTGCGTTCCTCTAATTCTGCCCCCTTGAACATCCCTGATTATAATCGCTCACCTTTGGTGGCCGTGCCTTCTGTTGCCTAGGCCCTAAGCTCTGGAATTCCCTGCCTAAACCTCTCCAGCTCTCTACCTCTCTTTCCTCCTTTAAGACACTCCTTAAAATCTACCTCTTTGACCAAGCTTTTGGTCATTTGCCCTAATTTATGCTTATGTGGATTGGTGTCAGATTTTGTCTTAAAATACTCCTGTGCAGCGCCTTGGGATGTTTTACTACATTAAAGGCACTATATAAATACAAGTTGTTGTTGCTGGTGAGTAAGTGCCGCTTGATAGCATTGTTGATGGCACCTTCCATCACTTTGCTGATGATTGAGAGTAGACTGATGGGGCGGTAATTGGCCGGATTGGACTGGTCCTGCTTTTTGTGGACAGGACATACCTGTGATGAAACCTCCCAGGAAAAGGTCTAACCAGAGTTGGCAACCCTATTTGGAAATGGAATGTTAAAGAAAGCCATTAAGCAGAGAATTGTAAACTTGGTTATTGAATGTATCTCCTCGTTTTACTCTTCTACAAAGCAGAATCCACCACAGAAAAATACAGGTCATTCTTGTGTGGAACACTTGGTATAACACACCTGTCCGTATAAAACAGCACATAAGTGGTGGCCACCATTACATTTTAGCCTTTCCCAAGATACTTCAAGGGCAACTCTCGTGAGCAAACCCTCACTCCCTATGAACTGAAGTGCGACCTTATATGCACAGTATCTGTTATTGTAGCATTGCCAGAAATCAAACAGGTGAGAATAGCCTGCCAGTACTCAATGTAAACTCACACACTTAAAATGGTCATTTGGCCAAGGTAGTAGCAGACATCCAGAGTTGATGGAACCATAATGTGGCTTGACAACCTGGCTTCAGGAGAGCAAATTTGGAGGGGGTTATAGGATTGCTGTTTAATTTTTTTTTATTTTACACTTACACTTAAATGGTGCTCAAAGCAGAACTTAAAAAATAAAGAGTAAAGTGATACCTCTGATGCAGCTTTATTTTCTCTGATGCTTTGTAGAGACAGTGGTCAGAAGAGGACGAGTGAAATGAATTTGAGCTCATTATCGGGACTCAGGGTAAAGCTAGGGTCTAACTGCTAGGAAGAACATTCTTCAAAACTGAAAGCCCCCACCTGGAGTTATGGTGGTAGGAGTTATAGGCAGGTGTTATTCTAGAGAGGCTGGCCTTTTAAGACAAAGGTAAACAGGTATCGGAGAGTCAAGCAGTTGCTGCTCAAGTGTCAGGGATAACCCAGGGATGATTCTCTATTCACCTCCTCTCTGATTGGCAGCTACTGATGGTTGGTTGCCCATTAGTTCATGCCCCACTGCACTCCCACCTCCCAGAGATCATAGTGGACTGTGCCCACTCCCCTTGTCTTTATTATTGAAAGGCGTACCCAGTGATGAGCAAAGATATTGCTCCTGGTTTGTTTACAGATCTTGCTATGAAAATAATAAATATTGATATTTTTTGTTGAAAATTGTGCATTTTTTATGTTTTATGTTTGCCTTTTTTTTTTTAAAGATTTTTTTTTCTTGAACAATGTTCTTCTTTACATTATGCTCCTCTGATGAGCACTGTCAAGATCTGTAACATAGTCTTAAGCATGAAAAGAAAAGGAAAAAGAAAAAGGGAAAGGAAAAGACAAGAGAGAATGGAAAAAGAATTTGCATTCATATAGCACCTTTCACGACCTCAGGATGTCTCAAAACACTATACAGCCAATTAAGTACTTTTGAAGCATAGTCACTGTTATAATGTAGAAATGACATTTAGGAAATGTTGGGCACCAACCACAACCTAACACTCAACAGTCCAGCACTTTGATCTACCAGTTTACACTCATGCCCACAGGCCAAGAATGGACATGGTACTGCGAAAAAAGTACTGTTCCCATACTTATAGTACCTGTATGACTGCAGTCAATGCAGACAGGAGATCGAAAGAATGAGAGAGATAAACAGTACAGGGAAGGTGCATGTTGGCACTGAAACGTGCTGGGCACTATGCTATGCTGGAACATGGGTTCATGCCTTCAATTTCCCACACACCGTGCACTCAATCTTAGCTAATTCATCAGAAAATGCTGAGTTGAAGGCCACGGAGGATCCCCACAGGGAGATTGAAACCAAAGGAAGTGTGACCAAGACTGTGAGCAACCAGTTAGAGGTGAAGGGTTTGAAAACAGATTGCTTACCTGCTAAATCCATGGTGTGGAAAGACATTAAGGGGTGATGAATGAAAACAGTTAAAAATGAATTTTTAAACCAGTTATAAAAAGGGTACAATAGGATGGCATTATGTATTGTTGAGGAGGTAGACATGAACTGTCTATATGTATCTACCTGAGGGCTATGTGACCTTCTACACATTGTAATGCACCCAGATAGGTAAACTTGCTAGACCACACTGAGACTAACAACAGTAAAAAGGCCACCTTTCCCCGTGGGTATTGCTAGCATTGTATCTGGGGTCTTGTTTGTGCAGGAAGGAAGGAATGATGAGAAATCATTTTCATTGTGAAAGTGTGAAGCATAAAATTACCATTTATATAAACAAACAATTCACTTGATTATAAATGAAATTACTTGCGTTTCTTTTCAATGAAGTGTGACCGTGTGCACAAACAGCAAGTGGGATGATGCAAGCGTGACCTTTAATATAATGTAAGGGCTGACTTTCTGTGTATTTTTCACCCACGAGACTCAAATTGAAGGTTATGTGGATATGAAAATCGATATTAAGAGAAATTGAATTTCACCATCACTAATTTTTAACAATCTGATTGGATAAGGACCAATAAGATTGTGGAGAAGTGCCAGGCCCAATTAGCATCATGCAACGCCAACTCTAAGTATCCTGAGATTCAAATAGTTAAAGGGGTAAAAAGAGACAAAACCTGGAAGCAACCACAGTTTTTAAAATATATCAACACTTGTACGTGAACAAGGCCATGGAGAATAGCGACAGTGGGAAAGGATTAGCTTTCATTTGCAGAATACTGTATACCACCGCTCTGAAGCCAGACTTTGAGAAAGGGGTCAAGCATACCCAGGTGACTCCCTCCCTCCCTTACCTGGGTGTGGGCTCTGGTCTCTGTTCAGCGCCTTCCCACAGCAACAGAGCAGAACTCGGGATCTAGGTGCAAGGAGATTGTGGGAGGGAGCGGGCATCCCATGTCCCAAACTTCTACTGTTTTTAAAATTTTGTGCAAGCAACACTTAAAATAAAACTGGACGTGGAAACTGATGTTTCCTACGCAAAGTCATAGCCAACACAACGCAGTAATTGCTTCCCTTCTTTGTTAGGCTGCTCTATCTAAAACCAAGAGAAGATAGTCACGTTGCCTTCATTGTACAAATCTCAGTAAGCAATGAACAACAAATAAGAATTATGAAAATGGCAGCCTGATCATTTCACTTTGTCTGAACTTATCGGCAACTACCTTCATTCTCAATCCAGGACTCCATCACTGAAATCCGATTCTAGCCCAGGTTCTGCTCACCCATCACCCCAGTCCTTGCTGACCTCCAATGGCTGCTTATCCCCATAAAGCAGTAAATTTTAATATTCTTATTGTCATTTACAAATCTCCTCTACAACATCGGGTCCTGTATCCCATTTCAAAACCTAAGTCATTCTGAATCTGGACTGCTCCACCTTGCCCCCTTTGCTCTGCCTCATCATACGTGGTAGAGCTGTTAATTATCACAGCCTTCCTTAACCTCTCCAACTTACCACCTCTCCCTCCCCAACTTCAGAAGCCCCCTACAGTCGTCTAATTTTCTACCTCTCTCCACCATGCCTTTTTTCACATGACCTAAGCTGCTCCCAATTTCCACTTAGTGTCCAATCCGCGACTTTGTGAAGCATCTGGTGATATCTAAGCCACTAGATGTACAAGATGATGAAGTTATTTTATGTCCCCTTCTTTGTGATTGTGTAATTGGTAGTTAATACCTTTTTAAAATTCTCTTCACATGCTTATACTTCACACATCTTAATTTGTCTAACCAAGTATTCTTACTTTACTCACGTCTGACATCACCAACTAGGAGCAGATGTATATGAGCTTTGCAGCTAATTGTACTAATAAACTACATGGCATTTAAATCAGCAGCTTGGAAGGTATTAAATACGTAGGGAAATATATCAGCTGGTTAGAACTGTATAGGGGCCCAATGAATTTGCATTCCCTCAGCAGATTTAATCCAAATCCAATCTGGATCGCTCTCTTGTCTGGGCGCGATCATGCAACCAGGTCTCGAACCACTAGGCCTCAGCCCAACCTGACCTGCCCATCCCTCCCTCAAACATGGCAAGGCTCTGTCCCATTCAACCTTGGCCTTTCCGCTCTACAGAATCCCATCAAAGCCTATGCATCAACTTCAGGTATTACAGTCCCACCAAATCAAACCACAGTACGTGCAGCTGGAAACTCTAACATATGCATAACGATCAAAAATCTTAAAAATCTGCAAAATAAACCAAGCAGTTTCTGTTATTTGAGCCTCTCATTTTCGCTCCTCTTTTTCAGAGGATATTGATTAAGACTGGACCACCGTTCCTCCGGTATCTGTTTCTCCTTAGATAATGAAGCAGTCCATGCCCGCATGCAACAAGACCTGGACGACGTTCAGGCTTGGGCTGATAAGTGGCAGGTAACATTCGTGTCACAGAACTGCCAGGCAATGACTATCTCCAACAAGCAAGAGTCTAACCACCTCCCCATAACATTCAATAGCATTACCATCGCCGAATCCCCCACTATCAACATCCTGGGGGGTCGCCATTAACCAGAAACTTAACTGGACCAGCCACATAAATACTGTGGCAACAAGAGCAGGTCAGAGGCTAGGTATTCTGCGGCGAGTGTCTCACCTCCTGACTCCCCAAAGCCTTTCCACCATCTACAAGGCACAAGTAAGGAGTGTGATGGAATACTCTCCACTTGCCTGGATGAGTGCAGCTCCAACAACACTCAAGAAGCTCGACACCATCCAGGACAAAGCAGCCCGCTTGATTGGCACCCCATCCACCACCTTAAACATTCACTCCCTCCACCACCGGCGTACCATGGCTGCAGTGTATACCATCTACAAGATGCACTGCAGCAACTCGCCAAGGCTTCTTCGTCAGCACCTCCCAAACCCGTGACCTCTTCCACCTAGAAGGACAAGGGCAGCGGGTGCATGGGAGCACCACCACCTCCAAGTTCCCCTCCAAGTCACACACCATCCTGATTTAGAAGTATATCGCCGATCCTTCATCGGCGCTCGGTCAAAATCCTGGAACTCCCTACCTAACAGCACTGTGGGAGTACCTTCACCACACAGACCGCAGCGGTTCAAGAAGGCGGCTCACCACCACCTTCTCAAGGGCAATTAGGGATGGGCAATAAATACTGGCCTTGCCAGCGACGCCCAGATTCCATAAGCGAATAAAAAAAGTGACCATTCTTGACGAGCAAGTTTAGAACGCGAGTGTCAGCAGATTATCCAACTTCATTGGGGTACGGAGGGATTCACAGCTGAGCCCCTACCGCATGAGGTGCTGAAGCCTACTGCATCATTTCTACTTCTGTCCCGGCAGAGATTCGGTGACCTTCCTGGTCTCAATGGCTCAAGGTCACACCAGGCAAAGTAACCAAATCATTTTTAAAATTTATCATGCACACAAACATGCCCGCTCATCAAACACAAATCCTCCTTGCTTGGAGATTTGGCAGATGGTGCTATGCTATTCCTTTCCAATCAAATAAATAAACTGGCAAAGCTTTATTAGTCCTGTTGCAAACTGTGACCAATAAAGAAAGAAGTAAAGAAAAGAACAAATTCGTTTTTATAGATAGCACCTTATTACATCCTCAGCATGTCCCAAGCACTGCCGCAGCCAATGAATTACTTTTGATGTGTGATCAGGCAAGTACAGCAGCCAATTTGCAGACAGCAAAATCCCACCACAGCATATGAAGAAATAACCACATAAGTCTGATTTTGGTGCTGTTCGTTGAGGGAGTTATGTTGGCCAGGACATTTGGAAGAACGCTTTGCTCTTCTAGGTGTCAGCTTTAGCACAGTGGTAACACTGAGTCAGAAGGCTGTGGGTTCAAATCCCACTCCAGAGGCTTGAGCGCATAACCTAGGCTGAATTTTCAGTGCAGTACTGAGGGAGTGTTGCACTATTAGCGGTTCCGCCTTTTGGATGAGAGGGCAAACCGAGGGCCTGTCTGCCCTCTCGGGTGAACGTAAAAGATCCCATGACATGAGTCGAAGAGCAGCAGGGGAGTTCGCCCCGGTGTCCTGGCCAACTTTTATCCCTCAACCTGCATCATTAAAACAGATTATCTGGTCATTATCTCATTGATTCTGAAAGAACCGTGCTCAGGTCTTCTCTGGATTTCTTGCAATGTCATTATGTTATACTCATGCTATGTTAATCTCGCGTGAGATGCACTTGATAAAACCAGGTAACACTGCAGTTGACATCATGTGGTATGAATGACGCTTCGTTCAAATAACGCCATCAAAGCTGCAACAGGCTGCTGTCCCTCACTACCTCCATGACTCCTGCTGCCAGCTTCAAAAAAACTTACTGAAACTGGAAGAGACCAGTCTCGAATACTCTAAGCACACAGATTTTAAGACAATGCAGGGTGATTGCGTTACCTGGTAGTAACACAACTTGTTCAGAACATCACTGAACCTTGTAGTGCATTATAGCTTGCAGAGCACTCCAGCCTCTGTATTATCCTACATATTGCATACAAGTAGTAATTCCTCAATATTAAACTTCAGATCACATTAGTTTGAGTCAGTTAGTTGCATTTTCAATTTCATCCCTCAGTTTTGTTATTTCTAAAAACCTGTATATTTTAATTTCACACGCCTATGGGTGTCTATTCCAAGACATTTACCCCGCACCATTCAGTTTTCAACAATCCTAACTTATTTCCTATGATTTATGTTATCAGAATCTGTTCTCACATTACTGCCTTGTAGCACACTATGTATGTTATTCCATGTTCGTATTGTGACCTGTTTTATTCAATCCACGAAATATAATTTTCATGGACCAAATAACACTCTGTGGCAAGTGTGCTTTATTTTTACTACCTTTTTATTTTCTCTCAATTAAAAACCATTATGTATAAAGGTACACAGTGGTCAGGACTAGGACCACTGCTTTTCTTGATATATATTAATGACTTGGACTTGAGTGTACAGAGCATAATTTCAAAATTTGCAGATGACACAAAACTTGGAAGTATAGTGAACAGTGAGGAGGATCGTGATAGACTTCAAGAGGACACTGACAGGCTGGTGAAATGGGCGGACACATGGCAGATGAAATTTAATGCAGAAAAGTGTGAAGTGATACATTCTGGTAGGAAGAACGAGGAGAGGCAATATAAACTAAAGGGTACAATTCTAAAGGGGGTGCATGAACAGAGAGACCTGGGGGTATATGTGCACAAATCATTGAATGTGGCAGGGCAGGTTGAGAAAGTGGTTAAAAAAGCATACGGAATCCTGGGCTTCATAAATAGAGGCATAGAGTACAAAAGCAAGGAAGTTATGATGAACCTTTATACAACACTAGTTCGGCCTCAACTGGAGTATTGTGTCCAATTCTGGGAACCTCACTTTAGGAAGGATGTGAAGACCTTAGAGAGGGTGCAGGAAAGATTTACAAGAATGGTTCCAGGGATGAGGGACTTTAGTTATATGGATAGACTGGCGAAGTTGGGGCAGAGAAGGTTGAGAGGAGATTTGATAGAGGTGCTCAAAATCATGAGGAGTCTAGACAGAGTAGATAAAGAGAAACTGTTCCCACTGGCGGAAGGGTCGAGAACCAGAGGACACAGATTTAAGGTGATTGGCAGAAGAACCAAAAGCGACATGAGGAAAATCTTTTTTACGCAGCGAGTGGTTAGGATCTAGAATGCATTACCTGAGAAGGTGGTGGAAGCAGATTCAATCATGGCTTTCAAAAGCGAATTGGATAAGTACCTGAAGGAAAAAAATTTGCAGGGCTATGGAGAAAGGGCGGGGAAGTGGGACTAGCTGAAGTGCTCTTGCAGAGAGCCGGCACGGGCTCGATGGGCCGAATGACCTCCTTAAGTGCTGTAACCATTCTATGATTGTTTTTTGTTTTGGCTTCTGTGATATAAAATGGAAGAGACATTAGGGGCATGGGTGATTATATCCCCTGCACATTATTCAGCTTTGTCTTCTCTGCTGAATAAATATCATCAGAAAGTTGCTGGCATGTATCCTCTTCACACTAGGAATATCATTCCATTGAAATTAATGACACCACACATTTCACTAACTAAGTTTAACATGTGCAAATTACTTGGGTCAAGTCAATGTGATATTTAAGACTTGGGTCAAGTCAATGTGGCAATGTGACAATTACAGCTAACACTAGATGGATTCCAATAAAGGTGCAATACAGCAATAGTCTGGAACTGCAGTTTCCTGTCTTCTTACTATTCTGATCTAACTAAACGGGTGAAAATTAAAGATTTAAGATGTGTTATTATATCCCAGTGTTGTTGAATATAATCGTAACACTGTAACCATGTTATTCAGATTTTAACAAACATTCTAGGTTCACATAATCACATCTGCAGACATAATATAAACTGATAGCGTCTCAAAAGGTTGCTGTTGTTACTTGTGTCATCACTTCCAGTTCTGGTCACCATACTTTAGGAAGGATGTGAAGGCCCTTGAGAGGGTGCAGAGGAGATTTACCAGAATGGTTCCGGGGATGGGGGATCTTAGCTACAAGGACAGGTTGGAGAAGCTGGATTTGTTTTCATTAGAGCAAAGAAGGTTGAGGGGTGATTTGATAGAGGTGTACAAGATTATGACGGGTTTGGATAGGCTAGGCGGGGAAAGGCTGTTCCCACTAGTTGATGGTACAAGGACTAGGGGACACAGATTTAAGGTTTTGGGCAAGAGATACAGAGGGGATGTGAGGAAAAAAAAAAATTATGCAACGAGTGGTGAGGACCTGGAACTCACTGTCGGCAGAAGTGGTGGAAGCGGAGACACTCAATGTTTTCAAGGGGAGACTGGATAGGCACTTGAGGGAAATAAACTTGCAGGGCTACAGGGATAGAACGGGGGAATGGGACTGACTGGATTGCTCTACAGAGAGCCGACAGGGACTCGATGGGCCGAATGGCCTCCTTCTGTGCCGTATGACTCTATGACTTAAAGCACCTTCTGTAGCAAACCACATGCACCTTTAATGCAGATAATGTACCAAAAAGCTTTACAGAAGGAGCAGGGAAGGAGACAAAATAAACAGATAAAAGGGCATGTGTTGAACCATGGATGGAGAGTTCTTGGGCTACCAATTATTAGAAGACTGAAGAAATCAGCTCATTTCCTTCACCAGCCCCAAATCTACAGGAATGTTTAAAAGTATTTGCTAATCATATGTTAAAGAAAATGAATTACCTTCAGTAAATGCTTGAAATTCTGCAGAACTTTTCTTTTGCGAATTCACGATAACCTAAGTGGAATTAACAAACAAACCAAAAAGGATTAATAAATAATCAATAACTTCACAAGGACATGAAAAGTAAAAGAATGTATGAACTCAGCAAAAGGCCTCAGTCCACTGAGCCTGTTCCTTTCGATAGGCCCTGTACACTTTGATGTACCATAGCCTTTAAAGCAAACTCATCTTCAGAGGCAGGGTCCAAGAAAAATCTCTCAAAAGTCTCCCTTACTCTGCAATCTAGCATGACTGTAGAATAATAATCTAACATTATAATCTAACATCACACCCATGACTTGTTGAATTCCACAGGTGACATTTCAATGTTAGGTAAACAGAGCGATGCACGCACACAATTTTAAAAACAATTTGGCAGATGGTTGTAAATTTCAATTGAGGCAAATACAGTAAAAAAAAATCATTGTAACTAAATCATTTCATCATCTTCAGCTGTGGGATCTGCTACTTAAGATCTGCAAACACACCTACCCACAATTATAGGCTGGGGGAAGGAACATACGATGCATTCCAGGACACTGGCACGTTCTGTTATCTCGTGATTAATTGTTAAATCTAAAGTAGAAGGGTACTTTTAACCATACAAGATGAAGTGCTGGGCATCATATGGATGGGTGATTAGTGGGATGGGGGGGCGGGGGTGGTGGACAGGAAGGAACGAATCTGACGTCTATATGACAGCTTTTCTTAACTACTATAAAAAAAGTTCTAATACCAGCAAGAACAGTTCTCTTTGTTTTGTTAAAGCAGTTCCTTGACTCCGTGACAATACAACAGAATGTAGAAGCTGTAGTTTATAATTGTGACTGAATCTTGATACTGTTTTCCCATAAAGGGGAAAGGTTCCTTTGTCCAAACAGTTAAAATAAACTTACACCTCAAAAATTTTCAGTTGATCAGAGAGAGCCAGTATGGATTTGTGAAAGCTAGGTCATGCCTGACAAACTTGATTGAATTTTTTGAAGAGGTGACTAAAGTAGTGGATGGGGAATGCCTATGGATGTTATTATATGGACTTCCAGGAGGCATTTCACAAAGTCCCACATAAGAGACTGTTAACTAAGGTAGAATTGAGGGCAAATTATTGACCTGGTTAGTAAGTTGGCTTGAACGGCAGGAGACAGAGTAGGGATAATGGATAGGTACTCAAATTGGCAGGATGGTGTCCCGCAGGGGTCTGTGTTGGTGCCTCAACTAGTAACAATATTTATTAACGACTTAGATGATGGCATAGAAAGTCATACATCCAAATTTGCCGATGACACAAAGATAGGCGGCATTGTAGACAGTGTAGATGGAAACATAAAATTACAAAGGGATGATAGATTAAGTGAATGGGCAAAACTGTGGCAAATGGAAATAACCAAAAAGGCTCATGGAATGCTGGCCTTTATATCTAGAGGACTAGAGTACAAGGGGGTAGAAGTTATGCTGCAGCTGTACAAAACCCTGGTTAGACCACTCCTGGAGCACTGTGAGCAGTTCTGGGCAACACACCTTAGGAAGGATATATTGGCCTCGGAGGGAGTGCAGCATAGGTTTACCAGAATGATACCCGGACTTTAAGGGTTAAGTTACAAGGAGAGATTACACAAATTAGGGTTGTATTCCCTAGAATTTAGAAGGTTAAGGGATGATCTGATCGAGGTTTTCAGGATATTAAGGGGAACAGATACGGAGAAACTATTTCTGCTGATTGGGAATTCTAGGACTAGGGGGCATAGTCTAAAAATTAGAGCCAGACTTTTCAGGAGTGAAATTAGGAAACACTTCTACACACAAAGGGTGGTAGAAGTTTGGAACTCTCTTCCGCAAACGGCAATTGATGCTAGATCAATTGTTAATTTTAAATCGGAGATTGATAGCTTTTTGTTAAGCAAAGGAATTAAGGGATATGGGCCAAAGGCGGGTGTATGGAGTTAGGTCGCAGATCAATCATGATCTCATTGAATGGCAGAACAGGCTCGAGGAGCTGAGTGGCCTGCTCCTGTTCCTAAGTATACCGTTTTTAAAAACCAAAACAACACAGTCCTTGACATTCTGAAGTGAAAGTGCAAACTTGCTTTGAATGGTGCAATTCTAACTTGGCCTGGTTGCACGGTCACAAAACTCTGGAAGCGACTCCTGCTCAAATAATGTGTGGGGGGATATTAGGCATGGACAGGATAAGCCTCAATGCGAGAGAAAAGAAGAAAAAGACTTGCATTTATATAGCGCCTTTCAAGACCTCAGTGCTTTACAGTGACTACTGCTGAAGTGTAGTCACTGTTATAATGTAGGAATTTGCACAGAGCAAGGTCCCACACAAACAACAATGAGATAAATGAAAGATCATCTGTGGTTTTGGTTGAGGGATAACCATTAGCCAGGACGCTGGGGAGAACTCCCCTGCTCGTCTTCAAGATAGTGCCATGCGATCTTTTATGCCGCCGAGAGGGAAGATGAACCTCGGTAGAACGTCTTGTCCAAAAGATGGCACCTCCGAAGGTGCAGCATTCCTTCAGTACTGCATTTGAGTGACAACCTGGATTATGTGCTCAAGTCAAGTCTTTGGTGTGGGGCTTAAACACACAACCTTCTGACTCAGAAGCGAGAGTGAGCCTCTACATTCAGAAAGGAGTCAGCTGTTGCACATACATTAAGGGCTTTGGTGTTTGGAGCAGGGTGGATTGTTATAGTACTTCAGAAATCATCACGGGAATGAGAAATTAACCCTTTGCATGCTTTGCTCGTCACATTTCGTTGTTGTATTATATAGTCAGCATCTGCTGAATTCTGTTCTGCTTTTTGGCCATTTAATTTAAATATTACATTAGCCTGTAAAAACTTTAACCTGTAGTTAGAACCACTTTGAAGAGAGTCGATCATGTTGCAGATTACTGTCAATAAGGTAATTATTAATCCTATGGGTCCCCCACCCCTGCAAGGGCAGATAACCAAAAGGTACAGCTTATAGTCTGTAGGGCGTCTTACAGGAACTCAATGAGATTGTGGTTCTATTAAAAAAAAACAAATTATAATAGTGAGAATTTAATGTTTCGTGCAATGACCTATTTACCATTGATCTAGCTTCCAAATCAGTTTGAGTACACTCTGGGATGTAAACAAATCAAAGGACTAAAATATGGATCAAACATTCACTTAGAAATACTTTCAACAGCCAGCAGATTGGAGCACCAAATTGCAGCTCTGCTGGACAGAGGTTTGCTTTCCCCCCATTTTGTTGCATTGGACCACATCAGCCTCATTGATGTGAGAAGGCACAGAACAGAGGTCAGGCTCTGCCCTACAGGGGAGAGGAAAACTGGAGGGAGTCTCGCCAACAAGAGCACCCTCCTGACCAGCGAGTACATGGCCTGGTGAGCAAACAGAGGGATTAAGAAATCACATTCTTTTAACAAAACGTTTTATTAAGCAACCTTTCCTTTACAGATACTATCAGGATGCCTAGTTTTTATGATGTCACATTTATTTTTAGACTATTGCCTAACTAGCAAACGATTCTGGCTATTGCAATGCATCTTTAAATGTTGTCATTTACACTCTATTGGATGGCCATTACCAGGGCAACTCCCTAAAGCATCAAAAGTTTGATTCTTGGCTGTGCTGAGCTAGATGATCACAGTCACTATTGTTAGGCTGGTTTAAGGAGGGGCGATGGGGGTAGGGGGAATAGCCAGGGTTCTTGTTCCTGATCACTTTGCAATGATTCCAGCTGAGAAGTGCCTGTGTGGACATTGGTTAAGTACATGATCTAGTTTCGCTGAACACTTGGCCATGGTAAAATAGCCTGCCAACACTCATGTGATATAGTTGAGCAAGATATCAAAAAGACTGCTGCAGCCCTTGGGACCATACCCCAGCAGTCATATGAAAAGTGAGACAGGAAAGGAAAACAATTGGAAGAAAAGTCACAAGAAAATGAGTGTCTCAAGCATTTTTATGTAAACACAATTAACACAGTCTAAATCTAAACACAGTCATCCTTCAACCACCTCAATCTGAAGTCATTCTCTAACCACCTCAATCTAAACAATCATTCTCCATCAACCTCAATCTTAACACACTCATTCTCCAATCTCTGACCACCTCAATCTAAAGTCATTCTCTGACCACCTCAATCTAAAGTCATTCCGACCACCTCAATCTAAAGTCATTCTCTGACCACCTCAATCTAAAGTCATTCTCCGACCACCTCAATCTAAAGTAATTCCCTGACCACCTCAATCTAAAGTCATTCTCTGACCACCTCAATCTAAAGTCATTCCGACCACCTCAATCTAAAGTCATTCTCTGACCACCTCAATCTAAAGTAATTCTCCGACCACCTCAATCTAAAGTAATTCCCTGACCACCTCAATCTAAAGTCATTCTCTGACCACCTCAATCTAAAGTCATTCTCTGACCACCTCAATCTAAAGTCATTCTCTGACCACCTCAATCTAAAGTCATTCTCCGACCACCTCAATCTAAAGTCATTCTCTGACCACCTCAATCTAAAGTCATTCTCCGACCACCTCAATCTAGTCATTCTCTGACCACCTCAATCTAAAGTCATTCTCTGACCACCTCAATCTAAAGTCATTCTCTGACCACCTCAATCTAAAGTCATTCTCTGACCACCTCAATCTAAAGTCATTCTCTGACCACCTCAATCTAAAGTCATTCTCCGACCACCTCAATCTAAAGTCATTCTCCGACCACCTCAATCTAAAGTCATTCTCTGACCACCTCAATCTAAAGTCATTCTCTGACCACCTCAATCTAAAGTCATTCTCTGACCATCTCAATCTAAAGTCATTCTCTGACCACCTCAATCTAAAGTCATTCTCTGACCACCTCAATCTAAAGTCATTCTCTGACCACCTCAATCTAAAGTCATTCTCTGACCACCTCAATCTAAAGTCATTCTCTGACCACCTCAATCTAAAGTCATTCTCTGACCACCTCAATCTAAAGTCATTCTCTGACCACCTCAATCTAAAGTCATTCTCTGACCACCTCAATCTAAAGTCATTCTCTGACCACCTCAATCTAAAGTCATTCTCTGACCACCTCAATCTAAAGTCATTCTCTGACCACCTCAATCTAAAGTCATTCTCTGACCACCTCAATCTAAAGTCATTCTCTGACCACCTCAATCTAAAGTCATTCTCTGACCACCTCAATCTAAAGTCATTCTCCGACCACCTCAATCTAAAGTCATTCTCCGACCACCTCAATCTAAAGTCATTCTCCGACCACCTCAATCTAAAGTCATTCTCCGACCACCTCAATCTAAAGTCATTCTCTGACCACCTCAATCTAAACAGTCATTCTTTGACTAACTCAATCTAATCACAGTCATTCCCTGACCAACCTCAATCTAAACACTGTCATTCTCTGACCACCTTAATCTAATCACAGTCATTCTCTGACGACCACCTCCATGCAAGCACAGTCATTCTCAGATGCAAACAGTCACTGCACCACCAAGAACAGGGAGAAAGAGCTGGTCAGTACCTTTTGTCAATGTCACTCAGAAACCCGCTGTTGTAATTGTGTTGGAACCAATCAGAAACCAATTTTGAACCAAATGGGTCACGACTCCAGAATTATCAGAAGAACATATATTCAGTGACTTTATTTTTTTTAAAACAAGATAATTTAGATTATTATTTTCTATGTTACATATAAATGTGACAATATTAAGGTTTAAAAAGATAGGAAATATATAGAGGAGAAAGCAAGGAAGACAAGGCAAGCAGAAATAAAGCGTTTGAAATGTTTTAATGTTGATTTAAATTCTAAGTTCTCATTTTAGTAGGGAGTAAATTTTACAGTAATAATACTATTCTTGAAATTCAGGGTTTGTGACAGCCCTTCCATGTCTCAGTCCTAAATGCACCATGTGCCCTAATGCAAGCTGTACACCCCAAATGTAATCTCTGGTCTTCGCTGACCTAGCTGATTAGTTATGGAGGAGCAATGGGAAAAAAATATATTTTAGAGTTTTTTAGCAGCATAATGTGTGCATGAATAAAAACATGGCAACTAGCAAAAGGAACCAGCAATTTCCTGGCGTTGTCAGAAGGGCACGGGTTAAAATACAAGGACATGTAATGAAATGAACAGTAGTCAATAGGAAATAATGCTTAGAGGGAGCACAAATAGTACATTTTCTGTTAACCTGGAGCCAATTTCACAAAATGTACCTTTGAATAATTGGCAATTTTGGTGAGGATAGATGAGAAAATTGTCTTTCCAATAAAACCCCTTGCGAAATGTTCTTACTGCATCAAGAAGGACTCTGATCGTTACAGTAATTTGATAATAACAAGGTTATGCACCGAAACAGTACACTTCATTTATTCTCAATAGTAAGGATCGGTCTTTAAACCTTAGGAATGTTGACTGGCAGGGACCTGGTCGATTGTGAGGTGTTTCTCACCGCGGGGTCCTGGCATCTTGCAGCATCATCAATCTCGCGAATACCTTGGGGGGGGGGGGGGTGGTGTGGAGGAGAACGGGGAAGCGACAATTATTAAAGCAACAATATACAGCAAGATAAACACTCAATTCCAATTCACACCGCTCGTGCTTTTTGCTTAAGTAAAAATGTGCTCCACAGAACCAACGCCAATTTGACAAAACAGCAAAACCGAATTCACGTTAAAAGACTTTTAAAATCAAGAATAAATGATTTCCACATGACAGGGTGGTTAATTCTGGAACTTGAAATCCACGCACAAAAAATCTATGCGGAAAGAAAGGTTGACAAGAGGTGGTTTTGGAAATAATTCAAAAAAGGAGCTTAAATAAACAAATATGCCAGCAATCTGAAAGCCATCAGCTTGAGTTGTCTTAAACCTTTAAAAGTGTTGGTAATATCACTCATGCTGACCATGAGAAATTATTTCCACCGTGCAATATGTACAGCAAAATCAAAGAATGTGCTGACGATTTCACTAATAAAAGGAATCTTACCCCTTTGTGGCACTTTATTCAACTATGATTTATTTATTTATTATTTTCAGGTCAGTTCTTCAGTTAGAAATACCCCTAAGTATACCGCCATTGGTAAGCCTTGAGAACAGAAGTATAATTTGCACAAGGCAGGATAACTTGTACAGGGTTGATTTCTTAATGGTATTCAGTGAAAAAAATAACTATAGCTGTGCATCTGCATGCCAAACCACCTAATAAAATAATTTTGACCAAAAAAAATCATTAAATTGAGTAAGTTGTGAGGAGGACACAAAGAGCCTGCAAAGGGATATAGACAGGTTAAGTAAGTGGGTAAAAAGGTGACAGATGGAGCATAATGTGGGGAAATGTGAGGTTATTCACTTTGGTAGGAAGAATAGAAAAACAATATTTTTTAAATGGTGAGAAACTATTAAATGTTGGCGTTCAGAGAAATGTAGGTGCCCTTGTACAGGAAACACAGAAAGTTAGCATGCAGGTACAGCAAGCAATTAGGAAAGCAAATGGTATGTTGGCCTTTATTGCAAGGGGGTTGTAATACAAGAGTAAGGAAGTCTTACTACAATTGTACAGGGCTTTGGTGAGCCCACACCTGGAGAGTACTGTGCACAGTTTTGGTCTCCTTTTCTGAGGAAGGGCAAACTTGCCTTAGAAGCGGTGCAGCGAAGGTTCACTAGATTGAGAGGGCTGTCCTATGAGGAGAGATTAAGTAGATTGGGCCTATACTCTGGAGTTTAGAAGAATGAGAGGTGATCTCGTTGAAACACATGGGGGGTGAAAAATTGAGTTGCGCCCCCTTTGGGGTGCTATTTTCGCCGGGGTGCTACTTTTAGTGCCCCGGAAACATTTGTACCCACGCAGCCGAAATTGAGTGGTAGCGCCCAAAGAGGAAAGTGGGGCGCTACTGGAAGCGCCCTGCCTCCCTCTTGGGGCGCTGCGAGGGAATATCGCGGTGCTATGAGCCGCAGCGCCGCAGTATTGCAGGCCTTCCTCCCCTTCTTAAAGGCACTCGGCGGGGGTCGGGTCAGGAGGCTGGGGACGGCAGCGGAAGCAGGTGCTGGTAGGCGGCCAGCAACAAAATTGGCCGCCCAGCACCTCGCCTTTAAATAACGCCGCCCCGGCTGCAGGTAGGCCCCCCTGACCCTGTCGGACATAGCATCTGGCGGTAAGTCAGGGGGCGCTACCGAAGATTGCAGCCGGGGTGCTGCGCACGGTGATGATGTCATCGCCACTGGCACAGCGCCGCGGGGTGCTAACGGTTAGTGCCGCCGCTAATCTCCCGCTGAATTTCACGGGAGGCATTGGCAGCGCCGCGCCCGGGCAGTAGTTGCTTTGCGCCCCCTTAGGTGCTAACGGGAGGCGCAAAGCAACCGAATTTTTCCCCCATAAGATTCTGAGGGGGATTGACAGGGTAGATGCTGAGAGGTTGTTTCCCTAGGGTCTGCTTATATGTCATAAACAGAAGAATAAGTGCTGGGAAAGAGCCTGAATTGCAACAGCCACTTCAAAAGAAACATTTACAGCTAAGCTGTTATTATTCAAAATTAAAACTCCTTAAACTGTTTGAGTTATGGGGTCACCCTTCATTCATGATTCACATTTCTAGGATGCCTTGGCAAAGAATTCGAGGCAGATGGAAAGTATGGTGTCTGATAAGATCAGTTCCATCTCTGGCCAGGCTGGTTTTATAAATATATCTTTCATCTGGAAACAGCTCGATGTTGGCTGGCTGCAGAGTCTGTTGAAACCTATCGGACTGTTAACTCCATTTGTATTTGATGTTGCATTTCTCATGCCACTGGGCAACACCAGTTAGAATTTGGAAGGCCTGGTTGTTTCTGTACTCATTGTTGTTCCCGCATTGGTGGATATATCCAAAATTCACCAAGGAGGGAGCAGCGCTGAGAACAGATTCAAACAGGTGTTACCCAGTGGCACAAGAGGTATCAAGGGAGAGGAAAAAAAGAACTACCTTTAATTAAAAACATCCAGTTCCTTGGGGCAACCAACCAGTGAAGATGGCTGTAACTCCAGCAGAAAGACAAGGATCCTCAAGAGAATACTCAACTATATTTTTCACCATAAGTAAACTTCAGTGCACTACAAAAGCTAGAGGTAATGAAAGAAAGGCTCTTTTGGGAGACTTTACTGAAAAGGTAGCTCATTCAGTAAAGTTAAAAGTTGCATAGACCAATGGACTCAAGAAGGACATGCAATTCAATCAGACGTATGACAAAGAAATGTGGCTGGCTTGACCATTTTCTAGAAAATCTACCATAAAAGTTGCTGGTGCTTATGCCAGGCTTCCAAGTTTATGCCAGGCTGCAACGCTGTGCCAACATTCTGTGTCTGTCTTCAAAATCCACACAGAATAGCAGCAGCAAAGCTTCCCTTCTGCCTGCGGAACTGCTGGTCCCTGAAACTGGCCCACTTCCCTTGTATGTTTTACAGAAGTTTAAATGCAATAATAACTATTTGCTAAACTAGGGTAGCCAGAGCACGCATCGGGCTACAGTAAATCTATGACATACCCTTGACCCCCCCTAGAAACCCCAAATTGGTTTTGTGAGCCATCTGCCTCTGTTATAATCATACCTTGTTCTTATACCACTTACTATAACCAAAAACACCACCGCAAGAGTTTGTCATCTACTTTAACAAATACATTGGCACAATTACTCCTTTATTGTTAAAATAAAATGTTTTTCTTTCATTCATTCAATGTTCCTGTAAAGTATCCATTCCAATAATAATGTATTTAGTTATAACAAGGGATTTAATCAAATACAATGTCGAAGTAGAAAGACTCCTTCGTGGTATGAAATCGGAGATTTTAAACCACAGTACAGGTATAGTACTGTAGCCAAGATCCGATATATAAATTAAGCTGTAATGAAAACAGCCATTAGATGTTACTATCTCCTTATAATCCAGCTGACTGGCAGTGGTTATTATGCATAATAAAAGCACTACTGTTTGAATCTGGCAGACCTGGCAGGTTTTTCCAAGACAAACTCTAGGTCATTTAAATCAGAACAATAACATTAAAAAGCATACTTGAAAAATAAAAATGAGAACAGCTACAATCACAAAAGTCTGCATTCGAAAAAAGGCTCAATAATTATACTGCTATCCAATGGTCAAAAATGAACACCTCAATGAGCTTTATACTGGAATACTAGAAGATCATGGCTGCTTTGCTCACAGTGATACTATGTAATGTGCAATATATTGTGTCCGGGCCAGTGATTTACCGTGATTGAAGAAGTCAAACTACATTTGTATTAGAGCGCTAGTGACATTTGCGGGCTCAAACTCTACGATTATGTCCATATTTGCATGAAACTGTAGAGCAATGGCCTTGATTACTATTAAAAATTTGTTTTACTATGTAGCTAACTCTAATCACTGCAAACAGGATGATGTGTGGCGTTGCCACATTGGGGAAACACTGTGTGTATGTAGATAAACCTGTATAATCCCCTTTTAACTGCTGTATTCCCCTCCCCCCGCAAGACAGTTGCAAGCTGAGAGGAATAAGGCATGTTCAGACTTGCCTGCTGCTGAGAGAAGGAAAACCAATCAGGTTCCAGCAGGTGACCAATCCGTGAGTCATCACAGGCTCGCGGGCTTTACGAATTCAGTACTGTATTGTGAGAGTTGGAATAAAGACCTATTTCTTGTAGCTCGCTGTGTTGCCTATTTCTTTACGCGGGAGACTGTAGTCTCCCACATTGGTGACCCCGAATGTCGGCGGCCGAAGCCCCCGACTCACGTAGCCCTACAGAGGCCAGCAACGACCCGACAGCAACCAGCAGCAGCCCGATGTCGGCCGGCGCCGCGTCCTTGAAGCTCCCCACCTTCTGGGAACACCAAGCACCAGCTTGGTTCGCGCACACGGAGGCCCAATTCACCCTTCACAGGGTTCAAGACGATGAAGAAAGGTACCTCCACGTAGTCTCAGCACTAGCAAGCTCCACCGCCGCCGAAGTTCTCGATCTGCTGGGGAACCCACCACAGACCGGCAAGTACTCAACCATTAAGGGCCGCTTGCTGCAGGCTTACGGCCTGTCCGGGGAGGAGAGGGCCCGTAGGCTTCTTTCACTACCAGGCCTCGGCGACTCTACCCCGACCCAGTTGATGAGCCGGATGCTTGCGCTCCTGGGCTCTGAACCGCAGTGCTTCTTGTTTCGGGCCCTTTTCCTCAGCCTGCTTCCTCAGCAGGTACAGACTGCCCTCGCGGGGTCCCCGATCACGGACTGCGTACAACTGGCAGCCGCCGCGGACAAAGTCTTCGCCGTCGCCCAACTCGGCTGTGCAGCCGCGAGGCCCCCCGACACCACCAAGCGCGCGCCGCCACGCCAGGCCGCAGAACTATGCTACTACCACGCGCGTTTCGGCCACAAGGCCCAACGTTGCAGAGCACCCTGCTCTTTCGATCAAACCAAGATGGCCGCCCGGCCCAACGCGCCAGCCCCGCGCCGCCGTCTAGGCCCGCTCGACCGCACCCCCGCTGCCACGATGGCCATCGGCACCGCAGGTAAACTGCTGTACATAACCGACTCCCTTTCAGGGCGCAGATTCCTTTGCGACACCGGAGCCCAATGCAGCATAATTCCTGCCTCCCAACTCGACATCCAGGCAGGCTGCAGCGGCCCACCCCTCGTGGCGGCAAAATGGCGCAGCCATCGCTACTTTTGGAAAGCGACGGGCCGAGGTTTGTTTCAACGGCCAGCGATTTACGTGGGATTTCGTGACGGCCTCGGTGGCACATCCCTTGCTGGGCGCCGATTTTCTTTGCGCCCACGGACTCCTGGTCGACGTCCGCGACAGGCGCCTGATCGACGCAGCAACTTTCGCTTCACTGGCCTGCCAGCAGAGAAACAGCCCGGCCCTCGTCGGGTCCTGCTCTGCCCCGGCGGATGACGACTACGCCCGCCTACTCGCAGATTTCCCGAGGCTCACACAACCGACCTTCTCAGCCGCGGCAGCCAAGCATGGTGTCGAGCACCACATCGCCACTACGGGACCACCAGTGTTCGCCCGAGCCAGACGCCTGGACCCAGCCAAGATGGCGGTGGCCAAGGAAGAATTCGCCACGATGGAGAAACTGGGCATCATCCGCCACTCGAACAGCCCCTGGTCGTCCCCCCTTCACATTGTGCCCAAGCCGGGCGGTGGCTGGCGCCCCTGCGGCGACTACAGATGGCTCAACGACGCCACCACGCCCGATAGATACCCCATTCCGCACATCCAACACTTTTCGGCACACCTAGCAGGAAAGTCCGTCTTTTCCAAGGTCGACCTGATTCGCGGCTACCATCAGGTCCCCGTCCACCACGCAGACGTCCAGAAGACGGCGGTCATCACCCCCTTCGGACTGTTCGAGTTCCTGCGCATGCCCTTCGGGCTCAAGAACGCCGCACAGGCCTTCCAACGGCTCATGGATTCCGTCCTACGGGACCTGAGCTTCTTGTTTGTCTATCTGGACGATATCCTCGTGGCCAGCACCAGCAAGGCCGAGCACATCGCGCATTTGCGCTCTCTTTTCCAGCGCCTCAGCCAACACGGGCTAATCGTCAACCCGGCCAAATGCCAGTTCGGAGCAGCCCAAATTGACTTTCTCGGCCACAGAATCTCGCCAAGGGGAGCCATTCCCCTACCTTCCAAGGTGCAGGCGGTGGCGGACTTTCCCCAGCCCACCTCGGTCAAGGCGCTGCAGGAATTTTTGGGGATGGTCAATTTCTATCACCGTTTCGTGCCCAAGGCCGCCTCACTCATGCACCCGCTCTACGAAGCCACCAGGGGCAAAACGGGCAAAGAGCAACTCACCTGGTCCAGCGAGATGGCGACAGCCTTCCACCAGACCAAAAGCGCCTTGGCCAACGCCACACTACTGGCCCACCCCATCCCGGGCGCCAAGACCACCCTCACCACGGACGCCTCGGATTACGCCGTTGGCGCTGTCCAGCAACAGTGGGTTGAAGGCGCGTGGCAGCCACTGGCATTTTTCAGCCGACAGCTGCGCAAGAACGAGCAGGCCTACAGCACGTTCGACAGAGAGCTCCTGGCCCTGTTCCTGGCAATCCGGCACTTCCGTTTCCTCCTGGAAGGCCGGCCGTTCACCGCATTCGTGGACCACAAGCCGCTCACTTTTGCCATGGCCAAAGTAACCGAACCCTGGTCCGCGCGCCAACAGCGCCAACTCAACTTCATCTCGGAGTTCACCACGGACATCCGCCACGTCGCCGGCAAGGACAATTTGGTGGCCGACTGCCTCTCAAGACCCTCGCTCCACGGTGCACCTGGGCGTCGACTACGCCAGCATGGCGAGAGACCAGGCCGCCGACGCGGAGATCCAGGCCCTCAGGACGTCAACCACCAGCCTCACTCTGGCCGACATCCACTTCCACGCAGCCGGCACAACCCTCCTGTGCGACGTCTCAGTCCCTTCGCCTAGGCCGGTCGTCCCATCCGCCTGGCGCAAGCGAGTTTTCGACATCATCCACGGCCTCTCACATCCAGGGATGCGTGCGTCTCAGAAACTCATGTCCACCAAGTTTGTCTGGCCTGGACTCCACAAGGATGTGAGAGACTGGACCAACACATCGTGGCGTGTCAGCGCGCTAAGATCCAGCAGCACACCAAGGCGCCATTGAAGTGTTTCCCGGTGCCCGAGAGGCGTTTCGACCACGTCCATGTCGATCTGGTAGGCCCCTTGCCGCTGTCGCACGGTTTCACACACCTGCTCACGATCGTCGACCGCACCACCAGATGGCCCGAGGCGGTTCCCCTCGCCTCCACCACCACG
Source organism: Somniosus microcephalus (assembly GCF_052327205.1). Lineage (NCBI taxonomy): Eukaryota > Metazoa > Chordata > Chondrichthyes > Squaliformes > Somniosidae > Somniosus > Somniosus microcephalus. The sequence continues at coordinate 286,328,603 of NC_140991.1, forward strand.
ACCGACGTCGCGCGAGCATTCGTCTCGACATGGGTGGCCCGGTTCGGCGTGCCGACCGACATATCCTCGGACAGAGGCCCCCAGTTCACCTCCCACTTGTGGAATGCCATCACCGCCGGCCTCGGCACCAAGTTGCACAGGACAACAGCCTACCACCCGCAGGCCAACGGGCTCTGCGAGCACTTTCATCGTTCCTTGAAAGCCTCCCTCCGCGCCAGCCTGGCCGACACCAGCTGGATCGACAAACTACCCTGGGTCCTCCTGTGATTGCGCACCGCGCCCAAAGAGGACCTCCGCGCCTCCGCGGCCGAGATGGTCTATGGCCAACCGCTCAGAGTACCAGGCGACTTCCTCCCCCTGACAACGGAGCCGTGGTCGGCCGCCAGACAGCTTTCCCTGCACCAGGACGCAGCCCAGCAATTCCGTCCAGTGCCCACTTCGCAACACAGCCCGCAGCCGTCCTACGTGCCTCGGGACTTACGACATGCGGAGTTCGTCTTCGTGCGCCGGGACACGCACAGAGGCCCGCTGCAGGCACCATACACCGGCCCCTTCTCAGTATTGGAGACGGGGGACAAAGCTTTTCTTATCGACGTCGGCGGGAAGCCGGACCTTATTTCAGTAGACCGCCTCAAACCGGCGCACCTGGACCTCAGCTTCCCGGTTTGTCCGGCTCTTCCCCCACGGCGGGGCAGACCTCCCGCGTTGGCGGCGGCCCCACAAGAGGACCAAGACACGCCAGAACCTTACTTCCCGGCTGCCGCCCCACCTTCGTCGGCAGCCCATCCAGCCAGCCCACCGGCAGACCAGCCGCCAGACCAGCCGACGAACCAACCGGCCGACCTCCCAGACAGCCCTCCTCACACGCCAGATGGCTACTACAGCCGCTACGGCCGTTTGGTCAAACCTCCGCAGAGACTGACTTTTACAGTTAACGAGGATTCTGGGGGGGCGTATGTGGCGTTGCCACATTGGGGAAACACTGTGTGTATGTAGATAAACCTGTATAATCCCCTTTTAACTGCTGTATTCCCCTCCCCCCGCAAGACAGTTGCAAGCTGAGAGGAATAAGGCATGTTCAGACTTGCCTGCTGCTGAGAGAAGGAAAACCAATCAGGTTCCAGCAGGTGACCAATCCGTGAGTCATCACAGGCTCGCGGGCTTTACGAATTCAGTACTGTATTGTGAGAGTTGGAGTAAAGACCTATTTCTTGTAGCTCGCTGTGTTGCCTATTTCTTTACGCGGGAGACTGTAGTCTCCCACAGATGTGCTGTTTTATAAATGACAGAAGTGTTAAACCTTGCAATGCACTGTTCTGCTGCTAATCTGGAGTTGAGTTGAAGCTCGCCTGTCTATTTAATGCCAGGAAGTGTAATCGCTGTAAATAATCACAGCTCGAGGTCACTCAATAGCGTAAATTGCTGTTTGGTCAGACAACTTTTCAGATTGGAATGTGCTGGTCAGTTTCCAGTTTGCAGTTCAGAAGCTACTGGCATTTTAAGATCATTTTGCACCTGTAACAATATGTGGCATCTGGTGTGCACTGTAATCAACTCAAGGGGGGAAAAATTCAGTATCGCCCCGTCTGGGGCGCCATTATCGGCCGTGCACAAAGTTTAGCGCCTGGCGCTAATTATCGCCTCCGATGGCAAACTTGGCTTTTATCGCCCCTGGAGGTGAGTGGAGCGCTAAATCAGGCGCTTCACACCTGTCTTAAGGCGCAAAGGCCGAGGAGTGAGACGCTACCTCAGAGCGCTGGCGAAGCTCATGTGATTTCAGTCAGCAATGGAACACAGACAGACTGGCACCGGTCAGTTCTTAAAGGGGAGTTCTGACGAAAGGTCATCGACCTGAAACGATACCTCTGTTTCTCTCTTCACAGATGCTGCTTGACTAGCAGAGTTTCTCCAGCAGTTTCTGTTTTTATATTAAAGGGGAGGGTTGATTTTGCTCTCCATCCACATCCTGCTCATTGCAGCCTTGAATCTCGGCCTGGAGAAACCTGTACATCAAATCTGCTGGAAAGAACAATGGAGAGACCCAGGGAAAGAGCTCAGAGTGCAGCCCCCACAGTCTCTTCTAAATCGATACAACGAAGGTCAAATCAAAATGAACCTGCAAAGTGCTGCTCAGTACCCAAAAGTCCTTCACACAGCGTTGAATCTCTCCAGAAGTCTCTCTCTCTCTCAGAATGCGCGGTGCAGAAATGTCACCAACAAAAGAAGGCAGGAAGCGGTCCCCTTTAAATAGCGCTCCCCCAGTCCCTTTCTGACTGCAAAACGCTCCCCTCAACTTGTCGTTGCTAGCGGCAGGCGGTAAGGCAGGGGGCGCCACTCAATATCCGGTCCGGGGCGCTACCAGGGCGTTGCGCACTCGACTGACGTCACGGTCTACCAGCGCAAGAGATCGTGGCGGCAGTGTTTAGCGCCACTGCAAAATGTCTAGTTAATTTCGCGAGCGGTGCAAACATCGCCGCGCCCGGGCGCTAGTTGCTTTGCGCCCCATTAGGCGCTAATGGGAGGCGTAAACAACAGAATTTCTCCCCCCCCCCCCCCAAGGTCTCTGATTCAACAAGCAGGAATATATATTGATTGTAACTGCAATAACATAACCACAAAACAGTGGTTTTCAAACCTTTGTGTAGGATCTCCTATAACAATCAACACACATCCAGAGATTTCTTTGCTAACTTCCAAAAGGCAGTGTCATTTATCCTAATGAAAACAGGTGCTGTTCTTGGAGAAAATGAATTCATATACAGCAACAAAAATAAAGCAAATAAACAAATGAATAAAAATTCACAAATTGAATGATAGGCGATCTAAGGGACCCTTTGGGATACCCTGCAACACTACTCCCTTGGGTCCGGGGATCCCAGTCTTAATCAAGTACCACACTAGAGATCCTATCAGCAGTATCTCCACATTCTGTACCAATTCTAAAAATTCACAAAGATCACCAATGGTAAAATGTCACACACTGCTGCTCTTGACTGGGGAACTCTCTGAGACAATACTGTGGCCTAGAATTCTGCCTCTTGTAAGCAACTGTCTGAACACACAGCCACGCCTCAACCAGAAATGCTGGAGCATTCATTAGGCTATGGAAAACCAACAACAGCCTATAGGAAAGGGATGTTGGGATGTTAAAGATCACATGGCACTATTCATAGAGGAGCAGTATATTCTCCTGATGTTCTTCTCAACATTTTTTCCACAACGAACACCATCAAAATTAGTCACGGCATAGATGCATTTAAAATGGAAACTAGATGTGTACATGAGGGAGAAAGGACTAGAAGGTTATGCTGATCGGGCGAGATGAAGTAAATAGAGTGGGAGGAGCCTCCTCATAAATACGACTCTTCCTCTGCTATAAATTCTGTGTAATTCTATGAAAACAGAGTAACTGATCATTTGTCTCATTGTTGCCAGTGTGTTACATAAATTGAAGTTCTTGCATCACCACAACCCATCAGACTACAACACAAAGCAACAGGACACCAAGTGATCATTTTCACCTTCACCGACTGGGCGGTAATCTAGCGGAGCAGATCACACACCCGCTGCAGACCCTTGTCCAATTTTCATCCCAGTTTTGAGTGTCATGTCATGTAATTTGCCAGATTTTGTTTTCGTGCATGATACTTTGGAGTTATATTATAAGATTGCAATGTCAAAAGACACAAATTGCTATATAAGGCTTCAGCCCTGGTTCAGCGGTAATACTCAGAGTAAGAAGGTTGTGGGTTCAAGCCTCCCAGCAGGATCTGTGCACATGATCTCGGTTGACACTCCCAGTGCAGTACTGAGCTAGCACTGCACTGTTTGGAGGTGCCGTCCTTCGGATGAGACAAACAGCAGACAAAAGAAACTTGGCCCTCCTTCACATGCTGGATGCCGATCAAAACAAAATTCATGGAAGGCAGTTACTGTGCAAAACGGAGCTGGAGGCATTTTGATTGGGGAGCCGGGGCAACTACAAATCCCTTCTTACCAATTTCCCCTTCCCTACTCGGCTAAATTCCACTGGCAGTATTGCACCAGCCACTTGGAAATTTACTCTAGTTTAAAAGGATAGTCAAATGGAGGTAATCAAATTATAAATGATCAGATAACAACACTGGCCCTGCAAATATTCCAAATGTAGCAATTTGCAACTGTTATTTGTAATTATTTTATGACCTGAACTGCACATTCCTCAGGTACTGTCGTTGCTATGTTCTTATTCAATACTGTTTTGCACTGAATTAAAAATAGATAACTGTGGAATTTGAAAAGCAAGATTGTTGATCTTTTCATGTTGGGTAAAAGTTTGCACACAAAGTTAATTCTAGTCGGAGTTGCAATCATTGAATTTATGGCTTTATCCATCGTGACCTCTGCAGTTAATGATGACTTACCACCATTAACTTGGGCACCAAATTATGGATCAACCCACAACTCTTATTGCTTTGACCAGGAGCAGTCAAAAAAATAATGAGGTCCCGTGAAATGGGCAACAATGCTGTCTTGAAGACACTGCAATTTAACCCTTGCTGGACTAAAATGTTTACTACATACCTGGGAAATTCTAGGAGTGACCTGGTGGGCAGACTTCTGCACCAATTCTTACATCTCAAGTATTGCAATATAATCCATTCAGAGTTTACCAGCACAATGACATTCAGAACACTGGAAAGCATACATAGAAACCTCCTAAAATAACAGAAAATGCTGGAAACACTCAGCAGGCCAGGAAGCATCCGTGGAGAGAGAAACAGAGTTAACGTTTTAGGTCTGTGACCCTTCGTCACAGACCTGGAATGTTAACTCTGTTTCTCTCTCCACAGATGCTGCCTGGCCTGCTGAGTGTTTCCAGCATTTTCTGTTGTTATTTCAGATTTCCAGCAGCCACAGTATTTTGCTATTGCATAGAAACCTCCTGTTGGAAGCGGTTTTGGAAAGAAAGATAGTTTGAGTTTGATGCCTCAATGGGGGTCAGCCTGGGCTCAGTAGTATCACTCTCTCCTCTGAGTCAGAAGGTTGTAGGTTCAAGACCCCACACCAAGGAGTTAGGCACATAATCTAGTACAGGTAGACTACCCTTTATCCGAAAACCTCGGGACCAGCCGCATTTCGGTTTTCGGAAAATTTCGGATTTCGGAAGGTGAGCGAAAACACTTTGGTTTTCAGAGTAATTCGGTTTGCGGGAGTGCGGATAAAGGATACACTATCCCTTATCCGAAAGGGTGGGGGGCGGCGGGGGGTCGGGGTCGGCGGGGGGGGTTGGGGTCGTGGTCGGGGGGGGGTCGGCGGTGGCTCGGCGGGGGTCGGGGTCGGCGGGGGTCGGATTCGGCGGGGGGGTCGGCGGGGGGTCGGGGTCGTGCGCACGACTTACGCTGAGCGATTTCGGTTTTCAGAAGTCATGCTTCGCGCCACTTTCGGCTTTCAGAGGTTTTCTGGTTTCGGATGTGCAGATAAAGGATGGTACACTTACGCTGAGCGATTTCGGTTTTCAGAAGTGCGGAAAAATGCTACACTATCCCTTATCCGGCTAGGCCTGTAAGTCGTGCGCCACTCTGGTCATGTCGTGCGCACGACTTACGCTGACCGAGGGTTTCGGTTTTCGGAAGTTCGGATAAAGGGTAGTCTACCTGTACTTCACTCCAGTACTGAGGGTGTGCTACACTGTTGAAGGTACCAACTTTCCTGGCCAACATATATCCCTCAACCAACAGCATCAAAAACAGATCAACTTACTGTGTGCAAATTAGCTGGCATGTTTTCTTATATTACAACAGTTTCTACACTTCAAAAAAATATTGCAGTAGTCCATTCTAAACAACCTTTTATCGACAGAACAGTTTGCAGGAGTACAGTTTTCTAACATGTACCAGCTCCAATGCCATTGAGTTCACCTGTACAGTGCAATGGGTTCACATTTCTCATGTGTATAGATCTTCCCTGCTTGTTGGTGGAAGATCCAGTGGCCAAAAATGAAAGTTTCAAGCTGAGGACTGACCGACTAGGACGAAGTGTTATCAACAGTGATACGTGTTCACCAGGCCGTCAACAATAGCTAGTCAGATTGGGTTTCCTATCAGGTATCAATTGCCTAAAAATTACAAATTATACATGAAGTGGAGTTGATTGCACTGCTAAGTTGAAGGGATACAACTATTTAAACAGGACTCTAGGTGTGGTGCAAACCTAGTTTAACAAGAAAAGTGGAAAGCTGAATATTTCTTTTGACAAAATACCTTTGGTGACTGACTGATGACAAGAAAGAATGCTGATACCATTTTCTTGCGTTGAATATATCCTTTGGCAATTATTATGAAGTACAAACACTAGACAACTGCTTATTCTATGATCAGTCAAGCCAAGATGTAGCTGAGCCACAGAGCTGAAGTCCCCAGGTTCAATCCCAAGCTGTGTTGAATACCTGATCTCAGGTAGGGTGGCATTAGGAATGCTTTCATGAGCTTCAGCTTTCCTGGGCTAAGGAAAGGAAAAAAACAAGTCAGCCAATGCTGAGAAAATCCAATTACTCTTGATGGGAAGAGCGCAGGTATGGACATTGGTTGAGGACAGGATCAGGCTTGGCTTTGATTCCCGCCATAGAAGCAGTACCAGGCATAGCTTAGAACAAGGTACCAACCTAGTGAAGCTGCTACCTGCTTGCTATCCACCAAAAGCAGCAGGCTAAAGACAGAGCTAAGCGGTCTCATATCCAACAGATCAGAACAAACCTTCGTAGCCCTACCACATCTAGTCGAGAATGGTGATGGACAGCCAGGCACCTAACAGCTGGAGGAGAAGGAGGAGGATCCTCAACCATGGTGGAGTTCTACAAGGGACAGCAAGTGTCTTCAGCCAAAAAAGTGCTGACTGGATGATCCTACTAGGCCTCTCACAAAGGTCTCCACCGTCATAGATGCCATTATTCATCCAATTCGATTAATTCCACATGACATTAAAAATGACTAAATGCACTGGAAACAACATTCTGGCTGTAGCATTGAAAGACCTATACACCAGAGCTAGCCACTCCCATAGCCAAGCTTTTCCAGTACAGCTAGAAGCCGGGCATCTACCCAACAATATGGAAGATTCCCAGGTATGTCCTATCCACAGAAAACAGGATAAATCTAACCCAGCCAATTACTACCCAACAACAACTTGCATTTATATAGCGCCTTTAATGTAGCAAAATGTCTCAAAGCACTTCAGAGGAACGATTATCAAACAGAATTTGACAAGGAGCCAGATAAAGAGATAGTAAGGCAGGTGACCAAAAACTTGGCCAAAGAGGTAGGTTTTAAGGTGTGCCTTAAAGGAGGAGAGAGGTAGAGAGCCGGAGAGGTTTAGGAAGGGAATTCTAGAGCTTAGGGCCTAGACAGCTGAAAGTACAGCTGCCAATGGTGGACAGAAGAAAAATCAGGGATGCGCAAAAGACCAGAAATGGAATAGCGCAGAGATATTGGGGGGTTGTAGGGCTGAAGGAGGTTACAGAGATAGGGAAGGATGAGGCCATGGTAGGATTTGTAAACAAGAATGAGAATATTAAAGTCGAGGTGTTGCTGGACCGAGAGCCAATGTAGGTCAGCAAGCACAGAGGTGATGGGTGAACGGGACTATCAGCAGTCTCCCAATTATCAGTAAAATGATGGAAGGAATCATCAATAATGCCATCATGTGACACCTACTCAGCAATAGCCTGCACACTGACGCTCAGTTTGGGTTCCACAAAAGCTGAGCTCCAGACCTGGTCACATCTTTGATCCAGACATGGATGCAAAAGCTGAATGCCAGAGAAAAGCCCTTGACATTCAACTGAGATGGCAGCAAGGAGTTCTAGCAAAACTAAAGTCAATGGGGTCAAAGGAAAAACCTTTCATCTCTAACCTGAAGCAAACGAAAATGGTTGTGGTTGTCGAAGGCCAGTCATTCCTACTTCAGAACATGACTGCAGGAATTCCTCAGGGAAGGATCTGTGGCCCAACCATCTTCTGCTGCTTCATCAATGACCTTCCCTCTGTAAGGTCAGGAGTAGGGCTGCTTTCTGACTATTTCAATGTTCAGCTCCTTTCACAACTCCTCCAACAATGAAACATCCCATGCTAGCCTACAACATGACCTGGAGAACATCAAAGCCTTGGGAGACAAGTGGCATACAACACAAGTGCTTAATAATGACCCCCATCTCAAACAAGAGAAAGCCCAATCATTTTCCTCTAACCACCGTCAATATCTTGGGGGACACCACTGACCAGAAGCTGAACTGGACCAGCTATATCAACACCATGACAATAACAGGGCAGAAACTGAGTACTCTGCAATGAGTGGCTCACTTAACCACACAACCTCTCCTCCATCTACAAGGCTCACCACTTGCTTAGATGGGTGTAGATTTAACAACACTCAAGAAGCTTGCCACCATCCAGGAGGGAGCAGGTCATTTGATTAATGTTCTTGCCCCTGGACTCAATATCCACCACTGGCACATTGTGACTCTAGTATGTACGATCTACAGGATGCACTGCAGCAACTCACCAAGGTTACTTCAACGCCACCACTGCGATCTCTAACAGAGAAGAAAGAAAAAAGACTCGCATTTATATAGAGCCTTTCACGACCTCAGGACATCCCAAAGCACTTTACAGCCAATGAAGTACTTTTGAAGTGTAGTCACTGTTGTAATGTAGGAAATGTGGCAGCCAATTTGCGCACAGCAAGCTCCCACAAACAGCAATGTAATAATGACAAAATAATCCGGTTTTAGTGACGTTGATTGAGGGATAAATATTGGCCAGGACACCAGGGATAACTGCCCTGCTCTTCTTCGAAATAGTGTCATAGGATCTTTTACATCCACCTGAGAGGGCACACGGGGCCTCGGTTTAACGTCTCATCCGAAAAATGGCACCTCCGACAGTGCAGCACTGACTCAGATTTTTGTGCTCAAGTCTCTGGGGTGATCTCACAAACTTCTGACTCAGCGGCGAGAATGCTACCCACTGAGCCACTGCTGACACAGAAGAACAAGAGCAGAAATGTCATGGGAACACTGTTCCTCTTCAAGCCACGCAAACATTCCTTCATTGTCGCTGAGTCAAGATGCTGGAATTTCCTACCTAACACTACTGTGGCAGCACCATCGCCACGACTGCAGTGATTCAAGGTAAAAGCTCACCACCACCTTCTCTGGGGATGGGTAATAAATAGAGCCTTGCCAGCGGCACTCACATCCCAAGAACAAACAAATAAAACAATCCACTGATGCTGAAGGTTTTCTTTTCCAAATATCACAGTGGTTTCTCAGCTTTTTTGTTACTTCATGGCACAAGATCTTAAATTTCCACAAAATGTTTGTTGTAACTAAAGACCTGTAACAGACGCCACAAAAATACTGGCAAACCCTTTTTTGAAAATTTTCCAAAGTCTGGGTTCCATTCCTGGCCTACTGCTACCAGCTGGCCGTGAGTTGGCAACAGCCTGCAAATAATGAAAAGGTACATATTTCAATTTACAACCACAGTAACTCAGAACTACACTACTAACTCAGAGCAGGGGAGTTATCCCCAGTGTCCTGGCCAATATTTATCCCTCAACCAATATCACTAAAACAGATTATCTGGCCATTACCACGCTGAAGTTGTGGGACCTTGCCACAAAATTGGCTGCTGCATTTCCTTCCTTAGAACAGTGACTGCACTTCAAAAGTACTTCATTAGCAGTACAGTACTTAGGGATGTCTTGAGGCTGCGAATGTCAGAAGCAAAACCACTAAACAGTGACTCAGTGAGCAAGTATAGCAGCATATTAACCCTGCTCTCCAAAGTTAGTCCACATAGCATCTGCAGGCCAAGCCAAACTGCAAGCCTCACTTATCACATTGAACTGTATACACTGCATCTTGTATGGTTTGAATACAACTCCTAGAGGGAGTGTTTGCTAGTGCTGTTGGGAAGGGTTTAAACTAAAATGGCAGGGGGTTGGGAACCTGTGCAGGGAGACAGAGGAAAGGGAAGCAAGGATAGAAGCAAAAGACAGGAAGGAGAAAAGCAAAAGTGGCAGTCAGAGAAATCAAGGGTGTAAATCAAACATGGCTACAGTAAATAATAATTCTAAAAGGTCCAAGAATGTAAAAAAAACAAGCCTGAAGGCTTTGTGTCTTAATGCGAGGAGCATTCGTAATAAGGTGGATGAATTAGCTGCGCAAATAGATGTAAACAGGTATGATATAATTGGGATTATGGAGACATGCCTCCAGGGTGACCAAGGCTGGGAATTCAACATCCAGGGGTATTCAATATTCAGGAAAGACAGGAAAAAAGGAAAAGGAGGTGGGGTAGCATTGCTGGTTAAAGAGGAGATTAACACAATAGTAAGGAAGGATATTAGCTCTGATGATGTGGAATCTGTATGGGTAGAGCGGAGAAATATCAAGGGGCAGAAAGCGTTAGTGGGAGTTGTATACAGACCCCCAAACAGTAATGCTGAGGTTGGGGATGGCATTAAACGGGAAATTAGAGGCGCGTGCAATAAGGGCACAGCAGTTATCGTGGGTGACTTTAATCTACATATAGATTGGGCTAACCAAATTAGCAACAATACTGTGGAGGAGGAATTCCTGGAGTATATACGGGATGGTTTCCTGGACCAATATGTTGAGGAACCAACTAGAGATCAGGCCATCTGAAACTGGGTATTACGTAATGAGAAAGGATTAATTAGCTATCTTGTTGTGCGAGACCCCTTGGGGCGGAGCGATCATAATATGATCGAATTCTTCATTAAGATGGAGAGTGAAGTATTTGACTCATAGACTAGGGTCCTGAATTTAAATAAAGGAAACTACGATGGTATGAGGTGCGAGTTGGCTAGGATCGATTGGGGAACGTTACTTAAAGGGTTGACGGTGGATAGGCAATGGCAAACATTTAAAGATCGCATGGATGTACTACAGAATTTTTTCATCCCTGTTTGGCATAAAAATTAAAAATAGGTGACTCAACCGTGGCTAACAAGGGAAATTAGGGACAGCATAAGATCCAAGGAGAGGACATATAAATTGGCCAGAAAAAGCAGCAAACCTGAGGATTGGGAGCAGTTTAGGATTCAGCAAAGGAGGACAAAGGGATTAATTAAGAGGGGGGAAATAGAGTATGAGAGTAAGCTTGCAGGGAACATAAAAACTGACTGTAAAAGCTTCTATAGATATGTGAAGAGAAAAAGATTGGTGAAGTCAAGCATAGGTCCCTTGCAGTCAGAATCAGGGGAATTTATAATGGTGAACAAAGAAATGGCAGACCAATTAAATACATACTTTGGTTCTGTCTTCACAAAGAAGGACACAAATAACCTCCCAGAGATGTCGGGGAACATAGGGTCTGATGAGAGGGAGGAACTGAATGAAATCAGTATTTCTGGGAAATGGTGTTACGGAAATTGACGGGATTGAAGGCCGATAAATCCCCAGGGCCTGATAATCTACATCCTAGGGTACTTAAGGAAGTGGCCCTAGAAATAGTAGATGCATTGCTGGTCATCTTCCAAAATTCTATAGACTCTGGAACAGTTCCCATGGGTTGGAGGATAGCTAATATAACCCCACTATTCAAAAAAGGTGGTAGAGAGAAAACGGGGAATTATAGACCGGTAAGCCTGACATCGGTAGTGAGGAAAATGCTAGAGTCCATTATAAAAGATGCAATAGCAGAGCACTTGGGAAACAGTGACAGGATCGATAAAGTCAACATGGATTTACAAAAGGTAAATCGTGCTTGACTAATCTACTGGAATTTTTTTGAGGATGTAACTGGTAGAATAGATAAGGGAGAACCAGTGGATGTGGTATATTTGGACTTTCAGAAGGCTTTCGATAAGGTTCCACATAAGAGATTAGCATGTAAAGTTAAAGCACATGGGATTGGGGGTAAGGTACTGAGTTGGATAGAGAACTGGTTGGCAGACAGGAAGCAAAGAGTTGGAATAAACGGGTCTTTCTCCGAGTGGCAGGCAGTGACTAGTGGGGTACCGCAGGGATCGGTCCTAGGACCCCAGCTATTCACAATATATATTAATGATCAAGACGAGGGAACTAGATGTAATATCTCCAAGTTTGCAGATGACACAAAGCTGGGTGGGCATGTGTGCTGTGAGGAGGATGCAGAGAAACTTCAGTATGATTTGGACAGGTTGGGTGATTGGGCAGATGCAGTATAATGTGGATAAATGCGAGGTTATCCACTTTGGTGGCAAAAACAGGAAGGCAGCTTATTATCTGAATGGCAATAGATTGGGAGAAGGGGAAGTGCAACGAGACCTGGGTGTCCTTGTGCACTAGTCGCTGAAGGTAAGCATGCAGATGCAGCAGGCAGTTAAGAAGGCAAATGGTATGTTGGCCTTCATAGTGAGAGGATTCGAGTACAGGAGCAAGCATGTCTTGCTGCAATTGTACAGGGCCTTGGTGAGACCACACCTTGAGTACTTTTGGTCACCTTATCTGAGGAAGGATGTTCTTGCCATGGAGGGAGTGCAGCGAAGATTCACCAGACTAATACCTGGGATGGCAGGAATGACGTATGAGGAGATTGGGTTTATTGGGCTTATATTCGCTGGAGTTTAGAAGAATGAGAGGGGATCTCATTGAAACTTATAAAATTCTAGCAGGACTAGACAGACTAGATGCAGGAAGGATGTTCCCGATGGCGGGGGAGTCCAGAACCAGGGGTCACAGTCTAAGGATAAGGGGTAAGCCATTTAGGACTGAGATGAGGAGGAATTTCTTCACCCAGAGAGTGGTGAACCTGTGGAATTCTCTACCACACAAGGCAGTTGAGGCCAATTCATTAAATATATTCAAGAAGGAGTTAGATATATTTCTTAAGGCTAAAGGGATCAAGGGATGTGGGGAGAAAGCAGGGACAAGGTACTGAATTTGGATGGTCAGCCACGATCTCATTAAATGGCGGAGCAGGCTCGAGGGGCTGAATGGCCTACTGCTGCTCCTATCTTCTATGTTTCTAATGCACTGTAACCAAAAAACTACTGCAGCAATGAAAAAAAAATGCATGATTGTGCTGGTCAGTTGCTATCTGTAGCTGAATCATCCCAAAGTCAATCTTTTGAAAGCATTTTCTATACATGTCAGTGCAACAAAATGCAACATGCAATATATTTATACTCAGTTTCACAACAGCCATATTCAATTTCTTAGGTGTAATCAGAACATCTGCAACTCAAATAATGTTGTAGGCAATGAAAACAGACTTGGCTTTCCTTACCGGCATGACTTGACAAATAGCTTCAACATGATATGTGATAATCTTAAACGCTGATGTCAATTACTTTTCCACTCCTTTGACAAGATTTGATTATATGCTCTGCAGTATCTGGCACCAAAATAAGACATTCTGGTCATGTTTGCAGATTTTCTTTGGGTGATACTGTCTTCTTTTTGTCTACAACTTATATGATTAATTTTATTTCCCAATCTCATTCCTTTATCCCTGACTGTGTCAACCGTGCCTCAGTGCTCGTAGCAGTCTCGCGTCTAAGTCAGAAGGTTGTGGGTTCAAGTCATACTCCAGGGACCTGAGCATAATATCTAGGCTGACACTCAGTGCATACCGATGGACTGCTGCATTGTTGGAACATAGGAACAGGAGTAGGCCATTCAGTCCCTCGAGCCTGCTCCGTCATTCAATGAGATCATGGCTGATCTGCGACCTAACTCCATATACCTGCCTTTGGTCATATCCCTTAATACCTTTGGTTAAGAAAGCTATCAATCTCCGATTTAAAATTAACAATTGATCTAGCATCAATTGCTGTTTGCGGGAGAGAGTTCCAAACTTCTACCACCCTTTGTGTGTAGAAGTGTTTCCTAATTTCACTCCTGAAAGGTCTGGCTCTAATTTTTAGACTCTGCCCCCTAGTCCTAGAATCCCCAACTAGTGGAAATAGAGGCCCAGAAATTCCGTTCGCAGCCCTCCCGTGGGTGGAGGGCTGAGATCCTGAAAAATCTGCGCCTGGACCGGAGGGCTCCCGGGAGGCGCAGAATTCCGTTGATGTGCCTCCTCAAACTGCCGGTGTGCAGGGCACGTGTATCCCAGAGGCGCAGCTAGTTCGCAGCGTCCCTGGGATCACATGGGCCAATCAGAGCAGGGAATCTCCATTCATAGATTTGACAGGAAGACCTGTCAAATCTATGAATAGAGATCAGCCCCAAAACATAAGTAAAACTTCAAATAATTTTTTTAAATCACATTTTTAAAATGACTATAAATTACATAAATTAACTATTTTAAACAAAAATTTTATTTTTTGAAAAAATAATTAAAGTTTTTAACGGGGCTAAAAATAAACTTACATTTCTTTAAAGCATTTTAAAATGATAAATCAGTGGAAAAAAATACCTTGTTAAAAGCAGGCCTTGCGCCTGCTTTTCCAGGCGCAGCTGTTTCAGACTTACCTGGACTGAAGCAACTGTTGAAAAAACGGAAGTTGCAGCCGTACGCGCTGCCTATCCGCCGCAGGCGTTTGTCCTGTGAAGCCCTTTCTTTGAAGAACGGAAGTGCCGGTTTCATGCATGCACTGCGCACACCCGTAGGGAACGGAATTTATGGGCCACTGTCTCCCTATCTACCCTATCTGTTCCCATTAATATCTTGAAAATTTCGATCAGATCACCCCTTAACCTTCTAAATTCTTGGGAATACAACCCTAATTTGTGTAATCTCTCCTCGTAACTTAACCCTTGAAGACAGATATCACTCTGGTAAACCTATGCTGCACTCCCTCCAAGGCCAGTATATCCTTCCTAATGTGTGGTGCCCAGAACTGCTCACAGTACTCCAGGTGTGGTCTAACCAGGGTTTTGTATAGCTGCAACTTACCTTCTACCCCCTTGTATTCTAGTTCTCTAGATATAAAGGCCAGCATCCCATTAGTCTTTTTGATTATTTTCTATACCTGTTCATGACATTTTAATGATCTATGTACCTGGGCCCCCAAGTCACTTTGGACCGCCACTGTTTTTAGCCTTTCACCATTTAAAAAGTACCCTGTTCTATCCTTTTTAGGTCCAAAGTGGATGACCTCACATTGCCTGCACTGAAATCCTTTTGCCACAGTTTTGCCCATTCACTTAATCTATCGATATCCCTTTGTAATTTTATGCTTCCATCTACACTGCCTACAATTCCACCTATCTTTGTGTCATCGGCAAATTTGGATATATGACTTTCTATGCCATCATCTAAGTCGTTACTGAATACTGTGAATAGTTGAGGCCCCAACACAGATCCCTGCGGGACACCACTAGCCACATCCTGCCAATTTGAGCACCTACCCATTATCCCTACTGCCTATCTCCTGCCACTCAGCCAATTTCCTAACCAGGTTAATAATTTGCCCTCAATTCCGTGGGCTTCTACTTTAGTTAACAGTCTCTTATGTGGGACTTTATGAAATGCCTTCTGGAAGTCCATATAAATAACATCCATAGACATTCCCCATCCACTACTTTAGTCACCTCTTCAGAAAATGTAATCAGGTTTGTCAGGCATGACCTACCTTTCACAAATCCATGCTGGCTCTCTCTGATCAACTGAAAATTTCGAGGTGTTCAGTCACCCTATCCTTAAAGACTCTAGTAATTTCCCGACAACAGATGTTAGGCTAACTGGTCTATAATTCCCTGGTTTCCCTCTCTCAACATTTTTAAACAGCGGAGTGACATGTGCAATTTTCCAATCTAAAGGAATGGTTCCTGAATCGAGAGAACTTTGGAAGATTATAGTTAGGGCATCTGCAATGTGCTCACCTACTCCTTTTAAAACCCTGGGATGGAAACCATCTGGTCCTGGGAATTTGTCACTCTTTAGTGCCATTATTTTCTTTATTACTGTTATTTTGCTTACATTAATTTTGCTTACATTTAGTCCCTGTCCCTGATTTAGTTTCCTTGGGATTTCTGGCATGCTATCCTCTTCCTCTATTGTAAATACTGACACAAAGTGATTATTCATCATGTCCGCCATTTCCTTATTATCACCGCTTTCAGTTTTTAATGGGCCAACATTGCTCCTGGTTACCCTCTTTTTCCTAATATAATTGTAAAAAAAATTTGCATTGATTTTAATATCCCTTGCAATTTTCTTTTCATACTCCCTTTTTGTAGCTCTTGCTATCTCTTTTGTGACCTTTTGCTGTTCTTTGTATCTTTCCCATTTGCCAGAATTTGTGCTATTTTTTTGAATTTTTATATGCTTTTTCTTTTAGTTTGATGCTGTCCCTTTAGTCATCCGTGGCTGTTTCTTTGGGCAAGTAGAGCCCTTGCCCTCAGGGGTATAAACTGGTTCTGTATCACCTTAAATTCTTTTTTGAACATCTCCCACTGATCTTCTGTTGTTTTACCAATTAACAGATTTGCCCTGTTTACTGTTGACAGTCTCTGTCTTATCCCTTTGAAGTCAGCCCTACCCAAATCTAGAATCTTGGTAGCTATTTCACATTTCTCCCTTTCAAACACTAAGTTGAACTCGATCATGTTATGATTGCTGTTGGATAAATGTTCATGCACAGTTAGGCTGTTAACTAAATCTGGCTCATTACTCATTACTAAATCTAATGTGGCTTGCCCCCTTGTTGCCTCTAGGACATATTGTTGTAGTAAACTATCCCGGACACACTCAAGGAATTCACTACCTTTGTGACAGGTGCTAGTCTGCTTATCCCAATCCATATGAAAGTTAAAATCCCCATTAAAACCACCCTGCCTTTACTACATGCTTGTCTAATCTCTTCATTTATACAATCTAGCACTTCACAGCTGCTACCAGGGGGCCTATACACAACTCCCACCGCAGTCTTAAATCCTTTCCTATTTCTTAATTCTACCCATCAAGTCTCTACTGCCTGCTTACCTCTCGTTATATCCTGCACCAAGTCTTTCCGATCAACCCCAATTTAAAATTCTCATCCTGATGTTTAAATCCCTTCATTCATGGCCTCGCCTCCTCCCTATCTCGAAAACTAACTCTAGAACTACAACTCTCCCAGAAGTGCACGTCACTCTGTGACCCTTTGTGCATCCGCTCACCTTTGGCCCCACCATGGAGGGCTGTGCCTTAAACCAGTCTCTGCCCTACACTCTGGAATTTCCTTCATTAATCCTCTCTGCCTCCCTCTCCTCCTTTAAGATGCTCCTTAAAACCTACCTCTGACTCTTCTTTTCCTTCTTAGGCAGTCCCTTGGAACCGACGATGACTTGCTTCCACATTAAAAATGAGTTCTCAGGTGACTGATGAGTCCAATGCGGGACCTACAGTCTCTGTCACAGGTGGGGCAGACGGTGGTTGAAGGGCGGGTGGGTGGGATGCTTGGGTTGATGTGCGCTCCTTGTGCTTGGCTTCTGCTTGCTCCCGGTGAAGAGACTCGAGGTGCTTGGCGCCTTCCCAGATGCTTCTCCTCCACTTTGTGCAGTCTTGGGTCAGGGATTCCCAGGTGTTGGTGGGGATGTTGCACTTTTTCAAGGAAGCTTTGAGGGTGTCCTTGAAGCGTTTCCTCTGCCCACCTGGGGCTCTCTTGCCGTGTCGGAGCTCCGAGTAGAGCGCTAGTTTTGGGAGTCTCGTATCGGGTATGCGGACGATGTGACCCGTCCGTCGGAGCTGATCGAGCGTGGTCAAAGCTTCGATGCTGGGGATGTTGGCCTGAGCGAGAACACTGACGTTGGTGCGCCTATCCTGCCAATGGATTTGCAGGATCTTGTGGAGGCAGTGTTGGTGGTACCTCTCCAGTGCTTTGAGGTGCCTGCTGTACATGGTCAATGTCTCTGAGGCATACAGGAGGGCGGGTAGACCAAGAGCTTGGTGCCGGGTTTGAGGTCCTGGTCTTCAAACACTCTCTTCCTCAGGCGACCGAAGGCTGCACTGGCACACTGAAGGCGGTGTTGGCCTTCGTTGTTGACGTTTGCCCTTGTTGACAGTAGGCTCCCGAGGTATGGAAAGTGGTCCACGTTGTCAAAGGCCTTGTCGTGGATTTTGATAATTGGGGGGGGGCAGTACTGTGTGGCGGGGGCAGGTTGGTAGAGGACCTTTGTCTTATGGATGTTTAGTGTAAGGCCCATGCTCTCATACGCTTCGGTGAAGGTGTTGATGGTTTGAAGTTCGACCTCCAAGTGTGAAGTGTTGTCTGCATATTGTAATTCGCTGACAGAGGATGGGACGACCTTGGATCTGGATTGGAGGCGACGGATGTTGAACAGTTTCCCGTTTGTTCTGTAAATTAGCTCCACTCCAGCAGGGAGCTTACTAAGGGTGAGATGGAGCATTGCAGCAAGGAAGATCGAGAAGAGTGTTAGTGCGATGACACAGCCTTGCTTGACCCCGGTCTGTACGTGAATTGGGTCTGTGGTGGAACCGCTGGTCAGGATCACGGCGTGCATGCTGTCGTGAAGCAGGTGGAGGATGGTGACAAACTTTTGAGGGCAGCCGAATTTGAGGAGGACACTCCATAATCCCTCACGGTTGACAGTGTCGAAGGCCTTTGTGAGGTCAAAGAAGGCCATGTACAGCAGTTGGTGCTGTTCCGTGCATTTCTCTTGTAATTGACGTGCGGTGAAGATCATGCCCATTGTGCCCCTTAGTGGGCGGAATCCACATTGCAACTCTGGGAGGAGCTTCAGCCACTGGGAGAAGGCGATTGAGCAGGATTCTTGCCATGACTTTCCCTGTGGCAGACAGCAGGGAAACTCCTCTGTAATTACCGCAATCGGACTTGTCACCTTTCTTGAAGATGGTCACAATTACGCCGTCTCTGAGATCCCCTGGCATGCTCTCCTCCTTCCAGATAAGAGAGATGAGTTCATGAATTTGCACCAGAAGTACTTCTCTGCCATGCTTTAGTGCCTCGGCAGGGATTCCATCTGCTCATGAGGCCTTGTTGTTCTTCAGTTGTCGGATGGCCTTTTCAACCTCTTGCCGGGCTGGGGTTGTGCTGAGGTGGTGGCGGGTAGCATGCTGCGGGATGGAGTTGAGGACACTCGCGTCGAAGACAGAGTCTCGGTTAAAGAGATCTTCGAAGTGCTCCTTCCAGTGGGTACTGACTGCCTCCCTGTCCTTAATGAGTACCTCTCCGTTCTTGGCCCGCAATGGGGTAGGACCTTGGGTGCTTGGGCCGTAGGTGGTCTTGACTGCGCTAAAGAATCCATGCATGTCATGGTTGTCGGCTAGCTGCTGGATCTCCTGCGCTTTCTCCACCCACCATCTGTTCTCTAGGTCGCGAGTTTTTCGTTGGACCTCGGCCTTCAGGCGTCTGTAGAACTGCTTTCTTGCTCTTGAGTTGTGTTGGTGTTTCCAGATCAGGAATGCCTTGCGCTTGCAGCTTATTAGCTCCTGGATCTCCTGGAGTAAGCTTTTAGTCACCCCTCCATCTTTGGCTCAAAGTCCGGTTTTGTCTAATTACACCTCTGTGAAGCACCTTAGGACCATTTTCTACATTAAAGGTGCTGTTGTTGTTTATTACTAAAAAAAACAGCAAACCAAGCACAAAGTGAACCTCTGGCTCAAGCAAGTGCCTGTTCTACTTTGAGGACCAGTAACTAAAAATATTAAGAAGCTGCCCTGATGGCTCAAAGATAACGTCTGTGTTTCTGAGCCGAGTTCAATTTCCAATCTACACTCACTGACCTGATCTCAGCTGGGCCCGCAGCACTGTTGCTACAATGGACTACAGGATGAGGGAGCAGAACTAATACACGGACATATACTGGAAGAGTGCAGATGCCAGCACTCACTTTCAAGGCTCACACATGAATGAGGTATCAAAGGGTATACAGCTTCCTCTAGAACTGTACTCGTGAGTTAGTCAACACCTTCAGAAGGAGGGAGTGAAGAAAATCAGAGGAAAATAAATATTCCCTTTGTGATATCTCCAAATTCTCTTACAGCACAATTGCATACGGAGTTGCAGCAACTGGTTGTATTCCACCTGTTGTTTCAGTTCACATCAACTGTAACTAAGAAGCATGTAGCAGTTATTAACGTTAATCTCACTCACATGCCAATTCACAGGAAGGAACAGCAGTGACATGATGGTGCAGCACACTGAATTACCACTAAGAGGGGCACACTGCTTTAAACCCCCACAGTGGTGAGTCTCAGTCGTGATGAGGCACCAGGTGAATTATAGACATATCCCCCACTGGGAGAGGGGAAAAGAAATTTCCAAGCAAACTTGCCCCTAGCACTGTTGTGTGCCTTGTAGCTGCTGGCACAAAGAAGCACTGGTGGGAAACTGGGAGCAAGCCAGTCACAGACATTCATCACCCATTGAGACAAAGGTACTCGAGAAGGAAGGGGGAAATAGAAGCTAAATTTAGTAAATGGTCTTTTATGTTCATCTGCAGGGTAAGTTATACTGGGCAAGTAGCAAAATGCCCAGCTTTGTTCCTGAGGTAATCATTTTTTTTATGACTGTCACTTTGGTTGGTGTTACCCACTTTCTGCCTTCCACCCCCTCCACCCCCCAACAAACTCTAGTCTTATGTTTATGGCTAAGCGGTGTTTTCCATAAGCAGAATGAGTATTCTATGACAAAAGCAAAATACTGCAGATGCTGGAAATCTGAAATAAAAACAGAAAATACTCAGCAGGTCAAGCAGCATCTGTGGAGCGAGAAACAGAGGCAATGTTTCAGGTCGATGACCTTTCATCAGAACTGGAAATAGTTAAAAAGATGTAACAGGTTTTAAGCAAGTACAGGAAACTTTCTTTTATCCAGCACGGACGGGACCGACGTGGTGCCGGTTCATCAAAAATTCCGGATAACCAAACGCTATAGTAAAAGATACGGAGCTGAGAGCTCCGTATAAAGCAACAAACCCTGTTGCTTACAATGGGCACAAGTTGCAAGTGTCTCTGTAGCTTAGCAACAGCTGCAGCTACACCCTTGCACAGCAACAAATGGAGTAAAAAAAGTAAGAAAAGTTACCTGAACCTACTCCTGAATTTTGCCGGTTAACTGAGATTTCCGGTTATTTAGGTGCCAGTAAATCGAAAGTTTCCTGTACAGGGACAGGGAAAGGGTGGGGGTGGCGGGGTAGAAAAGGATAGAACAAAAGGGAAAGTCTGTGATAGGATAGAAGGCAGATTAAATGGCAAATGGGATGATGGGGCAAGGCAAAAGGGGGTGGTAATCAATGTTCCCTGTAATTTTTTTTCGTGCGCAGTCCCTTTAACTGGCTGCACGGCCCATTCAAATTTTCGCGCATAAGTAGTTATTTCCATTGAAAAGCCGGTGAGCAGCCTGTGCAAGACCTTCAGACCGCTGCGCGGCAACGTTGGTGGTAATGGGACAAGAAACAAAAGATGGGTCTAGAGGAGCTGTAAATGGCAACAGCAGAATCATTACCAGCAGCTGCTGTCCAAAAGATGGGAGCAGTGGTTATGATCTGAAATTGTTGAACTCAATGTTGAGACCGGAAGGCTGTGAAATGCTGTTCCTCGAGCTTCCGTTGAGCTTCATTAGAACAGTGCAGGAGGCCTTGGACAAAGAGGTCAGAGTGGGAGTGGGACGGACAATTCAAATGACAAGCGACCGGAAGCTCAGGATCATGCTTGCGGACTGAATGGAGGTGTTCAGCAAAGCGATCACCCAATCTGTGTTTGGTCTCCCTAGTGTAGAGGAGACCGCATCGTGAGCAGCAGATAAAGTATATTAAAATTGAAATTGAGTATTCTATGATCTGAAGCCTATGCCTTACACGTGCCATGCACTGCTTAGTTTGCCCAGCATTAACATGTTATCCCAATTGCAGTACATGGGTCACTGAAAATAACATGGGGTGCACATCATATTCTTCTGTCTCTTCCAAAAAGCAAAAAAATACCATGGTCAGAACAATGCTTACAGGCCAAAACAAAGTCAAATTTATTTAAATATTAATGAATATATAGAAGCCAAATTATACAGATAGCGTATTAGTAACATAATTAAAAACAATGACATTAGAATTAGTCTATGAGCAGTTAAATACCCTTATTAGGATTGTTAGCATCAAGATTTTTTTGATGAAACAGTCAAGTTTCTGTCTTACTGGACCTTCTAGTTGCAATGTTATACATGGCAAATGTGAATCTCAGTTCATTCACCAAGTTCAGATTTCCGGAAAGAACCTAAGACTGTGGGAAAATTCCAGTCCTTATTCAGCCCTAAGACCTCTGAAGCCAGAGCTGCCAATCATCCATGATTAGAAACACAATACCCTGTAGTAGGAATTATTGCGCAGAATGCAAATGAGCATGTGCTCACACATCATCTGGGTTCAGAGTGTGATGTAAGCGTAGTTCCATCAAACAGGAAATGTTCCGTATCTTTTGTATGGTTTTAGATCGAGCAATAGGTTTTAAAATTGAGTTCAGTTATTTGTTGCTGGGACAGAACTCTTTTTGTTTGATATTGAAGAGAAAATATGGAAAACCACAGAGATTTCCACATGGGCGCTATCTGGCTAAATGACTTTGTTTTCTGTATTCAAAAGGTAATTGTACTTGAACGTTCTTCATGTCTTTGAAATTTTAAGGTACACAAAGTTGCAGCCTTGTCAGGTATCAACATCTCCAGTCATATGATTGCTGTTCACATTTTATCCATTAAGAGGTAGAAATGAATAGTATCTTAGTTGCCTGACTGTGGGGATGTTCACTGATGATTGCACAGTGTTCAGTTCCATATGCAACTCCTCAGATAATGAAGCAGCCCGTGCCTGCAGGCAGCAAGACCTGGACGACATTCAGGCTTGGGCTGATAGTGTCAAGTAACATTTGCGCCACACAAGTGCCAGGCAATGACTATCTCCAACAAGCGAGAGTCTAACCACTGCCCCTTGACATTCAACGGTATTAGCATCGCCGAATCCCCCACCATCAACATCCTGGGGGTCACCATTGGCCAGAAACTTAACTGGACCAGCCACATAAATACTGTGGCAACAAGGGCAGGTCAGAGGCTGGGTATTCTGTGGCGAGTGAATCACCTCCTCATTCCCAAAGCCTTTCCACCATCTACTAGGTACAAGTAAGGAGTGTGATGGAATACTCTCCACTTGCCTAGATGAGTGCAGCTTCAACAACACTCAAGAAGCTCGACACCATCCAAGACAAAGCAGCCCGCTTGATTGGCACCCCATCCACCACCTGAAACATTCACTCCCTCCACCACTGGCGTACCGTGGCTGAAGATGCACTGCAGCAATCCGCCAAGGCTTCTTCGACAGCACCTCCCAAACCCGTGACCTCTACCGCGTAGATAAATGCAAGTCTTTCTTTCTTTCTTTAGAAGGACAAGGGCAGCAGGCACATGGGAACGCCATCACCTGCAAGTTCCCCTCCAAGTCACACAACTTCCATCATCGTCACTGGGTCGAAATCCTGGAACTCCCTCCCTAACAGCACTCCCACCACACGGACTGCAGCAGTTCAAGAAGGTGGCTCACCACCACCTTCTAAATGGCAATTAGGGATGGGCAATAAATGCTGGCAGCGGCGCACACATCCCATGAACTAATAAAAAAAAATTGTGAGGAATTCATTTGAGCTTCAAAGGAAATCTGGCTGTGGAATCCCAAAAATTTATGAAAGAGCCATGAGGTTTTCCTAGGATCTTTAGTTCTTTTTTTTTGACTGCTTATCTCCAAGAGAAACAACCTGGAGGGCTCCCACAGAGTCTTTAGCACAAAATGATAAATCAGATACTCAGTTCAAAGGCTAATGAAATAAACTTCTAAAGATTCAGGAATTATTATTGTTTTTGAAACAGTTGGTATAATATTTACGTCAACTGTTGTACTGCTAGTTTTTTGCGGTATCGCTACTTCTGTGTATCTATGTTTCTTGTCATTAAATCTATTAGTTGCTTAAACATGATGTTCTGATTTACAGAGGAAAGCAGATGGTATCCTCTGCATAACGCTGTGCTGAGTGTAATTACTCGTCCTTTGGCACACTAACCCCACTCACTGCACGCACCAGGGTAGAAGCTTCAATTTGCAGAGAATGTGGGTCTGCTTATAGAAGCTACCATTTTTCTATGTGCACAAGCTTAAAGTGTTGGGAGGTAGCCACGATTAATGCTTTGACCGCATACAATTTAATTTTCACTGAGAGCAGATCCCTGTATCCTAACTAAGTTCAAGATCAATTAACCTGGCCTGGCCTTACAGACATTTCGTGACTATTAAAATTTGGTAACGATCGATAGGTTCCATTTGAACCCTAGCTAGCGAATCTAAAACTGTACCAGTAAAAGACAGAAACCTTCTCGTTTTGTCATGCTGCTCTCGACATCTTGTGCTTTCAGATTAGTTTTTAAAATGAAGTGTTTTGATGAAAACAGCTAAAGTCTTTTGAAGTGGCCGACACACACAAACCCTGTTATTGCAGTGAATTCTACCTATGCCAAAAATTTGGTGAGATGCATAGAATACAAAAGCAAGGAAGTTATGATGAACCTTTTGTCATGAATCTGATCATTCATGAAGAAATGACTCATGAAATAACACTGGGCGGCCAGCTGGTGGCGCCGTCCAAGGAGTATAAATACTCGGGCGTGGGCCCAGCTTGCCCAGGACATTTTTGTAACCAGGAACTAGTGATGTAACTAGAATCTCATGGTTGTGAAACAGTTGATTACAGCCTTGTTTTATACTCAACCAAGTTTTCTTACATCACCTTTATAAAATACTGGTCCAACCTCAGCTGGAGTATTGTATCCAATTCTGGGTACCACACTTTAGGAAGGATCTGAAGGCCTTAGAGAGGATGCAGAAAAGATTTACAAGAATGGTTCCAGGGATGAGGGAATTCAGTTACGTGGATAGACTGGAGAAACCGGGGCTGTTTTCCTTAGAGCAGAGAAGGTTGAGAGGAGATTTGATTGAGGTGTTCAAAATCATGAGGAGTCTAGACAGAGCAGATTGAGAGAAACTGTTCCCATTGGCGGAAGGGTCGAGAACCAGAGGACACAGATTTAAGGTGAGTGGCAGAAGAACCAAAGGCGACATGAGGAAAAACTTTTTTACGCAGCGAGTGGTTAGGATCTGGAATGCACTGCCTGAGAAGGTGGTGGAGCCAGATTCAATCGTGGCTTTCAAAAGGGAATTGGATAAGTACCTGAAGGAAGAAAATTTGCAGGGCTATGGGGAAAGGGCAGGGAGTGGGACTAGCGGAAGTGCTCTTGCAGAGAGCCAGCATGGGCTCGACAGGCCAAATGGCCTCCTTCTGTGCTATAACCATTCTATGATTCTATGCATATGAAAAAGTTATCATTTCTCGTTATGTCTGCCTTTGCATTTCATCTTGGATCAGTCTTCTCTTCATTGCTTGAAACATAGAAGATAGGAGCAGGAGTAGGCCATTCGGCCCCTCAAGCCTGTTCCGCCATTTAATGAGATCATGGCTGATCATCCAAATTCAGTACCCTGTCCCTGCTTTCTCCCCATATCTCTTGGTCCCTTTAGCCTTAAGAAATATATCTAACTCCTTCTTGAATATATTTAATGTATTGGCCTCAACGGCCTTCTGTGGTAAAGAATTCCACAGGTTCACCACTCTCTGAGTGAAGAAATTCCTCCTCATCTCAGTCCTAAATGGCTTACCCCTTGTCCTTAGACTGTGACCCCTGGTTCTGGACTCCCCCGCCATCGGGAACATCCTTCCTGCATCTAGTCTGTCTAGTCCTGTTAGAAATTTACAAGTTTCAATGAGATCCCCTCTCATTCTTCTAAACTCTAGTGAATACAAGCCCAATCGACACAATCTCTCTTCATACATCATTCCTGCCATTCCAGGTATCAGTCTGGTGAATCTTCGCTGCACTCCCTCCATGGCAAGAACATCCTTCCTCAGATAAGGCAACCAAAACTGAACACAATACTCATGATGTGGTCTCACCAAGGCCCTGTACAACTGCAGCAAGACATCCTTGCTCCTTTACTTGAATCCTCTTGCTATGAAGGCCAACATACCATTTGCCTTCTTAACCGCCTGCTGCACCTGCATGCTTACCTTCAGCGGCTGGTGCACAAGGACACCCAGATCTCGTTGCACTTCCCCTTTTCCCAATCTATTGCCATTCAGATAATACTCTGCCTTCCTGTTTTTGCCACCAAAGTGGATAACCTCGCATTTATCCACATTATACTGCATCTGCTATGCATCTGCCCAATCACCCAACCTGTCCAAATCTTACTGGAGTTTCTCTGCATCCTCCTCACAGCACACACGCCCACCCAGCTTTGTGTCGTCTGCAAACTTGGAGATATTACATCTAGTTCCCTCATCTAGATCATTAATATATATTGTGAATAACTGGGGTCCTGCGGTACCCCACTAGTCACTGCCTGCCACTCGGAAAAAGACACGTTTATTCCAACTCTTTGCTTCCTGTCTGCCAACCAATTCTCTATCCAAGTCAGTACCTTACCCCCAATCCCATGTGCTTTAACTTTGCACACTAATCTCTTATGCGGGACCTTATCGAAAGCCTTCCGAAAGTCCAAATACACCATATCCATTGGTACTCCCTTATCTATTCTACCAGTTACATCCTCAAAAATTTCCAGTAGATTAGTCAAGCACGATTTACCTTTTGTAAATCCATGTTGACTTTGTCCGATCCTGTCACTGTTTTCCAAGTGCTCTGCTATTACATCTTTTGTAATGGGCTCTAGCATTGAAGAACTGCCACTGACCGTCAACTGTGTTTAATCAATAACTTTATGGTGCCCACCAAAGACAAACTTTGGTCTCTCCCTTTGTTATTCAGCAAGTCATTAATTTGCCCATTGTGGTACATCTACCAAACTCACTCCACAAAACACACACATTCAAATGCATGCAACAAAATATATTACTATATACAGTTTCGAATGAAACAAAATTTTCTTAAAATTAAAGAAATTTTTTTGAGGGGCTATCCGTCACACACTAATCAGAGAAACACTTTCAGTTCATAGACTTTTACAGCACAGAAACAGGCCATTTGGTCCCACGGGTCTATGCCAGTGTTTATATCCACACGAGCCACTTCCCACCTTACTTCATCTCACCCTATCCATATATCCTTCCATTCCTTTCTCCCTCATGTACTTATCGAGCTTCCCTTTAGATGGTCAATACTTTTATATTGCAGAACAATTTCAGCAATGTAACTCAAGTACCCAATGTTGAAGGAATCTGCCCCTTTTATATTGCTAGGCAGTTTCCACAGCAGTGGAGCACAAGACGGCATATGCACAGATATTTGAAGTTGTGATTAACAATTTTGTTTTCTACGTGGAAAACCCATACATGCCAAGCAGTAAGAAACTGAGTTGCTGACCTGTAGAATATTCAGTCCTCACCCAGCCAAAGGGGAAAAAAATTACAGCTTCCTTCAATGGTAGATGGCCAGAATAATGGCAGTGATGTTCTCTGCATTCCTCCAATTATGGCCTCTTGCGCATCCCATATTTTAATCGCTCCACCATTGGTGGCCGTGCTTTCAGCTGCCTAGGCTCTAAGCTCTGGAATTCCCTCCCTAAACCTCTCCGCCTCTCTACCTCGCTCTCCTCCTTTAAGACGCTCCTTAAAACCTGCCTCTTTGACCAAGCTGTCCTAATATCTCCTAATGTGGCTCAGTGTCAAATTTTGTTTCATAACGCTCCTGTGAAGCACCTAGGGACGTTTTACTATGTTAGAGGCGTTATATAAATGCAAGTGGTTGTTGTTGTTGGGGTGGGGGTTGTTGATGCTACCTCTTGAGACAGAAATAAAAACACCTTTGTGGATCTGGGCACACCTGGAGGATGCAGCATCACCTGCTTTACTTGACCACACTGGTGCCAAAGTCAGGGCAACAGAATGAGTCGGGTGGCACTCATATGAGATTTGGGGACAGGAACAACACACATACTCAATCTGAACAGACAACGCAGCAGATTTTTGTTTTGCTAATTTTACTGGACACCAGCTTTACAACCTTGCCCCTAGACTGGTGCAATTTTGGATCCTCGCTCTACAATATGCAGCAACATGACTGTTACCAATGGTAACTTTACATGCTCAGTGTACAACATAACTCCACTTAACATAGAAACATAGAAGATAGGAGCAGGAGTAGGCCATTCGGCTCCTCGAGCCTGCTCCGCCATTCAATGAGATCATGGCTGATCATCCAAACTCAGTACCCTGTCCCTGCCTTCTCCCCATATCCCTTGATCCCTTTAGCCTTAAGAAATATATCTAACTCCTTCTTGAATATATTTAATGAATTGGCCTCAATTGCCTTCCGTGGTAGAGAATTCCACAGGTTCACCACTCTCTGGGTGAAGAAATTCCTCCTCATCTCTGTCCTAAATGGCTTACCCCTTATCCTTAGACTGTGACCCCTGGTTCTGGACTCCCCCGCCATCGGGAACATCCTTCCTGCATTCAGTCTGTCCAGTCCTGTTAGAATTTTATAAGTTTCAATGAGATCCCCTCTCATTCTTCTAAACTCCAGCGAGTATAAGCCCAATCGACCCAATCTCTCCTCATACGTCATTCCTGCCATCCCAGGTATCAGTCTGGTGAATCTTCGCTGCACTCCCTCCATGGCAAGAACATCCTTCCTCAGATAAGGACATCCTTCCTCAGATAAGGACATCCTTCCTCAGATAAGGAAATACCACGTACCATTTCCCAGTGCTTCAGTTGGTATATGCGATGGTTACTGTGGTACGAAGCCAGGCAGACCAAGAAGGTCGTAGGTTTGAGTGCTCAGTCCATGCTGAGTTACCTGATGTCAGCCAGTGTAGCAGCTGCCGTACCATCATTAACCTCAGCACCACTGGATTAGGTGAATTGGAACAATTGCTGCTGCTGATTTGTCACTGGCTGCTCTGGTGTATGTGGGTATATTGATTCAAGACAGGATCTGTCTCAACTGTGATATCCACAGAAGAATAACCACTTGAGTGAGATCTCGGAGGATGATCTACGCTGTGTAACTGAACTCCAGAGCTGTTAGCATCAAAATGGGGCAAATTGAAGGGAAAAGCTAATGAAAAAGCAAATTAGCCACACAATTCAATTCTCATCTTTTTAGATTTCTTTGACACTTTTACCCTTGTTGGCATCAATATTTTAGACTATTCTGTGAGGTTAGCCATAGCTCCCTACATCTTTCACTTGCCCCAATATCTAGGCAAGTTTCAGAGCTTGCTTGTAAGAAAGAGAATCATCTTTAGGTTGTTTTAGCTACTAGTTCTATCTCATACCTTCATAGAATTACAGCATAGAAACAGGCCATTCGTCCAACTGGTCTATGCCAGAGTTTATGCTCCACACGAGCCTCCTCCCACCTTACTTCATTCTAACCCTATCAGCATCTCCTTCTGTTCTTTTCTCCCTCATGTACTTATCTAGCTGCCCCTTAAATGCATCTCCTCTATTCACCTTAACTACTCTTCCACATTCTAACCACTCTCTGGGTAAAACGGTTTCTCCTGAATTCCCTATTGGATTTATTGGTGACTATCGTATATTTATGGCCACTAATTTTGGACTCCCCCCATGAGTGGAAACCTCTCCTCTATACGTACCCTATCATAATTCCATCATAATCTTCAAGACCTCAATTAGATCAATCTTCTCTTTCTCGAGAAAAGAGCCCCAGCCTGTTTAGTCTTTCCTGATAGTTTTAAACCTCCGGGCTTCTCATGTCTTTGAAAGGCAGCAGAGTAACATTAGACTAGACCTGGGTTTAGGCCAAGCAAATTTAATGAACAAGCGAATGGTGACAATAACACAAGATACAGTTTTTACAGTAATTGTTAAACTTAGCTTGCTCCTCGCATATAGTAGAAAATAATGAAGTTTGCAACTCTTGTACAAAACGATATTGTATTATAATTAATTTTTATGCATAGTTATTCTTTTTCTTTCATTTTCCTCACCAACTATGCAAGAAGTTTCAGACATGTTCACTTTGAAGATTACTCTTCAAAAGCCTCAGGAACGCTTTGATTTGAAAAGTGTGAGCTGATAAATCTCTTTGGAACATTAAACGGAGCTAAGCTAATCAAACATACATCTGAACAAATCACACAGCACGTTTGTATTTGAATTGAGTGGCTTGGCTCTTCTGTCAAGCAACTGGCCAGTAACAACCGACCGACTAAACATCTCAAAATATATCAGAGCCTGATTTCTGTGAGTCAAGTTGGTCTTTAACCCCATAAGTACTGTTACAGAATTAAGGAAGGTATCAAACTACATCTTTAACAAAAATGCTGCAGAGTTTTTTTTTTAATGGCAATGAAAATGCATTTCACAACATCCTTACCTTGCAAGTTATGCAACTCGGCCTCAGGAGCACTTTTGGCTGAACCTGTGATTCCAGAGGGTTTGCTCAAATCCCAGCCACACTTTGCAATGAGATTCAAAACAGCTTCATCGTCCTCATCAAGTTCTGAACATTTCTTTGTCAAAGAGCTTACAAATTCTGCCCTTGGGTGTCTAGGTCTACAGTACAAAAGAAATGAGTAAGACAGCTGCCAAAAAAAGTATATTTTTGTATGGCATTTTAATATAGGTACGCACACAATGACAATGACAGCTTCCTGTTCCCATTCCTCTTTAGGAACTCTCCTCCGCTGAGAAAAAAGGGCGGGGGGGGTAAAGTGAATAGGACTTTCCCAATTAGGTGGGTGAAGACATGCCTGGTGTACCACTAGGCTTCGTCGACCCGAAGGTCCCAAATTTGATCTTTCATCCACGTTGAGTTGGCTGATCTGCCATTGCGGCACATAATTGATTTCAATGCCTTGGGCTGGGGAACAGGGAGAAAACAATCAGCCTGGGTTGCTGCGTCTAACTATTATCCAGTGACCTCTGCAGGAATGTGGCAATGTATGGATGTCAGGGGAAATTAGGGATTGGTCTGGTTGCCTCCAATGGCCAAAACCGCCTGCCAACATTCCCAGTCTAGGATCACAGGGAAAACAGGCACTTGAGGAAAGTACTGAAGGGCAACTGTGCTGATGCTCCCTGCAAGAGTTAGTAGCTGCAGGAAGGAGAGTGAGAACTAAAAAGGGGGAAAAATGAAGGAAGAAAAAGCTAAACAATGAAGAAAAATGTTCCTGGCTACAGTGATAGGATTCCATTGGTACCCC